>NW_027187376.1:17842193-17896005 GCF_028583685.1 Petaurus breviceps papuanus | reverse complement strand
GCACGTCCATGGGGCATGGGAGATCTTTAAATCTCATAACCCTTACAGATAGTTACCATAAAGAGTATGAAATAACTCTAAGAAATGTTCTTTATACTCGATCTCACAATTTAGTTGAGGAAGGGGAACAAGATATACATGTATGAAATAATTAGAGAATAAGTATTAGACACTAATGGCACTAAAAGTGATACAGATTTGTAAAAAAGAAACATTGATATGGCTAGTTAGAGAAGGCTTCATGGAAGAAGTGGTATTTTTAGTTGTAATCTGAAAAATAGGTCAGATGTGGATGTCTAGAGAGGAGGAAAGAGGCTATGACAAGTAGAGAATATAGCATGAGTATAAAGAGGAGGAAGGATATATTTTCCTACATCAATGATGAAACTGCTTTGAGAGTAGAGACTGTTAGAGCATATTAGAAAATCAGGACCCAGATAAGTATGATTATTGTAAGCTGGACTCATTGGGTTGATGGAGTGGTCAATTGGAAAGTATTCTATGGTCTTAAAAAAGGAAAATGACATAAAGAATATAGTAATTTAAGAAGATTAATCTGGTAGAATTATACAAAATAGATTGGAACTACTAGGTGTAAGGCAATGAGGGTCTGGACCAGGGCTTTGGCAAGGGAATAGGAGAGATGCACATTGAATTTATATTGTGTAGGAATAGGTGGTAGGACTAGATAGGACATCTAGATTGAACATAAGAGATGAAGAAAAGGGATATATCAAAGATGACTCTAAAATGTAACTTGGAAAGAAGGATAAATAAGAGTATCATTGATATATAAGGCAGTCTAATTCATAATCTTTAAGTGCTCAAGACACTGTGCTAGGTTATGTGGAAGACACACAGAAGCATAAAACATGTTCTATTCATATACCTACTTAAGGAAGTGTTCTGAGAAGATGATTATTTCAGTGTGAACAGGTTATGTCCAAGCAGAGATGTCCTGCAGGCATTTGAAAGGAACAAGATGGAAGGATAAAGATCAGAGACAAAAATATTTATATATGTAGAGACATAATGTTTTTGTTCCTACTATTTAACAGATTTTAAAGTCTTCTAATTTTAATTAAAAATCAGCTCCTCTCATTTATTTGAGAAACATTCATTTGTT
Source organism: Petaurus breviceps papuanus (assembly GCF_028583685.1). Taxonomy (NCBI): domain Eukaryota; kingdom Metazoa; phylum Chordata; class Mammalia; order Diprotodontia; family Petauridae; genus Petaurus; species Petaurus breviceps. The sequence goes on along the minus strand of NW_027187376.1, from coordinate 17,894,879 downwards.
GAATTAACTACATATCTATAACTTTCTTTTTTACCTTCAAAGTATTAGCACAGACTTCCATCAATTATTTGAAATTATGCTTATTCCCTTTCCCTGCCTCATGGATGATATTATGAAAATTGACTCAAGAATATCTGTAAAGTCCTTTCCATTATTTGAGCATGGAAAGCATAAAAAAAATTATTTATACACCTGTAACTGACCATTAGTACCTTTTTTAAATCTAGTCCTTTGAAGCATGGCTATGCCAAGGATAGGTTACAGGAAGGCTAGTAACTTTTTTCTTCCTAACAGAGTACTTTAGTCAAAGTGTTTTCCTTCTAGCAAAGTTTATAAGTATACTAATTGCCTCCCAAAGATCTGTGATTTGTTTTCAAGTATCCTAATGAGGCATTTCAGGGCTTAATGTTCTCTATATGGATTGTATGATAAAAATGTAATTTTTAGTCCTATTTTAAAAGTAAGTTTCATATATTTGCATTAAAACCACAAAAACAGGGAGATTCTAATCAGTCCTCTTTGTATAAACATTTATGGGTTACTTAAATCCTGGAAATTAAGGTTGTTGAAGGGTTGAACATATTTGAATTATATTTATTTGTAGAGTGGAAGTTCTTTTAATCTAATCTTTCAGTGCAATGGGTAGTGGAGGAAATTATTCAAGTGTACTCAATAATTCCCAGAAATACATAAGGTTATTAAGTCACCAAATCTTGTCAATTCTTCTTTCTATACCTTCCTGCTTCCTCCCTTTCCCCTACCCCCTAATCCTACTGCCATAGGTCAAGTGCTGAACTCATACCTGAATTGTTTTAAGAGCATTCTAGTTGGTCTCCTTGACTTCATTCTCTCTTATTTCCAATTCAATTCAATGAACATGTATTAACTGTTCTAATATATGCAAGGCTCTATTCTGGGTGCTAGAGAGATGATAAAGACTCTGCTCATAAGGGATTGGGAGAAAATAACAAATGCATATCAAATAACTATGGTAGAAAAGAATGTTTTACTCATCCTACCTAGTACTCAAGTAATTTTTCTTAAACTCCAATTTCATCATGACTATTCTGTTACTTATTGTCTTTGGCAGCACATCTAAATTCCTCTGACTGACTTCTGTTCTCTGTAATTTGACTCCTTGCCATCTATCTAGTCTCAGGTCCCATCACTCACCAACAGTCTATTCTACTGGAGCTGGTCATCTCAGTTCCACACCCAAATCATATTTTCCCTGACCTTTTGGCCTTTATTTATAATGTTTTTCCTGCCTATATGACCTTTTCCTTTTAGCCTTACCTTCTTTTTATTCAAAAACTACCCATTCAAGGCTCAAGTCCTATATCCTTCTCGAAACCTTCTCTGACTCTTCCATCCCTCATCAATGTCCCCTATCTCTAGCTTCCCATAGTACTTGAAGTCACTTATACCATGCATTCTATAAATTACACGTTTTGCATCTTTCTCTAATTGTGTGATTTGTGTTAGCTGGTCTCTCAGTTTCTTGATAGTTGTTGTTTGTCCTTTGTTTTTGCAGAGGACCAATGAAATCATGGGATGATGTCTTGACTACGTACTCGAATTGGATTTAAATGAGGCAGAGTTGCACAAATTTGTCAGCCTCGCTCTTTCTTCCAGGCATCAAAGTGAATTGGCAAAACAGAAGTCAAGATGATAGGCAATGGCCTGGGATACAGTAGATAACTTTGGTGTCTTTGAGGTCTGACCAAGCTCTAAACATTCCACAGTGCTTGCTTTAGCTGCCTTCATGGCCATTGGAACAAATTATTCTCATCTGTCCATTCCACCGGGGGAAATCTTCATATTTGGGGTAGACATCCTTAACTCACTAATAGGTTTGAGGCTTGTTGGTTACCCTCAACCTGATTTAGCCTGTCTGCCATGATGGTTTTATTGTGGTTTGGCTATTATGCATGCTCTATTTTCTTGGAGCCACAGGTGAGAGTTGGGTGAGGAACCTTGGAAAGGACATGACAAGCACTCATGATAGAGGTGTTAGTCTTCCCTGAACACCCCATATACCTCTTCTTGATAATAGAGATTATGGCATCTTTCTCTGATGATAGAGTCCGGTATGGTAAGTTGCTCAATAAATATTTATTGGTTGTTAGTGAATCGCATACATTCCTGCCACATACTCAGGAATACTGAGGCATGGTGTAGCTTAGAATAAAACACATAATACTTTATTGAGTAATGGAAGCCTATAATCATGGGCTTTTTTTTTTTTCCTCTGAAAAGGGCTATGTCAGTGCAAAGATCTTAAGATACAAAGGTTGTCATCCCTGTATTGTGCATTTTCACATTTGCTTTACATTTACACAAAGATGATTAAAAGATTAAGATCTATCATGAAGATTTGAAGGAATTGAGATTATTTAGTTTAGTGAAGAAAAGCTGAAAGAGAATTTAACAATGATCTGGAAGTAAGTGAAGGCTTATTATTATAAAGAGTATGGTCAGCAGTTATTTTTCAACCTGACTGAGGGCAGAACAGTAAATGAACTAACACAAGAAGATGAGATTTAGAATAGACTACATGTAAGAAAAAATTTCCCATGGGGAGGTTTTTGAACATTAAAATAAATTACTGAAGAAGTCATTATATTGCACTTCTGTTAAGGTCCCTTAAAAAAAATTCTTATTCCTCTAAGAGTTAAGGGTGACCTTGTCTGAAAGGTGGGAAATTGAAGAGATGGCCTCTCAAGATTCCTACTGGCCTAGAGTTTCTCCTTCAATCTTTTTTTTTTTTTTAAAGCAATTGGGGTTAAGTAATTTGCTCAAGGTTACACGGCCAGTTATTTCTGGGTGTGGTGCTAAGTATCTGAGCTCGGATTCGATCCCAGGTCATCTTGACTCTGGGGCCAGTGCTCTTACTCGCTGAGCCACTTGGCCGCCCCTTCTCCTTCAATCTTTATGTGGAAGGGAGAAATTTATCAGTACCATGGCTTTGCAATACATTTTGTTACCTGTACAGGGATATAGAACCCATCTGGCAGGGGGCAAAGAAAGCATTCCTTCTTCCCCATCCCTTTGTCTCCAAGCATTAATATGCTAGGACCTTAATCCCATAGTAGTGCTTTCTTTATGGACCTGTAAAGCACTGAACTGAATAAAGCTATGAAAACCTCAGTCAGTACTTGGTTAAGATGAAGTCATCATAAGATTATATATATATATTTATATATATATGTTGCTAAGAATATTATATTTAATTATATAATTAACTAATTCAGTCCAGAGTAAATATTGATCAGGTCTTATTTTTAACTACCTAAGAAAATATTCAGACAAAGAAGAATTCTATAAAAGGAAATTAAATGAAAAACATCAGCTTTAGTTCAAACTTTGAAACCAACTTTTGTCTTTTTGCTCGATTGCTGGGAACCAGCATTGGAGAACACAACATATTAAATCTGTAATAACTAAACTGAAGGGAAGTGTAATGTTCCACTCTATCCCTGCTCAGAGGAGTGATTCATGATCCATTGAGACCTGTAATTTCATAAAATATGTTGGCTCTGCTTGCCTATTATGCAAACATACACTACATTTAGTGAGCTTACAATTCTATTTTGCTGTATGTTCTTTAAGTCATGTCATATAGCTTTATATTTTTAAAAAGTTATCTTGCACATTGAAAATTCTTCTTTAATAGTGTTAGATGACTCCTTCTCACACACTTTGTGTGCCTCTTCAGCTTTTGACACTATTCATCATCCCTTCATTCTAGATATTCTCTGAGTTTTCATGCAACATTCTCTCCTTGTTCTCCTACTGCTTCACAAGTTCATTATCTACTTCCTACCATCTAAGTATTGAGACCCCACCCCCCAGATTTTGTTCTGGGTCTGCCCTTCTTTCTCCATACTCTTTCTCTTGGTGATTTCTTTCCCATGGGTTTAATCATCATCTCCATGCAGATAACTTCTAAATCTACATGTTCAATCTATATCTCTCTCCTGAGGTCTAGTCCTCAATCACTAATTTCCTATTAGAATATTTACCTGGATATTCCATTACATCTCAAACTCAGCAGAACTCATCTTCTTTCCCTCTAAATCCATCTCTTCTCCTAATTTCCCTACTTCTTTCAAGGGCTTCATCATTTTTCTAGTATTCCAAGTTTGCAATCTTGGAGTCATCTCCCACTCTACATACTCCCTCACCTGCCATATGCAATCAGTTGCCAAGTCTTGTTGATTATTCTTCCACAACATCTCTAGTATCCATCCCTTTCTCTCTACTTATAGGGCCACCACCATAGTGCAGGCTCTCATTGCCTCTTGCCCTTGGTTTATAAGACTCTGACTTCTGGACTTTCCTTTCTTCAATGTGCCCTGCACTTAGCATAATGCCTCATGCCTGGTTCCTATCTGGTGCATAATAAATGCTTGTTGAATTGATTTGTTAACACACTCCTTCATGAAGCTGCCAGATTAATATCCCTGAAACACAGGTCTAAACATATTCCCCTGCTAAAGAAGCTTCAATGGTTACCCTTGTCTCTGGTATAAAATATACTCTTTTGTTTGACATTTAAATCTCTTTACAGCATGGTTCCTGCCTATCTTTCTGGACTTTTAGTTTACTAAATGATATATAAATTAAGGTGGACAAATTTAAAGTACAAGCTGCTGTTTGGTTCTCTTTCTATTTCTCCATCTTACACCACAGCATTATAAAATTTCATTCTAAAAATAGAGATAGGAAATAAGGAAATTTCAGTAGTTGCTTCTTGACCTCTGGGACATGACTCTCTCTTTAAAAATTTTATTAGATTTTTATAGATGCTGTAATTCAAATAGTTTCAGCTACTATTACAGAAAGAATAACTGGGCGATTTGTAGTAAATTCTCTCACACACTTTTATGGCTGATTTGTATTAACTGACTTTTTTTCCCCTGGGTGAGTGAGTGGGGTATTATTTCATAAAATGTTAAGTTAAATCACCACCAACTCTTTAAGGGACATATTTGTACCCTCTAAAATAATGCATGTTCCATTATTACTTTATTTCATTTTCCCCCTAGAAATGGCAAACTGATTACACAGGAGTTCCTGTCTCTTTGGGTGGTTTTCTAATCTTTTTTCCTTGCCCCACTTTTGGGTGGATTTTATTGGAATGCTTGGAAAAAGCTACAATTAGCATATGATAGAGAATTAGAGTATGTAATAAATATGAGATACAAAAGTTCTTTTCAGTTACCACAACAAATAATAGAAAACAAGTGCTTCTTACTGAGATTTCTGTTTTAAGGGATGTTTATATGGTATTTTTGTCAAAACAACACAGTAGCAATTGAAAAGTTTCCTTTACAGTCTTATCAATGTTCTTCTTTTTGTTATATATTATTTATAAGTATGTATACATATATGTTTATATGTGTATAGTTCATGGAAACATGGACTCAAGAGACCAAATTTTTCAATGTTTATACTTACTTGAAGTAGTGAGTGCAATTTTCTCCTTCAAGATCCAACATTAATACTAAGCAGAAGATCTTCTCTACCTTTCCTAGATTTCTTAAGCCCTAGTCACCTCTGAATGTTTATTTTGAGTCTGCAGAAAGCTACAGTGAGAAAAACCCCCTGTTACGCTAATTTCCAGCACAAAGAAATGTGTGCTCTAAAGGGGACTTAGAGAGCCAAATATTGCTGTAGTTAATTTCTGGGTTTGCTTAAGCCCTTCCTCACTTTGATTCATGCAATTCTGCAGACCCTTATAAAGCAACTTAGTGATTTAGCTATATCAATCAAACAATCTATCTATCTAGATATCTAAAGTATATTAGAGTGGTCACAAGCCAAATCTTCTGTACTTTCTCTGCATTCAGTTGCAATAATAAAGCCATCATCCCAGACAAAATAATGTCTTATTCTAGTATACTAAATCTTGTTTAAGATTTTCTAAAAAGTTAGAGTAATATCCTACTACATTAAAAAACAAAAATAAGTCACCATTTGTCTAGAGGTTTTTATTTTTAAGCCAATCATCACATTTATTCCAAGTTGGTTTTTTTTTAGGCTCCTATCACAAAACTTATGAAAGATTCACTTAAGTGATCACAAAAGCTGAAATCAGAACTCTTCTTTCATGATCTTTTTTATATTCTTAAGATTTTTTGTATTTGTTATTTATAATATTCTTTTCTTTTTTAAATTTTGATTTCCAGATTCTCTCCCTCCCTTCCCCATTGGGAAGTTAAACAATATATCAATTATAAATGAAAAACCGTGCAAAACATATCTCATTCACCATATAACAAAACAAAACAAAAGAAATAAAGCAAGAAAATCATACTTCAGCTTGTACTCAGAATATATTAGTTTTTCTCTCTGGAGGTAGACAGCATTTTTTTATCATGAGTTTTTTGGAATTGTCTTGTATCATTTACTGAGCAAAGTTGCCAAGTCTTTCATAGTTGATCATCATTACAGCATTTCTGTTACTGTGTACAATAATTTCCTGATTCTTCTCACTTTACTTTGCATCAGTTCATATAGGTCTTGTCATGTTGTTCTGATACTATCCCCTCCATCATTTCTTTTAGCACAATAGTGCCCATCACAATCACATGGTATAACTTGTTCAGCCATTCCCTAACTGATGAACACCCCCCTCAATTTCCATTTTTTTTGTCACCACAAAAAATGTGCTGCTATAAATATTTTTGTACATATAGGTCCTTTTTATCTTTCTTGTAGCTGCAGAAGAGCAGAGGTACTTCTTAGGTAAAGACCAAAGCACAGACCAGGAGAACAGTGACCACACCTCTCCCAGAATCACACCATGTTAGAAGCACAGAAAACTTGCAGACCCCCAGAACTAGCTCTAAAAACAACATCACAAAAAAAGCCTGAAGCCTGGAATACATAGTGCCTCCCCACCTCAAAATGAGCAAAGCCTAGCTTTAACCTAAAGTCCATAGTGAATAAATAGGCTAGGAAAATGAACAAACAACAAAAAAAGAACTCGGCCAAAAAAGCTACTATAGCAGCAGGGAAGACCAAGACATAAAGTTAGAAGAAGACAACAATGTGAAAGAAAAATTCTAATTGGACCTGAGGCCAGAAAGAATTCCTGGGAGAGTTATAGAAAGAGATAAGAGTGGCAGAGGAAAAATTGGAAAAAGAAATGAGAGTGATGCAAGAAAACTATGGGAAGTGAATTAACAGTTTGGTAAAAGAGACACAAAATATACTGAAAAAAATAACATCTTAAAAAATAGAATTGGCCTAATGGTAAAAGAGGCACAAAAATTCATTGAAGAAAAGAACTCCTTAAAAAGTAGAACAGGTTAAATGGAAAAGGAAGTGCAGAAATTCACTGAAGAAAATACTTCCTTAAAAATTAGAATTTGGCAAATGGAAGCTAATAACTCCATGAGACCTTAAGAAATAAAACAAAGTAAAGAAAAAGAAGAAAGAAAATGTGAAATATCTCACTGGAAAAACAACTGATCTGGAAAATAAATTGAGGAGAGATAATTTCCATGGTCTTAAACTGTTAAAAATTGATAGTCCCCTTGAACTGTAAATTGGCCCCACCTGTATACACTGACTAAATGAAAATTTAACTAAACCTTTGCCTATAAGATTATGAAAACTGTACCAAATAATGTGAATTACATCAGTATTAATACTATGCCACCTCAACATTTGGTACCTTTTGGATCTTCAAGATATGATTTAGATACCTGAGGAATCAGGAACAATTTCTTTCCGGAGGAAAAAGGAACTGTACCTCAATGTATTATACTCTGCTTTGTATCAACTCTCAGAATTTTGCTGGGGGGTGGTAGTTCTAGATCGATCTGAAACCCAAAGTTCTTTCTAGATCAGCTCATCAGTTGCATTATCTGGCCCCCTAAAGCTAGGGAAGCTCCAGATAAATTTTATTTTCCTTTTATTGTTCCTAGCAAACATAAAATGTTCACAAGTCATCTTGAAACTTGTAGTGTAGTTTTAGGAAGATATGTGAAAAAACAAATCCCAAATACTTTCAACGTATATAAAAGAAGCATAGTTGGAAGTGTTTTTGCTTTCTGTTCCTTACTATTAAGGATAGGGAGCATAGTACAATAGAAAGATCATCAGACTTTGGCTCTAGGCCTTACTTTACTACCAGTAATGCCACCATCTCATCACTAAAATGGAGAAGTTGGATTATATCAGCAAATTCCTTTCTAGTTCTAAAGGTCTATAATCCCTTTGAATAACTTGCTCCCCTCATAGAAATTTTACAATTAGTTTTTAAAACATCTTAGCAGGAATTTAAGCCTACTGACACATCTGCTTACAGAAAAGTGATTGATACAATTTCAGAAACTATTTACTTTGGAGCTATTTTTTTAATAAGAATGAGAAATTTATCTTAAGATGGAATGACACAGTGGTGTTTTCTGTGTAATGTAAGGTTGATCATTAAGGCAATAATTTTCTCACCCTGCAAATAGGCATGGGACTTTAATAACAATATTTTTTAAACTAAAAATTAGGATACATAGACAAATTAAGTTCATTTTTGCAAAACCTCCTTGAAAGTGCTCTTTCTTTCCTTCCTTTGTTCCTTTGTTTTTTCTTTCCCTCTGCTAGTGGGTCTCTCATCATGGGGGCATATTTTAAAGTCAAGGTAGAAATAGATCAGAATGGTTGAGAGTCAGCACAATTTTACCTTCTCTGATGACCCTGAATCTAGGAAATTATGGCACTAAGACATTAAAACATGCATGTATGTGTTACGACATCAATGCTTACTTTTTTGGTTAGTAAAAGTGATGGAGGTGGGGGTGAGTCATATTACAGGGAAGAAGGTGGACATAAGAAAATCATTTTGTATGCTCTACTCTGTGAATTCAATTCTATTCTTGTAATTCTGACCCATTTCCTTTAGGGTGTCCTGGAGTCTCCTTTTCCCATATCCAGGAGAATGGTGTACCAATGTAAGGTTCATGGATCAGTAATCTCATTGAATCTCTTGAGTAGGCATTTCCTCTAGCTCCCCAACCATACAGACTTTCTTATCCTTTGTTCATATTGTTACTTAAATTCTTCAGAGAACATTTACCTAGTATGCTGGGATCCTTTCTCTAAGTCTTTTAAAAATTATTATTTTATTAATGTCAGTTTAACAGTCAGGCTAGCCATCTGTTAATCTTGGTCTTACTGTTGACTTGTCCATGTTTTTTTCCTGTTATATTTTCTCTTCATGTCATATCATTTCACTTGTCTTTGATGATGTCTCTTACATCACTTCTTACCTGCAAGATATTATTGATAATATACTGAAGTCTACTTATATACACCATGACTCTTTTTCTTTATGTCACCTATAATGTTGATTACTCAGGCATAGTGGTATTTTTTGATCTACACCCATATAGCACTTGTAGGAGAATACAGATATTAGAAAGATATGATTTGGGTCAGGAAACACTTTGGGAAAGCTCTGAACAATTTTCCAAATGCAAACCAAGACACTCTAGCTTTCCTATTAAATTCTAGGTACAGCTTATTGTCCATGTGTAGTATTGTCCATTGTCCACTGGCTTTGGAGTCAGAGGACTTGAGTTTAAATCCTGCCTCTCAAGTTTACTACATTGAACAAATCACAGACTCCTTGGGCCTTGTTTCTGTATCTCTTAAAGTGAAGGGGTTGGACTAGATGACCTCTAAAGATCCTCCCAGTTTTCAATCTATGATCTTATGATCCTAGCTATATTATAATGCTAACTAATCCCACAGGTAGATCTAAATGCATATCCATAATCTGGGCAATATGCATTCTTCATCCATTTTATTTTTCTTATGATTACTCAACTGTTTCTTTCTCTTTTGCATCTCTCTCTCTCTCTCTCTCTCTCTCTCTCTCTCTCTCTCTCTCTGACTGTTGATCTCACTGAAGATCTGTAGAGACTGTGCAATTGTTATAAAATCACCCACAAACAAGAGCATCTGATGAATGTCACTATGTATAGGGAATTCTTCATGCATTTGTGCTCTGTACAAGAATGTACCATGACATTTAATGTAATTAAAAGCAAAGTAATGATGATGATAATGATGACCAATCATTCAATATTATATTGAGGAAAGGTTATGTGCTAGGTACTGTGTTAGGTGCTGGGCACACAAAGTCAAAAACAAAACAGTTCATGATTTCAAGGAGTTTATATTCTATTGACTGTAACATAAATATTGCAAACTCCTATTAGCAAAGATAATGTGCTCCAATGATATTCTTTGTTTTAAAAGCTTCATCACAAAAGAGAAATAACAGGACATGGGGATGTTTTCCAGGACATAAGAACAGCAAGAATATAATACAAAAATGCCAGTAAGTACTAAATAAAAATAAGGTAAAATGAGCATGGTGATTTCTTTTATGTTATTTCTTTTCTGGAAGTCATTATTGTTAAAATACTGGGCCACCTCCTCCATTTTCTAACCTTTAACCTTTCCTTCCTACCCTCTTCCTTAGGAAAGGTAGGGTGAAAGATCTGTAGTAAGAGAAGCTTGTAGTGTGGATATCCAGCTTGGGAAGGGTCCTGGAAATAACTGGTATAAATAGGATGTGTATTCTGCATGTGGAAACAGGACTCCTTTATCAGATGGAAAAACAATCCCTTTGGTTTTTTCTCAACCACTCCGTCAGGATCCTGATCAAGAAACTGGACTTCTGGTCTAGATCAGATTTTAGAAAATGAGGCAGTCTAAATCAGTCTAGTCATACTTTGGGATAGACAACAGGCATATAGGGTTAAGTTGAGAAAAAATAGAGCATAGCAGAGGGCAGATGATTAACTTTAGAGGTTAGTTATGGTCAGAAAGTATATGAATTAGGGGAGAAGCTTGGTTTTAAGGATAACCTGTCATGAGAGGAGGGCTAGGTTGCAGGCAAACACAAGACTTGTGGGACTTTGATTCACTGCGCCTGAGACAACTAAGATAAAAGAAGTCCAGAACTCTGGATAGCTCCCTCGAAGAACAATTCTGACAAAAATTTCAGATTTTATTAAGATATTTTATCCTCAAAGCCCCTGGCCTGTTTAGTTGGTTATACACCTTAGTGGAAGTCTCTGATTATTAATGGAGTTTCAGTCATGTATGTCAGGCTTTATCCCTGGAGACATCATCCCTCCAAGAGATTTTGGTCTCCAGATTAGATGAGAATTAATATCATCTGGTCTGTATAGGGGCTCCACAGCACTCTGGCAACTTTATTATGGAGACTTTGTCCACTTCGCCACTGGAAGATTTCTTTTCCTGAAGCATTATTTTTCTGGGTTAGGATCAATGACAATCTATCACAGTCACAAGTACTATGTTAGTTATACCCTTAAAGATGGACTTTCAAGTAGTCAATATTTGAGGGACATTTCCTTTCCTGTTACTTCCATTTTTAAGCTGATACTTAAAGTTTTCTTAAGGAGAGGGTCAAACCTTTCACTCCACAATTAGAGAAAAAGACAAAGTAAATAGTTTCTGGTTGAGATAACACTAAATCTCATCCATATTAAAGTCAAATGGGTCAATCAACAAGTATAAATAATTGATACCAGAACCTTTTCTCTATTGATATGGGATATAGCAGAGGCTTAGAAAGCAGAAGTACATTTGTGTCTGTTGTGAAGAGGGGAAAGGTGTAGAAGGGAGACACTATATGTGCTGAAGACAAACTTCTAATAATATTCTTCAAAAACTTTAGTGGAAATATTGCTGTCAAATTATACAACACACACTAATACTATTTGGTATGATTTATAAAACTTTTTAGACTTGCTTAAACTTGAGTAATTTTGTTATAAAGGAATTTTGTTTCCAGAGGGTTTGTTAATTAAGGTTCCACTGTAATTACATTGAATCTTAAATGAGGACCACGCCAGTGTAGGCCTTTCTCTTCTTCATATTTTTTTTCTCCTAACAGAAGAAAAACCATCATTGGACTAGGAGCTCTTAGTTCTTCAGATCTTAATTCTTTCTTTCTAAGTCACTTAACTTCTCTGGGTTTCAGTTTCCCCATCAGCAAAATTCAGGTCTTTGACTGTATCTCTGTGGTCTTCTCTAGCTATAAAACTACAAATCGATGTGGGAAGTTTATAGTTAACATATAAATTATTAAGCATTAAATAAAAACCATAAGATGATGATATGAGTGAAGAAATGGACATATACTATATCAGAAACAACAATCAGAAGAGTTCATTATATCTAGCTTAGACTGCAGTCATATTCCTGACATACTACTATGGTCTACCCTCTTCTTCTCTGACCTGACACTCCATCTCATACCCTGCAGCTCTGTGTTCCTGATTGCTTAGTCTCTTTTTAATTCTCACATTTGTTGAATTAACAGACCTGTATAACTGAGGGTTTTTTTTCCACTATAGAAGGTTAGTATTTAATATTTAGAATCACAGTGACTCATTATTAATACATAAGAGTGAGTCACTAACAGGTGAATTTAAGTGTTTCTTCAAAATTCTCTATTTCAGAAACATGAATGAAAACACTGTCAACTTTATGCAGCAGCTATTATCAGTCACACACACATATTAAATAACTGATGGTCTTTTTTCAGTTCTCATCACCTTTTCAACTTCTGACATTATTGACCACTTTCTCTTCTCAGAAGGATATCTGACAAATTGAAAAAAAGCTGTTGTTTCAGTTGTGTCCAGCTCTTCATAACTCCATGTGTGGTTTTCTTTCCTTTTTTTGTATTTATTTATTTACTATTTTATTTTCCCCCAGTTACGTGTAAAAACAACTTCTAACGTTTGTTTTTAAAACTTTGAGTTCCAAAGTCTCTCCCTTCTACTCCACAACTTTCATTGAGAAGGCAAGCAATTCAGTATAGGTCATGCACGTGTACTCATGCAAAACATACTCATGATAGTCATGTTGTGAAAGAAAACATAGACAAAAAAACCCTCAGGAAGCATAAAGTTAAAAAACGTTTCAAATTGTATTGAGACACCATCAACTCTTTCTCTGGGGATGGATAACATTTTTCATCCTAAGTCCTTCAGTCTTGGATCAGTCTTGGATCATTGTATTGTTGAGAATAGCTAAGTCATTCATAGCTGATTGACTCACAATATTGCTATTACTTTGTACACAGCACATTTGACTTTACATAAGCCCATGCAAGTCTTTCCAGTTTTTTTCTGAGAGCATTTTGCTCATCATTTCTTACAGTACAATAGTATTCCATCATGATCCCATACTAACAACGTGTTCAGCCATTCCCCAGCTGATGGGTATCCTCTCAATTTTCCATTCTTCACTCTCAGAAAAGGGCTGCTATAAATATTTTTGTACATATAGATACTTTTCTTTTTTGTTTTTTATCTCTTTTGGTAGAGACCTAGTAGTGGTACAGCTTGTTCAAAGGGTATGCATGGTTTTATAGCCCTTTGGGCATAGCTCCAATTTCCTCTACAGAATGGTAAAAATCAGTTCACAACTCTGCAACAGTGTATTAATGCTCATTTACCCCACATCCTCTCCAACATTTTTCATCTACCTTTTTTTGTGCTATTAATCAATCTAATAGGCTTGAGATAGTACCTCAGAATTATTTTAATTTGCATTTCTCCAATGAATAGTGAGTGAAAATATTTTTTCATATGGCTACAGATCACTTTGATTACTTCATTTGAAAACTGATTATATCTTTTGATTATTTACCAATTGGAGAATGGCTCTTATTTTTATAAATTTGACTCAGTTCTCTATATATTTGAAAAATGAGACCTTTTGGAGCGGCCAGGTAGCACAGCAAGTAAGAGCACCAGCCCCAGCGTCGGGATAACCTGGGGATTGAATCTAGGCTCAGACACTTAGCACCCACCCAGAAACACCTGGCCACGTAACCTTGAGCAAGTTACTTAACCTCAATTGCTTAAAAAAAAAAAAGAAAAATGAGACCTTTTTCAGAGAAACTTGCTTCAAGATGTTTTTTCACAGTTACTATTGCTAACTTAATTTCCCTCCATCCTATTCCCCCACCCTGTTTATTCTCCTATCACCCTATACTTCTTCAAAGTGTTTTGCTTCTGATAACCCCTCCCCCAATCTGCCCTCTCTTCTATCACCCCACCACTCATTCCTTTCCTTTCCTACTTTCCTGAGAGTTAAAATAGATTTCTATACTCAATTGCATGTGTATGTTATTTCCTCTTTGAATCAGTTCTGATGAGAGTAAGGTTCCATGTGGGGTTTTCTTGGCAAAGATACTGGAGTGGCTTGCCATTTCCTTCTCTCGCTTATTTTATAGATGAGGAAACTGAGGCAAAGAAAGTTAACTGACTTGCCCAGGATCACATAGCTAGTAAGTAAGTGTCTGAGGCCACATTTGAACTCAGGTCCTTCTGACTCCAATAAGGAGCTCCATCTATGGTGCCATCCTTAAAAAATAACTTTAGGAAATTTAGGTTATTCCTCCATAATACCTTCACATTCTTCTCTTCAGCTTTCGACACTGTTGACCACCCCTTCTTCCAGAATGCTCTTTTCTCCCTGAGTTTTCATGACATTGTTCTCCTAATTAATCTATCTGGATAGAACACTAGGTTCTTAGTGAATTCCCTGAGGGCACTAAGAGTTATGAGATCTGCTTATGATCACACAGCTATTATATCAATCTAAACCTTGGATCCAGGCCTTTCTTGACTCTGAGGCCAGCCATTTTTACACTGCATCATGTAACTTTTCAATGCATATATTGCAGATAAATAGCATCAATGAAAGATGACAATTCAGCTTAGTCACTGACATTCTCTAGCAAATATGCATTCAAATGACTAGATGGACGAACAGAAAGCTGTTGTGAGGTTTTAAGGTTTGCTGTGACTTCAGCTATGTTAATGTGTCTGTAATGGAGAATACCTGGGGCAGCTCACCTGGCCTGAAGTCATAAAGAGTAATCTTCTTGGGTTCAAATCTGTCTTCAGACACTTATTGGCTATGTGACCCATGACAAGTCTTTTAACCCTCTTTGCCTCAGTTCCCTCATCTGTAAAATGAGCTGGAGAAGGAAATGGCAAACCACTCCAGTATTTTTGCTGAGAATACCCCAAATGACATCACAAAGAGTCAGATACAATTGAAATGACTGAACAACAACAATGGACAGTAATACAAGTACACATCAATAATCACTTTAGGGCACAGAACTCATTATGGTGGCAATATCTGTTACATTTGTAAAGAGGGTCATGCTATGGAAAATGGGCAAAATGGCCTTCCCTTCTTCTGGCCAGCCACATGTGTGACTCATCATTTGGACCCCTTGGAGGTGACAAACGCCCTGACCATATGATGACTCAGTACTAAAAGGACTTGGTATTTTTGTATGCCACAGCAAATTTTGAATAATCCCTTGTTTCCTTCTTTTGCCCTATGACAGTGACAGAGGGACAGAGTGTTATGTCAGTTAAAAGGAAGAGATAGCTTCCAGTTTACCATCTTTCAATTCTCCTGTGTGGCAAGCAGTGTTTTCTGCCTCTAGACCATGGCAGAGGGGATGAAGGATGGGTATTACTCATTTTTCTCAACCCTGTACCTGCCCCCATGAACATAGATATAACCAGGCAAGGTGACACCAGGGCCATTTTTCACTTTGTATTTCCTTTTATGAATAGGTGATTGAATATTGATCTTGAGGTAGACATATCCAGGCTTGGAGGTAAACTTATGAGTAGAAGATGTTTAAAGATTCTGAACTTACTGAGTAGAACTGATTTTCAGCAAGGGAGGCTTACTGCATTGGAGAAGATAAGATTTGGAGCCTAAGTCCCTGGCCTGACTTAGTAGAAGAAATGGACTTTGAGGGAGATAATACAAAGCCAAGGTGAAATGTAAAATGCCTAATCAGCTATAAACTGCTTCATGTATGATTAAGTTTAAGTATCAGTCTCCTAGAAAATTATAGCAGTAGTTATGTTAAGTTACTAAATCCTGTTTTAAGTTTTTTTTAACGTGCATTATGAATTTTTATGTATTTTAGAATTTCTTTTGTGTGTAGAAAATAAATACCTGTCCCATATATGACATAAAATCTATATTGAGTACCTTTCTACCCACTTCTTTTTGTGGAGGCCACAGACATGAATCTCCTGAGCTCTAAATAAATCATCCTTGGAGCTGTTAGGTGGAGTTTAAGGAGCCAAAGTATATGAGAAAAGGGGCACCTATCTCTTCTCATTAGAGGTCAGGGTCCTCCAGGATCGAAGCATCTGGGTCCAAAATAGAGGAATCCTTTAGTAGAGAAAAGAGTGGATACAGATTTCTAGACTCTTAGGCTGAACAATTGTTCTTAATGATAGACATTAAAAAAATGAGAATTGCTGAATGGAAGTGATGACAATCCAAGATCAATACTAATTCAGAGAGGTTACTGCGAATATTGTGAATTTAGAAGTTGTGCAGTTTTTTGTTTGCTGCTATGATGACTCAGGGCTTTTTTTTTTAAATTTTCCTTGCTCAACAGTAAACATATGCAGTGCATTCAGGGCCTGGTCAGAAGGAATTGTTCATTATTTAGAATTAGTATTAGGGTATAAGATACAAGGACACAAAATGCCCAATGGCTTGGCTTTACAACTTGGCTACATCTTCCAAATACATTAAAGGAAAACAAAAATAAAAGCTTACTTTATGTTCCCTGGTTTAAATATTGATTTTTCAGTTCCCATACATTCCATTCTTTCAGCATTCTAGGCCCAAGGCCCAAGAAGTGCTGCTGTGCTCCTACTTGCCCCAATAAAACAAAAAGCTGATTTTGTTTTCCTTTCCACCTGCTTTCTGAACTTTGTCCAGGCTCCTTCCAAGGCCACTTCCTTAATCTCCTCTGCCTTCAGTCACTTTGAGAGGTTTTTTATGCATCTGACCCTAGGCCTAGAACAACCATTTCCCTATTGTTTGTTGCTTTCTTTGTTATTATTTGCTCATGATTGAGTTAATCTAATAAAATAATAGGTGGCACTTCATAAAGTAATTTATAGTTTTAGTTCAATGTCAAATTTTCAGACCTTTATTTCATAGGTTTAAGATAAAATACTAACAAAATTCATCTGGAAGATAAAAAGGTAAAGAATTTCAAAGAAAAATAAGGAAAAAAGTGAGAATGAAGGGGTCATAAAAGTACCACAGAGCAAACTATACTATAAAGTAGTAATCATCAAAATGATTTGGTACCAGGTTAAAAAATAGAAATGTTGATCAATGGAGCATATTTTGTAAGTAAGACCCAGAAGTAATAAAATATGGTGTTTGATAAAACTCAAGGTTACTTTTTACTAGAGTAAAGACAGTTAGGTGGTACAATGGAGAGTGCCAGCCTAAAGTCAGGAAGACATGATCTGTAAAATGAACTGAAGAAAGGAATGGCAAACCAATCTAACATCTTTGCCAAGAAAACCCAAAATGGAGTCATAAAGAATCATACATGACTGGAATGACTAAACAACAACAAAAACTGCTAAGAAAACTTGAGAGCAATATAGTAGAAATTAAGTTTAGACTATCACCTTATACCATATGCCATGAAAAAATTTAAAAGGACATATGACATAATTACAAAAAATCATTCCATAAAAAAATGAGAAGACAAAAGAAGGAGATGGCATTTACATCTATGACCAGGAGGACAAATCTTACCTAAATAAGGGATAAAGGTAATCTTAAGAGACATAATGATCACTTACTATTACATGAAATTGAAAGGCTTCTTCACAAGAAAAATAAATACAATATAAATCAGAAGTTAGCATCCTACTTAGGAAAAAATGTAGAAAATCTTTCTGATAAAGGTGTGAAATATATATCATATCTGTGTATATATGTATATACACACACATATAAACAAATATATGGTACAGTATAAGACTAGCAGCTACCCACAATAGATAAGTGGTCAAAGGATATTGACATATAGTTTTGAAATGAATCTCAAGCTACCAATGACAAAATGAAAAAAATGCTCTAATTCGCTAATAATAATAGGAAATACAAATTCAAACAACTCTGAGGTTCTGCCTCGTACCTATCAGATGCCAAATGAGGCAAACAGCAAATTTTGGAGAAGTTGTGAAAGAGCAATCTCACTAGTGCACTGTTAATGCAGTTATGAATTGATTCAGTTGTTCTGGTAAATAATTTGCAACTATACCATCCAAAATCACTAAACTATTCATGCCTTTGATCCAGTGTCACTGCTATTATATATCACCCTCAAGTAGGTCAAAGACATAAGGAAACGACACATATGTAAAATGATATTTATAGCAGCACTTCTAATTGTAGCAAAGAACTGGAAACAAAATAGGTATTCATCAATTGAGGGATGATTGAATAATACCTCTGAACTCTTACCAAAGCATTGACCAGTCATGATTTCAAAACACTGATGACAAAACATACCTTCCACCTCTTAGCAAAGAGATGATGGGTTAGAGGTACAGAACCAGACACACATTCTCAGATATGGCTTATGTGTTGATTTGTTCTGCTTGACTAGACATCTTTATCATAAAGGAGAGCTTTTGGCAAGGGAATGTGGATTGATGAGAAGTGATATATTTGAAACAGCAATATTGTAATGATGATCAACTGTAAAAGACTTAGCAACTCTGATAAATATAATGGTCAAAGACAATTCTGAAGGACTAAAAAAAAATGTCATCCATCTCCAGAGAGAGAACTGATGAGCACTGAGGACAAATTAAAGTATAATTTTCTTATTTCTTTATTCCCCTTGCTTTTTTGGTAGTGTGGCTAGTATGGAAATATGTTTTTCATGGTACCTCATAATTGACATATTGCTTTCCTTCTCAGTGAGTGGGGAAGGGGTTGGAGGGCGAGAGAGAATTTGGAACACAAAATTAGAAAAAAAAAGAATGTAAAAAAGTGATACATGTGAAAAAGAGAGCATTAATAAACCATCTTTAAAAGTACACAGAGCAAAGAGAGAACAGATACAGAAGGAATACAAATAGAACAATTTATCTCTACCTTGTTAAACTTATGTAGTATACATATAAATATACATACACATGTTCTCTTTTTAAGTATGCAGAGGAAGTTAAGTTTCTTGTATAATCTTTTCCTCTGTTCTTATTTGCCGGGGTCCCTCTGCCCGTGGAATCCTCACCTGTCCTACGGTCCTCTACTTACCCATATCCGGGTCTTCGGTCGTCACCGGCCCCTTGAGGGGAACAATCACCAGACAGAGAGCGGAGGGAGTTTTTTGGGGGGTGTTTATTCTCCACTGATTACATCGCGTCTCGCGTCTCTCCTCTACTTCCGCCCCAGGGCCTTTATAGCCCTTCCCGACCCTTCTCGCCCAATCATCAGTCCCAACAGCATTTATCACCATATATGGGCTCCTGGTTATACTAGTCTTCTTCTCCGCCCCTGGGGCGGGGCAGGGTCCCTTTACAATCTCCCCCCTTTTTCTTTAAAGCAAACTGAGCACTAAAAGGAAATGCAGCCAAGCACAGGCGGGCTCGGGTAGAAGATCCTCCCGGTGGCCATAGGGCGGGGTTCTGACGCTTGGTGCTAGGGCCTCTGGCTTAGGTCGCCTCTGTCTCACTCGAACCTTACCCGTCCTAGGAATCAGACACTCTTGACCCTGTCTTAGGTGGCCGAGGAGTGAGGAGTTGCCCGTCATGGAGGGTGCCTCGTCTTACCCCGAGTGTCAAGCGTCCCCCCATGCCTCAAACCAGACCTGGGGATCGTCTCCCTGAGACACAGCCATCAATGCTCGCTGCGTTAAAAGCATATACCCACGGTTTTGCCGTCGAAGTCGGCACACACACCACAAAAGAAGGAAAAGAAGAAGCACAAAAACTAACAGGGACGAGGTCAAACCACCCCACTGGGTGAACCAGGAGACAGTGTAACGTTACTATGAAATGCGGATAAGTTAAAGCTCGGGGAATCGCCACCCTCCACCCCCGACCAGGTACCATTCCCGACCCCGACCTGTCCCCCATTGACCATCCCCAGGGGGCGAACATCTGAGTAGGAGCCATTCACCCCGCACAGTAACCAGAGGTCAAAGGGGTTGGCAGTGGCTCCGGGATCCGCATACTGGAGAAAGCGTGAGGACACGCTTGCTTGGCTACTGGAATTTCCTGCGAAGATGGGTTTGGGATCCTGACAAGTCCAGTTAAGTGGCCTGCCAGTCGTGACATTGGCCGAGGGAATAGGAGGGGAGAAGGTGTACAATCAAATGGCAACGATGGAAGACCAAAGGAGGAGTTCGAGGAGAAGAAGCGAGGGAAGGTCCGAGCTGAATGTGTCACCGGCAGCGGCCGCGGGAAGGCTGACAGGACGCCCCATCTCAGGTGCTCCTCATCTGCCATCCCTCCTATGCAGTGAAGCAGGATCCCCAGAAGTAGCACAGCGCCTGAAAGACACAAAAACACAAAACTCCCTCTCACCCCTCGTTTGGAGGAGGGGTGGAGCCCTGTCATTCCACATCCCTAACTCTGTGAAGAGGAACCCATTGCGGGGTTGCTTTCTCATCATCCTCGGGCCGGAAGGAGAGGTGGCTGAGCTTGCGCTCCACCACCGTCACTGGGCCATGCCAATTGCCCTCAAGGTCTTTCCACAGCACCTTCGTGCCGGGCAGGGCGCGGCTAGGCGATGGGAGTTGTACCAGTGACGGCGTGGGCTGGGCGTGGGAAGACCAAAATCTCTGGGCCGCAGTGGACCCGTCCTCTCTTACTTGTAGGAAGTTCATAGTAAAAACTGCCTGAGCCAGCTCCTGACGTGTGACGGAGCGGGGAGTTCCCCTCTTTTGTTTGGCAAGCACGACCTTAAGGGTGCGGTTGGCCCGCTCAACAATCGCCTGTCCCGTAGGGTTATAGGGGAGGCCAGTAACATGAGTAATCTGAAACTCTGCGCAAAACAAGGCAAAAGCCTGGGAGGCGTAGGCAGGGCCATTATCCGTCTTTATGGCTACCGGGGGTCCCAACATGGCCATCTGCTCATACAAGTGGCTTATCACTGCTCGGGCTGACTCCCCGTTCTGCAAGGTTGCAAAAACGAAGGAAGAGCACGTGTCCACAGAGACGTGGATGCAACGTTTTCCAAGGTGTGTGACATCCATCTGCCAAAGCGCATTTGGGGCATCTCTCCGTGGATTAGTTGATGCCTCGGGGATGCGGGGACGGAAGGGGGCACACACGGAGCACCGCCGAACTATGAGCCTGGCCTCGCCCTTGGGGACACCATAGAGCATCCTAAGTGATCGGGCGGAAAGGTGATACTTGGCATGCGCCTGTTCAGCGGGCGAGGCGGGAGGGGACTCCAATGCGGCCGCATAGAGCGCCCGATCGGCTCGTGCATTTCCTGAAAAAATGGGCCCTTCCTCCGTAATATGAGACCTAACATGCAAAACATAAACAGGGAAAACCCTCAACTGGAGCAAAATTTGAACCTCACGTAGAAGGTCTGAAATTGAGGAGGAAGGGGAAATATAGGCATGGCAAAGACGGGGAAGAAGTAGGGCACAATACTGGCTATCCGTAATCAAATTAAAAGGCGTAGAGGAAAACTGCTTAAAGGCCTGCAAAATGGCAAAAAGCTCATTACGCTGTGTAGACGCATAAGGCGTCTCAAAAAGCCAAATACTAGAAGAGCTGGCATCATAAACTACTGCGCGGTGGTCCTTAGTAGCATCTGTAAAGACATTCGGGCCCTGGACCGGGTGTTGCATTACTGGGCCGTCAGAGGGACCAACTTTCACCGCCTCAAACAGGCAGACCAAAGGGGGCCTGGGAACTTGGGAAAGCTGGACGGAAGAAAGAAGGGCATACCAGGAAAGAGAGAACTGCATCATGGTGGGAAACACGTCTGGAGGGAGATAGAAATTCAACTGAAAGTCACACCCGAAAACGGCACGGCAGCGGTCCAGTGCCCGGAGGGCAAAAAAACAAAAGCTCTCCCATTTCTCTGAAATGATCGCCTTTCCAGCTTTAAAATACAACCATTCCAAACAGCCGTGCCTCTGAAACAAACAGCCCCATGGAGCCTCGGAGTCAACCAGCACTTGCAAATGTATGGGCAACGAGGGGTCATAACGGACCAAGGACCCGCTGGCTCTCTGTACAATCTCCTGTAGAGCCTCTAAGGCCTCAGGAGACCACTGGCGGGGGGAGAGTAAGGATGCATCCCCTCTTAGGAGGGCATATAAAGGCTGCATTAAGGTAGGCGGTATTGGTATGGTGGGGCGGATCCACTGAAGAGCACCCACTAGCCTCTGAAAATCATTGAGGGTCTTATATGCATCCACATCAATGGGCGGCAAGTTTCGGGAAACAGAGGCATTGGTAAGCACATGCCCCAGGTATTGAAAGGGAGGATGAAGCTGGACTTTCTCCGGGGCGACGGCGAACCCTGCTTCGGCTAATGTCTGCATCAAAGGGTGAAGGCACTCCCTCACCTCATCTATCCCGGGCCCTGCAATAAGGATATCATCCATATAATGCAAAATAAGCAGCTGGGGAAAGCATAATCTCACCGGGGAAAGCAATGCGGCAACATAGAACTGGCAGAGCGTAGGGCTATTGGCCATTCCCTGTGGAAGGACCTTAAACTGAAATCTCCGATAAGGAGCCTGAAAATTAGTGGACGGAACAGAGAAGGCAAATTTGTCCCGATCTTCAGGGGAGAGGGGAATACAGAAGAAACAGTCCACGATGTCAACCACAGCCACATACCAATCCCTGGGAATGGTGGTGGGCATAGGGAGGCCAGGTTGCAGGGAGCCCATAGGGAGGAGGCGAGCATTTATCGCTCGGAGGTCGATCAGCATCCTCCATTTACCAGATTTCTTCTTTAACACGAAAACGGGAGAATTATAAGGGCTGAAGGACGGCTCAATTTTATCCTCCTTCAAAAGCTTCTCCACCAAAATTTCTAGGGCAGTGAGCTTCTCAGCTGTAAGGGGCCACTGGTCCACCCAGACCGGGTCTGGATTTATCCAGGTCAAACGGGGGGCGAAGCTCAAGGCAGTGGCCCCGACCCATTTCCCGGAGGGGGGTCCGAGGTGGTTAAATACATGCCCATCTGAGAAAGAAGGCCCCTGCCCCACAGGGCATAGGGGAGATCTGGCAAACATAAAGGTGTAAAGAAACCCTCCAGGTCTTCCATGGCCCATGGCAGGGGGCGGGCAGCCTGCTTGGCTCTTTTGCTCCCGCCTACTCCTCTGACATCTAGAGTGGGGAGAGTCAGGGGCCAGTTTTTGTGCCATTGGGCGGCATTAATAACCGAGCAATCCGCACCCGTGTCAACCAGACCGAGGACGGGGACACCAGAAACCAGAACGACCATAGAGGGGCGGGTCGAGGAAATGCAATGCGTCCAATTTAGGCTGGGGTGGGTCTCGCTTCCTTTGTCAACTAGGGGTAAAGCCTTGCCAAGCAGCTGGCCACTATGCAGGGGGGTGGGAAAATCATGGGGATTAAGCAAAATCACAGGATCCTTGGAAGACTCAACAATCTGCGTAGGGGTTATAAAATCAACCAGGCCCTCCACTCCAATAACTAGTGCGGGATAGAAGGGACAAGAGGCAGGGACAGGTGTTCGCCCCCCCGGAGGGAGGTGGAAGGGCTGATTTGGGGGGGTCCCAAGAGGAGGGGCCATCAGAACCGGGGAGGTCGGGCCGCCTGAGGGGGCTGCGGAGGGGGAACGGCGGTCGTCCCCCTCCACCCCCAGTTTCCCTGTGTGGCAGCCATGGAATCCGGGGCATCCCCAGGGGGGGTGCTTGAGGGCCTTAAAGGCGAGGACGCCGGATTTTTGAGGCAGCAATACTTAGCCACGTGACCTGGCCTTCCACATGCGAAACACTTGGGGGAGCTCTTGCGAGGAACGGCGTGGCATTGAGCCTTGAAATGGCCGCTCTGGCCACACCCAAAACAAACTTTACTGGCCGCACGGGCGGGGTCAGAAGAAAGCCGTTGGACGGCTGCCAGGATGTTACTGTCTCTCTCAGCACTGGCCAAAACCAGCTTTTCTAGGGCTTGGACCAGTGCGTTATCTCTGGAGGCGGCTGCTGCAGCCGACTGTGTTAAGGGGTCGTCTGGAGGCAGGTCCATAAGCTTATCCACTATGTCAGAAAGAGGGGCATCGGAGGGCAGTGCGTTAACGGCAGCTGCCTCCCAAGAGCGGAGGCCCTCCTTCACCAGTTGTCTAATCAACGGTTCCATGGCTCTGCCCTCCCCGATGGATCGATGGATAGTCTCCTGGACCTCATTAACAAAGGAGAGAGGGGACTGGCCGGGCCTCTGTTTCAACCCTACCAGCTTGGTCCCAGACCCCTGGCCCCTAACCGAGGCTTTCTCCCAAGCCCTCATATGGGCCTCCTGGACATCGTCCAGGTCGGCATGTCCATAGGCTAGTTGGACTGCCGGGTTAGCAAAGTGCCCCGTCCCGCAAATCAAGTCCTCCGTATCTTGCAGGGCCCTCTGAGGTCTGAGCGGGGCAATTCGCCGGGCCTCTCTCCGAAGCTGCACCTGGTAGGCTAGGTATGTGGATGGTTCCAGACAAGCCACCGCCAGCCCGTCGAAATCAGTGGGTGTCCAGGGGTGGGCAGCAACTAAATTGGCAAGCAGCTTCTTGACATAGGGAGAGGCTGGGCCATATGTGGTCACAGCTTCTTTAAAGTCTTTCAGGGCCTTATATTGGATGGGGGCATGAGTGTGACCTCCCGTCAAGGGATCAGTCAAAATCGGGAACATGTCCCAGGAGTCAAAGTCAACCTCCGCCCCCGCCTCTGCGGCCAGACGGAGGCTCCGCCTCAAAAGTCCTTCCCCCGCACTCGGAGGGACCGCCCCTTGAGGGCAGTAAGAGGGGGGTGTCGTGACTTCTGGGAGGGGCCCTCCATGGTTCCGTGAAGGAGGCGGAAGAGGGCCCCACCCTTCAACATGCGGCGTCTCCAGGGGCGCCATCTTAGAGGAGCACGGGACTGGAGGGAGGGGGGATCTCCACCCTTCATCTTCCCGATCGTCGGCCACCCTTGGGTGGACCCCCTTACCTGGATTCTGAGCCCTCTCTCTCCTCCTTCTTGTTTCTCGGGGGAACCTTGCTGTCTCTTCTTCCTCTGACTCGCTCAACACCGGGGCTGATTCTCGGGCAACCTTTTCCAGGTCCCCCCACGGGTATTTAGGGCGATAGTTCCTGTTCCCGTCCTTAGATTCCTCATGGCCCCCGGACCCCTCTGAGTCTGACCCCGCTAGAGACGCACCGCACTGGGTGCTAACTGAGCACGGCAGGGGGTGTGGATCTGGGGCGGTCACCGCTGCCGCCACGATTTTGAAGACCCTGAAGTCTTCGGGTGACAAAAACCCCGGGCACATCTGACTATAAGACGCCATCTGTTGACCTACAGCCTGCCACTTATGCGGCTGTAAGCCCGAGGGTTTCACCCAGGGGCAGATCACCAGAACCTTCTCAATAAACTGCCTGCAAGTCTTTATAGGGAGTTTAGCGCTCCGCTGTGCGCACAGCTTATAAAGCTGGGCGGTCAAGACCCCCTTCTCCTCCGCTCGAAACACAGGGATACCAAGCCCTGAACCCATACTGTCCTCTTCCCGAGAATCCTTTTCTCGAGGCTGTCTGGTGGCTAATGCAGACCAGCTGCAGTTAGCAGACCGTCCGCCGGCTAGGTGGGATGTCCTCCCCGGGCCCAAGCGCTCAGGTCCCTGTCAGGTCCCTGTTCGGGCGCCAGAATGCCAGGGTCCCTCTGCCCGTGGAATCCTCACCTGCCCTACGGTCCTCTACTTACCCATATCCGGGTCTTCGGTCGTCACCGGCCCCTTGAGGGGAACAATCACCAGACAGAGAGCGGAGGGAGTTTTTTTGGGGGGTGTTTATTCTCCACTGATTACATCGCGTCTCGCGTCTCTCCTCTACTTCCGCCCCAGGGCCTTTATAGCCCTTCCCGACCCTTCTCGCCCAATCATCAGTCCCAACAGCATTTATCACCATATATGGGCTCCTGGTTATACTAGTCTTCTTCTCCGCCCCTGGGGCGGGGCAGGGTCCCTTTACACTTATTGACATGTTAAAATGTTTATTATTCTTTATGAGTGCTGATTTCACAATAAAAAATGAAAATTAAAAAATGTAACTAAATTGGAATGTCAATTCATCATGGATTTCTGGTAAGTGCATTCACTATACAGTAGTGTAAGATTATAGGCTTACAGAATTAGATGGTCTGAATTTAAAACATGACAGTGTTTCTTTCTGGCAAGGGCAAACCACCAGCATATAAACATACATTCAAATAAATTGTACTGGGAAACAATTTCCTTCCTGAAAATGCTACCCTGTCCTTTTTCGAACAGCAGAAGATTATATGATAATGCTTCATTTTAATTCTTTGCAATAGTATTAAATCATGATGAAAAATGAAATACAGTAGAAATGGTAGACATTCAGCCATTGTTCTCTTTTCTGTGCTAAATTGTATGATTCAAAAGGAAAGATTTTCCTTGTTGCCTAATCTACAAATTAAAATCATCTTCAGTTTCCCATGTAAGTTCAGGGGCTATGTTGATATGGTGTTGTATCTCCTAATGTTGCTAACAGCAGGAGATATTAAATAATTTCAATGAAAGGCACTGTGGAGTAGTGGAAAGAGTGATGGACTAGGAGACTTTAAATCAAATCTCACCTCAGATGTTGACTAGTCATAGCAGAATCTCAGTTTCCTCATCTGTAAGATCAGGATAGTAATGTGTGTTTTTTTTTTAAGCAATTGGGGTTAAGTAACTTGCTCAAGGTTACACGGCCAGTTATTTCTGGGTGTGGTGCTGAGTATCTGAGCCCGGATTTGATCCCCAGGTCATCCCGACACTGGAGCCGGTGCTCTTACTCGCTGAGCCACCTGGCCGCCCCTAAGCAATTGGGGTTAAGTAACTTGCTCAAGGTTACACGGCCAGGTGTTTCTGGGTGGGTGCTAAGTGTCTGAGCCCGGGATTCGATCTCCAGGTCTTCTCAACACTGGAGCCGGTGCTCTTACTCGCTGTGCTACCTGGCCGCCCTTGGTAATGTGGTTTTATGGTGTATTGTGGGGTCATCTCAAAGAATTCAGACTCAGACCACCTTTAGTCCAAGTGAAAGCATCTAGTGAGGGTGACGTTCTCCAGAGAGTAGAGTTCCAAGAGGAACTAGCAATTTAGTGAGACAAGAGAGGCAATTTTATAATGCAATGATGCTTATTACGCAAGAGAAATTATGAATATTAATAAGGCAGAAAGGTTTGTCAAGGGATTAGGTAATAGGGCAGTGGTCCTGGCCTCAGGTAGAACTGTGCATGCTATTACCCATAATACATACAGAAAAACCAATTAGAGGGGGATATATGTATGATAATGGCCTCTCTATGTCATAAGTTTACTTTAGGTCAGTTCTTTACTATTACTGCACAGGTGCCTACTTAGGGAAAGTCCCTTCTATTGTTTTAGGGTCTACATCCTGCTTGAGCATTATTGTGGTGTAGCTTTCTGATTGGCTGGCTATTGTTGTCTTGTCTGAAATTAGATGGATGTGATTGTGTTTGAGAGTAAAGACACATCTGCTGTTTTTGTGGCAAATATGAAGAATGGGTCTGGGGGCAGTGACCAGCTACAGGTAGTGGCTAGCATTCCATCCCATGGACATGACTGCTGTCCTAGTGGGTCATGACTTTATGGGCACACCTACTGTTCTAGTGAGACAGTGAGTCATATATGAGGAAGTTAGGATATTGCGTCTGGGTTGGGGTGGGGGCAGTGGGCCTGTTGTTCAGTGAGGCCTTTGATTGAATCTGGGGGGCCTGTGGTGTGGTTAAAGCCAGACTTTGTGGTTAAAATAGGACATACCTGCTGTTTAGTGATGTCCATAAGGAAATTAGAATATTGGGGCTGGGGGCAATTTTATTACCATTTCATCAGTAATACTTGCACTAGGTAACTCACAAGGTTGCTGTAAACCTTAAAATGTTCTACAGATGTGAGTTATTGTCATTCAAATAGGAAAATCTAGATGCTCTTTTCCATTACTTCATAGATTCTGAATTTTAGAGCTGAGGATGTTGGAGATCATCTATTCCAAGGTCCTAATTCTACAGATGATGACACATGAGTAACTTCTGTTAATTCATAGTGAGGGGAATGGTATATTTTTCATGCTTAGCAACTGGGAGACATATAACTGTCTGTACCATGGGAAGAAATTTGCTTTAAGAAAATTTTGGTTTGACTAGTTTATAGATGATCACAAAATCAATCAACGAATCAGCAAACATTTATTAAATGCCTGCCATATGCCAAGCACTGTGGTAGGGGTTGACACTTTTGTCTGTGCACAGACAAAAATGAAGAAACCCTGATCAACTCAACTGATTTCCCCCTAGCCCAGTTGATAAAATCATAGAAGATAAGGAGCAAGTAACAGAGAGAGAAATTTTAATCCTTAAACACAATATAAGGAAGGTTTTATATGCTTTTTGGGGGTTATGTATATATATGAATATAGTATGAAGTAGATTTATTATTTATATAGAAGTTCTTGATCAAAATTGATCAAGTTAGAGGGCAACTAACCGTTGGCTGAGATAAGATTGACCATGTCCCTGGTGGCCCTTTAAAAAGTGGTACACTGTCCATAGGAGCCAGTCAAGAGTTCAAGTGAATTCTTTTTTTTTTAAGTTAAATTTTATGTTTATTTTTAGTTTACATCATTCATCTCCACAAGAATTTGAGTTACAAATTTTTCTCCCCATTTTTTCCCTACCCACCACCCCAAAACAGCAATCCCACTAAATACCTCCTCCCCAAATCTGCCCTCTCCTGTATCCTCCCCATTTCCCCCTCCGACTTTTCAGTAGGGCACAGTGGATCTCTATGCCCCAGTGCCTGTATATCTTATTTACCAGTTGCATGCAAAATAAAAATGACAACAATAATAATATATATATATTTTTTTAAGCATTTGATTTTAAAACTTTGAATTCCAGATTCTTTCCTTTCCTCCCTCATCACCCACCTTACTGGGAGGATAAGCAATTCAATATAGGTTGTACATGTGTAGCTATGCAAAACATTTCCATAGTAGATATATTGTGGAAAACTGACTATATTTCCCTCCATCCTATTTCACCCCCACTTGTTCTATTCTCTACTTTGATCCCATCCCTTTTCAAAAGTGGGTGCTTCCACCTTCCCTCCCCCCCAACCTGCCCTCCCTTCCATCATCCCCCTTTCATCCCCTTCCCCCCTCCTCTCCTGTAGAGTGATACCCTATTTAGTGTGTATGTCATTCCCTCCTTAAGCCAAATTCAATGATAGTAAGGTTGACTCTTTCCCTTTTGCCTTTCTGCTCTTCCCCTCCATTGTAACAGTTTTCCCTTGCCTCTTCTATATGAGATAGTTTACCCCATTCTGTCTCTCCCCATCTCCTCTCATTATATTCCTCTCTCACCTCTCAATTTCACCTTTTAAGTATCATCCCTTCCCATTCAATTGATTCTGTGCCCTCTGTCTATGTATGCCTGTACACATATACACACATGCTCACATATGTATTCATATGCCCATATACCCTCCTATATAGACATATACATGTATATATACACAGACACACACACATTTCTATTCCCTTCAACTATTCTCTAACTGAGAAAAGTTTCATAAGTCACAATTATTGTTTTTCCATGTAGGAATGTTAATAGTTCAACTTTGATAAGTTCCTTATGATTTCTTTTCCCTATTTACCTTCTCATGCTTCTCTTGCTTCTTGTATGTGAATGTCCAATTTTCTATTCAACTCTGTTTTTTTCATCAAGAATGCTTGAAAGTCCTCTATTCCACTGAATGACCATTTGAACAATGACCCCTGAAACATGATACTCAGTTTTTCTGGGTAGGTGATTCTTGGTTTTAATCCCAGTTCCTTTGACCTCCAGAATATCATATTCCAAGCCCTTTGATCCCTCAGTGTAGAAGCTGCCAGATCCTGTGTTATCCTGATTGTGTTTCCACAATATTCAAATTGTTTCTTCCTGGCTGCTTGTTATATTTTCTCCTTGATATGGGAACTCTGGAACCTGGCTATAATATTCCTAGGAGTTTTCTTTTTGGTATCTTTTCCAGGAGGTGATTGGATTCTTTCAACCTCTATTTTGCCCTCTGGTTCTAAAACATCAGGGCAATTTTCCTTGAGAATTTCTTTTCTTTTTTTTTTTTTGCTTTTTGGAGGGCAATTGGGTTTAAGTAACTTGCCCAAGGTCACACGGCTAGGTTTTTTGTTTGTGTGTTAAGTGTCTGAGGCTGGATCAGAACTCAGGTCCTCCTGACTCCAGGACCAGCACTCTACTCACTGTGCCACCTAGCTGCCCCTTCTTGAGAATTTCTTGAAGGATGATTTCTAGGTTCTTTTTTTGATCATGGCTTTCAGGTAGTCCAATACTTTTTAAATTATCTCTCCTGTATCTATTTTGCAGGTCAGTGGTTTTTCCAATGAGATATTTCACATTGACTTCTATTTTTTCATTTGTTTGGATCTGATTAATAGTATCTTGATTTCTCATAAAGTCACTAGCTTCCATTTGCTCCAATCTAATTCTGAAGGAATGATTCTCTTCAGTAAGCTTTTGAGATTCTTTTTCCCATCTGGCAAATTCTACTTTTTCAGGTATTCTTCTCCTCATTGGCTTTTTGAGCCTCTTTTGCCATTTTTTAAAGGTGTTATCTTTTAAGGTGTTAATTTTCTTCAGTCAGGTTGTTGACTCTCATTTCATAATTTTCTTGCATCATTCTCATTTCTCTTCCCAATTTTTCCTCCACTTCTCTTATTTGATTTTCAAAATCCTTTGTAAGGTCCTCTATGACCTGTAACCAGATGATATTTTTCTTGAAAGCTTTTGGTGCAGGAGTTCTGACTTCCTTGGCTACCTCCTGTTCCATGCTTTGATCCTTTTTGTCCCCAAAATAGGAGTGTAAAGTTGGACTGCTGAGCTTTCTTTGCTTCCTTTGCTTGCTCATGTTGCCTCTCAATTACTTGACTTTTGTGCTTTTTGCCACAGTTGAACTCTGCTACTTCAGCAAAGGGAGCTTTGTTCCAAATTGCTGGGGTTTTCTCAGCTGCCATAGCTATTAGTTGGCTGCCCTCTCTGAAGCCTCCACATGCTCTGGCAAACTGGTCACGCACCCCAGTGATGAGGTATGGGCTCTGAGAGCCCCCTTGAGCTCTCCTTGAGTCCTTGAGGTACAGGATCTGGGAACCCCCCTTGAACTCTGATCAAATCATCCCATTTGATGAGGCATTGGCATGAGGCCATAAGCCTTACATTGTGGCTGGGCCCAAACCTCTGTTGCTAGACTTCCCACTCTTGAGCCTATCAAAATATCAATCCACCCTTGAACTGGCCTAGCCCACCATTGTCTGTCAGCTCCAGGTAGCCTCCACTAACTTCCCACCCTTAATCACTCATTGACCTCATCTGACTCCTGAAGACCCTCCCCCCAACTCCTCCTCTAGACCACCCCTGGATTCATCCCACAACCTTCTGTATATAAGATTCCATCTTCCCTCTATGTGAGGGAGAGTGCTATAGAGTGACCTAGCACAGACTTGAATTAGACACACTAATTCAAGTGAACTTTTAATAAACTTTACTTTTCTTTGGCTGAGAAGACTTGAGTTGAAGTCATTCAGCAGGACCCAGCATGTTGGTATTTTAGGGTCTCCCGGGCAACCCTAACCCTCTTTATGGGTAACCTCTTCACCATGACCTCCACCCTATCCAGATCCAAGCAGGTTAAAGCAAGAGTGATTACCTCTCAGACTGGTTGCTTGGTCCCCCTACAGTCTGCAGGCCAGGAGCTGAAGCTGTCACACTGTGTCAGTTGCTCAGCTGCAGAGCCTTAGCCCCTTCTTGCCCCAGAGGCAAAAGCCAGACCACACTCCTGAACTCCGTGCTCCCACAAAGTCTACACTGACCTCTTACTTTGTCTTTGGCATCTATGGGTTGATAATTCTGGAAACTGCCACAGCTGCTGCTGATCAGAAGTCCCTCCAGCTGGTGGCTGGTTGTGGCCACCCTGAGGGTAAAACCTTGGGTTAATGCAGGGTTGGGCTCAGTTCCCAGAGCACTGTGCTGGCCCCTTCCTGCCAGCCTGCTGAGCTGTCTTCAGTGGGAGGTTAGCTCCTCTCTGTCATTTTGTGGGTTCTGTAGCTCCAAAGTTTGTTTAGAGTCATTTTTTACATGAATTGGAGGAGGTGGAAGCGGGAGCTTCAGGGAAGTCCTGTTTCTACTCCACTATCTTGGCTCTGCCCCTCAAGTCAATTCTTAAGCACTATAGTAAGTGCTGGCAATACAAATAGGAAAAAGAGACACTCAAAGAGTTTTACAGTCTAAAGGGGGAATTCAGCCTACAAAAGGAAGCCAAGAAGAGAGTGGCACCAGGGTTCACAGAATGGGTGTATGCTGTTCTGTGAAGTTGAAGCCCCACAGAGCTCCTGATGGAAAATGGAGTTGCCACAAGGTTGTGAGCCCTCTATAAAAGAAGGCTTTGGAGATATTTTAGTGCTTCACCTACAAGCCCTACAAATGAAGAGGAGAAGCAATTAAGTGTGTATTGAGAAGGTGGAGTATTGGGACAACAAGATGGCATAGTGGATAGACCACTGGGCTTGTAATCAGAAAGACCTGAGGTCAAATCTGACCTCAGACACTTACTGGCTGTGTGATCTTGGGCAAGTCACTTATTTGTACATTTGCTTCAAATCCTCAACTATATAATGGTGACACACTAGAGAAAGAAATGGCAAGATCTCTGTCAATGGGGACATGGAACAACAACAACAGAGTATCAAAGTCTGAGTCATTCTTTGTGTTGATGAGATTTCAGGTTATCTGTTTATCTTGGAGTGAGGAGGGAAGGGTTTCTCATTCCCTGGAGTTGAAGCCATGAGCTGGATGGAGAATGGAGTTCAATTGGAAACTGGAAAACTGTGTTTTTTAGCAACTTAACAGCTGAGAAGTGACAATTATGGAAGGGATGGGCACCATCCTTTGAAGTAATTCCTTTTCTCTTGGAAGAGAGAGGGGGTTTGTCTCCCACAGTAGCTAATGGTTTTGCAGCAGAGCTGATGGGATGATGGAACCTGGACCCCTATAAAGAAAAGACCATGTCTTTGAAAGCAATCCAGTCCCTGAATTTTCCTATATATTTCAGCAGTCCAGATCACTGGCATCTTGCCCAAGGCTTCTGGCCCATCCCAGGTCACTTAGATTCTTGACAATCCTTTCACTGTCTTGGCCCACCTCAGGCTATTTGCCACTCTTTAATCCCATCCAGATTTTTTCACTGTCCTTTCCCTGCTCCCCTTTTTCCCCCAATGCATAAGTATCAGTCTCATCCTCATTAAGTTGCAGTCACTATGAATCTAGCTGCTTCTATTGGCATCATAATAAACCTTACCACTTTGACTGGAAGGAGGTTTAAGTGAGTGAATTCTTTCCAGGTGGACATCACCCTGTAACCTGACATTTTGGGGTTCCTAGCAACCCCAAAATACATCAGAGCTGTTGTAGGAGACTGCACCCAGAAGGATGTTAACCCCTTAGTTTGATGTAAGAGCATGATCTCTGAGGACAGTCAGCTTTGGTTGTCAGGAGTTGTATTGTAGAAAGGAACCTGAGCTTAGGAAACACAGATGAACAACTTGTCAGAAGGAGATTCTATTCCTAAAGGGGAGAAGGTGACACAATCTGAGTTTTGAAGGAAATGAGTGCTTTTAAGAAGCAGAGGTGAGCTAGGAATGTGTAGTGGCAAGCGCCCCAGCATCCCCAGGGTGGCTGCCAACACAGATTCTTAGATCTGCTTTTCTAAAGGAAAACAACACAAAATGGGTTAACAAGCTTACTTTAATAAATCAAACATATATCGTTTACCTAGTTCTCAGGGGGAAAGGGTCAGCACCCTGAACTATAGAATATACAGAGGTTACAAGAACATTTCAACAGACAGGCTTCCAAACTGTCCAACCATTACATCCATACCAAATCACAGTTTCCAGAGAGGGAAGCATCAACATCTGGGTTTTTCAAAGCCGGGGGGCTCAGCGGCTACCCAGAGTCTCATCTGGTCAAATCACACAACACTTTTCAAAGTGAGCCCCAAAACAAAGCCTCACATCAGGGCTTATATAGCTTTCTCCTGGCTCAGAGAATGTAATAACCCTCTTGACCCACTGCCCAATCACAAAGTATCTCCTGAAAAACAAGCCTCCCACCACAGGCTCCAAGTACACTTAGGCCTAGGGGCAGGGAAGATCTTAAAAATTTACATTCCGATTACAGAGTGTGAGACAACCATTGTAAAAGAAAAGACACTGGAGATAAAGTGACATGTGGGATGATCAGAGAAGAAGCCACTCTTGTGGTACCATACATAGTGTGTGCACATGGGAAAAATGTACAATAAGGCTAAAAAGGTAGGTTGGAGTCAGGTTGAGAATGACTTTAAGTTTCAGAGGCAGTCTTTTTTTAATCCTAGGAAGCCACTGCAATTTACTGACTGGAGGAGTGATAAAGTTAGACCTGTGCTTTAGGGGTATCTTTTTGGCAGCTTTAAAATCTCTTATACATTTACACCTGACTGTAATAAAGTAGTTATCAGAACTCTGCAATGTCAGGGAACAAAGGGACCTTTTACTTTTACCTACTTGACCATTCTGCCTGGCTTT
This sequence comes from Petaurus breviceps papuanus, assembly GCF_028583685.1. Classification (NCBI taxonomy): domain Eukaryota; kingdom Metazoa; phylum Chordata; class Mammalia; order Diprotodontia; family Petauridae; genus Petaurus; species Petaurus breviceps. Next base: position 17,860,106 of record NW_027187376.1, on the reverse strand, counting down.
CACATAGAATCACTTAGTTTGAGATGAAAGAGTATGGCATGGTTGACCTTTCTTGAGGTTGTACTCTTTTCTTGGGAAGGTGACCTATGAGGCAACTCTGCTTACATTTGATCTTAGCCAAAAGGCCTGCTGTAATCCAGAAAAAGTCATAATTTGCCTTTGGTGTCTCGAATCAGGACAAAAATCTGGGACTTTTCATTTCTACTTTGATGTTTCAGGGTCCCAATTAGCTTTATGGACAGAATTTCCTAAAGCTTAGTTTCGTTAAGAGAATTTTCTATGCTTACCTCAAAAATCTGTGCAGAGATGCCCTGGTGTATTCCAGTGAATTAAAGAGAATTCTCTTTCTATATTGGTTATGCTAGCAAAGTATCTTAAAACATCTCTTGGCCTTAATCTGATTCCATAAATCTGAAAAGGCAGCAGAGTGTAGTTGGCAAAGTCTGACCTTAGGGTCAGAGGAACCAAGCTTGAGTCCCAGCTCTTTCACTTATGAATTTTATGTCCTTGGGTATTTAAGTAACTCCTGAGGCTTCAATTTTCTTCTCTGTTAAAAGGGCTGGGGTATAGAGAGGGGTGTGAAGATGGGGAAGGAAAGGTGTTGGATTTGGTATCTAGTCTGTATTGCTATTGACAATAAAATCTATCCTTACTGCATTAGAGAAAGAAGGATCCATATGTTAAAAGACAACAAAGTGAGGGAAAAGCAGTAATTAGCAGCTTCCAAGGTAAAGAATGAATGTCTGCCCAGGTTAATATGAAGTGGGTTTTTTTTTTCCTTATCTCAACAGCTGAGATTTTCATCTACTGTTTTTTTTTTTTTTTGGTCAATGAAAGAAGGACTATTCCATAAATGTTAACATTCTTTATCAAATAATGACATGAACTGTTGAAAAGACTTCAGCCTAGCAATTCAAATGGATGAAGACTGCATATTACCCACATTATGACATGCAGTTGTATGATTAGTCCATTAGTGAAGATATGTTGTACAATTCCTTAATGGCAATAAGTTGGGTCAAGCATTGAAAAGGTAGAAGAAAATGCACTAGACTGTCTTGGGAAATTGAGCAGCTTCAAATGATGCCACTTTCCTGTTTTTACAGTAAGCCCATCATTTTTAACACTAATAGTCTCCAAGTGAGGCTCCAAGTCATTATAGAATGCAATCTTTGACAAAGCAAAATTGCTGATAGAAGTCAGGGTAATGGAAAGGCACATGGAGGGCATTTGAAAGCTGTACTTTATTATCTCCTCTCCTTCATAAACTCCATGTTTCAGTCAAACTGGTCCACTAGTTGTTCCTTGAAAATATCTATCTTCAATTTCTGTGCCTTCTTGGAGTCTGTCTCCCAGGCTGGGATCCACTCTCTTCCTACCTCAACTTCTCAAAACCTTTAGCTTCCTCTCAACCTCACAGCCTCCTGGGAGATTCAGTCCCACTCCTCCTCCCCTACCCTGTTAGCAGTCTTCTATTTATCACCATACATATTATTTCTCTCCTATAGAATGTAAACTCCTTGATGATAAGGACTATTTCATTTTGATTTTATGTCCCTAGAATGGAGGCTTTCACATACTAGGCACTTAATAAATATTTGTGGAATTGAATGAACTCGGAAGAACACTGGCACTAACTAGAGTACCATTAGTTATAAGCTATAAATAATTTGGCCAGCCATGAAGCTTGGAACTACTTACAGGAACTCATATCATCAAGCCTTCCAAACAAATTAAGTTCAAGATAGCTGAACGTTATTTCTTGCTGGGTTGCCTCAGTATAAGGAAATGAAAGGAAGTGATAATAAAGAAAAGGAGAGTAAGGCAGAAATAATAAAAAACTAATGATCATTTCCATTTTCACTGTGGTGTTTCATTCATTGACAAGGGATTCAGATCTGAGGGAAAGTCCTGCTGAAGTTTAAAGAAGCTTTCCAGTGCTTTGGCCTTGGGTGACTGACACCCCATGAAAGGGGACACCTGGGCATGGCAGCCACGGCATATTAGTGGAACTAAGAAAATTAGGAATAGAGCTTTTGATAGACTCACTTGCGTTTTTATTCCAAAACAGAGGTAATAAAAGATAACTTGAATATTCTCTTTTCTATATATATCAAGGATGTATGTGTGTGTGTTTGTACATACACATACATACATATACATACACACATCTATCTATCATCTATCTGTCTGTCTGTCTATCTATCTATCTATCTATCTATAATTCCAGGTCCTGACACTATTTTAAATAGCTAAAAGTGCTATTTGTCTAAATTTTTCTTTGCCCCCTGTTCTAGCTTATACTCAACTCTTTCTTAGACTATGTGTTAATTATCTTATCAATACCTCTTTGTTACTCACTTTGAGCTCTAAATACATTTAAGTAATCCTGTCTACTTCTAGAATTCTTAAATCTTTGCCTTGTCTTTCTTGTCTTAGCCTATCAGAGATATATGGGAATTCTTACTTCATTTCCAGTTATTATGCAAAAGGAACTACAATAGAGGCTGCTTCAAAGTCACCCTATCAGACAAAGGACAAGTTTGGCATGTTCTAAAGCCACATTTCAACTGTGGTAGCTTCTCTTGTAAGCTGTGCAGCTCAGACACAGTTTCTCTGACTGCCCACAGATGGACACAGACAAATGAGTCCCCCCTCTGAGAGATCCCTCTTTTTCCAGGGACACACAAACATGACACAGATTCCTGATTCAAAACCCAAATGGGCAAGTTACTAACTCATACACGTGAACAGAGAAATCTGTATCCCAATGCTATAGGTAAAACCTAGCTGACTCTCATTGGGGTGTGTCTTAAACGTAGAGTACCCTATCTTTACTTCAATGATAACCTGCCTTGCCAAAGTAGAGACAAGCAGCCAGGCCAGATTGCCAGGACGAGAATTTGTTTGCCATTGTACTTCATTGGTTCCTTGCTATTCCAAGAAAAGGAGATGTCAGGTGATGAATCATAAATCCTGGCTGCAAAACTAAAGCTGCTTTCTACTTTCTTGTATTTACTTATTTATTTCCCTTTTATAGCAATAAAACAAACAAAAACCAAAAATGTCAGCTCCATTGAATCTTTTGTGGTTTTCCCTGGTGGGTCATCTCTTATTTCTCATCTCTTAAACAATTAAAGGCTATGTCAGGGGTTGCATATTACTTTAAAAAAAAGTTGGGATTGTTTATCAGTACTCTTATCTCATTCTCATCTTTTTTGATGGGATTCAGATAGAAATCATCTGAGGAAAAATTACTAACTTATTCTTATATATTTAATACTCCGTAGACTATTGTACAGACAGGTAAAATAACTGCTTTTCATTTTTTGGATAATTGAATAAGACCATTAAGATGTAAGTTTATCTTCTGTAGCCTCTCTGAAAGCTTCTTTGGGGCAAATCCAGCAGCAGTGAGAACAAGAGGACATGTACTTTGTCCTCTTCCCCTATGGCTTTAACCTTTTCTAAAGGGTCTAAGTATTTTTAAAGTTTTTTATTCTATATAGTTGGAAATTATGAATATTTGGTATGGTGACAACTAATGAAACTGCTATTTAAAAAATTTTGGATCAATGTTATGTTGAGGGGATTGTGGGCAACAGTACTATCTGCAATACTGCTCAGGTTGCAATATTGTTTAATTGTTGAATTATTAAAGGTATTTTGGAGTTTGTATTTATAGTATAGGATTTTTTTGGTAAGTTTATAAAGAATACGTGATGGTAATTTTCTAGTATCTTTTAGATGATAAATTTTTACAGTTTGCAGTGACATGTTGCATAATTTTTACCACTTCATATAATCTGCAACAACCAATGTCTGAGTTCCTTAAGGATAGATTTCTCCTTTTCCTCTTTCCTTTCCTCTTTTCTCTCTTCTTTCTACCCCTGCTTCTCTGTCTCCCCCTCCTTTTCCTTCTTTTCTTCCTTCTCCTCCTCTCCCTCCTCTTCCTCCTTTTCCTTCATTCTTTTTCTCCTTCTTCCTCCTGCTCCCCCTCCTTTCCTTGAGAGAAGAATGTGAACGTCCTAGACATGGTGGGCTAAAAGTAATATCACAAAAATGAAATTAGTATCTTAATGGAAAGGAAACAATTCATCACAGAGGGAGATATTTCTGAATTAGCTGTAGAAAGCTTAGCATGTGCCTCAACTAAGCCTGATCAACCTGAATATATTTATAGATGAAATTGGCTGAAGGACAATGAATTGGAAAATAGAACAGATTTGCCAGCATTCCTGTAACTATCTATTTTCATCAGTGATGACAGTGGAACCACCATATTTGGACATGTTCCAAGCAATAGAGATCGTGAGGCATTCCCAGAGATGAAACACTATCAGACAGGAGAATACCTTGTGAGAATTAAAAACAACAACAAAACAAAACCTCTCCTAAGAGTCACCACCAAAGAATCTGGTGCCATATCTTTCTTTGTTGACCAGTATTGGTGGATGCTCTGGCCCTGACCCTGCTCCGGGATTGGGTTTGGAGTCCTCTTTGCCTTCCTCTCTCACTACTCTGAGATATATCTATTCTTCCATGATTCAACAAAATAATGCTACAATTTTTTTCATTACCACCAAGCTGGGAAGAAAGCAGAGTTGTCATTGCTAGACTGGACATTTCACAGTACCATAGCCTCAAACACAAGACCTCTTGCTATCCACAGACCCAAGCCCAATATTTTGTTCCATTTATAGGGCACCTTCCAGGTATGCCTTATCTACCACCAATGTTGGGATAAGGCAAAAGAATTCGTGCTGAATGTGCTTCAGTCATGTCCTTGGGACCCAATATATAGGTGTTTATAGAGCAATTTGCTTGATACAATCTTCCTTCTTCCCTTGTCTATGAGTAAGAGCTAACATATTCCTCTGTTATCATAGTATGCTTGAAGATGAGTCTCAGTCAAATGATTGTACATTCTCGCCCTGGAGCTAGCACATTCCTACCTTTTAATGTATGGGATACAGAATTTTCAGTTGCCCAGGGAAAACCTCACTTTCTCTATTTCCACTCTTTACTTATCACTATCCATCTCAGTCTTATTCTTCCTAGTTCCTGTCTTGTTCTATCCTTCATTTTCATTGTGTTTTTTTGAACCCTATTATATTGTTAATAAACTATCTTCCATCTTAAAACCTCTTCATCTCACATTTCATGAACTAATGGGAAACTAACTCTCTATGAAAGACATTACATCCTTCTCCAACACTGGGGAATCCTTCTCTCATGCCCCCCCTCAACACACCAGGCCAATAGGAGAAGTAGGCAGACTTCTTACTTCATACTACCACTTAAAGACCCTCTATCTGCTGACTTCACTCATCATTCTCCCCTTCTTCAAAAGCCACTCCATCCATTCATATCACCCTACCCAGATCCTGATTGTAGTTATTATTTACCAACCTTATGCCATTCTCCCTATTTTCTCAAGGAGTTCAGTACCTGGATCAGAGTCTTCCTCTCTTACCCAGGTCTGGCCTTTCCCTTGGGGACTTCAATATGCATATTGATATTTCTTCAAAACCACCCTTCTTCCCCCCCCCCCCCAGTTCATTGAGCTCAACTCTCTTGGCTTATACCTTTATCCTACCTCGGCCACACATTGGTTTACTCAGGCTTTATTTACCTCCATGATTCAGAATTCTGAAATTCATCTATCTGGTCATTCTCTTTCTTTTGCTTCACTGCTCCTAAACCTATTCTTTATCCTTGCTAGGACCTCCAGTCATTCCACCTACCCTTCTTCTCCCAATTTATTACCCCTGCTCTGGCTTCATTTTTTTTTTCCATTAAAAATCTTTAACCTTTTAGTTAAATAGTGCAACATACAATGTTCTCTACTTTCAAATCCCTTGCTTCTTTCCCTATTGCTTATCATGACAAAACTGTACCCTGGCAATACCCCTGTCCAGCCCCACCCCCAATCTACTTTCTCTGTTCCTGTACATATTTTGCTGAACACTGATGGAGGAAGTCATTTGACCTTGTTGACCACAAATTTATGTTATATAATCTCATCTAGACCCTTGCTGCTTCATGCCAATCATTTTACTTACCTCTAATTGATTTTATCACACCCCCTATAGTAACTGCTCCAAACCTTTTCTTCCCTCCTCAAGTCTCCTACACCATCCTCTCCCCTTCCTTCTTGACAGAACTTACCTCCTACTTTTCCAAGAATATAGAGGCCACATTCCATGGGTATCTTCTCTATTATCTCACAATCTTTTGTCATTTCTCCCATTTTTTTCCTCCTTTAATGGAGAAATGGTCCTTTCCCTTGCCGAGAACAACTGCTTTCCTTGTACCCTTGATTCCATACTCTCTGACTTTCTTAGTAACTTACTTGGTCACGTCCTCTTCTTTTTTCCTTTCATTCTTTTCTCTTGAATCCTTCCCTGTTGCTTACAAACTTCCTTGTCCAAGAACACTAATATCTTAATTGTGAAGCCCTTTGGTCTTTTTCTTAGCTCTCATCCTTCTTGTCCTTTTTGTAGCATTTAGCACTGTTAAATGCTACAAAGAAGTCAAGAAGTTTCAGTTGAGTAGTACAATCAGATACCATATTGCAACAGGCTGAGAAGTGAATTGGAGTAGAGGGAGTTGATAATAAGATTACGGCTTTTGAAAGGGAGGAAAATTATAGAATGATAACTTAAAGGGATGATAGGATGAACTGGAGATTTTTTAAAAGGATGTGGAACATTTGGGTATGTTGGTAGCTATTGATGAGGTGCAGCCTCTGAGAACCCCCTTGAGCTCTCCTTGAATCTTTGAGGTACAGGCTCTGGGAACAACCCCCCCTTGAACTTTGATTAAATCATCCCATTTGATGAGGCATTTGCATGAGGCCATAAGCCTTACATTGTGGCTGGGTCAGACCTATGTTACTAGCCTAGCCCTCCATTGTCCATCTACTTCCCACCCTTGAGCCTATAAAAATATCCATCCACCCTTGAACTGGCCTAGCCCACCATTGTCTGTAGTTTCCATGTAGCCTCCAGCAACTTCACACCCTTTATCACTCATTGACCTGATCTGACTTCTCCTGAAGACCCTCCCCAACCCTTACTCTCTTTATGGGTAACCTCTTTAGTTATGTAAGTAGAAAGAAAGGGACATGTATGAGATATGTTGTGGGAGAAGAATTGACAAGATTTGATTTCTAGACTCCCATCTCTTCCTTCTCCAATCTATTTTCCATGTACTTACCAAAATAAAGCACATATCTGACCATGTCAGTTCTGATAAAGAACCTTTGGTAGCTCCATATTGCCTTTATGACAAATTACAAACTCTTCAGAGTAGAATTGAAAACACAATTTGATCATACTTTCCTTTACAGGCTTATTTCATTTTATTCCTCTCCATGTGTTGAGGTTTAGGGTTTAGATCAGGGGTGCTCAAGATCCCAAAATACCAATACGCAGGGGTCCTGCTGAATGAATTCGACTCAAGTCTCCTCTCAGCCAAAGTAAAGCAAAGTTTATTAAAGATTCACCATAATGGTTAGACTCTTAAGGAGTCTAAGTATCTGTGATGCTTGTTTTGGACAAGTGGGCTGGAATAATCTGACACAGAATGAGTCTGCACTAGATTGAATTATACAGAAAAGACTGTGGGAGGATTTAGGAGTGTTCTAGAGGAGGATTTTGGGCAGGGTCTTGAAGAGGAGTCTAAGGGGGATGTTTGATGGAATTGAGGTCAGAATCCAGTAATGAGATTAAGGGTACCTGGAGATGGCAGACAATGGAAGGCTAGGTTAGTTTAAGGGTAACAGATTTGGGTATAGATATTTTGATGGGATCAAGGGTGGGAAGTAGCTGAACTGTGGAGGGCTAGGCTAGGTTAGGAGCAACAGAGATATGGGCTTAGGATAATGAAAGGCTTATGGCCTGGGAAGATTCAATCAGAGTTCAAGGGGTTTCCCAGAGCCTGTACCTCATCACATGCATATTACATTCCAGTCAAACTGCTTTATTTGCTATTTCCCCATAGATTATATTCTACCTTATACTTACTCTGTGTTTGTGTGCCTCATGCCTCAAATTCCCTCCTTTCTCTCCTCCACCTCCTTTCTGGTTGCCTTCAAAGATCAGCTCTTGTACCACTTTCTTTGGGGGAAACTTTTCTAATTGCTTGTGCTGTCTCCTGCTTCAAATAATCAATGTATATACTGACTTCTTAATGTCTTTGTATCACTGATGCTTCACACAGTACACATAGTAGGCACTTAGCAAATGTTCATTGGATTGAATTGGATTAGTGCCCAAAGTGCCATATGAGGAAATGGAAATGAGATATGCAAGAAGATGAAGTCAAGAAGGGATGCTGGACCAGACCAAGCATCTCACAGAGAAGAAACCCTTGCTGCAAGAGACACAATTTTGAAACCTTGGATGTTTCAATTCTCAAGACATCTGACTGAGGACAAGAGATCAAATAATTGGTAAAAATCATGAACATGCATGCATTCAATACATGTGTAGATCACAAAATAAAATACACAAAATCACCCTTTATGTAAATATAGGAAGAAAGCAAATGAGACATGGAGTGAACAGTTCTTTGGCCTATCCACTTCTTAGAGACCTAAATTGTTGAAGTATTGCAATCTGCTTTAATGGAGGAAATGCTCACAGTGATGAACTTACAAATCCTTAGAGTACTGAAGTAGTCAAATATTTTTATCATTATATTTTAAAAGTTAGTTTCATACAGACTTTTATAACTCTTGAAAAAAGTATAGAATAGAAATCTTCAAACAGAAAGATTAATCTATAGGATGGAGTTGAAAAAGGCAAAAGAGCTATACATAAAATAAAGTATTATTGTTATTTTTATTTTCCCTTAGGTAAAATAAAATCATTTTGTGACTATTTTACCTTGTAGACATACTCTGCAAGATAAGCATGATAAATAGACAAAATTGTTATTTCCCTGTTAATTTCATAGTTAGACCAAAACCATCTACATCTAGGGTGATATTGTGATAGTAATGGCATTTAAAGATTCCCCTGTATTGGCTTGGTTTTCAAATTGATTGTGTTAAAACCCAGAGCTTGTTAATCCCACCTGTGGGATGGACTTGTTGATGTGAAAAGAAAGTCCTGAACTGGGAAGAGCTGGTGATGTAGATTTGGAGAGACAAGAGAGAGGCAGAAGAACTTTTTTGGAAGCAGAACCCACGTGGAGGCAGAGTGAGAGACTAAGAGAATTGCTGGTGGCCTCTTTGAATTGCCCTGGACTTTTGAGACCTGCCCCCTGAGCTGCCAAGGACTGAGGAGACATGGCTGTTTTGCTGGTACTTTGTCTGTCTTTGTTGTTTTGCCAGATTTGTCCACTGGTGAAAGACAGTCCTTTTGTTGAAGAAGTCCTGGAACCTGGCTGTTCACTAAGAAGCCCTGAGACTGTCCTGCAGACAGAGAGTGAATACTGTCCACTGGTGAAGGACAGTGCTGTTGTTGCAGGGGTCTGGAGACTGTCCTGCAGACAGAATGAATACTGTCCACTGGTGAAGGACAGTGCTGTTGTTGCAGGGGTCTGGGAACCTTTCTGTTGGTTCAGAAGCCCTGAAGAAGGATTTTCTTGTTGTATGTTTACAGAAATCCTGGGAGAGGGCTTTGCTAATGTGTTCAGGGGTTCTAGGACTGTTCTACAGACAGAGGATGAATTGATGAAGGGACTGGCAATGTATCTTGTGGCCTTGCTGAGCCTTGTCTCCCCAGGAACTAAGATTGCTGAGAACTTGCCTCATGTCAAGATGAAGAAAAGACCTCCATTTGGGTATTAAGTGCTGTGCTTAAACTTGATGTAACTCTGGGGTAGATTCAATTGTGATCCAGGGGTGGGGAACTTTTGACCTTATGTTTGGAAACTAATCTCCATTTGAGAAGAGGGGCTTTGTGGTGGACTTAATTAAGGTATAGCCTAGGGGTGGAGAAGTATTTAGAAGAGAGACTTTGTAATTGATTGAATGATTGGAAGGTCCTGGGGTGGGGTAGTACTTGGAGATTATTTAATCACACTTAGTAAATGCTGTATTTTGAATGATGTCATGTTTTGATCTTCTCTGTTCTTGGTTGGTCACTGAATAAAATGGAGAGCACCTATGCTGGTATTTTGAACCTTGGGAAGTTGCCTTTCCTTGGCATTACATTACAGATATGCAGAACAATGTTACAATAAGGTTTAGATTTTAGAGTGGAGTAGAGATAGGTTTAATGTATTATGATTTTAATTAGAGGCAATATTGGTTGGAACAACATTATTTGTGATATGGATGAACTTGAAATAATAAAGAATATATAGTACTTTGTGGAATTTTTTTCCCTCACAAATAAGCAAAACCAAAAGGCATAGATGTTAAAAGTTCTATGGTCTTAAACATATCTTCTGTAACTGGAATAAGATAATATTTGCTGTGACAAATGCATTTCTCATGTGTATTGGAAATAACTGCACTTCTTCACCTTGCTTTTCTCTGTAGATCTGAGACATGAATCACCATAGGAGACATTTGTCCTTAATTAGGAGATCACTTTTACTATAGCTTAATTGTACACAGTGTATAAGATTATGGATTTTTTTTGTGGTAAGGAGCAAGTTCAAATAAATTGAGCAACAGTTTGTGTTCATGGAGCCCAGGACACCACAAAGCACCAGGGAGCTGAAACCATTTGTCTGGCAAAATTTTGAGAGTCTAATTGAACATAGTGCTTCCCTTGGCAATATGTAGGTCTGTTTTTTAAGTTCAAGAGAGGGCAATATACTCCTTTTTCTAGTGGTTTGCTAGCACTCAATTATCTTGACATTTTTTTCTTGTTGTTTTCTGGGCTATTTCTGTGACAGTTCATTCTTTTCCCTCCCCTTATAGATTCTGCTCAATAATAGATTGTTATTGGATATTAAAAAGTGCCCCTGCACCATGCTTTATAATTGACCTAGTGCCCCAGTCCACCATATTATTACTTCACTTCATCCTTGTAATTTGAGTGTGAGAGATAAATCACCTTGACTTTAAAAAAAACCTTGTTTATAAATTACAAAATAAAACCAATATCCATTTAAAAGAAAACTGAAAAGTAGTGCCTTACCTAGTGTGAAAACACATTTAAAATTTTTCTGGTTTAACTTCTGGTATCTGGTGCAACTATCTTCGGTAGTTTCACATCAAAATCAAAGCAAAATTTCATTATTGCATTAAAGATTACAGCTTTCCTCTATAATCTAGCAGAGGAAGCAATCCACTTTCACAGGGAATATGTTTTACAAATCCTTTTGAGTAGAGGAGTTCACAGGTAAGAATTATGAAAGTGAAGCGTAGGAAGTGAGGAAGCCAAAGGGAGGAGAGTCTCTGGGAAGCCAGGAATAACTAGAAACATATTTATCTGGGACAAAATCACTCGAGGAAAAGGACCTATAGTGCATAGGTAAACCACAAGTGCACCCCTCAACCCCTGCAGTAGAGGGGATGGTCCTATCTTGTTTCCCTGGTGAGGGGGAAAGGCAAGTTTGCTGCCCAGTAGTGCTAGTGTCTGAGGACTGAATAGACCCAATTACATGTGTATTTAAGTAGAATTTAAGCTGTTCAGTTGGAGGGAATGTCTTCCTTCCTTCCTTCCTCCCTTCCTTCCTTCCTTCCTTCCTTCCTTTATCTGTGAACTCCACTTTTACCTCTCTTACTCTCTCTCTCTCTCTCTCTCTCTCTCTCTCTCTCTCTCTCTCTCTCTCTCTCTCTCTCTCTCTCTCTCTCTCTCTCTCTCTCTCTCTCTCAGTCATCTCCAGTACTTTTCACACAATAAATGTTTAATTGAATCAATTTGGATTTACAAAAATTCAGAACCATAGACAGTCTTTATTTTGATCTTGATTCAAGACTTGAAATAATTTAATTATAGTAATAATCTCTTTCTTTGGAAATAATTTTGTCTGACATGCTCTATTCTTTCCTTTGTGTGCAAGAAGTTGCTATTAACAATAACAATAACAACAACAAACAGCACTATTTTACATTTATAGCACTATCTTATGTTTTTAGTTTTCCAAAATATTTTTACTTCAATGATTTCATTTTATCCTCATAGCAACCCAGTAACATGACTAGGGCAAGTAATATTATCTCCATTTAACAGATGAAGAAATTTAGTTGCAAAGGGTTTAAGTAGTACATGTTTGGTAAAATGAAAGGGGAAAGGAAAGTTATTTCTGCCTTAATTATCATGCCTTTCCCCTTTGTGGGGGAATGTGAGTAGAAATGCTGTTGCTATGCCCTTCCTGGTTGCATCCTGGCATTACTTTGCACCACCTTGTTATAGGAATGTAAATTTTTAAGATCTTCCTTGACCCAGGCTTAAGTGCACCTGGAGCCTGTGGTTGGAGGATTGTTTCTCAGGAGATACTTTGTGATTGGGCAGTGGGTCAAGAAGGTTGTTACATTGTCTGAGCCAGGAGAAGGCTATAAAAGCCCTGATGGGAGGCTTTGCTTTGGGGCTCACTTTGAGAAGTGTTGTGTGATTTGACCAGATGAGACTCTGGGCAGCTATTGTTGAGAGCCCCCCAGCTGTGAAAACCCAGATGTTGGTGCTTCCCTCTCTGGTAACTGTGATTTGGTATGGATGAAATGGTTGGACAGTTTGGAAGCCTGTCTGCTTGATCTGTTTCTCTGTCTTGATAATTCTGTCTGTATACTCTGAAGTTCGGGGTGCTGACCCTTTCCCCCTGAACTAGGTAAACGATATATGTTTGATTGATTAAAGTAAGCTTGTTAACCCATTTTGAGTTGGTTTCCTTTAGAAAAGCAGATCTAAGAACCTGTGTTGGCAGCTACCCTGGGGATGCTGGGGTGCTTGCTGCTACACACCTGGATTACCATCTCCATTTAGGAGGTCGAAAGACTTGTTCAATTTGACATGAGATTGTGTGTGGCCAACCATGAACTACATACCTCCCGTTTCCCAGTAGTAGATAGAAGACCCACAATTACCCATTTGGCATATGGACGCTTAACAGGAAAGATAAGGTCAAATATCTCACTCTCACAACTTGCTTTGGGAACAACTGTAACTATAATATCCTCAGTGTAAAATACAGCTCCAGCATATCAGTTCAGTTCAATATGCACTCAGCTACTACATTGCCATGAACATGTCTCCCCCATTAGAACAAAAATTCCTGATGCAGAGACTTTGTTTTTGCCTTTCTTTTTGTCCCCAGCACTTAGCATAGTAATTAGTACATAGTGCTTAGTAAATGCTAGTGGGCTAACATTAATTTAGTTTTAAGTTGGTATGATTTTCTTTTGCTTTTTTGGAGGGGGGAAGGTAGGGCAATTGGGGTTGTGACTCGCCCAAGGTCACACAGCTAGTTTTGTGTTAAGTGTTCGAGGTCGGATTTGAACTCAGGTCCTCCAGACTCCAGGCTGGTGCTCTATTCACTGAACCACCTAGCCACCCCCAAACTCTTTTGATTTTTTTGTTGTCATTAAGTCATTTCTTAGTCATGTCTGACTCTCTGTGATCTCATTTGGGTTTAGTTGGCTGAGACACTAGAATGGTTTGTCATTTACTTCTCCAGCTCATTTTACAGATGAAGAAACTGAGGCATTTTACAGATGAAGAAACAGGGTTAAGTGACTGGCCCAGGGTCATACAGCTAGTAAGTGTCTGAGACCAAATCTGAACACATAAAGATGATTCTTCTTGATTCCATGCTTGGCAGTCTATCTACTGACTCACCTAGCTGCTCCCTGCCCCATTTCTCCCCATCTTTTGCTTTCACTTCACTACCAACCCTTTTTTTGTGTGTGTTTTTTTTGGGAGGGCAATTGGGGTTAAGTGACTTGCCCAAGGTCACACAGCTAGTAAGTGTTAAGTGTCTGAGGCTGGATTTGAACTCAGGTCCTCCTGACTCCAGGACCAGTGCTCTACTCACTGCGCCACCTAGCAGCCCCTTCACTATCAATTCTAAATAGATTTCTTTCTTTTCCCTTACCTACTGATTCTTCCCTTGAAGGGAAGAGTAAAAGAAACAAAGAGATTCAGAAAAACCAACCATCAAATCAACCAAATCAGACAGAATATGCCACATTCCACACCTCTGCTTCTCTACCTCTGTGAACAAGCGTTAGAGGTACATTTTTTCAACCCTTCTCTATGTCTATTTTTTTTTTTTTGTAATTTCAGTGTTTTGTTTCATTTAAAAAATTCTTTCAGGGCAGCTAGGTGGTGCCGTGAATAGAGTACCGGCCCTGTAGTCAGGAGGACCTGAGTTAAAATTTGACCTCAGACACTTGATACACTTATTGTGTGACCTTGGGCAAGTCACTTGACTCCAATTGTCTTACCTTCCCCCCTCCAAAAAAAATTCTTTCAATGCCCATTGTTACAGTCATTATGTACATTGTTTTCTAGTCAGCATACATTTATTAAACACTTATTATGCATGTGTACACTATGTGTTAAGGACACAAAGATAAATATTGGTAAATGCTTGGCCTTTGAGACACTTAGAGGTAGGTCCATATTAGGTACAAGAAGAACTCTTCTAATTTTATTCCACATTTTCCCTTTCCAACAACCCCCTCTTCCATTGGGAAAACAAAATGAGACATGTCTTTTTGGATCTGTAATGCAGAAATTTGCTTTGCTTGACTCTGAATATTTGTTACAAGGTTTTTCTTTTGCTTTTATTTTATTGAGAAGGGAAGAGAAGAGGAGAAAAATGAATGTTTGTTAATTGAAATAATTAAATTTTGTTTAATTTGGAAAAGTAAGTAGAGTAATCAAACTCTTTGCTTATCCAGAATGCTTGGAGCATACACTTGGGGATCTCAACCATCTTCATGCTTGTTTTTTTTCATTTCACCCTGAACTGGACTGAAAACTAAGACAGAAATACCTATCATGAGCTAAACCATACCATAAGAAACAATATCTCTGGTTAGGAATTTTTAACAAGAGAGGTTAATCTGGCAGGAATTTTTAACCTGGGGCACAAGAATTTGTTAAAAAAAATTTTTGACAACTGTAATTCAATGTCCAGTCTTCTTACACCTTACTCACCAATCCCCCATTGTTTTTTTTTTTTTTCATCCAGTGGCACCAACCTCCTTCTTCCTTACACAAAATATCTATCTCCCTAACCCATGCATTTTAACTGGCTGTCACCCATGCCTGGAGTTCTCTTTCTTCTCCTCTCTACTTCCCTACTTTCTTTGGCTCCTTGCCAGTCCAGCTAAAATCTGACATTCTATGAGAAGCCTCACCCGATTTCCCTTAATGCTGATGCCTTCCCACACTGACTGGTTACCTCAGGTTGAAGTCAATCCCTCCCTAACTGAAGTTCCAACTGAAGAAGAGGTTCTGAATGCCATCAGGCTCCTTTCATATGGCAAAGCACCTGGTGCTGATTCTATTCCAGCTGAGATTTACAAGGTAAGGGGTCTGTTGCTCATACAAAAGCTGACTGAAAATTTCCAGGTTATATGGCCAGGGGAGGTTATTCTGTGGGAGTTCAAGTCCATCTCTATAAAGGTAAAGCAAATAGATTGTCCTGTGACAATCACAGGGGAGTCTCTCTCAGTCATTGCCGGCAAGATTCTTGCTAGAGTCCTCTAGGTTGATCCTTCACCTGGAAGATGGTCATCTACCTGAGAGCCAGGGTGGCTTCAGAAAGGGTCGAGAAATGGTTGGCATAGTATTTGCTGCCTGACAACTCCAGTAGAAATGCCAGGAGCAGAACAGAGGTCTGTACCCAATGCTTGTAAATTTGACCAAGGCCTTTGATACTGTCAGTCATGGGGACTTATGGAAAATTATGTTAAAATTTGGTTGCCCAGAGAAGTTCATCAGCATTGTACATCAATTTCATGATGCCATGTTTGTCCAGGTTCTGGATAATGGATAATGCTTTCGTGTTTTCCCAGTCGCCAGCGGAGGCTATGTGGTTGCTCCTGTGCTTTTTAGCATGATGTTTTCAGCCATGTTGTCAAATGTTTTCAATGAGGATGAACATGGCATCAAGGTCAGCTACCACACTGATGGTAAATTCTTCAACTTGAAAAGGCTACAATCCAAAGACAAAGTGGAGGGAGTGTTGGTGCATGATTTTCTGTCTGCAGATGACTGTGCACTCAATGCAGCCTCTGAAACTGAGATGCAACAAAGGATGGATCAATTCTCTGCTGCTTGTGCTAAATTTGGCCTAACAATGAACACCAAGAAAACACAGGTGCTCCATCAACCACCACCACACCATCCATTCATGGAACCATTGGTTACAACAAATGGAGAAGTTTTAAATGCTGTGGATAAGTTCACTTACCTTGGTAGTGTTCTTTCCCAGGATGTACACATTGATAATGAAGTTGATGCAGGCATTGTGAGATCTAGCTTAGTGTTTGGGAGGTTCCAAAGGAAAGTATGGGAGAGAAGAGGTATTATTAGATTGATGGCTATCAGACTGAAGGTCTACAAAACTATTGTGCTGACCTCATTGTTGTATGCCTGTGAAACCTGGACAGTCTACCAGGGGCATGCCAGGAAACGGAATCATTTCCATTTGAATTGCCTTAAAACATTCTGAAGATCACCTGGCAGGATAAGGTACCAGACATTGAGGTCCTTTCTTGAACTAAACTGCCAAGCATTCAAACTCTCAGAGAGAGCAACTCTGATGGATTGCTCATGTTCAAATATAAAACGTATGCTTGCTAAAAAAAGACAATTTGATGGAGAACTCACACAGGGCAAGTGTTCAAATGGTGGTCAGAAAACTTGATACAAGGGCACTCTCAAGGTGTCTCTTAAGAACTTTGGAATTGATTTGTGACATGGGAGATCCTGGCACAGGACCTCTCAGAATGGCATGCCCACATTAGAAAAGTGCTGTGCTCTATGAGCAAAACAGAATTGAAATAGCCAAAAGAAGAGAAAGCTGTGCAGATTCAGAGAATCCCGCCCATATGTTCACATGGGCTATTTGTGCCCAACCTGTGGTACAACATTCTGAGCTCATATTGGTCTGATTAGCCACAGTGGGACACACTGAAACTTGTCTGTAGTGTAGTGATGTCATTTTGGTCCTCTTCGAGAACAAAGGACAGCAACCAACCAACCATCTTTAATTTGGTCTCTATATAGCTTGTTTGTACATTGTTTCATGTTGTCTCCCCAATAAGCCTGTGAGCTCCCTGAGAGCAAGGACTTTTTTTTCCCTTTATATCTCCCAGTGCTTAGAATTGTGACTCTATCATAGAAGTTGCTTATTAATGCTTGTTGACTGAATGACATTTGAAAGCTATCAACCCCTCCTTTTGAATATTAACTTTCACAACAATTCTTTTTCTTAGGTTTCCTCTTGGATATTTGACTGGAATGATGAAGTGCAGGCTCTGGGAGCCCCCTTGCGCTCTCCTTGAATCTTTGAGGTACAGGAGACTAAGCCAGTACGGCTAACTTTCAAGGAGACTAAGGTCTCCTTTTCTGAATCATGATCCATATTCACCAAAGCATGGGTGTTCTCTAAAGTTTTCTCTCTCTCTTTTTACTTTGGTGATCTCATCTGGTCCCATAAGTTCAGTTACTCTGTCTCTATGGATGGCTCTAGTATCCATGTATCCAGTCTTAATATCTCTTCTGAACTTTAGTCCTGATTTATCAACTGTGTGTTGGACATACCTACCTGAACATCAAACTCATGGCTAAAATGCAATTCATTTTCTTTGGCACCTTAATGTACTCCTTGACAATTTCCCCTTTTTTCTTTTGAGAACTCTGCCATATTTCCATTCACTTTAGTTCATAGCCTTGGAGGCATCTTCAACTCTTTCCTCTCCTTGGTATAACATATTGCTCAGTGTATCAGCAATGCCATATTCACAATGCCTATAGAGATTACAAATAT
>NW_027187376.1:17795920-17842183 GCF_028583685.1 Petaurus breviceps papuanus | reverse complement strand
TGTATCAGCAATGCCATATTCACAATGCCTATAGAGATTACAAATATGCTGATATAATTATCCATTAGAAAATACGTCATGTTTGCCATATGAGGAAATAAACTAGAAAATTTATTAAGATACCAAAAGACTGAGTCCCAAAACCAGAAAGTGAAAGCCATCAGAGTAGTTATGACATTGGCACAGGTAGATAAAGTAGAAAGCACCCACATTTTCAAGCCTTTAAAACAGAACAGGCTACCTCAGGCAAAGGTCCTCCTCTCCCCACTCACAGCAACCACCCAGCGTCCTGGAAGAGCGCTCCCAGCAGCTCCGGCCCCTGGCAGTCCTCAGCAGGAGTCCTTAGCAGAAAGTCCTTAGCAGTTCTAACTCAAAAAAAGGGCTTCGCGCTGCCACTGCCTCTGCTGCTGCCGCCGTCAGCACCACCGCCAGCCACCGAAGGAACGCTAGCTTGGCTTCCGCTTCCTCTTGCTCCGCCCCTTCCTGCTACGTCAGCAAGTCCAACGGGGCATGGAAGATCTTTAAATCCCATAACCCTTACACTCAGTTATTATTTTTATTGATTCAACTTTACCACCATATCATTTCTCACATCCATCTCATTTTTTCCACTCACACCATTTGTACCCACATTACCACTACCTCTTGTGTTTTGACCCTCATAATTTCGCATACAGACTATTTCAAGAGTGTTTTAATTGGGGGGCGGAGCCAAGATGGCGGAGTAGAAGCATGACCTTCCCGGAGCTCCAGCTTCTACCCTCCCCAATCCATGTAAAAAGGGGACTCTAAACAAACTTTGGAGCTATAGAACCCACAAAATGACACAGTGAAGCTAACCTCCCACTGAGGACACCCGGGCAGGCCGGCAGGAATCCAGCACAGCTATCTGGGAGCAGAGCCCAGCCCCAAGCAGAGGCTTTAGCCCCAGGGCGGGCCTGACCAGCTGCTGGCCAGAGGGACTCCAGATCAGCAGTAGGTGTGGCCATTTCCAGATTTATCAACACATAGACACAAAGGACAAAGTGAGAGGTCAGTACAGTCTGGACTTTGGGACCACTAAGTGGGAGTGCATGGCTTTTACCCCCAGGGTGAAAAGTGCTGAGACGCAGGCACAGCCAGCCAGCGCCACATGGCAGCTTCAGCTCCTGGCCTGCAGAGTGTAGGGGGACCAAGCACCAGTCTGAGGGGTAATCGCTCTTGCTTTAACCTGCTTGGATCTGGATTGCAGTCTAGGGTGGAGTGTCCAGCTTGCCAGAGCATGTGGAGACCTCAGAGAGGGCACCCATCTAATACCTCTGGCAGCTGAGAAAACCCCAGAGTTTGGGATGAAAGCTCCCCTGTCTGGTGGCAAAGTCCTACTGTGGCAAAAAGCCCATAAGTCAAGTAATTGAGTGGCAAAATGAGCAGGCAAAGGAAACACAGCAGACAGAAGATTCCAACAATACACTCCTATTTTGGGGACAAAAAGGAGCAAAGCATGGAAAAGGAAGAAAACAGTGAAGTCAGAAGTCCTGCACCAAAAGCTTCAAAGGAAAATATGACCTGGTTACAGGCCATAGAGGACCTTAAGAAAGATTTTGAAAACCAAATAAGAGAAGTGGAGGAAAAATTGGGAAGACAAATGAAAACAATGCAAGAAAATTATGAAATGAGAGTCAACAGCCTGACTGAGGAAAATAATACCTTAAAAACCAGACTGACTCAAATGGCAAAGGAGGCCCAAAAAGGCAATGAGGAGAAGAATGCCTTAAAAAGCTGAATTTGCCTGATGGAAAAAGAATCTCAAAAACTCAATGAGAAGAATCATTGCTTCAGAATTAGATTGGAGCAGATGGAAGCTAATGACTTTATGAGAAATCAAGATGCTGTTAAACAGATACAAACAAATGAAAGAATAGAAGGCAATGTGAAATATCTCATGGGAAAAACCACTGACCTGGAAAATAGATCCAGGAGAGATAATTTAAAAATTATTGGACTGCCTGAAAGCCATGACCAAAGTAAGAACCTAGAAATCATCCCCCAGGAAGTTCTCAAAGAAAACTGCCCTGATGTTTTAGTACCAGAGGGCAAAATAGAGGTTGAAAGAATCCACCGATCACCTCCTGAAAAAGATCCCCAAAAGAAAACTCCTAGGAATATTATAGCCAGGTTCCGGAATTCCCAGATTAAGGAGAGAATATTTACAAGCAGCCAGGAAGAAACAATTTGAATATTGTGGAAACACAATCAGGATAACCCAGGATCTGGCAGCTTCTACACTGAGGGATCGAAGGGCTTGGAATATGATATTCTGGAGGGCAAAGGAGCTGGGATTAAAACCAAGAGTCACCTACCCAGCAAAACTGAGTATCATGTTTCAGGGGAAAATATGGTCATTCAGTGGAATGGAGGACTTTTGAACATTCCTGCTGAAAAAACCAGAGTTGAATAGAAAATTGACATTCAGATACAAGAAGTAAGAGAAGCATGAGAAGGTAAACAGGGAAAAGAAATCATAAGGAACTTATCAAAGTTGAACTATTAACATTCCTACATGGAAAAACAATAATTGTAACTTATGAAACCTTTCTCAGTAGTTGAAGGGATTAGAAATATATATATATATATATATTTGTCTATATCGGAGGGTATATGGGCATATGAATACATGTGTGAATGTGTGTATATATGTTTACAGGTATACATAGAGGGCACAGGATCAATTTAACAGGAAGGAATGATACTTAAAAGGTGAAATTTAGAGGTGAGAGGAATATAATGAGAGGAGATGGGGAGAGACAGAATGGGGTAAACTATCTCATAGAAGAGGCAAGGGAAAATGGTTACAATGGAGGGGAAGAATAGGAAGGCAAAAGGGAATGGGTCAACCTTATTCCCATTGAATCTGGCTTGAGGAGGGAGTGAAATACACACTAAATAGGGGATCTCACCTTACAGGAGAATAGGGGGGGAAGGGGATGAAAGGGGGGATGATGGAAGGGAGGGCAGGCTGGGGGGGAGGGAAGTTGGAAGCACTCACTTTTGAAAATAGACAGGATCAAACTGGAGAGTAGAGCGAGTGGGAGGGAGGGAAGTGTAGTCAGTCTTTTATAATGTATCTACTATGTTATTGTTTTGCATTAGCCACACATGTGCAACCTGTATTGAACTGCATATCTTCCCAGTAGGGGTGGGTGATGGGGAAGGAGGGGAATGAATCTGGAATTGAAAGTTTTGAAATCAAATATTCAAATATGTATATATGTGTATGTATATATGTATACATATGCATATATATACTATTATTAATACCATCTTACATGTAATTGGGAAATGGGATGTGCAGGCACTGAGGCATAGAGATCCACTGGAAAAGTGGAAAGGGGTATGGGGGAAAATGTGGGAGAGAGCAGATTGGAGGAGGGGATATCCTATGGGACTGCTATTTTGGGGTGGTGGGTGTGGGAGAAATGGGGAGAAAATTTGTAACTCAAAATCTGGCGGAAAGGGATGATGTAAATCAGAAGTTAATAAAGCATTAAAAAAAAAAGAAAGAAAAAAAGTGTCTTAATTATTAGTCTCCTTGCTTTTAGTCTCTTTCCCAATCCTTAGAATCATGGAATTGAAACAGATCTTATCAGTCATCTAATCCAACCTATATCTGCCTCCCCTAAAAAAAACCCCAACAAAAATCCAAAACCCTTTTAGATACACATAAATAGTCAGTTTACCTTCCCTCAAAGACCTCCATGGGGAAGAACAGGCTACTCTACTTTTCAATAGCTTTCATTGTTAAATTTTCTTTGTTATATCAAGCCTAGTTTTTTTTTTTCCCTTTTGGAGGGCAATTGGGGTTAAGTAACTTGCCCAAGGTTACACAGCCAGTTTTTTTGGTGTGTGGGTGTTAAGTATCTGAGGCTGGAACCGATTTTGGGTCCTCCCGACTCACTGTGCCACCTAGCTGCCCCACAAGTCTAGTTTTTTTCTGGATGCCATTTCCATCCCTAGCCTCTAATTCTGCTTTTTGGAAGAATCTCTCTTCCACATGATGGTCACTTGAAAGCAGCTATCATATTCCCTATGAGTCTTTTTGTCCCTATCCTAATGCCCCCAGTTTCTTCATTTGGACTGAAGCTCTTCACTGTTCTTCACACAGTTGTCTGAAATTAATCTTCTTACGATGCAGGCTTAGCCATGATGTCACTCTCCTCATCCAAAATTTTCAGTGGATCCCTATTAACTTTAAGATACAAACCTCCTCATTTTGACATTTAAAACCCTATGTAATCTGATTGAATCTATTGTTCCAGAAATATCCTATTATTTTTAGTCACTTGCTCTAAACTACAGCCAAATTATACTTAGATTTTCCAAACTTGGCATTCTATCTCTTCTTTTCTGTCCTGTCCTCTCCTCTTCTGTCCTCTTTCTTCCTCTTCAGTCACAGTGGAACCAGTGTTGAATTTAGAGTCAGAGTCCCTGGGTTCATCTACTTACTCTATTTCTTATTACTGTATGTGACTGGGCAAATTCTTTCACTACTTTGGGTCTCTGTTTTTTCATTCATAAAATGAGAAGGTTGAATTTGATGTCCTTCAAGTTACCTTCTAGTTCTGAATAATCATGTGTACTTATGCCTAGCATTTTTTTTGTGGGGGGGTTGTGAGTGGATGTCTGTCCTGCACTTTCATCAGTGTGGGGTGTTCCCTGGTACTCCCTTTGCTGATGAGGATCAGAAACTATATGTTACTTATATTCTTACGCAGTTATGTGGGAGTATTGAGAGACTGAATGACTTCCCCATATTCTGAGTAATATTCTGCTTATAGCTAGCCTTTTAAAATAATTCAGGGAGTTATAAAGATCTTTAGAGTTATGCTGTTGGAATAACTCTGTGAACTCCCAAGGTGGCTACTTTAAATATGTTATGTGTTATTTTCTGTGTCGTTTTTTTAATCATTAAAGCCCAACACTCAGAATGATATCTTTTTGTATATACATGTTGTTGAATTGTTTCAGTCATGTCTGACTTTTTGTGACCTCCTTTGGGGTTTTCTTGGCAAAGACAGTGAAGCTGGTTTGCCATTTCCTTCTCCAGTTCATTTTACAGATGAGAAAAAAGGCAAACAAGGTTAAGTGACTTGCCCAGAGTCACACAGCTAGTAAGTGTCTGAAGCTGGATTTGAGTCAGGTCCTCTTGACTCTAGTCTTGGTCTATTCATTCTATCTAGTCTATTCATTGCACCACCTAGCTGCCCTGCATGCATACACACACTATATACATGCACACACACACACACACACACACACACACATATATATATATATAGAGAGAGAGACATATAGATATATAGATAGATATAAAGATATAGATATCTAGATATAGATATACTCAGGGATTACTAGATGTTGGTTTAATACAATTAAATCACTCTGACAAATTGAAATTCCAAGAGAGAAACAGACCAGGTTCTTGCCTGGTTAGACATATTTTTAATTCAAGTACTTCATACAATGCCAGGCATCCAGAGGGTGCTGAATAAATAGAAGCTGATGATGATGATGCCTGGTGATGATATCAATAGATTGATAATGTAAGAATTTTTTAGAAAGAGGATAAGGGCCCTATGACTGGCTGCTTCAGAAACACTGTCTTTACTAGATAATAGGAGTCATGAGTTTTTGACTTGTTGGTCATTTTTAGCTCTTTTCCATGAAAATTTATGTAATGTGTGCTTCATGCCTGCTTTTGAGACAGCACATAAAAATTATGGAATAAAACCAGTGGCAGATAAAAGGTAGTCACAGAAGATAGAAGAGACTGATACACAATAATAAAAAATGGAGTGACTCATGGGTAGCAAAATTATCATTTAGAATCAATATTTGGCATGTAAAGATTCTTTTTTGAACATCTTTTTTTTCAGATCAACAAACTAATATTTTGTAATGCTACTGTCTATTAATTGACAAAAGAAATGACAATAATCTTCCACGAATTGAATAATCCATGAAATTTTATTCAGCATGACAGTGTCTGCATATATTTGAGAAATAGTGATACATGTGTATATGAGAAATTGTTTATTCATATAAGCATAGGATCGTGGATTCCGTGGATCATGGAAGGGACTTCAGGAGGTTACCCTATCCACCTTCCTCATATTATTAGTGATAAAACTGAGACAAAGTTTGAGTGATTTACATACGTAATCTTGGCAAACCTAATTAAAAAATTATTTATGTATTTTCAAACATTTAGAATACCCTCACTTCATGAGAGGTCTCTTGTAACATACACATTCATATACCTTGACTGGCCATGTGCTTTAGAATGCTATGATGGACCTGAGTGACACCCCTTCTACTATCACAGGGAGGGGGTAGAGTATTATATCTCATAAAAGAAGAGGCTTCAGACTGGCACCTCTCTTTGACTATAGCTTTACTGGTGAAAGGATGTGATTTCAGGGTGACCCTTCTCTACCCAAACATAATGGTGGCATGCTTCTTCCAGGTTCTGTCTGGAGCATGGACGCAATTAGACAGATTTGTACTAGGGCTGCCCTGTGCCCCTTTTGTTTCTTTCCTTCCTTTCGAATAGACTTTATAGGTATCCAAAGGTCGTGGAGGACTGTGTTGGTAAGAAGCAGTAGCATCTACCTGCATGCGAATAAGACTGTGACTATAGCAGCAACAGTAAGAGAAAGAGGGGCTAAGAGAACAGTGGGCACTGGAGAGGGAAGGGTCAGTAGGAAGAAAATCACATTTGGATTTTGATGGGATTGTGCTCAATGAAGGTGAAACAAGAAATGGCTAATTAACAGCATCTATAAAAGCTGTACAAAGCCCAACAAGGCTTGAATATTAGCCCTTCAACTGATTGTGTTAGTATGGATATGATACTAGATTTTGTTCTAATCATTCTGTACCATATGCTGTGATTCTTTTAGACTGACTATTCCCTTTTTCTGAGGGTGAATTTTGAATGTTCCAAACCTTTTTCGTATTTGTACATTGAGTACTTTTTAAACTCCCACAACTTTTGGGTAAGCCCTCAACTTGAGCCAAAAATAACATACTATACTTAGCAAGTTTCTTCTGGGGTGGAGGTGACAAGCCAATGAATGGGAAAATTCAGTAGCCTGCTTCCCCTATTGAGAAGTCAGGCTTCCCACAGAACCAAGCCCTGAGCAAACTGAAATGGAATGTAAAGGACAGAAATTGGCACAAGTCATGAGCCCCTGTGGCCTCAGTTGGGTTTTGCCTAGCTAGTCACTGCTGTTAGACATATTACATACATATTTTTATATGCCTGTATGTATAAGTCTATTACATAATACATGTCTAAAGTTAAATATCTTCATTGTTTATGGCCAAAGATTACATCATTGACATTTTCTTAAAGGTATGAATGAAAAGCTTTAAAGGACTTTGGCAGCCAGAATTTATAGGGTTTAACAGGTGGCATAGTGGAAAGTGTGCTAGATTTTGAGCCTCAGAACATGGGTAAAATCCCATTACCTGTATGAATTTGGATAGCCACTTAACCTCTCCATCTCATTTTCTTTATCTTTAAGGAAGGGGTTAGCTTAGATGACCCCAAACATCTCTTCTACCTTTAAATGACCCTATGATATATATCTCTCATTCTTTTCATCAGATAGCTTATATTTACACATCTGCTGTAACATTCTTGATGGACTTGGTAGATTAAACCAAAAGGGTAAATAAGGGTAAATAAGGCAGTGTATTTGTAGAAGTGTGTGTGTGTGTGTGTGTGTGTGTGTGTGTTTTGGTTTGTTCTTAAACAAGCTAATCTTAGACATGAAACTGGTATTGCACATTAAATGTAATACACATGGCAGACATTTTAGCTGGATAAGCTTCTCTTGACAATGCAGGCTCTTGTGTGAAGTCTATTTTTAGCTCTATAAAATTATCAATCTCAGAAAGCCCTGGAAGAGAGGCAGGAGAGATTTATTCACGCTTTCTATAAGGTTATAGTCCTTTAAGGGTTTCAAGGGCTTAACATAATACCTAGTACATAGTAGGTACTTAATAGATATTGATTGTTTTTAGCAAGAAGATACCTATGGAACATTTAAATTTTCTTAAATCTAAGCCTTTGGCAGAAGGCAGGTTAATGCAAGCTTTTGCTCTGTTCTCCAGGCCACAGTAAATTGACTATCTGCTTCTTCCTATTGGTTGTTTCAAAACTCTGCATCTGGCATTGCTATGCAAGGCAGGAAATCAGACAGTTTGACCCTGTTTTACCTTTCCTTGGGATGCTTATTCTATTATTACTGTCGGGTAGTCATTTTTCTTGCTCTGGTTAGCTTCCTTCCTCCCAGATCTCCATTCAAAAAGAACAATAATAGCAAGCTTCAGACTTGAAAATTGGGTTGCACATTTAGTTGACTCCCCATGGAATCAAACCAAGAGCCAACTCTTGAAGGGTTCAGCTAAGAAAAAAAAAGTCTATGTTGGCTTTGAAATGCTGAGTCACTCTCTTAGGTATGGGCTCAGAGCGTATCAAAGCAGCAATGTTTTGGGCTCCAGCTTTTACACAATACATAGCTCTAGCAAACATGTGTAGGAGTAATAATAAGCCGAACAAATTATAGGGGGCTTGAAGAGGGAATTCCACTACTGAGATGGTAAGTAGTAGAGAGAATAGCTTTTCTGCTGGATGTGAGTTTGGTTAGCCACGTGCTTCATTCAGTGTGCTGACTACACAGCCCCTTTCATGTGGAACCAGGGATGGAAAATGTGGGACCCAGACACAAAAATCAGGGCAGGCAGGAAATTCCTCCTGTTATGGTTCTAATTAGAATGTTTCTTTTGTAGTTTCCCTCAGATTACTATAATAAAGGATGAGAGACCCAGCTGAGATGGGAGGATAATTTTAGCTCAGTATTGTTGACATTTACATGACAAAGGACAAAACTATATGTGAATGAGATGTGTCAGTGTGTGTGTCTTTAAATTGTGTTCCATAACTCAGGGAGGCTCAATGAACACTAGATTCCCATGGACCGAGGTTAAATCCTGGGGAGCCTGACTCTGGCAGGGTGGGGTAAGGTCAGATTTCTCTCTATATATTTTATATATATGTATTTCAGCTTCAATTCCAGAATAACTCCAAAATATTAATTAAATTTAATTAAATATTAAACTCCAGTAGGGCTCATATCTTGCATCTCCCTAAATAAGAGCAGAAGAATCTTTCCTAGAAAATCCAATGTACATCATAATTATAACGCATGGGTCTATCTATCTCTTCCACCACAGAAATATTGTAAGATGCAAAAGACTTACAGGCAATGCATTAGCAAATGCAGAAAACATTACACATCTCAAATAGTCCATTATGCTCATTGTGGTTTGTCCTTTGTTCTTGAAGAAAACCATGACTTGCAAGTCAATTGGATTTAAGTGAGGGAAGGCTTTGCAAAGTCACCAACCTCACTTTCTTCTCCAGAGACACCTAGGTCCACTGGCAAGATACAGATCAGGACAATTGGAGATGGCCCAGCATTATGCTTATTATCTTTCATGTTGAAGGAAAAGGCTCTTTGTGACACTACTGAATAGATATTCCTTCTCCATTTTGGACTTGCGCTGTCCTAGCAGCTCAGAGTTCCAGGTCTCCTGGTCAACTGAGGCATGATGGCTTTCTTGAGTATTTCAGCTATAGAAGGATGTTGGCAATGGTTGCCCTTTTCTAGAAGTATGCAGTTAAAGAAATTCTTCTCACTCTGCTTGACTGCTACCAGAATCCCAATCCCAGGATTTCTTAACCCATGAAGCTACAGCCACAGCTAGGAAAGTCCATTTCTCTGAATCACTAGTCTCTGTCTTTGTGCTCAGAAAAGGAAAGAAGTGGAGGAAGGCAGTCAGGTTCATTGAGTAGGCATGTATTTCTTTTGACTTGCCCAAGCTCAAATAGCAAATAGTGCCTGAACTTGGATTTGTCAGCACTTTTTTCTCATCATACCTCATTGCTTCTTTCTGTTATGTTAGTAGACTTTTTGTCCTTTTAGACCAGGGAAAGAATGATTCTGTTCATAGGTGTGTGGAAATGAGCTAAACATTAGAATCTAGGTCAGTTTACCACCTGTTGATGATACTGAGTCTCACACAAATTAATAAAGTATATAACTTTGGAATACCTCTCCTTCTTGTAGTTAAGTAGTCACCCTTATCAATAAACATAAGAACAAAGTATAATTTATCTGTAATTTACTGGAGAGAGGACGCCTGTAGTTGGTCATGAGAAGAATTAAAGGAAAGTGGAATCATAGAATGATATGTAGAAAGGGCTACCTCCCCAATGTAGGACTCATATATTAAGTACCTGGGCAGGTGACTTCACAGTTTCCAGAGGCACCCTGTGGGTCCACATTCCTGAAACTATAGTTCACAAAGTTTTATTTAGCAGGAACACTTAGCTCAAAGGAAAGTATTTCCTAAGATAGGACAGTAAGAGCATTCCCCCTGTAAACCTGGGGCAAACCCTCCTATAAGCACATACAGCATCAGGGGGAAGATTGGATTCAATCTTAGAGCACACAGTTCTTGAGTTATATGTGTAGGAAACACATGTTTTTTCTTTTCTCGTGGTATTCTCACATTCTATCCAGTAGAACACTCTCAGCTGGGATCCCTGAACCTATTCCTCTCCAAGCTTAGCTCCCAACTGTCAGGGCTAATCCTTTCTTGAATTCACAGTTGTCTCTCTTCTCTGCGTTGAGCTTCTCGTGCTCCTTGAAGCAGCTTCCTGCTTCCTACTCTTTGTATTTGTGTATTTATTTCTACTCCTTCCTGATTGCAGTGTTTCCTTCTGGTTGTGGGGAGGGGGGAGGGGGAAGGAATAAGAATTTGTTAAGTGCCTACAATGTGCCAGATACTGTGCTAAGCACTTACAAGTATCATATCATTTGATCCTCGCAATGATCCTGGGAAGTGGGTGCTATTATCATCCCCAATAGCCCTTCTGGTTTATGGGAGAAAGAAGAAAACCTGCCCTTAATCCCCATGCACAGTAGAGGTATAGGGGTTATGTTCCATGTACTCCACAAAATTGTTCACTGCTTTAATCTTTCCAGGATGAACAGGCTTAGCTTTTTATTTTTAAAAAAATATTTATTTATTTATAGTTTAAAACATTCAGTTCCACAAGCTTGTGAGTTTTAAAATTTCTCCCCCTTCCTCCTCTCCCCACTCCCCAAGATGACATGCAATCTGATACAGGCTCTACATATACATTCACATTAAACATATTTTCACATTAGTCATATTGCAAAGAAGAATTATAATTGATGGAACGAACCACAAGAAAGAAGAAACAAAACAAAACAAAAAAAGAGAAAGAGAAAATAGTATGCTTCGATCTGCATTCAGACTCTGTAATTCTTTCTCTGAATGTTGATAGTATTTTCCATCACGAGCCTTTTGGAATTGGCTTAGAACCTTGCATTGCTGAAAAGAACCAAGTCTGTCAAAGTTAGTCATTGTGCAATGTGGCTGTAACTGTGTACAATGCTTGCCTGGTTCTGCTTCCTTTACTCAGCATCAGTTCATATAAGTCTTTCCAGGTTCTTCTGAAGTTCAGCTGCTCATCATTTCTTACAGAGGCTTAGCTTTTTAAAGGTCACTAGGGCATAACCAATCCACCTTGTCTTTTTAAAGGTTAGCTGTCTTTCTAATGCCACCAGGTTTCAATTGATTTTTTCCCCCAATAAGAGACCAACATATTAACACATCTGTTATCTGTCCCTTACGTTCTATGATTGTATCCACTGAACCAGGGGTGATGATGGGAAACCAACCCTATCTTCCCATAAAATTGGAAAGGAGAAGTGGATCCTTTTAAAGAGTGTATGGTGGTAGAGTTGAGATATTACCCTTGTAGTTAATAAGAATTGGGTTGAAGGGGGTGGCCAGGTGGCTCAGAGAGTAAGAGCACTGGCTCCAGTGTCGGGATGACCTGGGGATCAAATCCGGGCTCAGATACTTAGCACCACACCCAGAAATAACTGGCCGTGTAACCTTGAGCAAGTTACTTAACCCCAATTGCTTAAAAAAAAATAATTGGGTTGAAGTCCTTTTGCCTTTCACAATATTAGTTGCATGAACATGAGCTAGTTACCTAGCCTCTGAGCAACCCAGGATAGGTAATTGCAAGTTACAGCAAGTTACTGATTTAATGGAGGGCATTTCCACACCAACTTTTTGGTGGAGTTGAGAAACTGTGTTATAGTGGATAGAGGTGCCTAAGCTTTGGAGTCAGGAAGATTTAGGTTCAAGTTCTGCCTTTCATAGTACTAGTTAAGTCACTGAACCATGGAGTGCCCAAATGGTTAAGAATATGAGTTGTAGAGAAATGACTGATTTCATAGAGGTCTATTTCATATCAAAAGTTACCTATATCAATGAAATCATAGATCTGGAGCCCATCTTTCCCTTCTCCAAAAATTGATGTATTTTAGTTGTTGGCTTCCTTCAATTCTTTAGATTCTGATGTCCAGCTCCTGAGTCCTATATTATCCTCTGGATTCAAGAATTTTTTCTTTAATGGGATCATGCAGTCTTAACTGTGGAGCTATAAGGCAAAGAGACAATCAGTCATCCATGCCACTGTTTCTCCTGGCAGATAGGAGGAGATAATAGTGCCAATAATTGCTGATAATTGTCTAGACCTTTATAATAGATACTTTTCAAAGCACTTTTATCAGCATTATGTTATTTGATCTTTACAACAGCTCTTTGAAGTAAATAAAGCAAATATAATTTATTTCTAACTTACATATGGGAAAACTAAGACAGAAAGCTGGGTGACATGACCAAGTGAGTTATAAAACTATGATCTGCAGACATCTTTAAAACTAGTCCAGGACTCTTTCTAGCATTCTGGTCTATCTTCCTTTAAAGAGTCATAGTCAAAGACCATCTATCAGAGAATTCATCTTTCTGGGACTCAGTTTTCTCAGTTAAAGGATAAGAGGTTTGGATTAGATAGATAATTTCTATAGTCCCTTCTAGGTCTTATTTTTCTTTCCATGATACTCTACTTCCTATCCAAGGTGAAAAAGTTATGCAATAGATACAGATTTAATTATTATTTTTACTTTCTCATCACTTTTAGGTGCCTAAATTCACAGTGATTGAATAAATAGACATACTCAAAGGATTTCTAGCTGGAAGGGGCCTTAAAGATCATCTAAGTTTACCCTCTCTTTCTCTTCCCACTCCCATTTTATAGATGAGGAAAGTCTTGGAAACATGAAATTTCTCTTTCAAGATCACACAGTCAATGTGTAGGACCATTGGGATTCATACATAGGTTTGTTGTTGTTCATTCGTTTCAGTCATGTCTGACTGTGACTCCATTTGGGGTTTTCTTGGCAAATACGATAGAGTAGTTTTCTGTTTCCTTCTCCAGTTCAATTTATAGATGAGGAAACTGAGTCAGGGTTAAGTGACTTGCCCAGGGTCACACAACTAGTAAATGTCTGAAGTTGGATTTGAACTCAGGTCTTCCTGACTCCAGGCCTGGTGTTTTATCCACTGTGCCACTTACTTGCCATTATGACATGATGCCTTGAAATGTAGGCTTTCCTAGGAACATAGATTTAGAGTTAGAAGGCTACAGTTCAACATTCTTATTTTTCAGATGAGGAAACTGAAGCCCAGAGAAGTTAAACGACAGTCACACAAGTAAGAAGTAGAGTCAAGATTTGAACCCAGGTCCTCTGACTCTATATCCCTAGTTCTTTCCATTTCACCATCTTGCTTTGAGAAATTAGTGTATAAATCTGTAAGCCAATGTTGATACACCACATATGAATGAATAAACAGATAAATGAAATACCACCCAGACATCTGTCAAATATCTAACAGACATCAAAATAAATATTTTCTTTTCAGAGGCACCAGTAGATGTAGAGCTGTTACCAGTAATTTTGGCATCCTGGGCAAATTTCATAAAATGTGCCAGGTGCAAGCAGCATGAAATTTATGCTCAAATTAACTTTTTAAGATAAACTCAGTTCATGACAGAAGACAAGTCCCTGGGATACAAGGCTCCATGAGCAGAGATCCTGAGATCTGGGGATAGGCCTAGGGTCCTGAGTAATTTCCTATTTTAATTAATTATTCTTATTAATTAGATGCTAAGTGCATTCATTTGTATGAATGTGCTGAAGTGCTAACAGTGCTCTCTTAATGTGGGTGCCAGGGAGGGAAACCAGGCTTTTCCCAGCCTAGTCACCACTCTGTGTAGATACAAGTGACAAATTGAGGTGATGTAAGTGGGAAGGGGAACCATGAGTCTAATTCATCAAGAAAGGCTTTTTGGAGGAAATCCTTAAGTAGTGGGAAGCAGGGTTTGACAAGCTGTAAGAGAAAGCATACGTGTCTTTAGTAATGGGATGAAAAAAGGAAATGATGACTAAAATAACCAAGAATAAGGAAACCTAAGTAGTCTGGGATGTCTTGGTGATTGGTTTCAAAGGACATGCAGAGAGGATGTGATTCTGTAGCCCAGTTATCACTTTTGTGAAAAGGAATTACTTTTCATTTTCTAAAAGACTTGAGATTCTCTCTAGGAAATTTTCACAGTCACCTTCCTGGCTTTGTAAGGACCTGGAGAAGTCAACTCATTTGTAATTCCAGGGAAGGCCTGGGAGGAGAGAGTGCTAGGACTTTTACTTATTTGCAGAAAGGGAGGCCATTCAGGGACCCATTGTGATGGGAGTAATGGACTTCTTTTGTGTTTATGCTTTGTATCTTTACCTCTGTACTAGTAGTGCCTGTGGTGCAGTGGATAGAATACTGAACTTGAAGCCAGGAAGACTCATCTTCCTGAGTTCAAATCTAGCTTAAGACACTTACCAGCTGTGGGATCCTGGGCAAGTCATGTGTGCCTATTTACCATAGTTTCTTCATCTGTAAAATGAGCTGGAAAAAGAAATGGTGAAACCACTCCAGTATTTTCTTTTTTTTTTTAAGCAATTGGGGTTAAGTAACTTGCTCAAGGTTACACGGCCAGTTATTTCTGGGTGTGGTGCTAAGTATCTGAGCCGAGATTCGATCCCATGTCTCCTGATTCTGGGGCCGGTGCTCTTACTCACTGCGCCATCTAGCCGCCCCTAACCACTCCAGTATCTTTGCCAAGAAAACCCCAAATGTAGTCATAAAGAGTCAGACATGGCTGAACAACACATAGCATACTCCCAGTAGAATGGAACCTACATGAGAGTAGAAGCTTTCATTTTTATCTTCCCAGTACTTGGTAGGGTGTCTGGTACACAGTAGTCACTTAATAAATGTTAGTTGAATTGAATTGAATCACACAAAACTTCTAGGTCTATCAGGAATGGCTACCATTGATGGACTTATTGGGGGAACCTCTGTAGTAGTCAATCTGTACCACCCCCCCCCCCAAAAAAAAAACAACTCCAATAACCCAAAAGACCTAAAAGGAGTTCTGACAATAGGCAATAAAGAAGAATGTCCAGATGGAAGTCACCAGAAAATTTAGAATGCAAAACGAGTTTCTAGTCAAGCTATGCGAAAACTCTTTGTCCCTCCATATGTCAGGGTAGTTTCAAAATGTTTATGAAATGCTAGAGCATCATGTTTCACCATTGACTGAGTTCTGACTAAAGAGAGAATGGCCACTTTTTGGCTCATCAACCTCATTTCCTGTGGAATTAGATTTTTTTCCCCCTAATGCCTCCTGTTTAAGGTACCATCCAAAGTGAAATGAGGGGTGACGAGTTCATTGCTCAGAACAGCATAAGTGAAGGTCATCAAAACACTGAGCCATGTTCAGCAAAAACTTGAGTGTTTTCCGGAAAAGAAGCCCTCCAGGACAGTACACATGGGGAGGAAGGAAAAGCAGTTAGTTCTTAGAAGAGACCAGAAATAGCATAACTGGGAAAGAGAGACTGGGGAAGTTGTCCATGTGGGAAGAAAGTACAATAATGACAAACCACAGATGTGTACCATGTGGGCTGACAAAAAATGTGATTGTGCTGAGTAGGACAGCATTTTTGAATCCATGCCATAGGTCCTATGTACAACTGCTCTGGATTTAGGGATTTTTCCTGGTAGAGTTAGGGAGGTATGTAGATGAATAGGCTTGATAGGGTAGAAGACTCTTCAGTTAAGCCTACACTTGGCCACTGTAGCAAACTGGAATTATGAGTTTCAGTCGGCAGTTATCTGAACCAGTCTGCACAGGCCCAAGAGTGGCATGAATCAGCACACTTGCAACTAGTTCTATGATCTGTAATGAACCAGAAATACCAGTTTGTACAATCTGGGAACTGGTGTGTTTAAATGGCTTCATACCAGAACTTGTAATCAGAGGATCATAGTTTTACAGCTGGAAGGAACCTTATGGGTTCTCTGGTGCAACTCACCCTGCCCTTCATTTAGCAGATTAGGAAAATGAGGGCCAGAGAGGTTAAATTAAATAAGTTGCTCAAGGTCACACAGGTAGTAACTGGAAGAAGTTTTCTGATTTCAGATCTGATATTCTTTCTGTTGCACCTGCTAGATGGTTTGATTTGGTGGTTCCATGGAGAACCAGGCCTGGAAAAGAATCATATTGGCAGCTCTGATTCTGCATGTAACAATAGCTGATGATCATAGCACATTTTATTTTATTTTTTATTTATTTTTTGCTTTTTGGAGGGCAATTGGGTTTAAGTGACTTGCCCAAGGTCACATAGTTTTTGTGTTAGGTGTCTGAGGTCGGATTTGAACTCAGGTCCTCCTGACTCCAGGGCCAGCGCTCTACTCACTGCACCACCTAGCTGCCCTCCCATAGCACATTTTAGAACTCAGTTGATCTTCCTAACAATACTTCAAGGAGGAGATTACAAGCATTATTAGTCCTGCTTTGTGGCTGAGCAAATTGAGCCCCAGAGAGATGAAATGCCTTGCCCCAGGTCATATGACACATGGCAAAACTGGGACCTGAACCCAGCTCTTCTCTTTTCAAAGCCAGAGCTCTCTCTATGCAACAGCTGCCTACCCATTTTGACTTGTGTTTAAAGTTGGAGAATCATTACTGTGATTTATGGTTATTGAAGGACCAAAAGAATAAGCCTGTGAAATCACTGTTTCCTGTCTGTATAGTGAACCATATAAAATGCTAGATCTCTTTCATAAGCAGGTCATTAATCATAAAGCCACTCTATTCAGGAGATAAACAATAAATGATAAAACTAATGTATCATAGGACCTCAGATATAAGCTAGAAGGGATTGTGGATGTCGTCTAGTACAACTCCTTCATTTTACAGGTGAGTAAGATGGGTCAAGTGAATTGCCCAAGGATACCAAGGTTAGAGTAAGTGGCAGGAAAAGTTATATGAGAATTTTTTAATAGAATAAAAATGAGAATCCCTCAATGTAATTCACAAAGGAGTTTTAAGTAGTAATTTGATGCAATGACTAATTTTGTAACTATACATGGTTAGCATCAATTTTCTAAGGATGTCTTCATCTTTTTTTTTTTTAATTCAAAATGAAACCAAACCTGGTTTCCTTTAATTTCAGCTGAAGTTGAAATCCATTTTTAAATTAGTACAAGCAAGCCTAATTTTAAGCACACATATATGTGTGGGTTTTTTCCCCAGTATTAAGGGGACCTTGAAGTTCTGCGATTCTGTGTCTAGATGGATAGATCTGAGAAATGAAGACTGTGCTGTTTTATTTTCTAGCTGGATGTATCAGAAGCAGCAGCAATGTCAACTGCCCCCAGAATACCCTGGTCTGTAAGCTTCTAAGCACAAAAGCTGATCTGTGGGGAGAAGGAACAATTTTCTGGGGCCACATGCAGCTGCTGTTAGTTTGTGCCAGAACTTTAACCATCTTGACGATAGTCCAAACCTAGGCTATCAGTCATTCATTTGGGAGGGAAGAGAAGCAGGTGTTCCTGAAGGACCTTTTCATTCTTACTTGCCCTCCCCCTGCATTGAAAGCAGTTCGTGGCGGGAATGCTCTGAGGTATGGCTGGAGTCAGATGACCATTTCCAGCAGCCATCCTCCTGGATTCTTGAAGGGTGGGACGCTGTGCATTCTCTAATCTTTAAAATAACTATAGGAGCTTTCAGCTTTATTTTTTGGGATGAATGTATTGAAGAGTACAATTCCTTCATTGTAGGAATATAGACATTCAAGTGTTTGGGTTTCTGTTTGAAGACCCCAGTCACAATCCGTGGATTCATCTCTATGTGGATCGCAACTTACCTACATTTGAAAACCAAATATTGTTTTCTTCTTCCTGGGCTACTAATTATGTTAAATGGGTTACCTTTAAGGGGACACAATTATTTCAGAATTTGAAGGAAACAAAAATTGTCTTGTTTGTCATCACTTAGGAAACCAAAGCTGTCATGCTTTGATGGATCTGTGATTTCATGGGTATGGGTAGTGCTGATGAGAATCTAAATTGTTCCATGACTTCTCATCCTGTTTAATTCTTGTCAGTCTTGCAAAAATAAAAAATAAAAATGATACTTTTTTTTTTCACCACAATAGACACTTCACACCAAATACTAAGTAAATCCCATTACAAAATACATATTCAGGGTGTAGGGAGAGGGGGTGGAGAGAAAAGCAAACATAAGAAAAAACTCCATTTAGTTTAATGATTGTTAACAGAATGGAGGGATGTGTCTTTTGACTTTGACAGCCTGATACTAATATTGTCTTTTGCGCTTGTTGCCTTTCCATGTTGACTTTATTTATGTTATTTTTGTCATTATGAACATCATTCTTTTTGGTTCTGCTTTCTTTACTTTACATGGCTTCATACAAGTCTTTTCATGTTTTCTGATTTCCTCATATTTGTCATTCCTTATGGATCATCTCATTTAATTCATGTGCCATAATTTGTTCAGCTATTTCCAAATCATTAGATACATATTATGTTTCTGGATATTTGTTATCACAAAAAAATGCTAGCACAAACATTTTTGTACATGTGTCTCTTTTCCTGATGTCAGTGACTTCCAGTAGTGAAATCTTTAGGTCAGAGGGCATCAGCAATTTTGCAACTTTTCTTGCGTAATAAATTTTTTTTTTAGAACACTAGAACAAAGCTTCCATCAATAGTGGATTAGTGTGGTTGCCTTTCCACAGCATTTCCAATGATCCATCTTTTAGAGTCTTTGCTAAGCTTCATCCATGCCTTAAAGTTATTTTATTTCAAGAGTTACTGTAGCCAAAAAAACTGATCACACTATGGCTAATCTGGTGATGAGGTGTGGAAACTTAGCTAGGCTGGTCCTTAGGCTAACTTTTTCTTTTCTTTTCTTTTTTTAAATAGCATTTTATTTTTTTCCAATTACATGTAAAGGTTAACTTTTTCAAGTGGGTATTAATTGTTTTCATTTATTCTTTTGGAAACTTCATATGCTTTGACCATTATATATTTTATGTTGGGAAATGACTCAGTCATATATTTCTCCTAGATCCTTATAGATTTTGGATATTAGACCTTCTAGCAGATATTTAATGTTTAGATTTCCCCCCAAATGAATATCTTTTATTCTGTTTTATTGACCAGTTCACTAGTTCTCAACTGATTTTATTTATATTAAAAGTTTTTGAATTGTATATATTTGAGAGTGTTTATTTTGTAGTTTTTAAATGATCTCTTCTATCACTTGTCTATTATGAATTTTTCCCTTTATCCATAATCATGGAAGAAAAAAGCTTGCATTTGTCTCTTTTTTTATGTCCTGACTTTATGTTTAGATCCTAGTTCATTTGAAATTTCTGTAAGAAATTTGTCTTTAAAAAGGTGGTGATATAAGTTGTTTTTCATTTTGTCTTTGTGTCCCCAGGACTAGAAAAATGGTTGCACGTAGTAAGTAATGTAATAAATTCTAACTGAATGGCTGTACTTCTGCTTGTTAATGTCATTTTAAAAATTTGTCACCTAGATCCTAAAACAATAATACAGGATGGTCTGACAACAGCAGAGTATGGTGGGGTTAAAGACTCCCTTTTTCTGAACACCATGCTTCTATTAAAATTGCCTGAGATCACATTTCTCCTCTTCTGATTCCATAGAGATGACCTTGAAAATTATACTAATGAAGTTTGAGCTGTGGCAGTTCCTTCCTTTTAAGCTAAAAAAGATTCAAGTATATTTCCAGTGATGTGATTCAATACATGCCTGTTATTTGAGGACCAAGCTAGCTAAATTTTCAGGGTTTATCACCAAAGGTTAGCCAAAGGGAGATGTATTTTTTTGGCCACAGAAGCTGATGTGGTATGCATTGTGGTAAGAAAAGCCCCGCATATGCAATCTCAGATCCTTGAACTTTGAAATTACATCAGCTTTTTTGGCCATTATGTCATACTCTTGACACATATTGAATTTGATGACCCTTTTCCCATAAACTGTTTAGCCACATTTCTTATTCTGTATGTGTGCAGTTATCTTTTGAACCTCAGTGTAGGAATTTACATTAAACTCATTGTCTTAGTTCATCTCATTCTTTTATTTTATTTTTTTGCTTTTTGGAGGGCAATTGGGGTTAAGTGACTTGTCCAAGGTCACACGGCTAGTGTTTTTGTGTTAAGTGTCTGAGGTCAGATCCAAACTCAGGTCCTCCTGACTACAGGGCCGGTGCTCTACTCACTGTGCCACCTAGCCGCCCCTTCATCTCATTCTTTTAGCCTATTGCCTTTTATGATTTTTGTCATTCACTATGGCACCTGCAGGTTTGACAAGCATGCGATAGAAACTAAATGATTTTCCTAAGGCACAGATCTAATCATGTCGCCCTACTATTCAGTAAACTCTAGTTGCTACCTGTTGTTTGTCCTTTATTTCAGAGGTCCAATGACATCATGGAGTGACGTCCTGATTTGAATTGGATTTACTTAGGCAGAGTTGCGCAAAGTTGTTAACCTCACTCTGTCTTCCACAGTCATTGAAGTCCAGTGGCAAGACAAAAAGTCAGGATGTCTGTGGAGGGCTCAAGATACAGTGGATGACTTTGGCATCTTTGCTGACTGAGCTCTAAGTACTCCACAGTTCCTGCTTCAGCCTCATGGTTGTTGGGAAAAAAATTTCTTATTCTCCCATTCTGCTGGGGTGAGTATTCACATGTTTGGGGTGGATATCTCCCTAATTCACTGATGGGTTTGAGGTCTGTTGGTCATCCTCAACCTGGTTTAGCCTGTCTGCCAAGATGATTTTACTGGGGGGTATGAGTTGTTCAGAAAGATGATCACCTCTGGTGTGAGGTCTTACTGAGCCCTTTTCAGGGCTGCTCATCCACCTTTGTTGTCCACTTTCACCCAGCTCTCATCTGTGGCTCCAAGAAGTTGTAGCATATCTAGCAGTCACACCCTGGTAAAACCTGCTTCCTGTTATTTCTAGGATTAAATATAAACTCCTTTATTTGGCATTTACAGCTATTAACAAACTGAGCTTTTCTTACCTTTCCAGTATTCTTACACTTTACTCTGCTTCATGATTTCTGTGATTCAGCCATACTGGACCACTCACTGTTCTGCCTGCATAGTCTCCATCTTTAATCTCCTTGCTTTCTCCCAAGCTGACTCCTATGCCTGGAATGTATTTCCTTCTCATCTCTATCTCTCAGAATCATTGATTTCCTTTAAGATTCAAGCTCAAGTGCTACCTTCTAAACGGACTCTTCTCAGATCCTCCCATCTGCTAGTGCACTCTTTCTCCAAACTGTTGTATATTCATTTTGTACATATTATGTATTTCTCACTTGGCTGCACTACTTTGGGACTTGTCTGATTTCTCTACCATGTCACAGGAAGCTTATTATTGGGATAACCTCATCATCCTGTAAGATATCATCAACCCTGGTGCTCTATACTTCCTTCTGCCCCTCTGATTGGAGGATTGGGCCATGAATTCTAAAACCTCCATTTAAGGAGAGAGTTCAGCTCAGACATCTTTTCATTTCTCACCTGGCTGCACTACCTTGGAATTCTTCTGATGTTTCCACCATCTGTCCTCTCCCTTTCCTTTGCCCCCCACTCCAGCTAATTTTCAGTTTCCTTTTGTGTGCTGTCTTTACCTATTAGACTGTGAGCTCTTTGAAGGAAAGACCTTCCTTCCTTCCTTCCTTCCTTCCTTCCTTCCTTCCTTCCTTCCTTCCTTCCTTCCTTCCTTCCTTCCTTCCTTCCTTCCTTCCTTCTTGTATCCCCAGTGCTTAGCACAGTGCCAGTAACATAGTAGGTGCTTAATAAATGTTTATTGTTGTGTGTGTGTATGTGTGTGTATAGTGAGAACTAGTGTGATGTGGCAGATAGAGAACTATCATCAGGCCCTTACCTCTAATATATGCTGGCTGTGTTACCCTAGGTAGGTCACTTAAGTTCTTAGGGCCTAGGAAATTCTCTAAGACTATGTACTGAAGAGAAGCTTTCAATATCCTCGGGTAGAGGGAGTTCCCTATTCCAATGAATCAAAGGTCCAGTCCCTAACCTTATGTCAATATTCATATGTGTACATGTTATCTC
This sequence comes from Petaurus breviceps papuanus, assembly GCF_028583685.1. Lineage (NCBI taxonomy): Eukaryota > Metazoa > Chordata > Mammalia > Diprotodontia > Petauridae > Petaurus > Petaurus breviceps. The sequence goes on along the minus strand of NW_027187376.1, from coordinate 17,819,657 downwards.
CTATAACGGCAACCACACTGGCATACCCAGGATGGCTGCTAGCACAGGTTCTTAGATCTGTTTTACTAGAAAAGATAGCTGTTTAAGGGGTCAACAATCTTTTAAAATTACATTCATTAGTTCAAGAGAAAAGTCAGCACCCTGAAGATTCAGAGAAAAGAAAATACAGAGAAAATACAAGCAGAGAAATAAAGACCAAAAGACAGGGCCCCGACTGCCTGAATCAACTATACACTTTACAAGCATCCCTGGATCAAGACAGCCTTTACATCTGAGTAGTCAGGGAGCTCTGAACATACAGTCATTCAGAATCTCGACCAGGCAACCACAAGATCCTTCTCATAATTGAGCTCCCAAAGCAAAATACCAACTCAGAGTATATATATACTTCTCAGAGCCAGAATGTATCACAACCCACCTTACTCAGTGCTTAATTAGAAATTAGCAAAAGGTGTGAAAGCCTTCCTACAATCAAGGCTTCCCTAAGCAAGTTTCCCTTAATGGGCTCCATGTGAGGCCTATTAATGGGTGGGGAAGATCTTATATCCAATTAACATTACATTTGGCCCTAAGATCTTATATAGGCCTCACATGGAGGTGTGTATATATACTCTTAGTTGTTATTTTGATTTGGGGGCTCACTTATGAGAAAGGTCTTGTGGTTCCCTGGTTGAGATTCTGAGTGGCCATTTGTTCAGAGCTCCCAAACTGCTCAAATGTAAAGACTCTCTTGATCCAGGGATGCATGTAAAGTGTATAGTTAATTCAGGCAGAGTCCTGTCTGTTGGTCTTAATTTCTTTGCTTGTATTTTCTCTGAAGTTCAGGGTGCTGACTTTTCCCCTGAACTAGTGAATGTAAATAATAAAGATCATTGAACCTTTAAACAGTTATCTTTGAATTGAACCCTTAAACATATCTAAGAATCTGTGCTAGCAGCCATCCTGGGTATACCAGTTTAGTAACCACTACATTTACCCATTAGAATATAATCTCCTTGAGGGAAGGGACTGTTTATTTTTATCTTTTTATCTTTGGCACTTAGCACATAGTAAATACTTATACTTGATTGATTTAGCCAAGTAATCTTTTATTCTTTCAGATGAATTTTGAATTTTTTTTCTAGCTCTACAAAGTATTTTTTGGGGGTAGTTTGATTGGCATGGCACTGAATAAGTAAATTGATTTAGGTAGAATTGTCATTTTCATTTTCTTGGAGGTATCATTTCTCCATTCCTCAACAGTACAGTGACTCAATAATCACATTGTTAAGTTTTTTTTAGTACTGTGGAGTGTTGTTCATCTTGGTTTAGTCACTTTAATTCACTGAGGGTGACTTACAGTTCTTTTATGTCTCTTTATCTTGAACATCTCTGTTAACCATTTTTGTCTGTATTTCCCAGGTTATAGTAAATTTTCTTTGGAAAAGAAAACAAAAATTAAGGAAGAATTGTGTGATTCTGTCTTTTAACCTTATCATTTATCTATTCCCATCTTCTCCTTCCTTGACTTTTTTTTTTTTGCTAAATTGAGGACAAAAAAAGGGCACTTTTTCATGTCCTTAGCCCTCATAGAAAGCCTCAGATTTTCCCAGGCACTAGTGTTCTTGGCGTTCTTAGAGGACCATGCCAATCTAGTTTCTTTCCCTCTTCATCCTCCTCTACACTTATCTTTAAAATTATGGGTTTGTCAGAATGTTCGTACATACATACTGATCTTTTAAGATAACTCCCCTTTTGCTTCCTGACTGCAGTAATTTTTTGTTTGCATCAACAGGATTCTATTAATGGTATGCTCTCTTCCTCCCAAGGTTCTTATCATTTCTACTTTGGCAATCAGTTCCATCTCCCTTCTCTCTGCCCTGTCCTCATTAGTTGGAGTTAGTTCCAAAATAGTATTTCTCCTTATCAAGACAAGTCAAAGAATTTATTAGTTGCTCTGTTTTTTGTTTTTGTTTTTAGCAGAGTGAGGGCTATAGCACATGTTTTTATAGCTGAAGTCCTCCGTCATTGCTATATCATGACTCTTTTTTGTCTTTGTGATGTGCTTCTGAGAACTCATGCTATATGTCCTATTCTGGTAAGGTGTTATGTGGTATGCACCTACTATAGTATTTCTTTTGCTTTCCATTCACTGAGCCTCACAAATATGTTCTCCACTGTGCTACCCCCACCCCCTCAAGCCTGGTTCATTTGCATAAAATTTTCCTCATTGGTGAAGAAAATGACTCCTTAATACTCCATGCCTGTGTAAGGGGTAGAGTTTGGGAGGAGAAAGTTTCTTTTCTGGCTTCTGATTTCTAGAGAGGACACATGAGGTTCCTAACTCTCTTCAGGGAGAGGCCCTTGTAGAGGGAAGAAGCAGACATGTAAAGGAGCCTCAACATATTTCGAATTTCCAGCTTCCCAAATTAGAAACTTTTAGGAATTTCCCTTTTTGTGAGGTCAGGAACTCTATCAATTGAGTGGACATATTTCAGCTCTCGTAGGGGGAAAGCTCTTTCACTCTGCATGTTGTCTGATATATTTTAATTAGTATAACTTCTTTGGTTTTCATTTGTTATCAACTTGGATAAATGAATCTATTTGCAGTTTACTCACTAATTGTCGATGGTCTTTGTGTAAGTAGCATTTGGGGAGTCAAACCTTTGGATGTAGCTTAGAGCACTTTTTCCCCATTAAGGGATAGTGACGAGGAAAGTCACTTGAACCCAAAAATAATTTGCTCGAGACAAACAATATTTAAGGGTATTATTACTCTAGTCTGGTATCTGCTCTCTGAGGAGAACAGAGTTGGCCAGTCTTATGGCTCTCCTGCTCTCTTTTAAGAAAGAGTCAAAATATCACTTGGAAAGGTAAAGGGAAAATTCCAGAGATATCTATATGTGTCTTGCTGTAAGCCACATTTAGACAAACCAATGTGGACATACACATGACTTACATGGCAACACTCACAAAGATACTCTACATGTGGAAAACATGAAATATTTTCATCCTAAGTAGTTGTGATCAGGTGAACATTTCTGGAGCAACTATGATAACTTTGTAGTTACAGATGACATATTTGATAGAGCTTCTGTTTTCTTTCTTCCCAGGCATTCCATGTTCGAAGAAGGGTAGAATTTCTTTGCTGGTTATATCTCTTCCCTGAATTTAAGAAATGATAAAAATAACCAGAAATATTTGACTGGTGATTTTCCACCTTCCTCTTGCCTTAAAGAAAGAAAATTATTCTACAGTAAATGGTCGTGGAAACTGTTTGCTTTGGATGGATTTGTCCTGCAAGGAGTGAAGAGAGCTCTCATATTCTGTTTTCTTGCCAGTGTGGAATTTTTTTTCTTATTTGCCAAGGCCTTCTTATTTCCAGTAATGAAGCTCGGTTGGTGGAATAGGTTTGGCCAGGAGAAAGTGTGGCAAGGGACTAGGAAAAGATTAGTTTGAAAACATACTGTAACTGTAACTTCAACTGGTAATTTGTGCTAACCACTTAGATGCTGTTTATTATAATCCTCTCTAATTTATTATTTCCTTGCTCCATTCCCCTCTGTCCTTTAAGGTGGAGTATCATGCATGAGAGTACTTCATGCACCCTTAAGTGCACTTTCTTATCTTTGCACACCCCTATGCCCATCATGCAGGTGGTGGGGGAAGTGTTCTGTGTTGTTTGGCAGAAACCTGGACATACTAGATCCATGAGTTATAAAAGAGGGCATGGTCAGGGTACAATGAGCATATAACTGGGTGTGGCTGAAGGAAACCAATTGGCAGAAATTCTTGCTTCTACTCACTACACTCCCGGATTTCCCTGGAGAGAAGGAAGGAGGAAACCATTTTCCTCCCTTCCCTTTCTGGGAACCTACACATTCAATCTATAGAAAGTGCTCTTTCTCTTTTGATTTATGGTTGGAAAAGAGAATCATAAGGAATGAGAGTGTGTGAGGAAGAGACTAGTTTTCATTCTTTGAGTATATAGGTCTGTAAACAAGAGAATAAAATTTATTTAGTGTTCAGTTATGCCAAGTTTATGCAGGGAAGTCATACTGACTGTTGTTGGTATCATGATCTCTGACACAAACACTGCCAAAAGAATAGAAAAGGGCTTCAAAGGTGGGATCTTATTAAGCAAAAATCACTGTGAAATATTTCACTGTGAAATATTTTTTGTTATGTTTTCTCTTTACCCTTTTCTTTTTTGTTGTGTTTAGAGAAGTGGAAGAGAAGAAAATTGTTGGAGAGTCAATAAGGAAAAAATGGAAGGAATAGAACTATTCTGGCTCTTTTGTTTTGGGGAAACTGATTAAAGAAGACTTTTTTCTTTCTAGCTTGAAGACTTATTAATGAAACCTATAAATAGAATTGCTCTAGATTACAATTCTATCTTGTTACTGTTCTTCTAGGATCATATTCTGTCTATAACTTCCTATGAGAATATTACCCAGGGATATGCTGGAAACATCCTGGAACCTCAAAGAGCCAATTGTTAAATTTTCAATGTAATTATTTATACCTCAGAAATCAGCAAATGTTATAAATCAGGTTTTGATTTATTATTGATTATTTAGGTTTAAGAAAATGATGAAGAAAATGTTAATAATACAGGTAAAAGTTAAATCTGTGTCCTTCATACATTTTTGGGGGGAGGGCTGGTTGTTAAACATTTACCAGAATTTGCCCAATACTACCCTTGGCCCTCTTTATATTGAGTTCTAACTCTTACTAACTTCTGAAACTTGACTCCCAAGTGTGTAGTGGAGGATCTTCTTATTTACTGGGTCAAAAGACTCCCTAGGTTCAGAGATCTGCTATAGGTTAATGCCTAAATTCTTGCCCTCCCTTTTCTCCTACTGTCCTATACCTTGGCTCCAGAATCTATTCCCTCTTCTCTTCTCACACTCTCCACCACAGTTGTGCTATGGTAGAGCTTATTTATAAGGAAAAAGATTAAATTAAATACAGAAATAATATATAAGAGTAAAAGTTATTAGAAATATATGTAAAAGAATTTACCCAGTACAGACTAGAAAGTCACCAAATTTACTAATCTGTTAAAATTAGCTAAAAATTCAGATTTGGTTTTTAACTCCCAAACCCTAAATTCCAGTATCCTGCTCCACTCTGGTGCAAAGTAAGGAGGAACAAGTGACATAACATTTGTAAAGTGCTCAGTCCGGCACTGCTTGTCTCCTTCCTTCTTCCCTAGAACACAGTGATAGTGTATTTTGGGTTCAATTGTCCTGGAGCTCATTTATTCCTCCAGAAATTTGAAGTCTACCTTTGGCTAATCAGGAAGCCTCCTGGTCTTTGTCAGACTTTTGGGCAGCTCTCTCCCATATTCTTTTTTTGCTTTTTTGGAGGGGCAATTGGGGTTAAGTGACTTGCCCAAGGTAGCACAGCTAGTTAAGTGTTAAGTGTCTGAGGCTGGATTTGAAATCAGGTCCTCCTCACTCTAGGACTGGTTCTCTAGTCACTGCGCCACCTAACCACCGCATCTCCCATATTCTTATATAACTTATGAGATAGTTACATCCTCTATACCCTGGGTTGGAGGAGTACAAGGGAGAAAGGAGTGAGGGTGGTGTGGTGGAGGAAAGAGACTCAAATCTTCATCTTACAGATAATTTTAAGGGAACTGATCTTTGACCATTCCCCAACCTAGGAAACCTATAATTTAATCACAAAGTGTGAATGAGGTATTACACTGACTGTAAAAATATTATCCCCACCTTTATGAGAGCCAGAAAATCTCTCGTATTGAAAAAGAAGGGAACAGCAGGATTAACTTAATAAACTAGGTATATATTTGGAGGCTTTACAAATTTAAGACCTGAAGAGTTTGGGGAAGTGTACAGTTATCCCGTCTACACTGCCCTGGTAAAGGGCGCATCTCTCAGCGATCTGGAAAATCTGAGTAAAAATTTTTGGCCCTTCATACCAGAGAAGTCTGAATTTTTTCTTTTCCTTCTGTGGAGTGTTTACAGTAACTTATTTTAAAATTTGAGTTAAGTATTTGGTCACAGGCTCTGTGTCATCTGCTGGCCTTCATGTGTTGTCTGTGGCTTCTACAAATCTCCTCCAAAATTCTCATTTAATTTCTCATGCCAACCAGTGACATATCCAGACCTCAGTGGCGAAAGTCATCATATGGAAGGGATGACTATACTATGAGAACAGAGTATTTTGTGGAAGAGGATCCCGTATGGGAGCAGAAGGGGATTTCTTTCTTCTTTCTTTCCCTTACTTTAGTAGAAGAAGCAGCGGGAGATACCCAATCTAGAAATTTAAGAGTTCATTATTTGAAGCACATTTGACGGGACTGGAATTCCAGCCAGCCGTGGATACAGAAAGGAAGAGACTTTGAGGAATGGCCTTTCTGGCAGTAGAGAAGAGAGCTGTCCACAGAATGAAGCAGACCCTGGGAACGTTACTGAACAATGCCCTAGGCAGAGATGTCCCACTCAGAGGGTGTTTTTGTGAAGACTGAAGAGAGAAAGGATTTCCAGGTCCTTTAGTACCAGCGGTTGTGAGTTGCCCTTGCCACATGTCTCCTACTTGCTTGCCTTACTAACATTTTACTCTAACTTTGAGCCTGGGGATGTTGTGAGGTACAAATGAGATAATGGATATAAAACACATTGCAAAACTTAAAGCAACTATAAATGGCAGTTATTATCATTAGCATTATTATTGTTAACCTTTAGTTACCAGACCTCCAGTCTGGTTATGACTTCATTCCCTGAGTGTTCTACTGTATGTTTGCTGAGCTCAAGAAATGTTTATAGAGTAATACAGGAGTGTGTTGGTAAAAGTTTAACAATTGGGCTCTGTATCCACAGACTTTAAAGTTTAATATGTATTATTAAAACTTTCTTACTTCTAGAACTCAACAGAACAGTAAATTAAGATCTGACTTGTAGTCAGTTTTCAATTTTTGAACATTTCAATATGTTCAGACTATTTTTTCAGACAAAATTTAACAATGGATTTAAAAACCTGGTTAGAGCTTGCATCATCTACCCCTATGGATCCTGTGTGTATTTGTGGAGTAGTATCTACCATGTTTACAAGGATAATGTTTCATAAATACTGTTTTTTTTTCTATTCCATCTTGGTAAGTGCATTTTCTGATAATGCATTGTACCTATAGGCTGATTTTTAATGGTAGGTATACCAGTGGGACCTCATGAGCTCTAGCAGGAGTGCAGACCTACAGGATTACCTGTGAGAGTAGAAGCCAGCATTTGGGAAACCAGTGAGTATAAGTACAAGCTGGATGAATGGACCAGAAGGGGTGTTCCATTTTTTTTTCTGTTTCCCAGAAAGAGAATGATTCAACCCAACACTTTAGGTCATCACCAAAGTTTCATTTGACATTTAATTTGGCTCTCACTTTCCTTTCCAATCTTATTTGACATTACTTCTCTTCACTTGTTATATATTCCAACCCAAATGGACCACCAACCATTTCCCGTAATAGACATTCTCTTTCCCTCTCTTCATTTGCATGAACCAATCTCTCTGCCTAGGAAGTGACTACCTTCTCCTTTGGGCCTTTCAACATCCTCAGTTTCCTTCAAGTCTCAGTTTTGGCACTGCCTTCTCTGGGAAGCTCTCTCTGATTTCTCCAGTTGTTAGTGCTGTCTCCCTCTATAAATTACCTGCTAAATATTTATCTGTGTGCACATCGTATTTCCCTAGCGTAATGTAAGATCCCGAGGCAAGACTGTTTCTTTTTTTGTCTTCATATTCCTTTAATAAAACAAACTTCATACTTTTTCTTTTGTTTTCTCCTTCCTTCCTTCCTTCCTTCCTTCCTTCTCCCACCTTAATTCAAGTACTTATATGTTAGGCTTCTCTTTTATGGTCTTAGGAACTTGTGTGTGGGTGTGTGCATGTGTGAGCACATTCACATATGTTTATATATCCTTTAAGTGAAATGACACACAGACTGCCCCTAAAGTTCATTTGTTAGTCTATCATTTTGCAATTTATAATAAATTTCCTATAGACACAGTGCTATAAAAGTGGTGGTTATTATCCTAGGCCATTCCATGAAAAGTTATTGAATATGAACAAAATCCCAGAAAATAGAAGACAAAACTATTGCAATTATAGTAATTGAATTAGAGAAAAATGAAATTTTGCATGAAATAGTTTAATGAGTTTATCTTGAATGCTGGTGCTTAAGAAGAAGCAGGTATAAGAGGAAGTTGAGGTAGAGAAGGTGACTGCTGACATTGATGTTGATGCCACTTGCTTATTTTGTCTAATTTCACTTCAACACTTAGGACTTTCCTTTCTCTTTCTCTAAGCACATATTGACTGTCTAACACTGAACAAGTCACTTAATCTTTTGGTGGTCTAGGCAACTAAGACCATAAGTTCTAGTAAAAGCATTGACCTGTATTGCTAGAGGGATTTTCCTCATTTGGGAGTTCATTTGTCCATTTTCTATTTTACAACCGGCACTGCTTTTATCTTGATCAGATTATGATTTTTCCCTTACCTAATAAATATAATTAAGAAAAAAAGGGGAGAGTGGGGGGAGAGAGAGAGAGAGGAAGGGAGTAAAAGAGGACAATGATTTTCTTTTGAAACTTGGGCAAAAGTTGGGAGTGAGAAGGGAGAAAGGAAATAGTTTAGAGGATGCATATTCAAATGTGAGGAAAGGTAGAAATCATTGAGCTATAACTGACAGGGGGAGTTGGAAAAGAAAGGAGGTAGGGAGAAAAAGGTGTTGGGTTAGATCGTTTCTTCCACTGGCTTCTAGGTGACTCCATTGACTCTGAATAGCTTAATTGTTTGTCTGGAGTGGCCTCAGAGTGGGTGGCAATGTGGTGGCAGGAAGTTTCTAACTGGTTCTTTTGAGTACATGGAACATTCTCAAGTTAAGTGCCTATAATTTGGGGAAGTGCCTCTATTTGATATACAAGTAAAAATGCACTTTATTTCCTTCTTTATTTGTATTAAACAACTCTCCTAACCCAATTCTAGTCCTGCCTGTTACCCTACCACACCTGAATTGCTCTGATCAAGTCATAATATTATGATTATGATCGGTTTTAGTCCTTGATTATTTTTCACTCGTTTTGTATTTCTATTCACTATAAACATGGAAGAAGTCATGGATTTCCCCTTCTGAATTCCCCCTTATGCCCTATTTCAATTTGTCCAACATTTCCCCAAACTTTCAGAATGTTTAAATCATCAATAAGACCCATAAGAATTCTCTTTCACCTTTCGGACCCATGTTTGTGTTGTGATTTGCCTTTCCTGCTAACCCAACTCTCACATGAACACTCCATATAATGCTAGTACCATTCTTACATGGAAATTTGGTTAAGAAAAAGCAAGCACTTCTACAAAAACAGTACACTTCAATTCAATTCAAAGTTCTAATGTTGATGAGAGTCTCATGGAAATGAAAACTGAAATGGAATAGAAATGAATAGATTCATTTCTTTTTGGCCCATTATCTGATTTTAACTAAGTTTGTTGTTGCTGTTTGACATACATTTGGGTACCTGCTAACTTCTTTTAGAACCTGTGCACATGAGAGACAGTTTTATTTTTGTTTTGGATCTATATGGCATTGAGGTATAATTGAAATTTTAATTGTAAATGAGAAAACCCATTCTTTATTCTCTAAATTATTTTTACTATGTATTACTTCCACAAGTGTACATTTATTTTCTTGACAGAGAGGATTTTCAAGTATAATACATTTATATGGGTATAACAAAAGACCTGCTAGTTCTAGGGTGCCTGAATGCCCTCTCCCATTAAGGAACAACAGTTACAGATTTATAGATTTAGGTTTGGGGGAGCCTGGACAGAAAGAGGAGAATGCCACTCTTTTCTTTGTCTTTGACTCTTTACAACTTCAGTCTGGAACCTTGGGAAAAACCCCTTAAGCCTTATGTTATTCCATTTCAAGGGTCTTCCCAAAGAGGTTAACAGGGTCAAAACTGGAAAAGTATTCAACATATAAAGCAGATCAGGTATAGGACAGCTATTACTTTCCTTCACCAGGAAAAGAAATTCTTAAACACAAAAGACTCCAAAGTACACAATGACTAAAACTTAAAACATGAAATAATACCTGTAATGCTTATGATATTCTCCTGGAAGTTAATACTTAAAACATTAAAAGATGAAACACATCGGGGCTGCTAAATAGTCACTTCACCTTCACTTGATTCTTTGCTCAACAATTTTAAGGTTTCTATCTTCCAACAAGCTACAGCAGGGAGTGGGCTCATCCTCCTGTCAGTCATCTGCTCTGAGAAGCATTACAGGCATGCCTCAGAGATGTTCTGGTTTTGGCTCCAGACCATCATTGTAATGCAAATATCACAATAAAGTGAATTTTTTTTTATTTCTCACTGCATATAAAAGTTATGTTTACACTATGCTATAGTCTATTAAGTATGCAATAGTATTATGTCTTAAAAAAACCCAACGTGCATACCTTAACTAAAAAATACTTTATCATTAAAAATTGTTAACCACCATCTGAGCCTTTGGCGAATTGTAAACTTTTTGCTGGTGGAGGATCTTGCCTCAATGTTGATAGCTACTGACTGATCAGGAAGGTGGTTGCTGAAGGATGGGGTGGCTGGCACAATTTCTTAAAATAAGACAACAATGAAGTTTGCTGCATTGATTGGCTCTTCCTTTCAAGAAAGAGTTCTCTGTAGCATGTGTAATAGCTGTTTGATAGTATTTTACCCACAGTAGAACTTTTCTCAAAATTGAATCAATCCTCTCAAACCCTGCTGCTGCTTTATCAACTAAGTTTATGTAATATTTTTCAATATTATTGTGTCTGAGGGAAAGGGATGCCTGAAGAGAGGGAGGAAGGGGCAGATAAGTAGTCAGAACACACAACATTTATCTATTAAGTTTGCAATCTTATTTTAGAATGGTTTGTGGCACCCCCGAAAGGATCCCAACAGTAATGTCAAAAATCACTCGTTCTGCCCACTTCACTTTGTATCAGTCCTGCTAGGTCATTTCTGCTCTAGCTAAAGGATGTCTGGACCTGGGTCCAATAGTACTCCATCAGAATCATATGCCACAATTTTTTCAGTCATTAGAGTCCCTTATTTTAAAGTCTGTTGAGTAGTCAGCTCTTGCTAAGAAATCCTCTTTGATGTCATACCCTATCATAAGCGTGGGAGGAGAGACCAATCAGAAGCCTCTGGTTGCACATGTTTTTTGTCAAGGGGCCCATTGGAAAGAGCTGGAACAAATATATCCTTGGAAGGGGTCCAGTTCCAGGCATGATCCTTTAGCTAGAGCAGATTAGGAGTGGAGTGGCTTTGGGACAAATCAATTCACCTCTTTGGGCCTTAGTTCCCTCATTTCTAAAAAAAAGGATCTGAATTAGGAGACCTCTGAGGTTACTTCTTTAATTTTTATAACTAAAGAAGTTGAGGTTCAGAGAAGTAGTTCAATTTCCATGCCAACATTTATAATAAACTCAAATACTCTCTCTGTCTCTCTCTCCCTCCCTCCCTCTCTCCCTCCCCCCTCTTTCTATCTCTCTCCCTCCCCCTCTCTCTCCTCCCTCTCTGTCTCTTATTCTCTCCCCTCCCTCCATATAGATGGATATCTGTATACACACAGATATCCATGAAGGAAGGCCACAACAGCAGATCAAGAATTCCTTTCTCACATGTGGTATTCATACTTTCTCTTAACCCTGTGGCTTTGACACAAAGGGTTCAGCCAGGCCATGGGAGTGGACAAATGATGTAGGCAAAGGTTTACTGCCCAAGAAATATTTTTTCTCCTACCAACTTTGCTTGCCTCAGTTTCTTCATCAGTACATTGAGGATAATAATAACAGCTACCTCCTGGTTTATAGTGAGGATTAAATGAGAAAATATTTGTAAAGCATTTTGCAAACCTTAAAGCTATAAATATAAAACTTATGATTATTATTAAGGGGGAGATTCAAATTCAACGAAAATCAAAATCTTCTACAGAACTATGACAATTGAAAAGCTACACTATCAACCCAAGATTATGATTTTTTTTTTCCAGACTTGCAATTTCATCAGTTTAGGAAGTCCTAGAGAGAAAATTCTCCCAATGCAGATCAGAACCTTCTTTGCAAATTATAGTCTTAAAAAGTTGTCTGGGGCAGAGGTATCCAACATGCTGCCACATGTAGCCTATAGTACTCCTGAGTGCTAACCAAACCAGATTAAAATGTAATTGAGAAATATTTAAGAAAATTAATACAAATACAATAAAACTTAGACAATATTGATATGTGGTTCTCTAAGTCAACATGCAGCCTGCAGAGATCCTTATGTACAATTTAGTGGTCCCCATTTCCATCTGAGAGTAGCTAGGTGGAATAGTGGATAGAGTACTGGGCCTTGAGTCAGGAAGATTCATTTTCCTCAATTCAAATCTGACCACAAGACACTAGCTGTAGGGCTCTGGGCAAGTCACTTAACCCTGTTTGCCTCAGTTTCCTCATGTGTAAAATGAACTGAAGAAGGAAATGGTAAACCACACCAGTATCTTTGCCAAGAAAACTTCATAATAAGGTCATGAATTGTCAAACACAACTGAAACAACTCAGCAACAACAACATTTCTAGTTGAGTTTAACACTACTGGTCTAGGGCACAGAGAGTTTTCTCAACTTGTCCAGGGTCACACAGCCAGTATCTATTATAGGTGAAACTTGAACCCAAGTCTTCCTGACTCCAAGGCCAGTTCTTTATCTATTTTTCCATGCTACCTCTTAAATTTGGGATAAATGTGCTAGTAACTTAGTGTGCCTACTGCTAAAAATCTAAAACTATGAACTCTGAAGTCACTTGTAGAAAAGCAATGGATTGATTAATCTCTGGGTAAGAGTTTTTCAGTAGGTGTAACAGCTTGAAAGAAAAAAAAAAAGGCTTTCCCTTCCTTTAATTGTCCTCTGTTACAATACTACAGCATAGATGATTAGTCAAAACAGGGTGTGGGCTTAACAGTACCTGTTTGGAGCACATTTTTTCAAAGTATTTCAAGTTTAATTCTCACTACAATGTGGACACTAATTAAAATGACTGCATTTTGTGAACTTTGGAAGTGAACTGTGTATTACTGGGTCGAATTATTCTGGATTTGAAGTGATAGGAGCAATGGATTTAGCTTTGTATTTCCTTGGCTTCCCATGTCTAGGAGAAGAAGGAAGTTATATAGTTAGTGATTAGGTAGGAATGTGGGTGGAACATCCAGAAATCCACAAGTGATAGGACTTCCTGATTGGCTGAGGGTGAGCCCCAGACAAAACAGAAGGAGAGACTGAGCTCTAGTTAGAGAGTCCTGTTGAATGAATCCCAAATTGCTATGAGATTGTTCTGGTGAGGAACAATCTTTTTGGTGGGCATGAGTGAGCAACATAGACCCTCTGCCTAGAGAAACTCATGAAGGCTGATCTAGACCTGGGGGAACTTTAGTTAAAAATCAGGGTAGAAAGCTTAGGTGCCACTTGGTCTGGGAATGGGTAGCTTTCCATCACAGACTACTAATTAGTTTACCCCAGTGTATTATTTATCAATGTATCTTTTCTTTTCCTTGGCAAATAAACTCTAGAAAACATAGTGTGTTCTGCAATCTATAGTACATAGGAATAAGGAGGAAAATTGGACATCTAGTTACGGTTTTAGTGTCTGAAGGACAATGAGTGTTCAGATTTTGAACCTGGGAAGTCAAGTAGCCCAAGAGACAGAGAAGGGCAAAAGGCTGGAACCAGGGATTAAAGATCAAGCAAAGTTTAGAAATCAGTAAAGGAGAAATCATTGGGGTCAAGAGGAAAGTCCCTTGGATCAAAACTGAGAAGCTGAAAGGGGTTCTAAGAAGCTGACAATAGTTCAGTAGAGCATAAATCAAATAAAATATGGTCCCTGCCCTCTTGGAGCTTATAGTTCTGTAGAAGTACACATCATTTACATGAAAAGCTATAATATAAAATAAAACATGGCAAATGTATAGAGGTATAGGTTCTGAGGAAGAAATCAAATTCTTCCACATCTGAACTTGATTTAGAATTTCTTGGAGTTGCTTTTATGGAATCACAGAGGTGCCTACCCTCTAATACAAACCAGTCTTCCTTGACTCCCTTTAAGCCTCGAGGACAAAAAATATGGCAGAGGTGACAGAAAAATTGTTATATTCCTAGCCTTACAGTCACTGGAATTCTTATCGTATCTAAAGAATTCCAGGTGCCATGGAAGTGACTTCTAAGAGGACTGTTGACAAAGCTGGAAGGGACCTCAGGAGTTCATCTAGTCCAAGTCCTTATATTTTTTTCTCTGATAATTTTCTTTATTTCTTCTTCAATTGTTGTGAAATCCCTTTGTTCATTTTTGAGATGAATAATTTGGTTCTTTTCTCTATTTTATTTTTTTTAATTCCAGGATTTATTTATTTTTAATTTTCAACATTCATTTCCACAAGATTTTGGGTTCCAAATTTTCTCCCCATTTCTCCCCTACCCCCTACCCCAAGATGGCAAGCATATTGATTACTTCTTCCTCCAGTCTGCCCTCTCATATATCAAATGCTTATTTTATAGATAAGGAAACTGATGCTCAAAGAAGTGAGAACCTGCTCAAGGTCCCATAGTGAGATAGCAGCATAGATAAGATTTGAATCCAAGTCCTCAAAATCCAATCTATCAGTCTATTGTGTACAATAGCTAATCGCTTACTTCACAATTCACAGTTTGTTTCACTGAAGAGGTATTTTAATGGAAAACTCGATGCTTAAAACTGAGGAAAATGCTTTTAAATTAGGAAATGCAATTTACCATTAGGGATCTCTAGAAACTGAAATGTTTGTAAATGTCTTTGTTGCCCTAAAACAATGGGTGACCAAACTTTCTAATACTAAAATTAGATTAAATCAGTATTTCTTCACCCATGAAATATTAGTTGCAAGATCCTGGCAAAAGTAACATCTATGATCTTTCAAGGGCACATGTGCTGTTTTTTCAGCATTTTTCTTCTTTACTGAACATTTTGAGTCCTGGCAATTCTTCCCATCAAATACTACTAAAGAAACTTTCTTTTTTTCAGACATAAAGGTCAACTAGAAACAGGAACTGAATAATAGAATATACTGATGTCCCTTGACAATGGACCTAAACCAATAAGTTTAAATGTAATAGGAATGAATTGAATTGGGACAGATGTGAAATTCTGCAATCAAGTTATAAAAATCCCCTACCTTAATGCAAAATATGTGGAGACTTGGCTTACAAGTCTCCACATGCAAAAGGACCTGCTGAGTTTAGTTGACTGTAAACTAATTATGAACCAACACTATGACAGGGCTGCTAAAATAGTAATAGCTCACATTCATTTGTAGTGAAATGACGCATTGTGGGTACAAAGTGCTTCATATACATTATGACACATTCTTTTCAGCAGTAGCAGTGGCATAATGGAAAGAGCATTGGATTTGTAATTGGAAGTTAAATCCCACCTCTACTACTTATCCCCATGACACTGGGCAAAGTTAATTTCTTTGGGTCTCAATTTTGAAATGGTTGAACGAGGTGATTCCTTTTACCTCTAAATTTTATGAATCCCACAAAACAAGTAAAAGCTAATATAATCTTAGAAAGAATTAAGAGGACTAATTTAGTTCACATTTATATGGCAATTAAAAATTTACAAACTGCTTCTGACAACCACCCTGTGACCTATGTGCCAGCACTATAATCTGCATTTTACAGATGGCGAAGCTAAGGGTCAGAGAAGCAATAGAAATCTCTTAAGTATTTTATGGGCTGCCATGTAAAGAGGGAGCAGATAGCCCCCTTTACTCCAGAGGACAAAATAGGACAAGTAGAGAGAAGTTATAGGAAGGCTTAAGACAAGGGTTCTTACTGACAGGCTGGTTAAGCTTTGGTTTTTAAATAGCTTTTAATACCTGTCAAATTTATGCATTTTTAACTGCATAAAATAGATTGTCAGTGAAAATAATTTTATTGAAATGCAGTTAACAAGACCTTAAAAATAGTTTATGGACCTCAGGCTTAGCTTAGGGTAAGAAAGAAGTTTCTAACAGACCTGCCTAACAATGAAACAGGCTGCTTTGAAAAGTAGTGAGCTTTCCCACATGGGAGGTGTTTAAGGAGAAACTATCAGGGCTACCATAGAAGAGATTTCTGCACAGAGTGGGAGGTTGGATTAGGAGGACCAGTAAGACCTTTTCCAACTCTAAATTCCATAGTTCTTTATGGAAGTTACTGTATTTTCACAAAATAAAATAGGATTGTGGGTGAAAAGAATATGTCACTACACTGAACAAGGCTTTTGTTTTCCTTCTTCAATTTGTTCTCCAGGCTATAGAGCATGGCCTTAAAACAAAATTACATTTGAGAATCTAGGTTGAGGCTAAGATGGTAGAAGGGAATGACTCATTTACTTATATTTTCTTTTCAGTTTTCATTTATCAGTTTAACATTAGTAAACCCATGTTGATATCTTTCAAATTCTATTTCAATCATTTTTCTTCTCTCTATCATATTAATGATATTATAAGAACCATACTGCTGGAATGATGATAACTACGGCCTCAGGGCTGAACTGCCTGCTAGGAGGGCTAAAGTCAAGTCACCTCAGAGGCATTAAGAGCATGGTATTTGTGTACGCTCAAGTATCTTTATTTTTGATGTGAATCTAAAGCTTGTGACACAGTCGGAGCTGGTAACTATGGAAACTGCTAGGATTTATTTACCATTGAGGAGGTTTAGCTCATACAGAAACACAGCAGGTTTCCTAATGTTAACAGAGTGACTACACATTCTTCATTTCTGGGGTATCTGGGGAAGATTAAGCTGGAAAAATGAATAAGGGAATGAAAGGTCAATTTGGGTAATAGGGATGAATTTTAGGACCTGATCTAGGAGGATGAGGGAATATGTGGGAAAAGAAGGGTATAAATTTTGGTACTGATGCTCATTTCTACCCCTTCCATTATTTTGCTCATGCTATTTTCTCCACCTAGAATTCCTCTTCTCTATCTCTACTTCCACTTTTTGCCACACCTTTGTTCATGTTATTCCTTTCACCTAGACTCTGCTCCTCTCCCTTGACTATCCAAATCTTATTTATCCATCAAGGTTCCCATTCTACATGAAGATTTGGGGAAATTACTTGCCATCCCTGGGCCGCAGTTTCCTCATCTATAAAATGAGGGATTTATGACCCTAAGGTTTCTTGCAGTCTAAAATTCTGTTATCCTTCCCTGAAGAATTCATAAATTAGAAAATTAGGCACTATAGAGGTAGAGGGATGGAAAGGAGCAGAATTGTTCATATAGCAGATTCCCTTCTGTTAAGGTAGCTGAATAGAGAATACTCCCTTTTTGCCATGGCTGCAGAATCAGAGTGACAGATGATTGCATTTATACTTCCCTTGGACTATCTAAGGGGAGTCAGATAATGAGAAAGAGTCTGGTATATTTTGGATGAAATTAGCAGTGAGAGTGGATGGTGAGAGTCAATGGAATGAGCACAGAGGTAAGACCAGATGAGACATGGCACAGCTACACTGTGTAATGGTTGGTTCTATGTATCTGCCTCTTACGCTATCATTATTATACATGAAGGTATTCATGAATAGTCTGGGTTAGTCTAGAGTCTTGATGTGTGTTGTTCTAGGACCCACATACTAAAATTAGAGAAGTAATGATGGAAGAGATTATCGGAACCAGCTTAATGTTGTCTATTCGAACTGTGCCAATTGAATTTACTCTGAAACACCTGTCATTTGGGAACAGTGCCCAGGAGTAGGTACAATATGTAAAACAGTCAACACTGGTTTCTCATTTTCCTTCCTTTCTCTTCTCTTTCCTTTCTTTCCTCTTCCTTCTCTTCCCTTTCTTTCTCTTCCCTTCCCTTTGCTTCCTGACCCTCATTACAAGAGGAAAAACTGCTGAGGGTTTTTTCTTCCTAGCATATTAGCCTCGTCCACTTTACTAATAAGCTCTTTGGGGGAGGTCATCATGTCCAATGTATTTCTGTATTCCCCACAGTACATAGCACAACTCTAGACAAATAATACTTCAAGGATTTAAAGATCTAGGACTAGGATCTGTAAGGCCACTTACAGCTTTAATGATCTATGAGCCCTCTTATTTATGTGGGTACTTCAACCAGTGACCTAGATCACAACCCTCCATGCTTTGATAGATGGTCTTCATGTGTTGCTACAGTCAGAAAAATTCTTCACCTGGGGGCTCAACTCTACACTTAACTAGACCAATCATCAGATGAAAGGTTTACAGTGGGATGTGAGATGGGTATCTGATCATCATTGCTGTTTTAGGAAGACAATAAGCACTAATTGAATTGATGTGTATTGCAAGGGAATGAGATACTTAGATAGGGAGGAATTTAAAAAGTGCTATGGGAAAAAAAGAGAAGAAAGAGGGCACAGGGAAGTGAGTAGGCAGAAATAAGGATACATTGATTCATTTACCTCATTTCCTTCTGTGCTTCTCAAGAACTCATTTCCTTTTACATTCAGGAACACTTTAGCTAGATTTGCCAACATGTGTTGAAATCAAGGACTTTTGGTAGACCAAGGAACAGAGTATTGTCATTTAGCTAGGCTGGTAATGACAAAATTGCTGGCAGATACTATACTACATTAGGCCACAGAGATATGTAGAACAGCTGAATGGCATTTCTTCTTGAGGAAAAACTCCTTCTCATCTGTCTTTAAAGTTTCCTGACCAAGACCACCCCAAACATCTCACACTTCCCCTTTTAAAATTGTGGTTAGGATAACCAGTTAGAGATTTATCTTCCGATGTGACCTTTGTTTTTTTGTTTTTTTTTTTACCTCAAATTGTTTCAGGTCAATATGTTCTCCTTATTTTTAATCTTCTCACAAAAATCATTGCAAGTCTATACCTATAACTTTTAAAAGGTAAGTAGCACAGCAAGAAAGAGCACCAGCCCCAGTGTTGGGATGACCTGGGATCAAATCTGGGCTCAGACACTTAGCACCCACCCAGAAACACCTGGCCATGTAACCTTGAGTAAGTTACTTAACCCCAATTGCTTAAAAAAAAAAGGAAAGTAGCAAATGCTTTGTTTATCTTTTCCAAACAACATCCTCTCTCCCAAGCCCCAAACCAAAAACACTATCAACTCACTTTGCTTTAAAAAAAAATTTATTTATTTACTTTTAGTTTACAACATTCAGTTCCACAATCCCTTGAGCTCCACATTTTCTCTTCCTCACTCTTTTTCCCCTCCTCCTCCATGGTGGTATGTCATTCGATATAGGTTCTACAAATACCTTCACACTGAACATTAGTCAAGTTGTAAATAAGAATTATAACCAATGCAATGGACAATGAGAAAGAAGGAACAAAAGAAAACAAAACAAAAAAGAGAGGGCGCAAGTAGTTTGCTTCAATCTGCATTCAGACTCTGTAGTTCTTTCTCTGGATGTGGATAGCCCTCTCTATCATGATCCCTTGGATCAACTTACTATTCTTGCTGAAGTCAACTGATGATCATGCCCAAAGAGTAAATGGAACCAAATATTAGGGTTAAAAGAGAGAAAATGAAATAGTTCATTAAAAGCTATGAAAATCAAAGATTTACTTCCTTTCTAAGGCAACGAGCAAAATAGGAACCATTTATTGTAGGCAAGCATCATCTCTAGAGTTGGTTTGGGATGATCAGAGGAAGAGAAACGTGTTGTTGATGGAGCTATTCCAAGGAATAATTGAGTCCACTCCCTCTCTGACATGATCACAGACTTCATTAGCTAATGCCTTTCACATCTGGAGAGAGGGAGTTAAAAAAAATAAAGCACAATGTAGTACAACACTGACATACTGGATTTTTACTCAAGTTTTTTAGTTCTTACTCTACATAAGGGGTTATGTGAACTCTCTCCATGTTTAAGTTTTTCTTGATTTTAAGAAACCATGAAAATGAAAATCCCTGGAAATAAAGTTTGTAAAACCATTAAATGTCAACCCACCATCATCAAACCCAGAGCCTTCTTGTGTGGTATTACATGACAAAATGGTATTTTCCACTTTCTCTGTAGACTTCCTCTTTATAAAGTCAGTGTCCATCTTCATTCTCCTCTGTGAATGGTAAGAGTTTTCCTGATGTAATTTTACTTAGGGTGTTAATGGAAAAGGTGAATAAGGGAAAGGAGTAAGTATTTATATAAGCTTTTTCTGTACCGGGCTCTGTGCTAAGCACTTATTCAAATATACCTCATTTCATCTCTGGTTTGATTGAGAGACTAGGAAACAAAGATGGTGGGCTCCTACAACCCAATTGTTCTCTCTATCATGGCACAGAGGATAAGAGCACTAGACCTGAAGTCAGGAAGACCTGAGATTAAATCTAGCCTCAGAACTTTACTAGCTATGTGACCCTAGGCAAGTCCCTAGTCTCTGTTTGCCTCAATTTCCTCATCTGTAAAATGGGATAATAACAGCACCTACCTGCCAGGATTGTTATGAGGACAAAAAGAGATAACATTTATGAAGTACTTTGCAAACCTTAAAATAAATGTTAGCTAAGCACTTTTCTGGATTCTTTAGTTTTGGCATTCTCAGGCTAAACATGCCCCTTATCTCAATGGCTCATTCCTTCCTATCTCTGAGCCAACAAGCACCATATTTTTTGATTTAGTGGTATAATGTAAAGAAAAATTAATATGGAGTCAGAAAATCTGGATTTTAATCCTTTTATCATCTACTACCACCTTGGGCAAGCCAATTAACCTGTTAGAGCCTCAGTTTCCTCATTTGTAAAGTAAGGGGGTTGGCTGAGATGATAGCTAAGGTCTTTTCCAGTTTTTGATGCTGGGCTCCTATGATACTACTCAATTTTCATCTCTTATCTTTCTTAGGGAGTAAGAATGGGAATACAACCAGAAAGAAGAAAAGTAACATCAGCATCAATTTAGTTCCATTTACCCCCTCTTGTACTTTATTCCTCCTTTTCCTAGATAATTTCAAAGCTCTGGGTTAGCCCCAGAAATGTGGATTTGGATTCCAAAGAGCTTTGAAAACCCAATTCAATCCAGAGTTACCTAGGAAAGTTGGATGCACTCCTGAATTGCAGAGGATAGGAAGGTGATGTGTGATTAGTGGGACTGATCTGGGGATTTAGGGGTTCAGGTTTAAGGGTTCAGGTCAGAATAGAGCAGAACTCCCAAACTGTGCCAGAACCAAACTGATCCTTGAAGAATTTCCTGAACCAGAGAAGACCCAAGGCTAAGTCGGATCTACCAAAGTGGGTTGGAATGTCCCCGGATCTGAGCTTACATAATAAGGCTGAATTAAGCTGGGCTGGCCTGGTTTCCTGGGAAGAGTTTCCTGTCACCCAATTATTCACTATATAGTGGTGCAGTGGATAGAGTGATGGGTCTAGAGTTAGGAAGACCAGAGTTGAAATCTAGCCTCAGATACTTGTTAGTTGTGTGACCTTAGACAAGTAACTTAACTTCTGAAAAGGGGTTGTCAACAACATCTACTTCACAAGGATGTTGTGAGAATCAAATGAGATAATATTTATAAAAGTGCTTGGCACAATGCCTGACTCAAAATAGGTACTATATAAATGTTTATTCTCTTCCATTCCTCCCTAGTCACTATGGGACTTGAGGTGCATATACCAAGGTGTGGATGGGGTATAATCTATGTTAGAGAAAGGTGATGAAATTAAGGTTCTTTTAAAATGTCAAAGAAGAAAGCAATTTTGGAAATCATTAGGCAAATAGGGGTGTTTTATTTTGGAGGGAGGGGTGCAGAGAGATCTTGTTCTTTACGCTGCTATCATACCAGTCAACCAATTTATGGGTAAGCCTGGCTCAGCTAAGAACCAAGCTTTTGAGGCTCTCTTTATTAGCCCTGAAGTACTTAAGGACTGGTTACTTTAACTGGTTTCAATTAAACAAATACTTATTAAGTGCCTACTTAATAAGGTTAGAGTTTGGACACTGATAAGGGATATAGAAATGAAATGAGACACAGATGTTACCTTCAAGAAACTTACAGTTCAATAATAATAACTAACATTTATATTATGCTTACAGGGACATTGTATTGATTTTTACCACAACCCTGGGAGGTAGATGCTTTTATCAATCCCATTTTCACAGTTGAGGAAACTGAAGTAAACAGAGGTTAATTGACTTGTCCAAGGTTACACAGCTAGTAGGTATCTGAAGTCAGATTTGAACTCAGGTCTTCTTGACTACAGACTCAGTACTCTATGTTACTTTCTTCCCTCTCCCATCCCCAATGGACCATAAACATGAAATGTTTGTGGGTATAGAGAAATTGGAGAGATGATATGATCATTGGTTGGTCCAAGAACTGACAAGCCAGTCTCCTTGAACTTGTTTCCAAATCTGTAAAAATGGAAGTGATTAGCCAGATAGCCTATAAGGTCCCTTCCAGTCCTCCATATTTGATTCTATGAACTGTCTGACATGCTTTCACACTGCAAGTATTTCTTGGCTTTTGAAACATTAGCTTCAATCTCCTGGTGATTCCTAGCTCTTACATAAGTCTCTATTGGAAGGTTCACCCAGACAAGAATCCAATAGCATTCTTGTTGTTTTGAGAGCAGATGTCCCCAGTTCCCCAGTTCTTAGCATGTGGGCATTCTGTTTTAAATGTTTTTTAAGGAAACTCAAGATTGAAGAATTGCATTTATGTTTGTTTTCTACTGAATAGTTAAGCCAGGAGGAAGTTGCACCCAGGGTTTTTCCTATGATCCCTAGTCTTTTCTGCTTCAGGTCCATTCCCCAGTGATGATTATTCTTCAAATAAAATAATTACATTAGTCATCTTGAAACTAGGAAGAGTACAGGTTTACAATATAAAAGAAAGAAGGAAAATTCTGAAGATATTTTTCCTCTCTGTTGAGATTCATTTTTGAGTTTGGTTAAAGGTAGCAGAGATGGCTCAGAAATCTTTTAAACCCTCTTTTCCGGGTTTTTGGATAAGATTCTCTGAAAGGAAACACTTTTGCTCAGTCACAGAACCTGCAGCAGATCCATGCCAGCAAAGAAGAGTTTGGAAGGGAGGCCAAACTAATTTGGGAGGAATCTGATGTGTTTTGGGAAAGAATGCAATCAAACAAATCTGTCATATCACATCTTGAATGTACTCCCAGGCTCTCTGCCAGGTTGTAAGTGAACTTTTTTTATGAATTTAATTTTTTTTCCATTAGGAAAATTACAGCCATTCTGAATTAATCAGGGCAATACTTGCTTTTTTCAGGAGGAAGAGCTGTACATTGCCTTCATTCAATGCACATTCAATAGGGAGAGCAAAGCCATGGTTTGTAAAATGAGTCTATAAATAATAAATGGGCATGAGAACAGTCTATGGCTTAATATCCCACATTAAGTGACCTTGGTTTAATTATTCATGCCTTTAATGTTTATTTCAATATAAGGCCTTTTCCCCTCCTTTTTTCTCTACCAGTATTTCTATCACCCTTTCACTATTTGGAACCACAAACTTCTTGCCATTATCAGTCACTCCTCTGCTCTGAAATGAAAGAGATATTATAAAAGGAAACAGTTCCCACACATTTATGAAATGGTTTCCAGCTGGTCTTGGAAGTGCTTCTGACTCCCTCTGGGTGTAAGAGTATATCTTCTAATGTTGAACACCAGGGACTTACCCAACACTACAACCCACCCGTCCCCATACCTCTCCAC
>NW_027187376.1:17674193-17795820 GCF_028583685.1 Petaurus breviceps papuanus | reverse complement strand
GCCCCGTTCCCAGCCCCATCCCTGCTTAATTTCATAAATGAGAACATGCCAAGGGAACCAGGAGATTAGTATTTAGGAAATGTGTTTCTTCTTTTGCTCAAAATAAACATATCTGCATGCATAAGTGGAAAGTTTTGAGAGGCTGATTTCAAAGATGAAATTCTTTCTTTTGGGGAGATTATGAGGAAAGCCCTTTGTAGGAAAGCAATGTGGTAAAATGGAAAGGGCTTTGGATTCAAGGTATGAATCTTGCTTTCCATTCTTTTTACCTATATACCTTAGGCAAGTTACACTCTCCCCAGACCTCATTTTCTTCAGCTATAAAATGAGGGCATTGTATTAGATGATGTCTGAGAGACCCTCCATCTCTAGAACTTTGATCCTATGACAAAAAGTCATATCGATATGGGTTATTATTACAAAATGTGTTTATATATTTATAAAAATGCCTTCTGCCCCAAAGATAAAGGCCAGGACCTGTAGTGAACTGGGGCCAATGGATTTGTTGTTTATGGAAGACAAGGTTCTCATACTGGCAATGTTTGATTAAGTTCCAAATGACTAAGCAGGGCCTCCTTGTGGCCGTGTGGAATCCTTGTGGGCATTTGTCTGTCTAGCAGAAGGCAGAAGTGGAATTCCCCATTTCTGCTTTAAATCTGGGAGTGCCAAGTCATCTCATCAATTCAATAAATATTTGTTGGGAGTCTGGGTGGAGTGCTGTGCTAGGTGCTGAAGGCTCTCAGGGACCTTACGTTTTAATGAAATTCTGATTCAAGTCACCCTCCTACTCAATAAACTCCAGTGGCTTCCTACAGCCCCCAGGACCAAATACAAAATGCTCTGCTTGGCATTCAAAGCCTTTCATAATCTAGTCCCCTTTTCAGGCTTCTTACAACTTATTTCCAGATGTGTACCCCTTGATCCAGTGACACTGACCTCCTGGCTGTTCCTGGCCCAAGACACTCCATCTCTTGGTTCTGTGCATTGTCCCTGGCTATTCCCCATGCATGGATTGATTGCTCCTCTGCTCTAACTACTGACCTTCCTGGTTTCCTTTAAGTCTCAGCTAAAACCCCGCCTTCTACAGGAAGCCTTCCCCAACGTCTCAATTCTAGCACCTTCCCTTGGTTAATTATTTCCATTTATCCTATGCATAGTTTGCTTTCAATATATTTGTTTGCTTGTGGTCTCCATTAGATTGTGCACTCTCAGAAGGCAGGGATTGTCTTTTGCTTCCTTTTGTCTCCTCAGTGTTTAGCAGGCACTTAATGAATATTTATTGAATTGAAATAAAAAAAGAGAAGTACAAAATACTGTTGTATTTTGTATCAGAATAATAACCAGTGATTTCATAGATAATGGAGGTGATCACAGTGCAGCACTTTCTCTGCAACTGAAGGACAAAGGTAGCTGCCTAGAACACTGTCCAGGGTCATACAGTTATATGTGTTACAGTAAGGACTTGAATCCATGTATTTTTGGCTCTAAGGACAGTTTTCTAGCCATTATACCTCAGGTGCTTGTATTGGGGTTCAGAAGAGGCAGAAAGAAATCACAGCCTGTTTGGGTGATCACAGAAGACTTTATGGAAAATGTTATAAGTAAGTGAGGTGTTGAAGGATGGACAGGATTTAAAAAGGCAAAGATGTGGGGTGGGAGAAGATCACAAGGACAGGGATATTTCAGGGAGAGAAAGCAGTATGAACAAAGACATAGAGGTAGGAAAGTAGGGGATGGCACAGAGTCCAGCTTCTAGGAGCATAAAAAAGGGAGCGACTAATTTGAGATGAAGATGAAAAAGTATATCAAGGCCATACTTTGGAGGACCTTGAGTACATGGTTGAGAAGTTAGGATTTTTTTTAACTTAAATGAGCAGCCATTGAAGAACTTTGAGTCTGGGAGAGAACTTGTGGTCAAGGCTGTTCTCTAGGAAGATCAACCTGGAAGTAGTTTATAGGCTGAATTAGAAGGCAGAAAGATGAGAGGTGGGGAGACCAGTTAAGAGGTTGCTGCAGTAGACCTGATATGGAGTAATGATGACCTAAACAGGGCTGGGAGCAGTGAAATAAAAGGAAGAGGACAAATACAGAAGAGTTAGAAAGGAAGGGGAAGCTAGGTACAGTGGACAGAACGCTGACCCTGGAATCTGGAGGATGTTTAAATCTGGCCTCAGATACTTACTGGCTGTGTGACCCTGGGCAAGTCACTTAACCCTGATTGCCTCCAAATAATACATAAAAGCAGCATGTTGTAGCAGGAAAAGTTCTGATGATAAGTCAAGAGACTTGGGGTTCTAGTCCCAACCTTTCTATTACTTCTCCTTGTGTCTCTGAGCCATAGTTCCTTCTTCTGCAAAGATGGGGTGAAATTTGAACTAAATAATCTCTGATTTCTAAAGCATTGCTAGAAGCTATGATCTAGGGCAGCTAAATGGTGCAGTTGACCAAGTACTGAGTCTGGAGTTTAGGAAGACCTGAGCTTAAATCTGGCCTTAGACACAGGCTTTGTGACCCTGGGCAAGTCACTTAATCTTGTTTGCCTCAGTTTCCTCATCTGTAAAATGAATGGAAGAGGGAAATGGAAAATCAATCTAGTATCTTTGCCAAGAAAACCCCAGTGGGGTTCACTAAGAGATGGAGATGACTGATAAGCAAAAGAAGTTATAATCTAGTTAGAATCAAGAGGATTTTCTGTGCTTTAATTTATTGAATATTCCACAGATATAGTCACAAGATTATAGTAGGGATATAAAGAATATATCTATGTCCCATAGAACTTGTATTAGCTTCTCCATTTGACTGTGGCAGATTCCCCATTGGAGGAATTCCTGGTTTAGGGATTAGTTAGTAATATATTGGTTAAGTAGTTAATAATTAGTTAATAACTTTGTTAGTGTACTAAGATCAGATTTTCTACATTGCTATAGATGCTCTCTGTTAAAGTGTCATTTCCCCTGAGCAATTTTACAAAGAGATGTGATTGTTCATATATGAATTTTACACATTAGAGGAATACTCAAAATTTCCTCATTTTGTTCTTGTTTTCTTTTGAATTATAGCATCACAAGTCAAAAGGGCAAGCATAGGCACCAAAGAACCTGTTTAGAATAAACTGGGAGTTTCAGGAGTCAAAAGTAATCTGTGTTCTCTTTCCAGTTTTTTTTAATGTACCATATGTTCACTATGGTGAACACTTCTGGTTTATTCAAATTAGAAAGGGGCACAATGGGTAATTACTATTAAATGAGAGAGACTGTAGGATAGATGAGGTATGCAGACCAGAGGATAGGGATCAGGAAAGTTCATTTTCATTGATTTTCCTCATTTATTTACTCTGTGTTGTTAGGTAAGGACCTGAGATTGTGCCTGTCACTGAAAAGTCCAGGATTCATTAAAAAATAACTTCTTGAAGAGGTGGGCTGGACAGAAATAGTAAAGAGAGTAACCAATTAATACTTGAGTGATGGGAAATGCCAAATTTCCCTCAATATTTTGTGAGGGTTACTATTTGGTCTCCCGATTGCTTCTTTTGTGATACTCTTATTAACTTTGAAAGGCTGGGGATTAGTTTCATATCACTCCAGTATATTAAGGAAGTATCTGGTAACAGGATGGAAGCAGAGAGAAAGTATGCCTGAAGATTCTTGGTTTCCCTGTTTTCAGAATCACTCTGGAAATCACCAGTTCTATTGAGTAGGCTTCTAATTATGGTTCCTTTCCTCCAGCCTCTAATTCTCAAATGAAAAACATATAACTGAAGTGTAGGTATTGGGAGGGTTCTGATTGTTCCCAGAAGTTTGAGAATGAAGAGTAGGGATAGTGGTGTCTCCTTCAGATGAGAATTACCTCTTGTAATCTGACTACTTGTGCCCAGTTCCCAGATTTCCTCCTAAAGACAGTTCAAAGAGAAACACAGACCAATAGATGTTCTTCCAAAGGGTTCATTTTCAGCTGGGAGCACATTGACAAAATGGCTCTCTGAGCTCAGACAATACAATGTTCTCCCCAAACTAGGGAGAAATTGTTCCCATCGCATAAGTCTGTGATCTTTCTCATTTTGGAGACTGATAAGGTGCAGTCTTTGCATCCCCAGGGCTTACCATAATGCCTGGTGCACAAAAGATTTCTAAATGTTTATTGAATATCACAAAGATCATACATTATGACCAGGTAGGATTTACACCAAGAATGTAGGGCTGGTACAATATTAGGAAAGCCATCAATATAATTGGCCACATCAATAACAAAAACAATAAAAATCATATAATTATATAAATAGATGTAGCAAAAACTTTTGATAAAATACAATACCCTATTAAAATGCTACAAAGCATAGCAATAAATATAGCTACTCTTAAATGCTAGTTATAGTAATTAGACAAGAAAAAGAAATTGAAGAAATAAAAATAGGCATCAAGGAAACAAAACTATCACTCTTTGCAGACTATAAGATGGTATAATTAAAGAACCCTAGAGAATCAACAATTGTTGAAACAATTAAGAATTTTAGCAGAGTTTCAGGAAATAAAATAAACCACATAATCATCACCATTTCTATATAGTACCAACAAAACACAACAGGAAGAGATAGAAAGAGAAATTCTCATTTAAAATAATCATACACAGTATAAAATACTTGGAAGTCTATCTGCCAAGACAAACCCAAGAACTATATGAATATAATTACAAAACACTTTTTACACAAATACAGATCTAAACTGTCAAGAGATGACCCCCAAATGCTAATATTTAATGTGGAGGGGAACCTTTGAAAAGACAGACACATTAGAAAACTGTTTGGGGACTTATGAATTAGTCCAGCTTTTCTTAATATTAGCTTGGAATCATGAAAAAAAATTTTTAAACTGTTCAAACCCCATTGAGTAAGAAATATACAACAAGCAAATTTTAAAATGAGATAAAATTCATATATATATATGTGTGTGTGTGTGTACATTATTAATCACTGCTAGAAAACATTTTGGAATTATATCCCCAAGGTCAATAATATATGTCTTTGGTGGGGAGGAAATAAATGTTTATTGAATTAAACAGGAAAGCACGTCAGCTGCTCATCACTGACAAAAGCAAGGAAGCTAGGTTTCCTTAGAATGAACACTTAGTCAATTTATAGAATTTTGTTAAGTGTAGTAGGTAGATCAATCAATACTTCTGGGGTTAGGCTCCTTATGGCATCTTTGTTAATTGGTGATGTCAGGCCACTAGGTGGGGTTAAAAGGCATAAATGGCAGGCAGTCTTTCTCTTTATCTCTTTATTCCTGTTCCACTCTGTTCTAAGGTTCAAAAAAATCTTGGTCTTGATGAGAAGTAAGTATTATGCACCTACCTATTTTAGCTGTAATTTCTAATTACAGTCCAACCTCTTGATCTTTTGGGTCATGATATTTCTACGAGGTCTATCTTATCTCCATTTAATCCTCTAGTTGTCCCATCTGAGGTGAACCATTTTATAGTATATTAAAAAAAAACCCAACCCAACAAAAAAACCTACCAGATTATTGTCAGTTTCATATCTATTTTCCTTGTTTTCTAGTAGGATTCTAGAAAGGCATAGCCTATGGAGAGCCAGCCACTAAGTTCTGGGTTTGAGCCCTGCTACTGACATGCATTGGCTATGGGACCCTGGGTAAGTCATTTAACATCTCAGTGCCTCAAACAATTTTATAAAGCCATAGATTTCAGAGCAGGTGCAAGTCAGCATTGGGACTTACTATATCCACAGGTCCCCATACTAATGATATTACCAGCATCAATCCCCATACCAAGTGAAAGACAAGTATGCTCTGACCTCCCACTCCTGCCTCTCCCCCAATACCTATTCGAAAGGATTCTGGCTCCTAACCCTGAGTCTAGATTCCAACTCAACATTAGATTGTCGGCTCCTTGAGGGAAGGGACTATCTTTCGCTTCCTTTTGTATTTCCAGTATTATCAAAGTGCTTGGTGTATAGTAGGCACTTATTGATTGATTGATTGCCTACTATGTTGAGGGCTCTGTGCTAAGTAAGCATTGGGGATACAAAGAAGAAAAGAAATAAAATACAATCCCTGTCTTTATACTTTAGTAGTGGGAGGGGGGAGGATATGAGCACAGAAATAAGTATGCTATAAGTTAAACTAAAGTATCCTATAAGTTAAACTCAAGTTAAATCTTGATGGGACAAAAGGAGATAATAATAAAATAATAACACATTTATATAGCTCTGTAAGGTTTGCTAAGCAATTTACATGTGTCATCTCATCTGATTCTTACAACAGCCCTATGAGGTAAATTATTTTCCTTGTTTTACGGATAAGGAAACTGATTCTGAGAAAGGTTAGTAACTTGTCCAGGATCACATAGCTAATAACTGAATTAGATCTGAACTCACTCCAAGTCCAACACTCTATCCATTACATCAAGCTATTCAAGGGGATATCTGGGGACAAAGAGAGAAACCATGTGCAGTTGGGGGTGGGGGATGGGAAGGCTTCCCAAAGGAGATGAATCCTCCTCTTAAACTAAGCCTTGAAGGGAAAAAGGAAGCAAATACAGGTGGAGGGAATATATTCCAGGCATAGGAGATAGTCTGCTTGAATCCTTGGAGATGGGAGATGACAATATCGAATTTGAGAGCTATCTAGTAAATCATGTTTGGTCAGAATGTTGAGTGCAAAAAAGGGAGTAGTCACGATTTTAGATAAAGCTGGGAAGGTAGAATGGAGTCAGTTTATGGAGGCTGTTAAACTGAGAAATTTGTATTTCAGCCTTTAGGAAACTGGGGACAACTGGAGACTTTAGAGAAGAGGAGTCACACAGGCAAGTCTGTGCCTTAGGAAAACTTCTGACAGCTATGCAGTAGATGACTTAGAGAGGAGAGAAGCAGAGAAACTAGTTAAATGGCTATTACAATAATCTAGGTGAAAGTAGATGAATTCAGGTAGGCACTGACAGGTTGTTACTTGCCCAGGGTCACACAGTCAGTCAGAAGTCGGGGTATATTCCAGGAACAGAGATGGCAGTGTGAGTGTAGATAGAGGGGCAAATATGTGAAATAGATGCAGCAGTATCATATAATGGACACAAGAACATACTTTGAGGGTTCAAACCTGGGTAACTGGAATGACAGTAGAATAATCAACAGAAATACGAAAGTTGGGAAGAGGAATAGGTTTAAAGGAAAATACTGGACTCAGTTTTGGACGTGTTTTTGAGGTGCTAGCAAGACCTCCAAGTGAGATATTTAGAAGGCAGTAGAAGATACAGAGACTGGAGTGAATGGAAGAGATAAAAACAAGAAATATAGAATTGCGAGTCATATGAATACAGATAGTGATTGAATCCATGGAAGTTGATGAAATTAGCAAGGCAAAGACTAGAAAAAGAAGGAAGAGATACAAGGCCAGGGTCTTCAGGAACATTCATGCTTAAGGGGTTAGAAGAAAGGTGATGAACCAGCAAAGGAAACCTAGAAGATTTGCTATCTTGGATCTTTCCTGGCACTCTTTCTTCTGTCTTCTTGTTTCTTGGCACTTCATCATGTTTTCACTCTTCTCCTTATAGTTTAAGCTGCACAAACTCACATTTCTATTCAGTAGGGATGATTATGAGTAGGAATGGCTATCTCTACAATCTCTGAGTACATGCTATAACATTTTACTCTCTAAGTGTTTTTTTTTCTTTTTGGAGGGCAATTGGGGTTACGTGACTTGCCCAAAGTCATGTGGCTAGTAATTGTGTCAAGTGTCTGAGGCAAGCTTTGAACTCAGGTCCTCCTGACTCCAGGGCCAGTGCTGTATTCACTGCTCCAGCTAGCCGCCCCTCTCCAAGTGTTTCTTTCAAATTTGCCATCTCTTTATGAATAGATGATATATCCTTTTACCTATTCAATGAGCTCTTCTGGTCATTGAGGAAGAAGGCGATTACCTTCTGGTCATCTCCTGTTTTGCTTCAGTTTGGAAAGAATGGTACTCTGGGCTCCTGGTTTTCCTGAATTTGAGTTATGACTCTAAACTGGTCAGAAGGATGTCTCCACTAATCTCTGATTTCTTATATCAAATTTTCCCTACTAACACCATTTTGCCCTCTCTTTTCTTCTCACCTTTATACACTGTTCTTTCAGGGCACGATTCCATGTTGGACTTTTACTTTTTGGTTTTGCTAGGTTCTGACTCTTTCAAGTTAATCCCTTTCAAACCATACTTTCCTCTGATCCACCAAAGCTCAGTATTTAATTTTTAGTCATTTAGCAAACAGAACTAGAGTCATAAAATAAATATGTATATTTACATATATGCATATATATAAATCACACGGGAGGTGACATCCTATCTACAGGATATCCAGGAAGGACATATACAATGGGGGTATTTCTTTACAGTAGCCTCTTAGGAACCAGCAAAATGCCAAACCAAATTTCCTTCCTTGGTCCATATATAGCACTTTGTTTATATCCTACTTGTATACTTTCTATTTTGTTATTATAGTTATTTTTATATGCCTCCATCCCTTACTCCCTATCCCCTCCAAGATCATAAGTCCATTGAAGTAAGAGACCATGTTTTATTGACCTCTGCATTCGCCAGTGACAAGCACATAGCAATAACTCACATTTATATAGTACTTTTAGGTGCTGAACAAATACTTGGTGAACTGAATGAAATTGAACCTCTGACTTTAATAGACTCATCTCTCATAGATCACCCATAAGGGAGAAAATAAAGTAGAGACATTATTCTCAAAATGGCTAGGTATCTAGCAGCAAAATTACCCTAAAATTTTCATTTCTGGTCAACATTTCAGTAAACATTTATTAAGTGCAATGAATACAAACAAGGGACGTTAGGTGGTGCAGTGGATAGACTGCCAGGTCTAGAGCCAGGAAAACTCATCTTCTTGAGTTCAAATCTGGCTTCAGATATTTACCAGCTACGTGACCCTGAACAACTTATTTAACCCTGTTTGCCTTAGTTTCCTCATCTGTAAAATGAGTTAGAGAAGGAAATGATGGGGGCAGCTAGGTGGTGCAGTGGATAGAGCACTGGGCCTGAAGTTGGGAGGATCTGGGTTCAAATCTGACCTCAGATACTTACTTGTGTTGTGACCTTTAATTGCCTCAAAAAAAAGAAAGAAAGGAAAAGGAAATAGCAAACCATTCTAGTGTCTTTGCCAAGAAAACCCCAAATTGGGTCACAGACATGACTGGCACAACTGGACAACGAGGGACGCTAAGAAAAGAAAAAACATCCCTGGCCCTCAAGGGGCTTACCTTCTTCTTCTTTTTTTTTAAGCCATCGGGGTTAAGTGACTTGCTCAAGGTCACACGGCCAGTTATTCCTGGGTGTGGTGCTGAGTGTCTGAGCCCGGATTCGATCCAGGTCATCCCGACACTGGAGCTGGTGCTCTTACTCGCTGAGCCACCTGGCTGCCCCTAAGCAATCGGGGTTAAGTAACTTGCTCAAGGTCACACGGCCAGTTATTTCTGGGTGTGGTGCTGAGTATCCGAGTCCAGATTTGATCCAGGTCATCCCGACACTGGAGGGTGCTCTTACTCGCTAAGCCACCTGGCTGCCCCTAAGGAGCTTACCTTCTAATGATAGTATCAGTCCTGTGATATTTTCACTCTACTCCATGGTTAGGTCTTGTTTGAGAAGTTCAAGATATGGGCCTCTCGGTTATAAAACACAGGGTGGGGCTGTTCTTTATTACTTCCCCTCCCCCACAACAGTAGCAGTCTCTTGTCTTTTGTCTGTAGACAGATAGAAATAAAAAAAGATATAAATTTCTTGTGATCATTTTTCCCTGTAAAATATCCCTTTTTAAAGATCCAACTAAGCCATCAACTGAATGTAATCTTTCTATAAAACATTTTTCATATCATTTTTATTAGAATTAAGTCAGAGTATACCCCAGTTTAGAATACTATTTACAGTTAATTAACTCATATACTGTGACATTTTTCATATGTGACATATTTTTGAATGAGTTATTTCCTTTCTTTCATGTTCCTTCACTAAATACTGACAGAGCTAACCATGGATGGAATGGAGCCACCCTTATACATGGTGGAAGAGTAAGAGGTCAATCCCCTCAGGCACAAATGGACCCTACTGGCCCCTCTTCTCGGGGCAGTGGTGGTTGGGTTGACTCATTCTGTTTTTTCAAAACTATGGAGCTAAATGAAAGCCATTTCAACTTTTCATTTGTAGTTTATAATTACAACAGGATTGTGTAAAGGGATGAAAACTGCTCTGGGTCCTTAGGATCATGTCTGCTTCTAAGAAGCTGTGTGACCTTGGCCAATTCATGTCTCTTCTTTGGCCTTCTGTCACTTTGTGTGCAAAATGAAATATTTATTGAATAATATGAGATGTCAAATACCCCATCCACTTCTAAAATTTTATGATTCATATAAAAACATAGAATATGACCATTAAAGATCCTTGCTTTGTGCAGTGGCTGGAGCAAGAATCTAGAATATTAGTCAAGATGAGTTCTACTCCATTCACCTCATTTGCAGGTGAGGAAAGTGAGGTCCTGATAGATTTATTCAATCAATCAGTCAACAAGAAGACCTTTCCTGTTTTCTTAAGACCTTATTCCTTACCACTTACAAGATTCGATAACACTGGTCTCTTTGTTTCTTGAACGTGGCACGCCATCTATCAACTCCAAGCATTTTCACCAATTGTCTCCCATACCTGTAATAACTGCCCTTCTCATCTCTGCCTCCTGCTTTCTCCAAACTTCCCTCAAGTCTTTAACTAAAGTCCCACTTTCTGCACAAAGCCTTTCCCAGTACACCTTAATCACAATATCTCCCCTCTGAGACTACTCCCAATATATTCTCACTATATCTTGTTTGTTCATAGCAGGGACTTTTTTTTCTTCTTCTTGCCTTTCTTTGTATATAGTATAATGTCTGGGCACGTAAGAGGAGCTTGATATGTAATTGTTGACTGACTGCCTCATACACTTACTTGCTTGGTGACCACAGGCAAATCATTTAAGCCTCAGTTTCCTCCTCTGTAGGAGGGGGATAATAATAGCACCTTCCTTTCAGGGTTGTCATGAAGATCAATGAGATACAATATGCAAAGTTCTTTGTAAGCCTTAAAGCAGCATTTAAATGCTAGTTATTCTGATTTTTAGTATGAGCCTCAATGCTTACCACTTCACTGTTTGTGGTATAGTCCTGCTTAGCCAAGATGCGTTGAATGAATGTACTTTATTAGCTTACAACATTACCTATATTACTATATGAATGGATACTCTAGAAATCCATTACTTGAAAATGCATGAACTGAAAGCTATTAAAAAAGGATAATGAAAATGGAAAGGTAATAAACACTGTTGGCTTTCACTAGCTACTCTTAGTTGCTAGACTGGCCATGTGCCTGGCCCTCTCTTTTTCCTTCTCTACCTCTCAACTCTTTTGTTTAATCTTGGTTCTAGGCTCAGAGTTTATCTGTTTTATTTTCTGAAGGGATCCTAAGAGATATTTCTAACTGACTCAAATAAGGCCTTTGACTCTCATGTTTTATAATGGAGCTCATATTTGAACACTGTGCCACTGGCATTCAGATGCCATCTGCTTTGCCACCCTCAAACCTGATACCTAGAGGTGGGTATCCTTGTCAATCTCATTGACTTCCTGATACCTGAAATTGGGCCTTATATCAGTGTCTGTCTGCCATGTATCTGCTTGAAATTCATTTGTGAAATTTTGTTAAAATGTTTTTAAGAGTTTATATTTTGGTAGGAATACAAGTTCTTTTAGAAAATGGCTCTGGGGAACTTTTTGTGTGAAATGAGTTTGTATCCAAAAGAATTTTGGAAAGTTGTAGGTTGCTAGGGGCAGCAACAACTGTTGAGAAAATGGCTAGCACCCATGGCTTGTTTCTGTTCTCCACTGGTGCCTTCCAAATTTCAGAGCTGATCTCACAGGATCTCAGTACTGCAAGGGATGAAGATAATTTTCAGTACAATCCTCTCATTTTGTCAGTGAGGAAAGGGAAGGCTTAGAGATTAAGTGATTTACCTAAGGTCACATAACTAAATAGCACAACTAAGATTTGAAACCACATCATTGAACTCAAAGTTCAGGTCTCTTTCCATTACCCATAAGACAGCAAGGTGGCTGGAGTGATGGACTTGGAGTCAGGAAGAGCTGAGTTCAAATCCCATCTTGAATGCTAACCAACTCTAGTGTGATCTTGGGAAAGTCTACTTACTCCTCTGCCCCTCAGTTTCTTCATCTATAAAATGGAGATGATAGTAATAGTATCCACCTCATAGGGTTGTAAGGATCAAATGAGATAATATATGTAAGACACTTTGCAAATCTTAAAGTGCTGTATAAATGCTAGCTATTATATACCAAGCTTTCCTCTGTGGCAGTGACCCTAGTCTCTGTCCTATATCATCACCCTTAGCACTATCTGCCTGCGTTTAGAGGACTGGTCTTATTCATTAGCCCAGAGCCTTCATCTTTAATAATTACAATTGACATTTTACAAAGCTTTCTTTATACCTTATGTTATCTGATTGTCATAACAACTCTGTGAAGAAAGTACCACAAAGTGATATTTCAACAGGTGAGATTCTAATCCAAAGTCAGATGCCTTATCTATTGCCCTTAGTATGATTTTTCCCATGAAATACAGTTGAATCTTACATATGTCCTTTGTGTAGCCAAAGGCCCCATTAACACTTATGTGCAATTTTTCCTACAGGGTAGACATACCTAAGAGAAAAAAATAGGAAAGGAAGAACTTTGAAGTAAACCTTTAAACCCTTCCTGATTTAACTGGATAAAGAAGTAAGAAAGCTAGTCCCTTGGCCTCACTGATGAAAAATAAAAAGGGATGAATAAGTTGCAATCCCAGAATGAAGAAATGTCAGTCTGAGAATACTGTAACACAGGACAGGCTGCTGGACCTTGACATTTCTGTGATTCTAGGCATGGGCAAGAAACTTATGGTCTCATGCACAAAAGGGTTTTTAAAATATATGATCCCTGTCTTTCCAGCTATCAGGGTGTGAAAGAAAAAATTAATGATCTGAAAAAGTTACTTTGATTGTGACCATATTGGTTTTTGTTGGAAGAAGACACATTAAAAGTACAAGGAGAAAGAAGAGAAGAAGGAGGAGGAGGAAAAGGAAGAGGAGAAAAGGATTATAAAATGGAAGAGTTGGGAAAAAGAGATTTTCTAAGGATGCCTTTGACTCTAATGGGAGGAGGAGAGGAGGAAGAAAAGGAAAAAGATGATACGGAGGAGCTTCTGGAAGAAAAAGAGGAACTGGCATGTATCAAAATTCCAGGGAAGACATTTCCTGATTACTCCCTAGTTTTCTGAAATGGAAACTGGGATTCACAGAAGCAGAGATAATAGTTGTATACTGTGAGGAACATGCTTTGGTATCCCATGCATGTTTGGGGTCTGTTTTGATAACTGAGCATTTTTTTTTAACCTTAGGCAAGAAGGAACTATTTGTCTTATTGAAGAAGCAGGCCTGGTACTTGACGAGGACTTTGGTGCTCGCTAGGCTACAAAGATTATCAAGATTTGTGAAATGAAGTGAACAAGAGTGCAAAAAGAGTTTATATTGACTTCCCAACTGGCTGTAAGAAGTAGTTCTAGCACCCTTGTATTTTAGCAACAATCTATACTAGGGAATTTTAATTCAAGCTAAACATTTTAATTTAAGTTAGATGTCTGGTTTGTACTGCTTAATTGACCAAATAGGAAGTAACAAAAACAACATCAGATTTCAGATTTCATCCCCCCCCACCCCCGCCAATCTCATTTTAAAAAATGTTTGGAATGTTAAAATGATGCTTAATTCTTGAAACATTGGCATTTTCAGGAGATTGCTCATTTAAATAGAAGATAGCCAGCTGGCTAATTACATGCTTCCCAAATCTCCCAAGACTAAAATTTGCTCTTTTATTCCTTTCTATGATAGATAAGTAGCATGTCTCACATTGTACCCAATAGGAGATTTTCTGGCAAAAACTTCATATAACAAATTCCTCTCTGGTCTCATGGTAGTCAGTAGAAATTAGGAACTTGGAATGTCAGTTGTACTGGAGAAAGTCTTAGGACTTGGTGCTACAGATTATCATTAGAATGTTAGTACCCTGATTAGAAGAAAAAAATGTTTTGTCTTGTAATTGGTGCTGAAACTCAGTGTTGCTGAGGCTAGGAATTTGGACACTGGCTTTCCACATCAGTCTGGAAGAAAGTTTTAGTTATCAGGCCTGGTGGGCCCCCCTCAACTCCAAGAGATGCCTGCAGCTAAGGTGACCACTAAGCAAAGGTTCATTCTTAGATGCATTCAGTGGGGATAAGCCCTAGTCTCAGGGCAGTACAACAGACTCTCTTCTAAAGAACTTTCTAAGTCACCCCTCAGGAGGAAAAAAAAAAAAAACCTTGGCAAATATAGGGAGAGAAGATCCGAGGTGGGGAAGTGAAAGAAATTAATATAATGGAGGCTTACAGAGATAACTGTAGTTAAGCAAATACCATGTGGAGGAAGAGCTAGGAACTTGAATGGATAAACAAAAAGTATTATATTGAGGGTAATGAGAAATGGTCAAGGGGCATATATGTACGTATATGATGGATAAGGTTGTTCATTTTAGAAGGCTAGAATAGAGTGGTAATCCATGCACCAAGATTTCAATAAATATTTATTCTTTTTTTTTTGCTCTTTTGGAGTGGGGGGAGGTAGGGCAATCTGGGTTAAGTGACTTGCTCAAGGTCACACAGCTAGTTTTTGTGTTGTGTCTGAGGCTGGATTTGAACTCAGGTCCTCCTGACTCCAGGGCCAATGCTCTATTCACTGCACCACTTAGCCACCCCTCAATATATATTTATTAACACTAACCTTTTGGACCTTGGTTTCCTTAACTGTAAAATGGGGTAACTGCACTAGATGGCCTCCAAATTCCTTTGTAGTTCTTTGATTTTAAATGGAATTCTGGAGCTTTTTTTTGTGTGAAAAAACAAAACAAACCAAAACAAACAACCCTGATCAAACCTCCTATTGTGTTTTAGTTTTGAACAGACCTTGGTTTTCCTAAAGTCCCTATTCCAAATGCCATAGTATCATGAAATGAAGAATGCTTCTTTTGAAGGAAGGTGTCCATCATGAAGCTGTCAGAGGAACTTGCCTTAATTTCCTGAATGAGTGACCACTGGGGATCATGGACCATCACAACTTCAAGGAGGTACTGTTCTGCTTCCTCATCCCCATTTTGCTTTTTCCTCTCCAAATTAGCCTTTGGCTAGCTGTCTTTCAAATCCCAATGGTACCATAAAGGAAGGAAAGTATCATAACAATTGGTTCTCAGTCTGTTTTGTGAATGGGACCTGGAAGTTTTTTTTTTTATCAATTAAAAGATGAGATCATTTTATTGCTTAGTTTAAATAAATCAAAACAAATTCCACTTCAAGATGGTTCCAGATCCCAACTGTCCCTGAAAGTACATATGTGTTTCAGGGTAATAGTCAGGGAGAAGCTAAATTGAATCGAATGAAATTTCTACCTTACACAATGACATTTGGACTAGGACAGAAAATGACAAGGGCTCTTAAAATTCCTAGCCTATAAAGGTCTTGTTTCCATTTAAACATTTTAATTAAATTTAATTCACCATCCCAACTGAATAAGAAAGGACATTTTGAGATGTAATCCTAATCAGAATAATATCTGGTATTAATATCCCTCAAAACAGAATTCAGTCTGTTCCTGTACCTGTAATTGGTATGGTGTTCCCATAATCTCATGTTCTTAGGCTAGAACTTCACAAAATTTTCTCCATGCCAAATCACAGCTTCTGGAATCCCAATCCTATCTAGGCAGCAATTTCCATGTTCCAGGCTCCTATTAGAGCTACAATAGCAAATATTTACTGAGCATCTAATATTTATATAATAATACTCTTGTAACTGCTTTGGGGGAAATACAAAGAAGTGTAAGAAGTAAGAAACTTTCAGTCTACTTGGGTAGATGACTAAAACAGGTGAAAAGTTAAATGATAGCAGATTTGCCAAATTGGTGGTCCCAGCAATAATAGTTAATTCAGAAGCTGAAAGGGAGAAATTAATATGGATGGGATGGACTGATAAAGGAAGGCCTCGTGGAAAAGGTGAGACAATCTAAACCACGCAGGATGGATAAGGGCTTGATAGAAGGTGAAGAGAAGAGACTACAAAATGGCAGAAGTGTGGCAAAACAGCATTTTGTAAAGATCAGAGGCTTTTAGCAGGCAAAAACGCCAATGTAAGCATAGATTGCATTAAGAATTTGGTGAAAGATGTTATCTGGGGCAGGGAGACCAAAGATAAATATTGAGGAAGGAGGTGATAAGGGTCTGGGCTAGGATGGAGGCAAGTGAGATTAGGAAAGGTTTGTATACAATAAACACTATAAAGGAAGTATCAATAGTTTCTGGTAACTGAGAGATTCAATTCCTGGCTCTCATCTGGAATACTGATAGTAATAGCATCCTTGCTGGTGCCGAAATCATGGACATAGACTCAGAGGTAGGGCTAGGAATGGGCATGGGATCAGGTGTCATTTTCCTCTCCTCTTTGCCTTTAAGAGCTGCATACTCAGAATGATCTTATCTTTAAGGAGTTTAAAAACACTTTCCTACTCTCAGTATTCAATTCATAACATGTGAGAAAAAAGAGGAACAAGATGAGGTACAAATAGATTCACAAACACTTTCTCAGGGCAGCTAGATGGCAGGCTAAGCTTGAAATCAGCAAGACTCATTTTTATGAGTTCAAATCTGTCCTCAGATACTAACTCGCTGTGTGACCCTGGGCAAATCATTTAATCCCATTTGCCAAGAAAACCCCAAATGGGGTCATGAAGAGTCAGACACAGATA
This sequence comes from Petaurus breviceps papuanus, assembly GCF_028583685.1. NCBI lineage: Eukaryota > Metazoa > Chordata > Mammalia > Diprotodontia > Petauridae > Petaurus > Petaurus breviceps. The sequence goes on along the minus strand of NW_027187376.1, from coordinate 17,778,915 downwards.
AAATGACTGAACAGCAAGCTCACTCAATTACAGCAGAGGATAGAAGAAAAGGTCTCCTAGTTCATAGTGCTACCTGCTGGGCTGGGGGTCCTGTACTTAAATTGCATTTTTATTTTAAGTTTATAGCAGTATTCTATTTGTAAGACTATCTAAGTCTTTATTTCTCTTCACAAATACCTTTGAATTTATTTCATGTTTACCTGAGCAAATTACCAACAGGTAACATAATGTGCCTCAAGGTATGTAAGTAGTTGGACCAAGTGTTTACATTCCATTAGTAAACCATGCTAACTAGTTTACTTCACTGTATTGGTATTCACTTTATGTTTTCATAATATATATGTGTACCTATGTGTATATGTATATATATATGTGCATATATGTTATACAACTCCCTTCTGACATGAAAGATTTGGCTATACTTTGGGGAACATTTCACCTATTTGGTATATTTCTTCATACAGGTAGATCCTGGGACCTTTGGTACCTGGATTCTCCTGAAGGTGTCCACTAGCTCTTTTTTTTTTTTTTTAAAGCAATCGGGGTTAAGTAACTTGCTCAAGGTTACACGGCCAGTTATTATCTCTGGGTGTGGTGCTAAGTCCAGATTTGATCCAGGTCATCCCGACACTGGAGCCGGTGCTCTTTACTAGCTGAGCCACCTGCCGCCCCTAAGCAATTGGGGTTAAGTAACTTGCTCAAGGTTACACGGCCAGGTGTTTCTGGGTGGGTGCTAAGTGTCTGAGCCCGGGATTCGATCTCCAGGTCTTCTCAACACTGGAGCCGGTGCTCTTACTTGCTGTGCTACCTGGCCGCCCCTCCACTAGCTCTTATAAGCACTGAAGCTCAAAAGATTTCAAAACAGAACTGTTTTATTTACATAGTAACAGATGCATAATGAACTTGTACCCAAGCCCAGAGTCTACAGATTCCTTCCTTCCTTTGGGCCACCCATCCCTCAGATACCTGGACATTTTGTTTTTGTGACTTAAGTATTATTTTGAGTGAGGCTCCAACATAGGCAAAGGATTTGGGATTCACATCTCAACATTGGTGTTCTGGCTTTGTGTTGTTCCTTCATTGACAGTGCCCCTTTGGGTGTTATAATCTCTATTGTTTGATCCTAAGATGGTCTCTCTTTCACTTTGGTTACCTTCAGAATTTTCTAAAAAGTCAGGTTCTCATTGGGTCATTGCTTATTAGCAGGCAGTACTAGTGACCTTCAGGGTCTCAGCTTTTTAGTAGCGAGACATTATTATAAAGCCTAAGTTGCTAATGGTCCAGATGTTCCTCCCATTGCCCCACCATGTTCCTGGGTGCAGAATGCTTCCAGACTACTTATACCTTGATTTTTAGCTCTTGAGGCTCTTGGTTTCATCTTCCACATGAAATATTTCCCAGATGCCTATTGAGAACACAACTTTTCTTAGATGTTGCTAGTAAGTTTCTGTTTTCTACTCTTAGTTCTTTCTAAGTATGTCCCATTTACTTCTCTCTTCAGTGCCTAGGAAGTATGCTCCCATTTTGGTCAGTACCTACCAATGAGTCTTTTTCGCGTTAAAAAAGACAATTTTATTCTCTTTCCATTTGCTTTTCTACCTCACACCCTCTTCTAGGGCAACTGAGTTGGGTTAGTCAAATTACCCCGGGCTACTTCTTGCAGATCTCCAAGGAGGAAAATAAAGATAGTTCTCAGGTTATAAATAAGCTATTAGAAATGTTGGTCCTGAAGTTCATTTTAAATAAATCTAATGTACTTCTGGCATCTTGAGATTCTATCAGAAATGGAAATTTCAATGTCAAGCAAATAAGGAAGAACCAAAATGTTTACTATGCTTTTCTTAAAGTTAACTGTGAAAGGTCCCTAAGGAATAAATGCCTATGGAGAATATAAGCTAGTTCATTCTTGGGAGAGCATGTTCTTTTCCTGGACAAAAAACCCAAGATTCTTGTCAACAAATGCTGACTGTAGCATTTTCTCATTATCTATAAATTAAAAGTTGATTTCAGAGTAAAATTAAGGTAATTCTACATGGGTTGTGAATAATAACTTTTTCTCTTAATCTGACTAAATAAAGACAATATTTAAATGGGAGAAAAGGCCCTTTAGGAAGCAGTGGGGTCACATGTATTTATTTGACAAGACAATGAATTCTCCAGTTGCAAAGAAATCCTGTTTTAGGAATTTAGAGAGAAATAAGAACGTGCCTTTGTTGTAAGTCTTAATAATTTTGTAAAATATAGAGCATACTATAATATCATGGAAGGTAGGAAGCTCTTATATTACTAGGGATAATATCATAATAATGTGACGTGATGGTTTATGGCAAACTTTAATATTAATACTCAGAATTTATTATAGTTAATTATATCAGGGGCTAGTTTACTTACTAAGTATTAAGCAGGATAACCTTTGTAAGGACACAGCTAACATTTTACTGTATCAGCATGTCAATTTATTGATTAACTCCTTTTATATCTCAACTCTGGATGGGCAGAGATTAAGGCAAGGGATTATTTGATAGGTGACCAACCAGATATTTTGCAAACCATTAGATGATTTGAAGCCAGTGACTGATTAATAAGTGGGTGCTGCTCAATTGCTCTAAGAACAAGCAGCTGTTAGGCTGATTCCTTTTTAAATTTCTCCACAGATTGAAGCATGTAGATGCAATCTGAGTTGGCCAGATGTCAATACTGTTTTTAAAACATCATCAGAACAGAGGTTTCACAATCTCCCTTGGTAGTCTGTTCCAACAGTTAATTACTTTTATAAGCCAAGGAGCTCTTCCTTATCTCTCTTCAGACCTTCTCTTAGTGCAATTAAAGTCTATTTCCTCTTGCTTTGGTTCTTTAAGGAGATAGATATTTATCAGTTCTTTTTTGGATGCAGATAGTGTCTTTCTTCATATATTCTTTATAGTTAATTTGGGTATTTATAATAGTCAAAATAACTTATTAGTTCAAAGTTGTTCTTAAATCAATATTACTGTTATTTTTATCTATCATTTTTAGCTCAGTTACTGAACTGGAGAATTAGGACCAGAGAAGGACAAAAAACTTTTGTTAGATCCTCCTGTCACAATTTTTGAAATAACTGTTTTTTAGAGATTTCTCATATGATGACAAATGAAATTCTAGAAGCTCGAGTTTGATCTGGAAAGTTTTTATTTTGGGGCGACAAATAACAAAATCATAGAATAATAGAGGTAGAAGAGGTTTTAGATATGATTTAGTCCAAATTCATGATTTTAGAGATGAGTAAACCGGGTCTCATATAGAAGTCACTTGCTTAGTTACACACCTAGTAAGTGGCAAAGTCAGAACTCAAACCAACTTTTGATTCCAAATCTAGTTATCAATATTTAAAAAAAATTCTGAGCTTAAACATCAAATATATGCACATTTTCATATATCTATAAAACAGAAAAGTAGATTTTTGCATATAAAATGCTAATGGTGAAATTATAATCTCTGGAAATAGCTTGCTTTCTCTTTAAATATAACAAATTCAAAATGTAACTTCTCCCCAACATATAACTTTCAAAGATGACCTATTTGTTTGTGCTTCTTTCTGGCTGTCCTGTTCTCTTTAGCGAAATTTTAAAAAATGCTTCAATATTTCTACCCTCCCCCCCTTTTTCTGGCTACCCCATCCCTAGTTGTCCTCTTGCTGTCACCGTACCCCTATTATAAATATAAAGCTTTGTAACAAATATGAATAGTCAGGCAAAACAAATTCCTGCATTGTCTATGTTTTAAACAACAAAAAACTATGACTCATTCCATATCCTAAATCCGTTATCCCTCTGTCAGGAGGTAGATAACATGTTCACTTACTGGTTCTCTGAAATCAGGGTTGCTCATTGCATTGATTTGAGTTCTTAATTAAATCTTTCAAAGCTGTTTGTATTTACAATGTTACTATTGTTTAAATTGTCCTCCTGGTTCTGTTTGCTTCACTTTGCATCAGTTTGTATAAATCTCCCCAGGTTTCTCTGAAACCATTCCTTCATCATCTCTTATGACACAATGTAATTTCATTAAATTCACATACAATAATTTGTCCAGTCGTTCCCCAATTGATAGCCACTCCTTTTGTTTCCAATTCTTTTCCATTATCAAAAGAAAAGAAATTTTGCTATAATGCTTAAAACACACACACACACACACACATATATAAGGATCTTTTCCCTCTTACTTTTGTGTCTTTGGGTAATTGGTCTAGTGATGATTCTGCTAGCTCAAATGGTATGCAGAATTTAGTGATTTTAGAGCTACAGTTCCAAATTGCTTTCTGTAACAGCTAGATTGATTTAAAAGCTCCTCCAACAGTGCATTAATGCATTTGTTTTCTTGTTACTCCTCCAACAATTGTCATTTCCCCTTTTTGTCATCCTTGATGTGTATTTCCCTAACAATGTTTTGAAGCATTTTGCATATTTCTGTAGATAGTTTAGATTTCTTCTCTTGAGAACTGCTCATATCCTTTAACTCTTTTTTTTGCCTTTTTTTTGGGGGGGAGGGCAATTGGGGTTAAGTGACTTGCCCAAGGTCACACGGCTAGTTTTTGTGTTAAGTGTCTGAGGTTGGATTTGAACTCGGGTCCTCCTGACTCCAGGGCTAGTGCTGTATTCACTGTGCCACCTAGCTGCTCCTTATCCTTTAACTCTTTATCAGCTGGGGAATGGCTTATTTTCTTAAATTTGAATCAATTACTTACATATCTAGAAAATGACATACTCACCAGAGAAACTTGCTGCAAATATTTTTTTCACAGTTAATTATTTTCCTGCTGATCTTAGCTACACAATTTTGTTTACTCAAAAACTTTAAAATTTTAGATAATCAAAATTGTTTACTTTATCTTCTGTGATTGTCTCTGTCCCTTATTTAGTCATGAATTCTTCCTCTATTTATAGATTTTAAAGGTAATTTCTTCCTTGCTGTTTTACTTTGTTCATGATTTCACTTTTTCTAAGACATATTCATTTGGACCTAATTTTGGTTTATGGAATGAGGTGTAAGTCTAAACCTAAGTTTTGCCAGAATTCTTTCCAGTTTTTTCGGAAGTTATTTTTTATTTTTGTCAAATGATTCCTTATCCTGGTAGTGGAGGTCTTTGGGTTTATTAAACACTAGGCTACTCAGTTTGTTTATTGTATATTGTGTATCAAATCTATTTCAGTGATTGATCTCTTTTTTTTTTTAATCTGAGCTTAAACATCAAATATATGAGCATTTTCATATACCTATAAAACAGAAAAGTGGATTTTTGCATATAAAATGCTAACAATAAAATGATAATCTCTGGAAATGCTGGTCAGATAATCTGTACCAAATAATTTTGAGAATTACTGATTTGTAGTATAGTTTGAGATCTGGTACTGTAAGGCCCTCTTCCTTTCCACTTTTAAAATTATTGAGATGTTATTCTTCTAGATAAATTTTGTTATTTTTTCTAGCTCTAGAAAGTAATTCTTTGTTATTACGATTGGTATGGCAATGAATAAGTGAATTAATTTGGATAGTATTGTAATTTATTTATTTATTACTATTTTATTAGATTTGCCTATTCATGGACAACCAATATTTTTCCAAGTATTTATTTAGTTCTGTCTTTATTTCTGAAGAGTGCTTTGTACTACTTTCATACAGTTTCTATGAGTGTCCTGACAGATAGACTGCCTAGTATTTTATACATTCTGTAGATATTTTAAATGAAATTTCTCTTTTTATCTCTTCTTGCTAGGTTTTGTTAGTAACATACAGACGTGCTGCTGATGTGTGGATTTATTTTATATCCAACAACTTGATGGAAATTATAAATTATTCAACTTTTTAAATTGTTTAAAGTTCTCTAAACCATCTTAGCATTGGCAAAAGTGATAATTTTGCATTACAAATTCTTCTTCAGAGGAACAAATTCCCATGAAAAGCCTTTAAAAAAGTAAGAGAGGAAAGAAAAGGAGGCAGAGCACATGAAATGCCTTTAGAACTTGAAATAAAAGGAGTAGGCACAGTCTTTTGTTTTTTACTTGAAAGATCAAGAATTCAAAGGGTGTTATAAAAAAATTGAAATATACTATTTTCAATGTGTTCTTCCCATATTCATTCACTATGTATAACTAGTACCTCCTCAGCATCATTGATTGACCTGGTGATTAGGATACTGGTATCATTCAACCAATTACCACTAATTAGCTTTTATGAAGGAGTATTTATTGAAAAGTATAAAGAAATATAAACATTTTCCCTTGCCACCTGGGTGGTGCTTTCTCCTATACCACCTCAATCCCTAGGAAGAGTGGACTTAAACTTGAAGAAGTTGCCAAAAAGAATTTACTCTATTCTTCTGAATGTGGTATAGGTAAGGGAAGGCAAGAAGTATTTATTTATTTATTTTTTAATTTAAATTTATTTATTTACTTTTAGTTTACAACATTCAGTTCCAAAATCCCTTGAGTTTCAAATTTTCTCCCCTTCCCTCTTCTCTCCCCTCCCCACCATGGTGGCATGTGATCAAATACAGGTTCTACAAATACCTTCACATTGAACATAAGTCAAACTGTAAAATGGATTATAACTAAAGGAGTGAACAATGAGAAAGAAGGGACAAAATAAAACAAAACACAAGAGAGAGGGAGAGCAAGTAGTTTGCTTCAATCTGCATTCAGACTCTTTAGTTCTTTCTCTGGATATGGATATCCCTTTCCATCATGAATCTTTCATAGTTGTCTTCTAACCTTGCATTACTGAGAGGAGCCCAGTCTATCAATGTTAGTTGTCACAGATACGATGTGTCTGTAATTGTGTACAAAGTTCTCCTGGTTCTGCTCTCCTCACTCAGCATCAGTTTATATAAGTCTCTCCAGGTTGTTATGAAATCCTTCTGCTCCTCATTTCTTATAGCACAATAGCATTCCATTACATTCATATACCTCAACTTGTTTAGCCATTCCCCGATTGATGGTCCTCCCCTTGATTTCCAATTCTTTGCCACCACAAAAAGAGCTGCTATACATATTTTTGTACATATGGGTAGTTTTCTCACTTCTATGATTTCTTTGGGATACAGCCCTAGAAGTGGTATTGCTGGGTCAAAGGGTATGTACTTTTTTTTATAACTCTTTGGGCATAGTTCCAGATTGTTCTCCAGAATGGTTGGGTCAGTTCACAACTCTACCAACAATGCATTAGAGTTCCAATTTTTCCACATCCTCTCCAGCATTTATCATTTTCCTGTTTTGTCATCTTAGCCAATCATACTGGTGAGATGTGGTAGCTCAGAGTTATTTTGATTTGCATTTCTCTTGTCAATAGTGATTTAGAGCATTTTTTCATATGCTTATAGATATCTTTAACTGTCTTCATATCCTTTGACCATTTATCAATTGGGTAATGACTTGCAGCAAATATTTATTAAGCTCTTTCTATGTGCCAGGCACCATATTAAGCACTGGGAATACAAGCACAAGCAAAAAAAAATGCCTTCAAGGAGCTTCTATTCTAATGGACGAAGACAGAGCAGAAAAGGGAGTTAAAGTGACTGGGGGTTTGGGGAAGATATTCTGGTGAAGCCTGGAGACTTGGAAACAGATTTGGGAGGGGAATGAAATGTGGCTAGCTGAGCCCCTCCCCAAATGGTAGAACAGAGTAGAGAATGGGATAAACACAGTACAGCATTCAGTAGTGCTGAACACAATTTTGAAACCTCATTTCTTGAATACCTCCCACTTGGACTGACAGTATGACTACTGTTTGTGCTAGAGAGCTGAAACCTAGAATGGAAATGTGGCCTAGGGAATGCTGGCCAGATAATAGGGAGGGGCTGCTTATAGCACAGCTGTGGAAATTCTCTCATCCATCTGCTAAACTGAGCCCAGCAACTTAGAGATATCTAAGTTCTCTTTGCTATGACCTGCAATGACAAGAATTTGTACAACTGCCCCAGTAGTCTCTTGACCATTTCAATTAGATGGAATGATACCATGCAAAAGGTCCAAAGAGGGGCAAAACATTCATTTATTCAAACATTTTTGAGTATGCATTCTCTTAAAATCACAATGCAAGAAGAAAGATAGGTGTCCTTGGGGAAAGATAAGATACATATACATGAAGCAAAGAGAGCACACATAAGCAAATTCAAGATGATGTGATACATTGTTAGATCTACAGTATATGGTGACAAGAACTTCTCTGCTGCTTCTCTCTGATCTTCTAGAAATCTTCAGTTCTACTTACTTTGTTGTTACTGAGTAATACCAGTTGCAGGGGAACAATTCTTGGTATTACTTCCTCCCATGCTCATCTACTTCCATTCCCATACACTTTGGTCCTAACAAATGCAATTATTTTATAAAACTAGAATGAGAGTTGAGTAAAATGATACTTGAGTCCAGGACTTGACTCATTGGTATCCCTTACTTTTCATCAGTTGCCTTCCATTTGAGACCATTTTTGTATCTAGTATTAGGTTTCCCAACTCTGTCTTCCTGAAGTGGAAACCCAGATCAGCAGCGCTCAAGATTCAGAGAAGTTGTACTAGAAAAAAAAGCTGACTTTAACTTTCATTATTGCTTACTCCAAATGGGTATAGCCAGCACAGAAGGAGGTAGCAACCAGGCTATCAGCACATACCTTTCTTCCAACATAGCGTGATAACCTTACAAAGGAAGTGCTTCTATGGTAAGTTCTTGGTGTTGTGGGTTTCTAGCTAAGCTATCATAGTCATTCTCAGCCTTCCTTTTATGGAACTCCCATCAGTACTGTTTCTTCTTACCTTCATCCATACACTTCATCTCTTTCAATCAATGACCGAAGTGAACCACTTCAGTGTCCTAAATTCAGGCTCTATATAGTCAGCATAGCCAAAACTTCACTTTCTACTGCTCTATACTTCTACAACCCTGACTAGCTTTTAATTGCTATGCTTAACACACACACACACACACACACACACACACACACACGCATGCTGGTTACTTTTTAACGTTCCTTCACATCCCCATTAGAATTGAAGTCATTTGCTTCTCTTTATGGAGTAAGGAAAACTTGAGTTCAAATACTGCTTCAGACACTTAATAGTTGTACAATCCTGGGTATGCTTCGTCACTTTCTCAACTTCAGTATTTCCATTTGTAAAATGGGGATAATAACTCTTACCCTATAGGGTTGTTGTGGGGATCAGATGAGGTAGCATATGTACAGTGCTTTTCAAACCTTAAAAAGTGGCATATAAATGCTAGCTGTTTGCTGCTGTTGTCACCTATGTAACAGTGAGAGGTGTGAAGGAAGTTTTCTCATGCTAAGGACAGCACCCACACCTATCTTTCTTCAGGTCCTCAGCTGCTCTACTTATCTTGGTTTCTTCTAAAACAGTATACCAATTTATTAAGCATTTGAAAAGGACATCCTAGCAAGTACTACAGGAGGTCAGTATAGTAGAGAGGAAACAGCAGATTCCCAACTTTGTGCTAAGCAATTCATAGAAATGATCAGATTTGATCCTTACAACAACCTGGGGCATGGGGCTCAGATGATCTTATTATCCCCACAGGTAGTAAGTATCTGAGGCTAAATTTGAACTCTGGTCTTCCTGACTCCAGTTTCAGTGCTCTATCCATTGTGCCACCCAGCTGCCTCTAGAACTCTCTTGCTACTTCTCTGAGTTAGGTCAGCTGAGTTCACTCTCAATCCTCCATCCCCAGAGAAGAGTACCTAGGGTTAAGCACCAAGCATTACATGTAAAATAACAAAATATACGGAGGGAACAGTAACAAACCAAAGGAGAAAGTTAACAAGTTTTCATCTATTTTTTATCAGTCAATCTTGATTTTCTCATCCACAATTACAGGTCCCTGGATAGTCCTGGCTTTCTTTTTGTGCCAGCTGTACAAACTCTGCACAAAAAACTCTTACTTCCTCTAGATCTAGTACTCAGAATCAATTGCCCCTGCCAAGTGCTATATATTATTTCAAATCTTGGAATCTAGCCAATGGATTTGCCTTAGAAAGGTATGGATATTTATGCCTTTTGAATTCACTTTGTCACCTCTTAGGATGTAATCTCTTGACCTTGACAGGCACTATAATTTTCTTGGAACTTCTCTACATCTCTTCATTCCTTTTGCCCCCACCACCAACACTGATAGATCAAAGACAAGTCCTGGTATTGAGCCTTGGAAGAAGATGACTCTTATCCTGTAGCTCATTTTCCCCTCTGGTTCCCCAAGATTTCTTTTGTTAGGCTTCAGTCCTCAAGCATAGTTATTTCCCTTAACATTTTGGTGTCTGAAGGCTCAAATATTGGAAATTTTCTCTCACTTGTGACCTCTTCTTTTGATACTAGTTACAGAGTGACTTATAACAGCTAGTCCTGCTCTCATTCCTTGTTTTGGTTTGTCTCCCCCATGACCACAGACTGACATCTTGGTCTTCTCCTTGCTAGAGGTCATGTGACTCTAGGAATTATAGGACCTAGGCTCTGATCACCTCTTTTGGAACTTAGTCCCACATACTCACAGAATGGGGCCCTCTTCTAGATTTCTCTTAGCTGTTGAAACCTATTATTTCTGAGATCCCTGCTACCAAACTCTTATTTCTAAGCCTCTTTCAATTCCAACTCATGGATAGGGAAAAGGTAATATCCTGGGTCTAGTAAGCTATACGCCTTTTTCTCCACTTTCCCTCTTGTTCTATCCACCTCTCTCAGGCTTCTGAGTCACATTTCAGAGCTCATTCTTAGGGTGTTGCTTCCTAGGCAACTACAGGGTTCACACTGAAGGGGGAAGAGAACATCACTAAGTACCAAACATACTACAATACTTAATTAAATGGATCTGTGATCTCATTGATGTGAATATCCCCTCCACTAGTAGAGATTGCAACCTGTCCACTCCTTTTAATCCTCTGCAGTTCTTACTCATATTCTCTTATAGACTTTGACAGATGTACTACACATGTCAGAGTTCCTTCTCTAAAATAATCTCTAGTTTATTTTTATTTATTTTACATTTCATGGCTACCAGTGCAGCTTTTAGATGTCCATGTTATTCCTTGATCTTCCTACATGACTACTTGACTGGCCCACATCCTTTTCTGATCTTTCATTTCCTTAGGAAATGCAGGATCAGAATGTAGTTTACTGGCTATGTAACCACGAATAAGTCATTTAATCTCAGTCCCCAGGCAATTGTGTAAGATTAATATTGCTTGTGTAACCCTAGACAGCTGTGGATATGGCACAGTGGATAGAGTGCCATGCATGAGGTCAGGAAGACTCATCTTCCTGAGTTCAAATCTGTCCTCAGACACTTAATAGCTATATGACCCTGGGGAAGTCACTTAACCCTGTTTGCCTCAGTTTCCTAATCCATGAAATGAGCTGGAGAAGGAAATGGCAAACAAGTCCATTATCTCTGCCAAGAAAATCCCAAATGGGGTCACAAAGAGTTGGACATGACTGAAATGTCTGAAAAACAACAACAATCCTGGGCAAGTCACTTAACTGTTTGGTGCCCCAAACAACTTTTTAAGACGGTATGCCACAGAATGTTTCAGCTGAGTTGTGCTCGCAGCTTCTCTCCTTGGGGTATTTTTTTATTTTTTAAGAAAATACATTTTAGGTTGGCTAGGTGGTGCAGCGAACAGAGCACCAGCCCTGGAGACAGGAGGACCTGAATTCAAATCTGGTCTCAGACACTTAATACAAAAACTAGCCATGTGACCTTGGGCAAGTCACTTAACCCCAATTGCCCTACCTTCCTCCTCTAAAACAAGGTAAAAAAAAAGAAAATACATTTTCTTGCTGTCTTTTGTTTATATAATACAGTCATTTTCATATAGATTCCCCTCCCCTGCAAATGAACCCCTTGTTGTAACAAAGACCAACAGTTAAGCGAAACCAACCCATACAATGATTAAGTCTGACAGGATACACAATGATTACGTCTGACAGGATACACAATGTTTTAAACTTGTCACAGCCATCCCACCAACTCTCAACCAAAAGGAGGAAAATGATTCCTCAATTCTTCTAGGTCAAGATTAGTCATTTAGTTATTTAGTGTTTGGCTTAATTTTTTTTAACATTCTTCTCATTTGTATTATTACAATGATTGTATTGTCCTCTTGGTTCTGCTTACTTGCAACCATTCAAAGAAATCTTCTTGAGTTTCTCTGAATTCTTCAATTTGTCATTTCTTACATTCTTTTTTGATTCTACAGAGATTGTGACATTCCAAGATTCATCACAATATAGCATCACCTCCTGGTGCTGGTCATTGGTTTAAAAAAATTGGGGTTAGGGTACAACTGGGGATTGTCAGAGGTTCAATTTAAACTTCCCAGTTGTAGTTCAGTCTACTTTCTTCTTACTATTCAATCTTTATTCATCTGTAGTGTCTGTTCCAGGATTAGATACTTGTGTGCTAACTCAACAGGCTGACACCACTGGGAACAATCACATTTAAGAGAAGTAAATTCACTTTTTCACAAAGCTCCACTAAAATCGTAATATGAGAGGGGGAGGAGATCCTGTTTTTTTTGAAAGCTAAAAGGACAAGCAGGAAAGGTTGGACCTGGTAATCTTACACAATGATCACAATAATTTAAGGGAATATAACTCTGAGAGGCTTCAAAACTGTGATTAATTCAAAGACCAATCATGACTTTGGAAGACTGATGACGAAACATGTCTCCTGTCTCTTGGCTGAAAGGTGGTGGCTTAGAAGAGGAGAGTCAGACATGGATTTTCAGATCTGGCCAATATGATAATTTCTTTTATTTGACTAAACATATTTGTTACAAATCCCTAGTGTTCTATGAGAGTGGACAAGCTGTTGCATAGTGATAACGATGCAAAAAAGAAATAAAGAAAAGAGCATTTATAAAGCATTTAAAATGCAAGAAAACAAAAAAGAAATTCAGAAGGGAGCATAAACAAATAGGCAATTTTGTAGTGACTGATAAATTTAAAGTACATTTAAAAACAAGTTTACATAACAGAAGTTTGGGGATTCAAATATAAACCTCTTTTCTGTTCTTTACATAATTTATATAATATGTATAGGACTAATTTAATAATAAAATAAAATTAAATAATGAAATATATCCATTGTCTGATCCTTGGTCAACTATAGAGAAGCCCTTTACTAGAAGATTGGTCGCCAGGCAATTATATTTTTGGCCATGGCAATTCATGAGATAGATGAAATGGAAAAAAGGTCTTAGTCATATACGGACTCCTTCTGCATCTTATGGGCAGAAGGAGAGTGTGATATCCCTAAAAATCATACACTAACAAGGTTGACCTCTATCAGTCCATAATAGGCGATCTTCATTTTTTTCCAAAAAAGTCTGATTCTTCCCCTTATATAAAAAAGCTATTAGAAAAGAAAAAAAGAGAACAGAATCAAAAGAATGAGAAAGCATCTGAGGAGTTGGCAGAATAGCTTGATGCTGACACCTGATGTGTTGTTGTTGTTGGTCATTCAGTCATGTCCAACTCTTTATGACTCCATGGACCATAAGCATGCCAGGCCCTTCCATCCCTCATTGTCTCCTGAAGTCTGTCCAAGATCATGTTCATTTCTTCCATGACACTATCTATTCATCTTATCTTCTGCCATCCCCTTCTCCTTTTGCCTTCATTCTTTCCCAACATCTGTGATTTTTCCAATGAGTCCTGTCTTCTCATCATGGTGATCAAAGTATTTAAGTTTCAGTTTCAGTATTTGACCTTGCAGTGAATAGTCTGACTTAATTTCTTTACCTATTGACTGATTTCAATCTCCTTGCTGTTTAATGGACTCTGAAAAGTCTTTTCCAGCATTACAATTCTAGTAATATGTTGTTATAGCCACCACATATTTGTAAGGACACCAATAAGCTGAAGAGCATTCTAGAATAGAGTGAATCAAGTTATAGGAGAATCAGTAGAGCCAACTGGGAATGTTTATACTCTAAAAGAAAAGTTTCAACTGTCTCCAAGTATTTTTTTCACAGCACCTTGGAAGTCTTCATTCCACTTCCTATGCAGGAATCCCTTCTACATTTCTAACAAGCAAACCATTCAGTCTTTACTGAAAGACCTAGATTGAATGGTGGATAGAACACCTGGCCTGGAGTCAGGAAGACTCATCTTCATCAATTCAAGTCTGGCCTCAGACACTTACTAGCTGTGTGGCCATGGCAAGTCACTTAACCCTGTTTGCCTCAGTTTCCTCATCTGTAAAATGATCTGGAGAAGGAAATGGCAAATCACTTTGCCAAGAATACTCCAAATGGGGTTGGACATGACTGAAAAATGACTGAACAACAACAACATATGATATTTTAGGGTTTACTAAGTGGTTTATTCATATTATCTCATGTGATTCTCACAACAACCCTGAAACATAAGGACTATTAGTACCCCCATTTTATGGTTGCAGAAACTCAGGCAGAAAAAGCTAAATAACTTGCTTATTGTCATAACTGATGAGTGTCAGAGGCAGGATTCAATCAAATCCATGACACTTTTTGTGTTATGCTCCCTTAGTGTAGAAACAGTACATGACTAGAGAAGGGGAAATGGTGTCCCGATGTTCTAAAAAAGGGTAGAAGATGGGGTCTGAAGCCTCTAGGTCAGTGAAATTGACTTCAGGCCTTGGAAAAATTCTAGAATATATTATTAAAAGGATGACTAGTTACCATCTTAAAAAGGAAATGATGATTATAGAGCCAAGGGTAGATCATGTCAGACTAATCATTTACTTTTTTGACAGTTAGTAGAATGAAAAATCAATTCGATGGCATAGATATAATTTACCTAGATTTTAACAAAGCATTTGACAATCTTTCATGTTATTCTTAGGGAAAAGGGAGAGAGATGTGAGCTAGACAACAGTATAGTTAGACAGATTTAGAATTGGTTGACTGCCTGAACTCAAAGAGAAGTCATTAATGTTTAATGTCAATTTGTAGTGAGGTCTCTAGTGGTATGTCCAAATCATACTTGGTCTTGTGTTACTAAACAGTTTTATCGATCTCTAGATAAAGGCTGAGATGGTATACGTTTAATTTTCAGATGACACAAGCTAGGAGGGATATTTAGAACACTGGAAATTAATAATAATAATAACAATAATAGCATTTATATAGCATTTACTATGTGCCAGGCACTCTTTTAAGCACTTTACAACCATTATCTCATTTGATCTTCACAACAACCCAGGGAGGTAGGTGTTATTATTATCCCCATTACACATATGAAGACAGTGAAGCAAATAGAGGTTAAGTGACTTGTTCAGGGTCACACAGCTAAAAGTGACCAAGGTTGAATTTGAATTTAGGTCTTCCAGACTCTAGTCCCAGTTCTCTATCCACTGAGCCACCAATGGAGTCAATCAATCAATCAATCATCGGTAAATCCTTTGTTGTTATTATTGAGTTGCTTCATTTGTATTTGACTCTCTGTGACCCCATTTGGGGTTTTCTTGGCCAAATTAATGGAATAGTTTGCCACTTCCTTCTCCAGATCATTTTAGAGATGAGGAATCTGAGGTAAACTGGGTTGTGTGACTGGCCCACAGTCGCACAACAAGGATGTGTCTGAGGCCAGATTTGAGCCCACAATGTTAAGTCTCCCTGACTCCAGGCTCAGCACTCTATCCACTGTACCACCTAGCTGCCAATGTCACAGGTTATCACAGGGGTGTGTGGGAACCAGCTAAAAATGTTTTTTTTTTTAAAGAGACGATTGTTAAATTTTCAGTGTGACCATTTGCTTACTGAGTTTTGCCTCAGAAATTAGCAAACACTATAAATTAGGGTTTGATTTATTATTCTGTTGACTGTCCAACCCTAAGAAAGTGAAGGAAAACATTAACAATGCAGATTAAACTTAAAGTGTGTCATGGATACATTCATTACACCCCCTCTCCTAGAGCCACTGGTTAAACATTTGCCAACACATCCCTTAGTGTGCTAGAGAGCAAAAGTCCCTCCCTTCAAAGCCCCTCCCTTCAAAGAGTTTATGTTCTATTGGATCTGAAAAGATTCTGATACATCAGAATGCCAGGTCAAAGCTAATAAGGTGAGGGGCAGCTAGGTGGCACAGTGAATAGAACACTGGCCCTGGACTCAAGAGGACCTGAGTTCAAATCCAGCTTCAGACACTTAACATTTACTAGCCATGTGACCTTGGGCAAGTCACTTAACCCCAATTGCCCTGCCTTCCCCCCTCCAAAAAGTAAAACAAACAAAAAAGCTAATAAGGTGACATTTAATTGGGTTAAAAGTAAAGTCTTATACTTGAATTCAATAATTCACTGCCCCATTGTAAGATGGCAGAGAAATGGTTGGGCAAATTGAATTGTTTATTGGAAAAGATATTAGGATTTTAGTGGGCAGTGAGTTCAGTGTAAATCAGCAGCTAACAAATGTGACCTTAGATTGCATTAAAGGCTGAGTTCAGAATAAAAAGAAGATGTCCCTACTATGTTTTTCTCTGGTCAAACCATGTTTTATTCATTGACTGGAGTTGTTTTTTAGGAAGCATAGTAGTGAATTCCAGAGCAGTCAGAGGAATATGACTATAATACTGAAGAATATAAAAATTATTCCATATTTTTCAGTTGAAAGAAATGGGGGATGTTTAGCCAAGGGATGAGAAGAGCTAGGGAAGGGGAAAATGATATTTATCTTTAAGTAACTAAAGGGGTGCTACATGGAAGAGGTATTATGAGTATTCCAATTCATCCTAGAGCTAGAAAGAGTGAGTAAAAGTTTTAGAGAAACAGATTTTGTGTCTGATTTAAGGAAAAACTTCCTCACAGTTAAGATATATCCTGGCAGTTAGTATGGACTGCCTTGGGAAGCAGTGGGTTTCCTCTCATTAGAGGTGTTCAAGTGAGGGATGAATGACTTTATTGGGGCTACCATAAGAAATTTTCAATCAGGTATAGGCTGGGTTATGAGATTCTTTCCAACTCTAAGATACTGTGAAAAGGACTTTTTTTTTAACACAATAAAAATGCAGAAACTTTTATTATGTGTATAATTGCCTAGTATTAAAAATATTAGGTTGGCAAGTATCTGTCATATATTTTTTCCCCACAAGCTATAATATTACTTTCTGCATTTGCAAGTTATACAAGTGATCCCAAGAGATTTCTCTGGTTTCATTGTGTAACTCAGGTTCATTATTAAAGTTTGGTTGGTTATCTACTTCCAGAAATTGTGGGATAATTCACATCTATTCCTGATACAGGTTCATTATTAAAGTTTGGTTGGTTATCTACTTCCAGAAATTGTGGGATAATTCACATCTATTCCTGATACCTAGTTTGCTTTTCTTTATGGGGAGAGGACAACCAAAGAAGATTTAAGAGGAGAAATTTACATGTACTACCTGTTCCCTTAAATATTTGAGTTTGGACACTGCCAAGCAGAAGTGCTGACTTTATACTGATTCCAATCCTGTGGGAGGGACCTTGGGGAGCATTAGAGTTTGTCCTACGCCAAACAAGGTCCTGGAAACCTGTCTTCATTCTCAGAACCCAATAAAAGAGGAGAGGAGGTAGCAAGTGGGAGTTTGACACTATTTTACATGTTTGTTTTTCCAGGGTGGCTTTAGATAGGGTTTGAATATTTTCTTCTTAGCTCATATATCTCATAGTTCCCCAAAGTTGATATACCAATGGTCAGACGAGGAAGTCCTTATTGATCCTCTTGGCATCTCTTCATGATTCACTGTGAGACTCTTGGTCTTTTCTTGTAATCCTCACTCATCAGGGTCTAATAAAATCTAGCCAGGAAACCTAGTAAGGCTTGCAGACAAGAAAAATATGGATGAAGTTTCTTTCCAATTACAGACATCCTAGATGATAACCTAGGGGATCTGCTCCAGAGAAAGATATTCCTTTTAAATTAATTTCAGAAATTGGCATTTTCTTTTCCTTAAACAAAATCATGGTCTCAGATCCATGCCATTTAAATGTCACATAATTCATTTTGCCCAGGTTCCTTAGCAGCAGAGTCTAAATTCTATTTAGATCTTAAAACACAGATACAATGTAGCCAAGGTCAGATTATTTGTCTGACCAGACAAAAAGAAAGGTTTATACTCCGAGCAGCGTTTCTGAATGGGTAAAACTTTGGAAGGAGCTGAAATATGGAGACAGTATTTCTATGGGTTGGCACTTAAAATGGTTTACTCCATCTCTTCTGTAGCATTCTAATCTGTTTTGGTGTCAGCTGCTCGTTTGTAGCCCAGGGTGCCTAATTATGTTTGGGAGACTTCAAATATAACTGTGTTATTTTGCAACTGAAATCTTGGGGGGAGTTCTGGTTGCCAGACCCTAAGAAAGACAGATAGAGGAATTGGCTAAGGTCTAAATGAAAATCACTAAAATGGTATTCTTTAGGTTGAACAAAGAGACAACTTGGTGTCAAAAGAGAACTGAATTGGGAGTAAGAGACCAGGGCTAATCACAGCGTTGCCACTAATTTACTGTATGTTCTTGGGCACATTAATTCTCAGAAACTCAGTTTCCTCATATGTAAGGAATTGAACAAGATGATTTCTAAGGTTTTTTTTCTAGTGCTAATATTTCATGATTGTATCACGAAATGGGTGGAGGTGTTGTTGTACAAAGGTGGCCTATAAAGTGAAGACTCTTTAGTTTGGAAAAAACCCAGGAATTTGAAATTTAAGTCTGAAAAAAAATCACAGAAGGTATGGACAAAACATATCCAAAAGGCAGGTTGGAATTGGACCAGGGAAGACTTTACATGTCAGTCTAGGGAGTATGTATTTTAATCCTTCAGGCAAAAGCCTGCAACTGAAGATTTTTTAGTGAGGATATAATATGGTTAGACTTGTGCTTTAGGAAGATTCTTTTGGGAGCTGTATGAAAGGTGTATTGAAGTAGGGAGAATCTGGAGGCATGAAGGTTAAGAAGCAAATATAATAGATAATGAAACCCTGAGCTAGAGTAGTAGCAGTGTGAGTTCAGAAGAGGGGAAAGATATGAGAATCAAAAACCATAATTAGGAATTCTGGCACTTAGGACAAATTTAATTGAGTGGTGGGATCTTGGAACAGAGACCCTGGGACACTACCTCAAGGTGGGGCAGGGAGAGATTCTTAGGCTTTCTCTCTATGAAAAAGAAGAATGTCATGGATCTTTCCTATAAAGGCATCATATGGATCCCCAAGAGAGTCTATCATAGTCAAGCATAGAAGGTCTGGTCTGTATCCCAGAGAGTATGATCAATGATTGATGACTAACCCCTTCCTAACTTCCAGTCCCTTGGGAAAAGGTCAAAAAGAAAATTGACATATGGGGAATATGTGGTAGTGTAGAGGAAAACAGGCCTCAGGATAGAGATATTATGGTGGTAGGACCTAAAGGATGAGGAAGGGAATGGGGCGAAAGGATAATTGTGCCACATGGCTCAGAATCTATAGAGGTTCATGAGGCATTGGAATGGTAGACTAGAGGACCATTGGTGAAGAAGCATGTATGCACCTGAGATGTTGATGCCCTATGACAAATATCTGGTGACCCCTTCTGAGTTATAGTTCTATGTGAGATATTATAGAAGCAGAATCAATCAGATTAATTCAGCAAACATTTATATAGTACCTGCTATGTGTAAGGGATTGTGTTAGGCAAATGTTTGAATATGGAGGGTACAGAATAGGGAAGTCTCAAGATGACTCAGGTTTTGAACCTGAATGATTGGGAGGATTAGAATGTCTTTCATATTAAAAAGTCTCCTCCATGCTTAGAGGATGGGTAGGCTTTTTTGGGAAGGTTGATGAAATTAAATTTTAGGTGTCTTAAATTTGAGATGCCAATAGCACATGAGGGTGGAGATATTCAGAAGATAGCTGAAAATGTGTAACTGGAACTCAGTGGAGAGATCACAGCTGTATTCATAGATTTAGGAGTCATCTGCAATATAACTCATCAAGAGTGAGTGTGTAGAAAGAAGAGAGAAGATGTAAGATGGAGTAAGGGACCTCTGCACTCAGGACATGGAAAGAGGAAGATGAACCAGCAAATCAGATCAAGACAGAGTGGTCAGACATGTAAAAAGAGAACATGGTGAGAATAAAAAGTAAAGAAAGGGCAAAAAGTAAAGAAGTTGACTTTGACACAAAAGTTACTACTAGAGATCTAGTTTAGTCTTACATAGTCTCCAGTCTTAATTTTATGCTTCTGTTTAAGTTTTGCTTCTCCTGAAGAAAACAAATAAGCAAATAAAAAACAAAACAAAAAACCACACAAATATTGATTCTATGTTATGAAACACAGAAAATTCAACTAAAGGAATTTAAAATGATTAGGTTGTCTAATTCTCGCTCTCTCTCTCTCTCTCTATGTATGTATATATATATATATATATATATATATATATATATATACATTCAGCACAAGAAACTGACAAATGCATTTGACTAGCAAGTTTGTCAGAGAAGAGGGTATATTTCAAAGTTAGTTTAGGATGCATATTCATACCACTTAAAATAACTGTTTCTTTAGCACTTGTTCTTAATTTAACAGTTGGAAAATACTCTGTGCACTGCTACACATTGCTATGGGAATAATCAGAATAACTTGCATTTATATAGGACTTTCACATACATTACCTCATTTGATCCTCACAACACACCTGTTAAGAGTCATATACCTTCAGAACAGTATAATGAAACATTCATGATATCTCAATTCTCAATCAAGACTAATTGGGTATAGGCTCTTTGGCTGAGTCTGGAGGTCAAAACTGTATCATCAGTGGGAGATTCTGATTGATAGGAACCAATTCCCTGCTGCTATTAATTCCACTTCCACAAGCCATAGACAATGAGACTTGTCAAAGACCTTACTCTCCATAATAAACACATACAGGCAAGGCTCATTCTCTAGGTTTCTAATATCACAGAGAGAAGTTACAGGAAACCATAAAATGCACAAAAAGTTTGCGTTATGGAACATTGTAGGTGCAAATATGACTTCTAGTAGCAGGTACCAAATTATTGCTATCACTAAGCACTAGAATGATAGTTTTTGCATTCTGTCTCAGTAGTATTCCTGCAGCTGGTCTGTAAATTACTAGTTCTAATAGCCATGTGACTAACTTATCTTAATCTTCATTCATACATTCCACTGATGACACCCTATATACCATTTCTGCTGTATCATTCTTCATCAGTAATGTTTTGTAGAGTAAGCATGTTGTTATTCACTTCTCCTTTGACAATTCATGGATCCTTAATTTTGGTTCTCCAGAAACAATATTGTTGTATGACTTCTGGTCATAAAACAACTTTGGAAGAATATTGGTTTAAGATGGTCCTTTGTTTTGTGGACTTTGACAACTTTTGAAATGCAACCTAGTATCCTATTCTTTTTCTACATAACTTTGGGAAAACAATCATGTCTATTTGCAGCATCTATCCAAGATACACAAATACACAGACACACAGAGTTGATGGGTAAGTTTATGAATTGTCCATTCAGCTTCAAGTTATTGTCTTAACAATAAGCATTCTTCATCCATTTGGTCTTTCACTTGTGAATAGTTGGATCAAACTCTCCTGAGTGATTATGGTTCACATCTAGATGGTTCTGCAATATTTTAAAGATAATGTAGCCTATACAATGACAAGAGAAAATAGACACATTTGAAGGACATCAACTCTCGGGAATTCCTCTTGGACTAGTTTTGTTGCTTATCCTTTGTTTTTGAAGAGAACCAATAACATCACATAGTGATTTCTTGACTTGTGCATGAATTGGATTTAAGTGAGGTAGAGCTGCACAAAGTCATCAGCGTTACTCTCTCTTCCAGAGTCATTGGAGTTCAGTGGCAAGACAAAAGGACAACTTGTGATGGCCCTGGATGTGGTGACTGGATCTCTTCCATGAAAATGGTAAACACCTTCATTGACTGTTTATCCCTGTTTTTTTTTTTTTACCTTGTTTGATTTAATAATCAAAACACTCTCTTATAATAATTAAAAATAATTCACCAAAATTAACTTGTACCAGTGACCAATATACCAACATCAACTATGCAACATAACTCACTCATAGTATCTCACCTAACTTTTGCCAGACCTTTGGAATCAAGATCGATCACTGCATTTTCTCTGATTTCTGATGTCTTTTAGTGTTGTTTTCATTTAAATTATTCCAGTAATTTTATATATATATACATATATATATGTGTGTGTGTGTGTGTGTGTGTATACACACACATCATCTGACTTTTCTGCTTTTTAAAATTCTGTTATGTAGTTTATACAAATCTTCCCGTGTTTCTCTGAATTCCTCACCTGGGTTGTTTCATACTGTCCAATAATACTCCACTACATTTATATACCACAATTTGTTCAGACATTCCTCAATTGATAAAATTCATTTTATTTCTATTTTCTTTTGCTATTTCAAAGGAAACTGCTATAATATTTAGATATATACCAAACCTTTCTTTTGGGAGGATATGCTTTGTAGTGAGGTTTTTTGTTTTATAGACTCTGAATATTTTAGTAACTTTTCTTGCAAAATTTCATGTTATCCCCAGAACAATAGAACTAATTTACAGCTCCACCAACAGTGTATCAATATTCTTGTATTCCCACAACTCCTACAACACTGAACATTTTACTCTATAGTTATAGTTATCTTTGGGTGTAAGGTGAAATCTATGTCATTTTAATTAGCATTTATCTTATTATAAGTCCATGTGGTTGTTGATAATTGACATTTTAACATTTTGGAAACTGTTCTTACCTTTTGACCAGTTTGGAAAGGGGAGAATTGGCTTTTATAGTGCATTATATATTTTTGTCAATTCCCTATGTAGTTTGGATATCAGACATTTAACGAAGATGTTTGCTGCTAAGACTTATTTCCACTTGTTTTCTAAGAGGAGAAACCTCTTTCTTTTTGAGCCATATGTACTTTTCAAAACATATTAGGAAGGTTTCTCCAAAAACTCTAACTTCTTGTCCTCAAAATAAATAGTGTATGACAGTTTGAGTTTTTGATGAAAACTTTGAAGCACAAAATAGGAAAAACAGATAAAGCAAATACTCTACTCAATACAAATTCTATTGCTTAATTAGTTTAACAAGCTTTGAACCTCTCAAAGATAAATAGCATGTAAGCAAGTAGGATGTATTAATCATTAATGTCACTGCTGTAGGCAGAAGCTGTGTCACCTGGAAATGATTGCTGGAGTATTTAGAATTTCTAATAAAAATTCTAGGAAGCCTTGTTACTCATGTGGTGAAGTGGAAAAAGCATTGTATTCTGGAGTCAGAGGACCAGGGTTTGAATTCTGACTCTCTTACTATATTACTATAGCACAATTCATTTTGGCCCATAGATTTCTCATATGTAAAAGAAGGGCTTTGGAATATATCAGGGGTTCTTAACTTTTTTGTGTGTCCTTGACCCCCTTTGTCAGTCTGGTGAAGCCAATGGACCTCTTCTGAGAATAGCATTTGAAAATGCATAAAATAAAATATGTAGGTTGACAAAGGAAGCCAATTATATTGAAATATTAAATATTTTTTAAAATAAATTCATAGACCCCAGGCATAGGACTCCTGTACTGAGATAATCTCTAAATACTAGCTCTAAATTCTTTGAAGGGATGAGAAATTCTCTCTTTTGAATCCTCAAGAACTGAAATCATATTAATGAGTTGTCAAACAGTAAATCAGATTGCTACCCTGACTTGCCCTGTCTATTAGTACCTTGAATTTATTTTTGGGTAAAAGAGGTACCATAGGATAGGGGACACAAAAGTGCATAGAGTACTGAGCCTGGAGTCAGGAAGACTCATCTTCTGGAGTTCAAATCTGGTTGCAGACTCTTACTAGCTGTACAACCCTGGGTAAGTCACTTAACCTTATTTGCCTCAGTTTCTTCATCTGCAAAATGAATTGGAGAAGGAATGGCAAATCACTCCAGTATCTTTGCCAAGAAAACCTCAATTATTTCATGAAAAGTTGGATGGAACTGAAACAAGTGAACAACAGCTACAAAAAAAAGGTACCTCCCCTTTTACTCAGGGTTTTTGCACGGAGTTTCTGCTGCTTCTTCCTCTTATTTTTACACAAATAGCTCTTTGTATATATACATATGGCTGAATTTTTTCTCTTCCTACTCCACATGTGAGGAAGTAAAACTTGGATTAAGACCTCTGCTTTAAGTTATAGTATAACAAAATTCCTCACATTTCAAATCATATGGTTTTTATCCCTATCTTTTCGAATCTTAATACTTAAAATAAATTAATACTTAATACTCAAAATAAAAAATCTTTATTTCTATCGAATCCAGGCCAATCCAATCCAAAAAAAGTATTTATTAAGCACCTACAATGCATAAGGTGCTGAGCTAGAGACAACATAGCATTGTTTTATTAGGAAAAAGGAAGAAATTTGAGGATTTGTAATCATTACTTTATCAATCTACTCTATAATGAACATTGTACTAGGTGCTAGCGATATAAAGAAAAAAAAATACATCCTGCCTTCAAGGTGTTTACATTCTATCACAATGGCTCAAGATCATCAGAAAAGTCAAACCTCTTTAATATCTATTATGGTCTACTATACTATCCACCCTGAGCAGAGAGACTACTCCTTTGATCTTTTTTCTACCCAAATACTTTTAAAAAGTCTTCTCCTCCTCCTCCTTCCCTCTCGCCCTCCCTCTCTTCTCTCCCCCCCCCATGGAATTTGTTGCCAGCCTTAGTGGATTTAAGCTTTAGTATTTCCCAAACTGATCTTCTTTGTTTGACACTACTACTATAAGAAAGTCCTGTTCTTTTGTAGTTATTCTTACTTAATGCTTTTGTCTTTTTAACATTTTGTTTTCATGTGTATTGCATATAATTTCATATATATACATGCATATGTATCCATATGTATATATGTATGTTGTGTATGTGTGTGTTGATTGATGAGTCTCCCAGGTTTTCATATTAACCTCTTTAGTCATCATAAAATCCTACATTTCCTGGTGAAACCTTAGGAAGGTTTAACAATTTTCCTAAGGTCAAGGGACTAGAACTCAATTTTTTATTCCTAGTTCAGCATTCAGTTGACCTACTTTCTTTCCCTAATAAAACAGTCTGTGGCACCTGGAATTCCCAGGTGGTCTCTCATTGAAGAATTTGCTAGAATCAACCCAACCTAGCTTCCAAGATAGGGTACCATTAGATACATTCAGTGTGAACTTAGACTAGCTAGATTAGTCAAACCTTGGTCATATTTTCATTCTCTATGCTTAAATTACATTCTATAATATTACAATAATTACTGTATAAAATATCAAAGAATGATTGCTCATATATTATTTTTTATACTCCAGGAATATTATGTTTGGCTGCTTTTTTTCTTATTAAAATCACAAAGAAAGAACAATTCTTTTTTTTGTTTAAATTTTTATTTTTACATAGGGAAAATCAAATACACATTTAACCCAATTTGGTTGCAAGTTCCTTAGCTTTTGCCTTTTCCAGCTTGGCAATACAAGCCACTGATTTTGGACCCAGAACATTGCCACCCCAGTGACAACGGATCTCATCATATCTGTCGTTATAATTGGTTTTGATGGCTTCCACCAGCTTAGCCAGGGCTCCCTTATCTTCAGGGTTAACCTGTGTGAAGGCAATGATTGTGCAGGTCTTTCTGTGAACTAAGCGTCCGAGTCTTGCTTTGCCTTTGATAATACAGTAAGGAACCCCCTTTTTCCGGCACAAGACAGGTAGGAAGACCACTAGCTCAATGGGGTCCATGTCATGTGCAATCACTACCAACTGTGCTTTCTTGTTTTCTGCCAGGGTAGTAACAGTGTTAACACCTGCTCTGAAAACAGGTGGTCTCTTATTGGGGACATCTCCTTTGCCTGTAGCCTTTTGTTCAGTCCAAGCCAGCAGCCTTTGCTTCTTGTCTTGCTTTGTGTCTGGTCTATACTTGTGAGCCAGTTTAAGCAGTTGAGTAGCTGTCTGATGATCCAAAGCTTGGGTGCACTGGTTAATTGCTGGCGGAACCTTCAAACGCTTATAAAGGATAGACCTTTGACGCCGCAGTCTAATGTCCCGAGGCCATTTGACAAATCGAGTAAGGTCCCTTTTGTGCTGGATGTCCTGACCAATGCCAAAGTTCTTGGGACGCTTCTCAAACAAAGGATTGACCACTTTCTTGGCCTCCTGCTTCTTTACTACAGCAGGGGCCGGAGCCACCTTCTTCCCCTTGGCCTTCTTCCCTTTGGGCATCTTGGCCGGCTGAACGAGAAAGCAGAACAATTCTTTATTTGTGAATTTCATACAGGACTGAATGTGTAACTGACACCTGCTATTGATTATGTGATAACATAGAATTTCTCCAGTGGCTGAACAGTTTGTTTTTATTGTGTTTTCTAACCATAAGAGATCATTAAAGGCAAAGCTTATTATGACTCTGTACATACACACACACATACACACACACACACACAAAATGGTCACTGTGGGCCACACTACCAATGAAATGGTAGGTAAACAAATCTTTTTCTGGTCAAGGGAAAAAAAAAAGGAAACAGAACTTTGCATGCTTCACTCTACAAGATGAATTTCTGTAGAAAGAATACAACTAAAATGACTGCAGTTACAGTAAGAAGTAAAAAAAAGAACTGGTGACATTCTCTCTGAAAGACACGGCTGAGTTTGATCGAGATTTATCTGCATGTACTACCTTTTTGAGCCTTAAACCTTCACCTCTCAGGTTTTGATTTTCTTTTGATAATTTCATCATTTTCCCCTGAAGTCTTTTATACTCTTCCACTAGTTTTCTTGTTTCAGTATTATTGAGTGAAATACTTTGCAGTTTTGGCATGGGTCTATCTTGTTTAGATGCTTCAGTGAAAGAGCTTTGCTAGGCTCCATATTGATCAATTCATCATTTTCATTAGGCATTTCAAATACACATCTCAATTTGGAATCCATCAGTTCATCAGCTTTTGCTTCTTTCCACATAGTCTACAAATCCAAGGTGTTTGATGGAGGAAAAATCATCTGTACCATAAACTTGTGTTTATTCTTCTCATTTGGATCATAGTCAAAAGGCTGTAGCATTACTGAAATCGTTATAGTTGTCCCTGGATCAATAATTCTACTGTTTGGTTTCACACAGTACTTACTTGGTGCTGTTGTCTTCACTTTGAAATATACTTTTCTGTCATATTTAAGATTTGTAGTGACTACATCTGTGAACGGCCTTTAAATCTGAGGTCTGTGGGCAGGTACAGGAGCAGAATTTTCTTGTATTTTGCCATGGCCCAGGCAGCGGCTGCCATCAGAGAGACAGCACTGATTGGCTGCTTTTTTTGTTATCATTGATTGTTTCTTCAGTATTCTAAACTGTTTTTCATTTTAGAGTTTAGCACCATTTGTAGTTTTGAAGACTGATGATAGTCTATTAAGATGGAACTCCTATTTACAAAGTGTTGTAGGAACTTCATTTCATGATTTCCTGTTGAACATTGTGGGATATTTATAGAAAGAAGGAAGTTTGACTAGATAAAACAAGGATATTAGGGTTGTTAGTTCTGTAAGGGGTTGATCAGGGGAAGGCCCCAATTAACTTTATAAGTTTGAAAATAGTGGTGTGAATCTTTGCCTGGAATTGCTCAAGTTTTTGCTTGGAGAATGGTTATCAGTGACTGTTCCTGTCCCTAATATAAATTAGTAGTCTCATTGTTAGAATAGATTCTTGTGAGAGAAGAACCTCCTCTCTGTAAAAAAAAAGTTATTAGACAACTTTTGTCTCTTCTTGGCTTCTTGGTTTTTTCCCTTCTTCCTTTCTTCTAGAGATTTCTGCCCCAGAAGACATTAACAGTGACTTTGTGGAGACATAAAGGAGAGTTAGGTATGTACTTGCTCATGTTGCCTGGATAATGTGAGCTTCTGAACCCCAGTTTTTGGGGAAATTTCCTGTACCATACTATTATTGGACCCTAGGATCTTTATTTTTAGGTGGTGAAAATTTTTTTAGACATCCTGATTTCTTGAATCCTAGCTACTCAGAGAAGGGTAAGTTTCTTAGTCAGCACCAGTCTCTGGAATTGACTTCCAAGACACCCAAGTTTTAGAGTTTGGGAATCTACCCTTCTAAGCAAAGAAGGGTATTTCCTAGGCAATACAATTCTGGAATCTAGCCTTCTGACCAGGAAAGGGAGATTTATTGAGCAGTTCTACCCTGGGGCTCTCTTCTTGAGTGATGGTAAATTCAAGAGTTTGGGGTTCAAATTCCTTTCCAGAGAAGGGAAATTTCCTGAGAAACTTGCTTCTTTGAAAGAATAGAATCACCTAGCTTTCTAACTTGGGGAGCAAAAGGCCTGGACTTTGCTCTCTGATTATTCAGACAGTACAGGTTTGAAAGGAGATGGATTGCCTATCTAGCATTCCTCAATGTGTGTTTTCCTTCTGGAGGAATCTAAAGTCTTTTGGGGTTTCTCTGTGGTAGAAGAGAAACTCCCTGGAATGTCAGAATTTTGCATATCTACCAGCCCCCAAAGTGTATTTCTCTTTCTTAGGGGTCTAGAGAATCAAGTAGGGGTAGGGAACCTTAGCAGAGCCTGTGGGATCCACCAGCGAGGTAAGACAGTTATGTCAGTTGCTTGTAGGCTCTTATTAATCACTTATATATTTTCTACATTTATTTATGGGTTTATGTGACTTCTTTTGTATCTTCTGTATTTTCTGTGAAGTCAAATAAAGACTGCAATGTAGGATATCTGCTACCTTCAGTGAATTGGGAACTCTCCTATCCATATTTGTGGAAATTTAGATAGAAGCTGCACATAAGTTATATTTGGAAATTTCCTGGAACAAATCCTAGATTGGTGGGGTGAGGCAACAGGAGGAGAAGGACTAAACCCAAAGAGAGACTAATATTTTGGGACTCCTTTTAAGATTGGATCCAGGCTATGTGAGTCCAAGAATCAGTTGGACAGGGTTATCCATCTGCATTTAAATGGGATGGGAATAGATCTCTTAAGTGTGAAACAAAAATAAATTTACCTCCCTTTTCTTTCCTTATCTGGGTTGAACTAGCCATTTAGAAGGTCTAGAAGTTGTTGGTAATGATTACTCCCATGTGCTCTTAAGAAACCAATTCTGTATTTTGTGGGGAGGAGGAAAAGTGTCTAAACCAACCATCACCATCATCCATGCTGAAATGGAATGGATTGTTCTGGAAAAGGAAACATGCCATCGTAGCATATCTTGACTTTATGAAAATCAAGGTTGGTGCTGTTAGGCCACGCAATCTCTTAGTTTTCACAGGGGAGTGATGGTGCAGAAGAAACCCCCACCTCCACCTCTGTTATGTTTCTTTGGGAAAAGGCATGAATGAAGGCTATCCTGGTCTTCTCCCAATTCCTCCTCATAAGAGTTTGTAGGAGCATTATCATAGGATCCAATAAATGTTCTTTTAAGCCAGGGTTGTTTGTAATTTGAAGAAACAAAATGAAGGTCATGTTCTCTGGAGAGTAGTCATTTAGGGGGAAAATGGTATAGCTTTATAACCCATAGGAAATTCCAAGAGGTGCCAGTTATTTATTGCAGTTATATAAACTAAAAACTCCTAGGCTGATGCAACTAAGAAAATAAAAATATAAATTTAGAATTCTCTCAAATCCCAGAGAGATGGCTGTAAATGATAATCAAGAAAGTTTGTGTTCTGGCTTCGAAATGTTTCTGAGCCTATGGAGAGAACCACATTTGCTCTCAATGATGGCTTTTCCCCCTCTATTAAAGTTGTGCTCCAAGGCTTCATTACTGTATGGAGATGTGGAGCTCAGTAAGACAATGCCAGTGAAGCACAAGCTTTGGCAAGTATTATTGGGCTAACAAGTCTCAGCATCACATTAGGATGGGATTCACTTGAGAGC
Source organism: Petaurus breviceps papuanus (assembly GCF_028583685.1). Classification (NCBI taxonomy): domain Eukaryota; kingdom Metazoa; phylum Chordata; class Mammalia; order Diprotodontia; family Petauridae; genus Petaurus; species Petaurus breviceps. Next base: position 17,748,967 of record NW_027187376.1, on the reverse strand, counting down.
TGGACTGTCTTGCTTTTCTATTTGTATACTGAATATTTAAGACTTTTTACACAGTAATCACTTAAAAGCTTTTTCATTCATTTGAATATGGATGTATAATGTACTATATGACTCTGTGTGTGTGTGTGTGTGTGTGTGTGTATGTGTGTATTTGGTGTTTCTGTTTGGTACTTGATGTGGCTCACTGAGGGAATTACAGTTTTTAGAATTTCCCTCCTTTTTATCTACTTTTTATTTGGAATTTAACTAACAACAATTAAAATGAGCATTTCAGTCTTCAAAGTAGAACAGAAAAAGAATATTGTAATGACGACTTTATTAGTTGCAACTTGCTTTTCCTCTGAAGTACATAATAAATTAGACATGTAACTTTCAAAGCTGTCCTAATTGTTTGTGTTTCCTTCTGGCTTCCTTTTGTTCTCTTGTATGGATAAAAAATGCTTCAATGACCCTCTTTGATCTCTATGGTTGTTGCTAAGGAGAAGCTTGACTAAGTATGGAGAGTTTTATTACAAGGTTGGTCACAGTGTGACCACAGTAGCTGAAAGACAGTTTACTAAATTATAGGTATAATTAGTGTTAGTGGAAGTAGTGCTACTGGTGATAAAATTTTGGATCCCTAAAATATTAAAATGTTATTTTATTTAATATTTTTGATAAACAAGATAACATAAATGACAAATTTATATGTCTATATACCCACAACACACATATCTCAACATTTCAATGAATTGGGGTCAATGGCAGTTTGTAGCATTAAAAGATCCTAGCACAGGAAACTGTTGACAGATTTCCCAGAATCATACTGGAATTGGGAATAAGTGGTAGGGAGTGACATCTCATTTGGATACTGCCATTATACCCATTCACTTAAAGGCTAGAAACATACCTTTTTCTTTGAGGAAAAAAATCAATGAAGAAGAACTTGAGCATCTAAGTGTAACAGGAAGGGGTCAAGACCACTCTTTATGGGCATATACAGTGTGTTTGACTAATGCAGTGTCACATATGGGCTTGAAGTGCACTTAGCTATAACTATTTCTGATCTGCTCCCAATGGTAGTGAAGAAATGAACTTTTGATTGACTACTGAGTCAGAACCAGGCATACATTCAAAAGTCACTCACTGGCCAAGGAGTTCTCTCACTCTCCTGCCTGCCTGGCTTAAGTGAGGAAGGCATACTGTAAGCCTCTACATGGAGAGAGGCCTTGGACCCTCTCCACCTGGGTTAATGAATATAGCTCCCTGTTCTTTACCTCTTTGTATTTGCTCTTTCTAATTTTTAGGTAGAGAAATTTGGGAGATGGCCATGACCTAATGAACTCTGAATGTATTTTTAAAGTTCTAGGCATTGGAGGCTGGGCCAGAGTTTGTGGCTGACCAGTTTTTGTTCACCAACATCATCCCAAGGAGATACTGGGGCCCAGCTTAGTAGTGGAATGACCCGTAGCCAACATGTTGAGTCCTATAAGAGGGAAAGACTTGGTTATGCCACATTTGGATATGAACTAGACGAGGACAAATGCTCCACAGAAATTGCTTTTAAGTCTGAGCTCACTCTGTGCAAGGACAGAGGTGATACATGAAACACTATGTCCCAGTTCAGAAGGCTATTTAATACTTCTGTTCTTACTATATGTTTCAGTCATTATCTCTTTGTAAAAGCTAATTGATGTCAATTGGCTAAATGATACTGGGGCACTAATCACTGGTGATTGATGTTGGGGAGAATATACCAAATGGAAATTTGAGTGGAGAGCCCTTCAGAGCTGCTCCTAGAATCCTGAGGGAATAATGTCCCTAGCCCTCTGATGTGACCCACCTCATCTAATATGAGTGAGAATTAGGAAAAGGAGCCCTTAGCTTTCAAAGGCTACAGAGGGCTTCACACATACAATTTATTTGATACTCTTGACAATCCCGAATGCATTATTATCCTCATTTACAGGTGCAGAAACTGAGGCTCAAAGATGTCACATTACTTGCTTATGGCTCCATAGGTAGTAAACGTCAGAGCCCAGGTCCCCCGATTCCAAGTCCAGTATTTGGTCCATTGGACCCAACCGCCTCAAATCAAACCCAGTTTCCAACAGCAGTTTCTTTGCAGAATGAATCCCTTCTCCAGTGACTCGTAGCCGACTTATTCAGACGCTAGCCTGCTGCATGCATTTAGGGATAAATCTTGCATATTTAAGCTATTCCATTGCTTCTGCTTTTCCATTTTTATTCAGTACCAGATCGTTTGATAATCACCACTATACAGTATAGTTTGAGAACTGGTAGTACAAATTTCTCTTCTTCATTACTTTACCCTGTTCTTTTCCTTGATATTCTTGACCTTTTGTTCTTCTGAAACCCTGGAGTTTTCCAGGGCTTTATGTAGACCTTGCTTTTTTAGGATTTTCTACAAAAGCCATTTAGGATTCCATGTACCATATTTTGATCATGGGATCAACAAAAAAAAATAAACTCATGGATGGAAACCAGGAGAGACTAAACTGGTTCTTTACACTATGTATCTGAATTAAAAATAAAAAAGAGAAATCATGACATGAAATCAGTCATCTTTTTAGGCTACCATATTAATGCAGTTGGGATTAATACCAAAACACACAAAAATGTGTGTAATATATAATGTGCTTATTCTGAAAAATGAAGAAAACTTCAAGCCTTCCTGGGTTTATTTAGAGTCTATCATGAGGGAGGCAATGTGGTATAATCATATTAGTTTTAGATAAAGACGACCTGGACTTAATCCTGATCCTGTGTAATAGTAATGGAATTTAAAGATTCCTTGTATTGTCTTGGTTTTCGGATTGCTTGTGAATCCCACTTGTGGGATGGATTTGTTGACATGAAAAGAGAGGGCTGAACTGGGAGGAGCTGGTGATGTGAATTTAGAGAGACACAAGCAGAGAGAGAGGCAGAAGAAATTTTTGGAAGCAACATCCTGGAGGCAGAGACAGAGAGGATTGCTGAAGGCCAGTTCTAACTGCCCAGGACTTTTGAGAGCTGCCACCCAGAGCTACCAAGGACTGAGGAGACATGGCTGTTATGCTGGTACTTTGTCTGTCTTTTTTGATGTTGTTTTGACAGATTCGTCCACTGGTGAAGGACAATCCTGTTGTTGCAGAGGTTCTGGAACCTTGCTGTTGGTTCAGAGCTCCTGAGACTGTTCTGCAGACAGAGAGTGAATTGTATCCACTGGTGAAGGCCAATGATGTTGTTGCAGAGGTCCTGGAACCTTGCTGTTGGTTCAGAAGCCCTGAAGAAGGATTTTCTTGTTGTATGTTTACAAAAATCCTGGAAGAGGGTTTTGCTAATGTTTTCAGGAGTCCTGGGACTGTTCTGCAGACAGAGAATGAATTAATGAGGACACTGGCAATGTGTCTTGTGGCCTTGCTAAACTCTGTCTCCCCAGGAACAAAGATGGCTGAGAACTTGCCTCAGGTCAAGATGAAGAAAAGACCTCTCTTTGAGTATTAAATACTGTGCTTAAGCTTGTTGTAACTCTGGGGTAGTGTAATGTAATGCCAAGGAAAGGCAACTTCCCAAGGTTCAAAATACCAGCATAGGTGCTCTCTATTTTGTTCAGTGACAAACCAAGAACAGAGAAGATCAAAACATGACATCATTCCAAATACAGCATTTACTAAGCGATTAAATAATCTCCAAGTACTACCCCACCCCAGGACCTTCCAATCATTCAATCAATTACAAAGTCTCTGTTCTAAATACTTCTCCACCCCTAGGCTATACCTTCATTAAGTCCACCACAAAGCCCCTCTTCTCAAATGGAGATTAGTTTCCAAACATAAGGTCAAAAGTTCCCCACCCCTGGATCACAATTGAATCTACCCCAGAGTTACATCAAGTTTAAACACAGCACTTAATACCCAAATGGAGGTCTTTTCTTCATTTTGACACGAGGCAAGTTCTCAGCAATCTTAGTTCCTGGGGAGACAAGGCTTAGCAAAGCCACAAGATACATTGCCAGTCCCTTCATGAATTTATCCTCTGTCTGTAGAACAGTCCTAGAACCCCTGAACACATTAGCAAAGCCCTCTCCCAGGATTTCTGTAAACATACAACAAGAAAATCCTTCTTCAGGGCTTCTGAACCAACAGAAAGGCTCCCAGACCCCTGCAACAACAGCGCTGTCCTTCACCAGTGGACAGTATTCATTCTGTCTGCAGGACAGTCTCCAGACCCCTGCAACAACAGCACTGTCCCTCACCAGTGGACAGTATTCACTCTCTGTCTGCAGGACAGTCTCAGGGCTTCTTAACCAAATGCCAGGTTCCAGGACTTCTTCAACAGGACAGTCTTTCACCAGTGGACAAATCTGGCAAAATAACATCAAAACAGACAGACAAAGTACCAGCAAAACAGCCATGTCTCCTCAGTCCTTGGCAGCTCAGGGGGCAGGTCTCAAAAGTCCAGGGCAATTCAAAGCGGCCACCAGCAATTCTCTTAGTCTCTCTCTCTCCACGAGGAGCTCCTTCCAAAAAGATCTTCCGCCTCTCTCTTGTCTCTCCAAATCTACGTCACCAGCTCCTCCCAGTTCAGGACTTTCTTTTCACATCAACAAGCCCATCCCACAGGTGGGATTAACAAGCTCTGGGTTTTAATACAATCAATTTGAAAACCAAGCCAATACAGGGGAATCTTTAAATGCCACTACTATCACAGGTAGATGGCCTATTCAGTTGTGATCCAAGGGTGGGAAACTTTTGACTTTTTTGTGCTTTGTGATTGACTAAATGAATGTACTGCCTAGGGGTGGAGTAGTACTTAGAAGAGGGTCTTTGGGATTGACTAAATGAATGTAATGTCCAGGGTGGAGTAGTACTTGGCAATTATTGAGTTACACTTGGTGTATTTTGAATTATGCTATATTTTGATTTTCTCTGTTCTTAATTTGTCACTGAATAAAATGGAGAGTAGCTATGCTGGTATTTTGAACCTTGGGAAGTTGCTTTTGCTTGGCATTGCATCCTGCTACTTAATGTAGTATCTGTGTGACTTTGGACAAGTCCCTTCTTCTCTATGGCAGGGTCTTCTCTCGTTGTTCCAACCTCTGTCTTGCCACTGGACTTCTCTAGAAGAGAGAGGAAGGCTGAGGACTTTGCACAATGCTGCTTCACTTAACTCCAATTCACTTGCAAGTCAAGACATCACCCTCCTGATATCATTGGTCCTCTATGAGAAGGACAAACGACATTCCCTCTATGGACCCCATTTCCCTCTTTTGCAGGATGATAGGGTTGAACTAGCTGATCCCTTAAGGCCCTTTCCAATTCAGAATCTTGTGTTTGTATTCCACAAAAGCCAACCATCACTAAATCTCTTTGTTGCTCACTGAAGAAAGCTGTTCTATGGTGTTGTAGTTACCTTCATGAGTAGGTTTTACACATTGTCCAGCAGCTCCTTGCTTCTGAGTCATGATGAATATAAACCACTGTTTGATGTCTCTTCACCTTATGGTCTGAGCTGAGAATGAAATGAAACATGAACCCCAAGACACTGTACTTTTACTAATTATAAACACTTGTCTCTAGAACAGAACAAGCTGGCAGAGATCCCTGCTGGCATTGTGGGAGTCAAACAGTTTAGCTACCAGAGTGGCAGTCAGGGGGTGCAGTAGAGAGTGATGTTTTTTTCATTTGCCACCAGAAGCTCTGCTTGGTTTCAATTCAATAATCAACTTCATCATGCCTTGCCTACAATAAATTTATCACCAGAATCTCATTGTCACAGAGATTGCTTTAGCTTTGTTACTCACCCCTCATCAATACCTTCAGTTTCTTTTGCCTCTGATTGAATGAATGGAGGGTAGGGCAAAAAACTCCTTCTATACTTCACTCCATAAAAGGCTCAAAATCACAGCTATCTCTTTATTTGCCACCAGCTATTTTTTTCTTTTTTTTTGTTTTGCCTTTTTTTGGGGGGGGGGATAGACAGGGCAATTGGGGTTAAATGACTTGCCGAAGGTCACATAGTTAGTAAGTGTTAAGTGCCTGAGGTTGGATTTGAATTCAAGTCCTCCTGACTCCAGGGCCGGTGCTCTATTCAGTGTGCCACCTGCTCAGTCACCCAGCCACCAACTCTTCTGTTTGGCTTCAACTCTACTATCATCTTCATCATGTCCTGGCACTCCTTCCTCTCTGTCCTTTATAGCTTCCATTGGTATATTATCTTTCCTCAGTTAGATTGTAAACTCTTTGAAGACAGGGACTATGTTACTTTTTCTTGTTTATATCCGTAGCTCTTAGCATAGTGTCTGTGTGCTAAATCAATGTTTATCTTATCTTATTTTAGATCTCTAGTCAAGAAGGCCTAAATTAAAATCCAGTCTCAGAGACTAAACAGCTACATGACCCCTTGGGCAAGTCACTTAACTTTTGTCTTCCTCAGTTTTTCTCATAAGTAAAATGGGAATAATAATAGCACTTAACCTGCTAGTATTGTTGTTAGTATAAAATGAGGTAATATTTGCAAAAAATTTTGCAAATTTTAAGCACTATATAAATGCTAGTTAGCTAATATTGTTGTTACCCAGATCAGGTAAAGGTAAAGTATATGAAAGTACTCTGCAAATACAAAGTATTAGATAATGTAAGCTATTTTTATGACTATGCTTTGATTTATTATATTGATCATTATATACAATGCCACTTTGGGGATGTTTTTAAACAAAAAGTATATGCTTTATTCTTAATTATGATATAAAAACATTACAAAAAATATTCAGGAGAAGTGATATAAAGTCAAAACTTCTGAGCTGCCCTGTATGAACAACAACAACAACAACAATAATAATAACATTTTATATAGCACCTACTATGTGCCAGGCACTGTTCTCTAAGCACTTTACAATTATTATTAATGTAATTGGGAAATGTTCGACAAAATAAATAAAATAAAATATGACATAGACAATGTTAGTTTATAATTTTCTAAGTTAATATGTGTCTAGCAGAGATGCTTTTCTATTTGAGTTTGATGCCATTGAATTATAAAGGTCCTCACGATAATAGCGATAGGGATAGATGGGATCTAGGAGGCCATTTAGTCGAATGCCATACTTTTGCAGATGATGAAACTGATGCCCAGGGAGGTAAAGTTATTTCCAAAAGTCACATGTGTAATATAAGCAGCACCGGGAACATTCAAGCTCAAGTCTTCTGCCTCCAAATCTAGCATTCTTTCCACTGGAGTAGAATATTATCAAAAAAATGTCTGAAAAGGAATCTGGGGTAGACATGTGACAAGATCAGTGGATAACTGATAATACATGTGCTCCTTAGGTCCCCTCTCAAGTGAAAAGAACTCAAGAAAGGTCCCCAGTGAGGGTGGTAAAATTATAGGACATAAACAAGAGTCACACAAAATGGGTGGGCATGGCTGGGTTGTGATCTTCCTCCTTGGAAGAAATCCCCACCTTGATGAGATGACATTGGAATATTTGAGCATGCAGCCCTCAAACTTAGTACTTTAAACTTGTTCAGTGCTTCTGAAGACATGCTTCTTTATAAGCCTAGAAAAGGAACCTTGAATGCCAATGCTTTGAGCCATCTGCTGCCATGTCCCCAGGGAATTTTTATGTTAGACACCTCCCTGACCTACTCTTTCCAGCTGTTCAAATTGCACCAGTAATAGTGCAGAATGACATTTTGGTCTAGTTTCTTGAAATGAACAATGGATTGGACATCCATGTGGAAAAGCTGCCTGAAGCGCTCTAGTTATTCATAAACCATCACCATGACTGATCTGCCTGCAAAAGATGACTTCTGTGGCAAAATCAAGCTGTTATTTTCGAAAGTGACAATCACGGGGCGGCCAGGTAGCACAGCAAGTAAGAGCACTGTCTCCAGTGTTGAGAAGACCTGGAGATCGAATCCCGGGCTCAGACACTTAGCACCCACCCAGAAACACCTGGCCGTGTAACCTTGAGCAAGTTACTTAACCCCAATTGCTTAGGGGCGGCCAGGTGGTAAAAAAAAAAAGTGACAATCACATTATCTAGACCATATAACACATAGCACATTGTCACATTATTTTCTTGAAAGCTTGGCTAAGGGCTAGTAGCTTAGAATTTTTTCTGATACTGGGGAAAAAAAACTGTGAAGGAGTCTAAATCATGCCAGATCATACGGCATAACCTGCTAAACTTACTTTTCAACACGAAGCAGTCAAGAAGTCTTGATCAGGCATTCATTTTGATTTTTTCTATTACCAGTACAGTGGAGGAGCATTATAATTGTGGCAGACTTTTCAAAATTACTTGAAGGTCTCCTAGTTATTACATCACAAATAGTTCTGTACCAGTTAATTGCAACCAACTTTTAGCCATGATTGTTTCTGATGATGTCTAACCATTGACTGTAAGCCTGGATTTTACTGTTGATGGAATAGTGATGGAATTGTCATCCTTTTCAGACTGAGGAGTCAGGGAAGCACAGGCCAGGGCACCTGAATCAGCAAGTGTACGGTGACTGGTTCCCAGGGCTGGGATGAGTCACATGATACTAGCTGACATTCTGTGAAAAGGCATTTCACCTTCCCAGTCATTTAGAAAATGTATCTAGGCAGACCAAGTTCTAGAGCAAGGGTTAGCAGAATTTTCTGGGCCCTATCTTTTCCCTTTACTCAAGAATTCAAAAAGGTCATGTATGTTCATTCATTCATTAGATTATTTATTTTAATTTTTATTTGCTTTTGCTAATTTTCTCCCTCCCTTAATGCCCTCCCCCAAGAAATATGATACCTATTTTTTTCTTCTTTCTTTTTGTAGGGGGGAGGGTAGGGCAATTGGGTCAAGTGACTTGCCCAAGGTCACAGGCTAGTTTTTGTGTTGTGTCTGAGATCAGATTTGAACTCAGGTCCTCCTGACTTCAGGACTGGTACTCTATTCACTGTGCCACCTAGCTGCCCCATATGACACCTATTTTATGTAGAAAGCCTTTCACAGTTGATAATTATCACAATATTGCTTTTACTGTATATAATGTTATCCTAATTCTGCTCACTTCACTTTGTATCAGCTCATATAAGTCTTTCTAGGTTTTTCTGAAACCATCCCCTTCATCATTTCTTATAGTACAAACTCATTGTATTTCATAACATACCTTTAATTTACATCTTCAAATGAGAGAATTAATAAAAAAGGGCTTTGTAGACCTTATCTTGTTATATAAAAGCCACATATCATTGCTATTACTGTAATTACTATTTATTATTATTCCATACCGCCTCTCCCCACCTTAAAACTCCCTAGCTGACTTGGGAGTCACCCTCAGGGAGAGACAAAAGGTATCATGGATTACGAAGGTCAAACCACTTACATAACCACCTTTTCTCAGCTCTTAGTGAAGAAAACCTAGGACCTGGATCTCAAGAGACCTGGGAATAGCAATATTTCCCACGCCATTGGCCCTTGAAGCTATCATTGAAGGGAGCAGACTTTAAGGAAAAAGTGCCACTGATTCCTGCCACCATCAACAGCACTCTGACCAGTTGTCACTGATGAGAAGGTAAGCCCAACCCTATCCATGCCCACCTTAGATCACAAAACCTGTTTCTGTTTTGGTCCTTGAAGTCAGAGTCTGGGAAAGCCATCCTTGTAGAAATATGATCAGGCAACTTCTTCTATAGATGCTACAGCCTCTGCTTCTTCCCTGCTAAAGACTTGGAAAAGAAAATTCTCAACACCAGAGTCCTTGAACCTGCCAAATTGTTCAACATCAAAAACCGATATTGTTTTATTAATGGAAATGCTGTTAAAGAACTTGGATCGCCATCGACTTTGCTTTTATATCTGTTATGGGAATGGTAATTTAAGATCTTCCCTGCTCCAAGGCCCTTTGATAGGCTTAAGTGACTCTGAGAACCTTCCTTGATTTGAAAATATACTCTGTCCCCTAATAGGCTGAATGTGGTCACCTAGAGTCTGTGGCGGGAGGCTTGTTTTTCAGGAATGCCCACACCTTGATACTTTGTGATTGGGCAGTGGGTCAAGAGGGTTGAGACATTCTCTGAGCCAGGAGAAGGCTATATATACCCTGATGTGAGGTTTTGTTTTGGGGCTCACTTTGAGAAGAATTATGTGATTTGACCAGACAAGACTCTGGGCAGCTGTTGAGCCCCCTGGCTTTGAAAACCCAGATGTTGGTTCTTCCCTCTCCGGTAACTGTGACTAGCTATGGATGTGATGGTCAAACAGGTGGAAGCCTGTCTGCTGATCTGTTTCTCTGCTTGTAACTTGTTTATATTCTCTGAAGTTCAGGGTACTGACTTTTTCCGCTGAACTAGATAAATGATATATGTTTGATTGATTAAAGTAAGATTGTTAACCCATTTTGAGTTGCTTTCCTTTAGAAAAGCAGATCTAGGAACCTGTGTTGTTAGCCACCCTGGGTATGCTAGGGTGCTTGCTGCTGCAGTATCCCAAGCCCTTTCCATTTAACTTGAAGCTAAAACCTCCTATATGTTTACAGATGAGAAAACTGAAACTCGTAGAGGAGGCAAATTGACTTGTCCAAAGTTGCACAGGTAATGTCATAGATAGGACTTGAACCTAGGTCCTCAGACTTCAAAGACAGTGTTCTTTCTACTTTGCCATAAGGTCCAGAGTAAAGAGAGATCATGTGGCATTACCATGTTGATAAACTGTGAAATGTTTCTCCCTGGGGGAATTGATTATAACAGAACCATTAGATGTATTTTTCTGAAGCCACATGATCACTTTCTGGTTATACCTTTTGAAGGCAAACAGTAGCACCTCCCTATCAATGAAGACAACAATATTTACTCTGTGGCCTGTAACTGCTTAAATGCAGTTACCTGGTATTTCTATTCTTATTGGTGTAATGCAGAGAGCTTCTTTCTGAAAGAATACCTTCCTCTTGGATAAAAGATTATGTTAGCTTAAGGGGAAAGAAAGTCATTTATGGGACAGGGTGTGGTGTGGTACAACATCAATGTTTTGATCTTTTTGGTTTTTTTTTTGGAAGGGGAAAGGCTAGACAATTGGGGTTAAGTGACTTGCCCAAGGTCACATGGCTAGTTTTTTGTGTTAAGTGTCTGTGACGGAATTTGAACTCAGGTCCTTCTGACACTAGGGCCGGTGCTCTATTTACCATACCACCTAGCCACCCCTTTGATCTTTTTTAATTCTTGAAGTTGTGTGCTGCAGTGATTTTAGGTTAGAGTTTGCCTTACATAGTTTTGAAGCAATAAAGAGAACCCCCAATTTCTTGTGTATTATATTAAAAACCCCATCAATTATTTTCTCCAAAGGTAGAAATGCATCAGCTCCTTCTATAATCAAAAGTCATCATTCCATATTTTTAAAAAGTCCCCATCTTCATTTTTATTACAGCCTTTTCATGAGATCTGGACTGTGTCTATATGACTTATCAAAATTCAGATATTTGGAAATATTCCTATGTGACTGAATTTTGCTATGTTCAGGATAATGCTCAGTAACATTTTAAGCATTGTGGCTCAGATGACCAAAATACAAATGAATCATGTCCAGTGGCCTTTTCCACCCTAAAGGTCAGGAGTAGACAAAAATAGCCAACAATTCGGAACTAGTCAGGAAAGAGAATTCAGTCCAGTGAGGCTGAAGTTCAGAGCTTGTGTCAAGGACAGAAGAGTGATGAAAAACAAGCATAACAAAATTGAGGACCAAACCCACTGAAAGTGAAGACACTGAAAAAGAGAATAAAAGAAGAGAAAAAATGGACCTTTTCCCTTAGGACAAAAAGCTAAGGAAGAGAAAAAAGAATACAGAATAAAGAAAGACCCTATAAATAATTGATAAAAATGTGAGGATTATACTATTCAAACTATGGTTTAAAAAATACTCAGGCACTCTAGCTAAATCTATAGGACAGTCAAAACTATTTATTTCTTCTTCAATAAGGGAGGTGATATTGTAAAGTGGAAAAAAGGATTGATTTGGGAGCCTCAGCACCTGGGTTCAAAGCCTGCCTCTAATGATTATTCCCTATGTGACTTTCAGTTACTTGACTTAGTTTTTTAATCCATAAACTTGGGGGGGGGTGTTGAACTAGTTGCTAAGGTCTCTTCCAACTCTATTTTTAAAATCCTATAATGATTTCTACTGCTGGTATAGAAGACTGTAGGCCAAGTGGTATTAAAACAAACAAAAACAATTATAACACACATTTACCTGTTTACAGAATGATTTCATATACTTTCTCATTTGATTCTCATAATAACCTTGAGATTGGCCATGTGTGAACCATGGCTTTAGTGATTTAGCTGAGTAGGGAAGGAAAGAGAATATTAGCATGATAGCACTGGCTAGAGGCATGTGTTAGACTTAATCTATAGGTCAGGGTAAGTATTCTTATTAGCTCTTTTTATAGATGAGCAACATAAGGGTTAAGGGGGTTAAGTGACTTGCTCTAGGCTGTACAACTTGTGAACTTTTGAGTACAAGCTGGTCCTGAAACTCGAGTCCAATCCAATTCAATTCAGTAAACATTAAGTACTTACTATGTTCCAAGCATTGGGCTAGATGCTGAGGATACAATTAATAAAAATAAAGACAGCTTCTCTCTAGGAGATTACCATCTAATGGGAGGGGGGAAGGAGGTATAGACAACACACAAAAGGAGGCAGGAAAACAGGGCAAGGGAAAGAATCATGACGGGTTCTTGTTCCATGGAGTTTAAGCCAGACTAACCAGTAGAATAAGCTGAGTCCAGTTTCTTCCCTCTATAATGGAAGACATTGGGAGGAGTTTGCTAGTCAACTCCTTACCCATCCAGTCAAAGGGGAGATGAGACTAGAGGAGGGGGTATCAGACAAGTCTTGAGTTAGCCACCATGATGATGAAATTAGAGGTGACTTTTCCCTGGAGAAGAATCTTCTGTGGAGTTGAAACTGACTAACTTTAGGAATAAGATCTAGCAAAATAACTTCCTCAAGTGATAGTTCTTCCTGTGTAGACTCCTTCTAAAAGGTTATTAGAGGTAGCATGGATAAATGGAACAAGCTTGGGCTTGAGACTGGGTGCTAGATTTGGAGTTGGGAAAGACTTGGGTTAAAATCCTATCTCTGACATTTATTACTTATGTGACCATTGATAATTCACTTAACTGTTTTGAGTTTATTTTCTTTATCTGTAAAGGAAGTATAATAATAACTATATTACTTAGCTCAAAGAATTATTATGAGGCCCCAAAGTGAGAATGTTTGTAAAGTACTTTTTAAGTGTTAAACTACTTTATATTATATATTATTATAATCATAGATGTGCCTAGATCAAAGGACCTGGTGTCCTTGGGGGAAGTTAAGGACAAAGACAAGATTTTCAAATTAAGGTGGGTTGAATATCAAGTGAAGTTGGCAATATTATTAGTAGGGAATCTCAGTCAGGACTAGATGGCTTATAAGATCTCTTCCAGTTATGATATCCTGTTATTCTGTAAAACACAGATATCCACACAGACATTAAAGCAATGTATTCAGATAAAAGGGGAAAGAATGAAGTAAGGGAAAGGAAAGAAATAACCCCCAAATCTCAGAAGTCAGAAAATACATACATACATACATACATACATATATATATATATATATATGTATGTATTTTGGGGGGGACAACAGATGTCTGTCTGGCAGAAAACAATTTAGATATATTTATATGATAACCTATTTCATGTAGTTATAAGAACATCCTCTCCTTTCCTTCCTCTACCTCCTCACCTGGGGTAAAGCCAATGGTTGGGAGAGGAAGTGAACCATCTGGTTGCTTTCCTACTTTAACTACTTCAGGTATTTATCTCATTTTCTTGCTACTGATAGAGTACCAGTGCTATCAGCACTCTTTAAATTCTGGTCCCCTGGACCAAATCCCTGATTACTACCCTCATTATACCCCAGTCTGAAGAAAATAAAAATTCAACTCCAAGCTTCTTCTCCCCAACTTAAAATAAGTTTATTGTGATAATCTGACTGAGTTTCACCAAAGCTGACACAGCATGAAGGGAGCTGAAGGATGGAAGGTAGATGCAATTTATATTATCACTTTCATCCAGATAAAGAACAATGTGGAAGCATCACTTTCTACCACCGAAGAGAGTGAAGGGTAAAATCTTTAAAGATAGATCTGAAGAAAAAAAAGAATCCTAATCAAGTATGAATTTTAAAAAATGTACTTAGTAAAATTGTAAGAAAAAGTAGAGAGTTGGGGGTGTTGACTCCAGTCTCCCTCCTTCCTAACCAGAGCCACTGAGTAATTGTATATAGTGATGATAGTTTTCATCATTCCCACTTGGGAGTGCACACTGTTGGACCAGCTAGGCCATGCTGAATCAGCATCAGAACAAAGAACAGAATTGGTTGGTGGAGACCATGCTGCAGAAAGTAATGATCTACTAAATGCCATAGATCAAAGTGGCCCACCAGCCAGTGGTAGGTAATTCATCAGCACATTCCATAGCCTTTGTGAATGAGCAGTATTAGATTCCATTTATAGGAACACATCTGACTCAGAAACATTTAATAGAATGCACCTGAGAGATACAATTCACCTCTTCCTCTGATTTTTAAGAGACATTTCTTCTATTGGCAAAACTATGTGTTTGTGTATTTTTGGACCAGAACCCCAAAGAATCTTTTCCCCAATCCTAACAGTGATCAGTTGCCACAAATGGGACAATATATATTAAAAAAGGAGGTGGCAAGCGCTAGGTGGAACAGTAGAGTACTGGCCGTGGAGTCAGGAGGACCTGAGTTTAAATCCAGCCTCAGACACGTGACACTTGCTAGCCATGTGACCTTGGGCAAGTCACTTAACCCAATTGCCTTGCCTTCCCCCCCTCAAAAAAGACCCAAACAAACAAACAAAAAGGAGGTGAGTCAGGCAGACTTTTTTTTTGGTTTAGTACTTCTGAAAATTCTAGATGGTATGAGTTCATTAGTTCACATTGTAATCAACCAAATGCTTGCTGTGCTGGTAAATATTTAACAGTTGGCTCTCTAGGAAAAATACCAACCAAACGAACAATGTGCACAAGATACAATTTTCAAAAAAATAAATTTTTATTGATATCCTGTTTCTTACATCATTATATTCATTTCAGCTATCCCTCCCCTGCACCTTTCCAGAGAGCAACCCCATACAACAAATAGTATTTTTTAGAAAGGAAAAAAGTCAGTACAATTGTTTAATATATTGAAAAAGTCTGAAAATGTGTACAATGTGTGACACCTGTGGATGTCCCACTTCCATGAAGGGATGAGTTGGAAGTGTCTTCTTATATCTCTCCATTTGAGTTCTGCTTGATTTTTATAATTTCATTATATATACTATTGATTTTATGATGTGCAGTTGTTCTTTCCATTTACATTGTTTCAGTTACTATGTATATTTTATTCTTGGCTCTGCTTACTTCACTCTGCATCATTCATATAGATCTTTCCATGCTTCTCTGTATTCATGACATACATCATTTCTGTAAGACACACTTTTAGTTTTAATCTGTATTATTAACATTTCCTCCATCACTTTCTTAAGTCTAGATAACTAACTAAGAAATAAGTCAAGTCCTAATTCTTGGTGTTTGCTGATTTCCAAGGTTTTAGAAGCTCACACTGGAAATCTGATAGTCAACTCTCCAAGCAATAGTTACAACACACTCTTGAATTTAACCCATATTTGTTGAGGGATTTTCCCAGAATTACGACCCAGAGAAAGACCATTCTTTCTAAGGACAGCAGGATCTCTTCATCTCTGATACACTTCTAGTTTTGAGTTCCATTCTGACTTTATTGGCAGCATTAGGCAATTCTCCCTATACTCCCCTTTCCACTTTAAATTCCAACTGCATTATTCAGTAGGCTTCTTGTCACATCAAGGGCATAAGATCATAGATTTAGAATTGTGATGGAACATTAGAAGTCATCTAGTACAATCCCTTCAGTTTTCAGTTGAGGAAACTGGGTTTATGTTGCCTTCTATAGCTGGGAAAAATAGAGTATAGAAATCTGTACCAAACCCTCACCTAGTCTAAATCACTCCATGGCAGGGTTCTCTGTGACAGTTGCTGCCTAACCATCTGGAAACCTCTTCACTGTGGGCAGCTATGTATAAAGGAGTAGTCCATGAAAGCTCAGTATTTACTCACAGAAAAAGGGCTCCATACACAAGCTGGAATTCTTGGTTTTCACACAAACTTTTTCCAAGAAGTTGAAAGACTGTATAGATCAAAGTTTCAAATGGGAACTGACAAAAATCCACTGACTTTTAGTCTAACCAGTTGCCAGAGAGCAGTAGTAGTTCTAGCCAAATATGAATTCAGCATACCCTATTGGCCAGGGAATGATAAGTAGATGTTGATGCCATGTCTCAAAGGCCACAGGACACAGAAATTATAACGAAAGCTTAGGACAGAATGAAAGCTGGGTGACACCTAGGGCACTGAACTACACACAAATGGTCAGTAGTTGAAAGTTTGTGACTTCAGGGGCAGCTAGGTATCACAGTGGATAGAGTACTGGCCCTGGACTCAGGAAAACTTGAGTTCAAATCCAGCCTCAGATACTTATTAGCTGTGTGACCATTAGGCAAGTCACTTAACCCTAATTGCAAAAAAAAAAGTGTGTGATTTCCATCAGACAATAAGCCAGAAGAACACACAAACTTTCACAGTTGCCTCTCCTGGAAAATAAACAAACAATGTATACAAGATACAATCTTTTAAAAAATAAATTTTTATTGACATTCTGTTTCATTACATCAATCTGGGCTTTAGTTGCCTATAGCTGATTGGAGGTGACAACAAATGACTGATGAGGGATGGTAAGAAATGATATAAGCCAAGAATGCTAACAATGATACTAGAAGATTTAAGTACCAGTTCCCTAAAGTAGATATATCAAATAGGCAACACTCCTGAGTACTACTTGAACCAGATTAAAATGTAACTGGGAAATATTTAATAAAATAAATAAAGTACAATAGAACACAGATCATGTTGATATGTAGTTTTCTAAGTTAATATGCAGCTGAAGAGATTATTATATAGGGTTTAGTGGCCCTGTTTCTATTTGAGTTGGATACCATTGGGAGCTGAGCAAAGGAATGCTTTACCAGACTGTCACTGATCCTATATATACAACCAGAAAGCAGTTGGTGCTACTCAGAGCATATTATACTATGTCCTTTAAGCTTTACATGGTGACTTTGTTTTTTGGAGGGCAATTGGAGTTAAATAACTTGCCCAAGGTCATACGGCTAGTTGTGTGTGTGTGTGTGTGTGTGTGTGTGTGTGAAATGTTTGAGGCTGGATCCGAACTCAGGTCCTCCTAGCTCCAGGGCCCATGCTCTACTCACTGTGCCACCTAGCCACCTCAAAATGGTGACTTTGTATAGATGGGTTGAGAGATGACCCCAGAACTAGTAAGGAGCAAGTTTTACTGGCCCAAGATGGCTGCAGATACCACTAAGAAGTTGGGATTTGTGTTCACTGTGTGCAAAGAGAAGTATTATCAATGTCCTGTCTTTGGAGAATATAACCACTTATATTCTTATTCTTGCACTTATATAATGCAAACTCTTAAAACTTTTCTGCCTTAACTTTCTATGGAAGGATATAGTGAGAACATAAGCCATATTTTGGTGGGGACTGATCATTTCACACATCATGTACAAGCATACTCAATTGAGAATCAGAAAAATAAGATAGTCCCAAAGACCTGCAATTTTTTCATTTTCAAACATGTGGGTGGTGATACCATTGAAGAACCCCTAGATGCCTCTTAGAGTTTTGTTGCCCATTCAACAATAAAATGATTTGTTGTAGCATGATTGTAATGTTTTCACACTGAGAGAGACCCAGGGACAACCTCTAGGTAGAGGGGATAAAGATGGCAAACTACCTTTCCCTTTGCTGTTACAGAAGCACTCCCCTTGGGCCATTTAAAGTCTGTTTTGACTTTCTTATAATTCTTAGTTTGGTAATATAGTTGTAAAGCAGAATCATTTTAGCTCAAAGTTTCCCAAAAGTTTCTTTCAAGTTAATCTGAAACCCCATAACCATCTCTACAGTCCCTCTTACAGTCTATACCACTCAACTAGAGTACTGAAGAGGAAAAGCAAAATAGTGATGTTGAGAAGGAAACAAAGTTCAGGTTGAGCTCTTCTACTACTTAGAGCACACCTGTAGTATTCATCCTATAAGCTAAACAAAAGAAATGAACTTAAATTCAGCAATTCAACCCTCACTTAACTTCGATAATCTTTATAAAGCAAATGTCATCAACATTTACCAATTTTCTGTTTGTCCAGGAAAATGTTGGGCTTTCCCTTAAGGAGGCCATGTAACACAAGAAATAGCTTGCACATCAAAGGATCTCTTTTTCTCAGGAGACAAAAATGGAAGAGTCCCAAATTTCTGTAGCATGATGGAATTTCCATGGTCATAATATAGAGAGGCATTCCTTTAGGTAGAGAGAACCTCTTCTTGTTTTGCACAGTTTGCTAGGTTCCTACTTTGTTTAAATCCAAGATACTGTAGGATAGGATTGCATGATGATAGGTTCTTGGCAAATTGTGCAACATCATGTTGAATCTATGCAGGTGTGATGACTTTGTTCTTTGGATTCTGGTGAAGAACCTTCTACCCAGATATAGTACAACCTCGATTTACAAATTTAATTCATTCTGAGATTCTGTTCATCATGTGATTTGTTCATATTGCAAAATGAATTTTCCCATAGGAAATAATGTAAAGTCAGATGATTGGTAGCACATCCCCAAAAATATTCATATAAAAATAAATATTTATAGTTTTAAGTAAGTTTTTTTGTCCCTAATGCACTTGAAATACAATGGCAATGATTAGTACACAATAGAAACCAAAAATAAGACAAATTAATCCACACTTTACCTTTGAGCAGAATCATGGCTGGCATGAGGGAGACAAGAGGAAGGAGGAGGAGGAGAAGGAGGAAGGGTTGTTGCTTGGAAGGAGAATCTCCTTCCATGAGAACACTGGGGATTTCAACGTTCTACTTTCACTAAAAGTAAGACTAACACTACTACCTTCATTTATTTTTTGTTTTTTAGAATCACTTTCATGTTTTGACTCAATGATTTTTTTCCTTTATGTTTGCCTCTGACTAGGAATCTATCTAACAACACCTATTTTTGACATTTTTTCAGAATGTCATGGAAATGTGACATTGCATTATCATTCAAATATTTGTGGCTCTCCTTGCTATAGCCTTACTTGGTTATGTTTCTCAACAAAATTTTGCACTTTTTCCCACATCTGATAAACCTCCCTTATCTCACTTGACGTGAGGGATTCCTCTGATCTCTAAACTTCCTCCTCAGATGAGTTAACCTCTGTAACCTCTGGCTGTTGCTCCTCATGCAGTTCCTGGCTATGTTCTTCCATTGTTACAAATATTGTAGATCACAAGCACTGTCATACACTTTTACACAAAGTACTACCATAGGTTCGCAAACACACATGAACACACTTGTAATGGTACTGTTAAGAGTGAACAATGATGCCTTCACGAAGGGTCAATGCTGAATAAGGCCAGGTAGGCAGTTTACCGACCTGAGGTTTCTTCGTTTGACATATGAAAGCAAAAAAACCCCCAAACCATTACTCTAGTTGAGTGTCATCCCTTCATGAGCCATTCAAGTCCAAATATGATGTTCATACTGTGAGTTTTTGTTTGTCCTACAAGACAAATTTTGTGAAAAAATTTTCCTCATCCAGCAAAGCATACGTAAACTACTTACTTATATACATAAACAGATTACTCATAAATTGAGGTTCTACTGTATCTTTAATCCACATATCATCTCATATGGGGAAGTCAGATGACCTTTGTTTGTTTGGTACCAGTAGATTATCAATAGCAAAAGAAAAGTGGAGACCCAGTTAGAACCAAGAAAGTTACAAGGGTGGTCTATCTCTTGATGATACTACTTATCTGATCTCCATTTGTGAAGGTGATAATTAATGTGTTACTACTAACTGAATTCTAACAGGCAAATGGAGGGAATAATGGTCAGATCCTGATTAAGTACTCTTACCAAAGTTGCAACCCCACCTACAAAAAAGTCCAATTTTTTAGTCCAATTCTTAGTCATGATGTGGACATACTACTTCATCATAAGGGTCATTTCCCTCCAGCAGGTGCATATATTAAAAAAACTACCCACTTTTCCCTTAGCAGTAAATGAGGGAGTTTAAATCTTTCCTAATTGTTCCTTAAATTTATGTCTACCTGTTTCTTCCTTATGTCCGACTGGTTTGGAGTCATTGTAAGTAAACTCCAAACAGTGGTTAGTCCATTCAGTTGTCTGTTCCTTAGTACTGTCAGGCCACCAGGTCAGACTGGTTACCAAATATTATATATCTTCCTTCTGTAGGTGATATGTGCAGCTATGTCATGTGGCACAATATACCTTGGAAATATAGGGGCTGTCACAAAGATTGACCCTACTTAGGCGAGTATCCTTCTGTATACCTAAGACTGGTTCCTGACCAACTTTCTAATCTTTTTGTCTAGCCATGAAGGAAGAGATCAAGATTTGCAATAGTGGTGACTATTCATTTTCCTCAAGGAGGGGTGCTGGGTCACAGATCTTTTCTTGCTAAAATATCCATGGTATTCAACTTTGCACTGCTGTACCCAGATGTTCCATGTGTTTTTATCTTAATCGTCTTACAACTAGGAAGGTCTCATGCCAAAGTCATAATCCTTTGCCTGTGTAAGATGAGAGTTGATGGGTATCCCATGTTTGTGCTTTTGAATTTAACCCATAGATTTTTTTTCTATTTTAAATTTTAATTTAATTAAAATATTTTCTCAACTGAGAAACATTTAAAAACCCTTTATTATGTCCCTTATTCCATTGAGGGGAAAAAAAGAAAAATAAAATTTGTGTAACAAATTTGCATAGTCAAGAAGAACAAAGTATCCTATAGATCGTGTCCAAAAATATGTCTAACGAAGCCTGTATCTTGAGTCCATTGAGTCAGGAGATGGGTAGGATGCATCATCATTGGAATCATGACTAGTCATCACCTTGGAATCACACTAATTGTTTCACTGATTAGCATTCTTAAGGGTTTCAAAGTTATTGTTATTATGTCATGATTATTGTGAAAATCGTTTTTCTAGTTCTGCTCACCTCGTGGTACACCAGTACATGGTACACCAGTACACACAAGTCTTTCCAGGCTTCTCTGAAATTGTACATCTTGTCATTTTTTAAACACATTAGTTTTCTATTACATTCAGATGCCGTAGTTTGTTCAGCTACTCCTCCGTGGAGCTATAGCACCTTAGTTTCCTATTCTTTTAGTACAAAAAGAACAGCTACAAATATTCTTATACACATGGGTCCTTTTCTTGCTTTAAAAAATCTTTTTGAGCTTTAGGCCTGAGAGTGGTATCCCTTATAGCATCTCCCATGTCTACCAATCCATGGGTGAAGCATCTCAGCTAGGAGTACAACCTCATGCTATATTACAGAATGTTTTTGCATCTTTTGTCATAAAGAAGGTATAAATGGTCTCACTGTCCATCTTTGGTTAGCCACTGCCTCCATTGTCTCATTCTCCTGACATTATTGGGGTTTTTGGGCCCAGAGAAATAGGCCTACAACCCTGCCAAGTTGGGAAACAACTCAAGTGCCTTGTATTAATGCCACAATAGTCCAAAGAGATCTATATCCATATCCATAACTATTATCTGTGTCTGTCTGTCTATCTATCTATCTATCTATCTATCTATCTATCTGTCTGTCTGTCTGTCTGTCTGTCTGTCTCTGTTTCTCTGTCTTTCTTTCTATCTATCATTTTCTGTAGGTGACATGTACAGCCATATTAAGTAGCACAATGTACCTTGGGAACACAGGGGCTGCCACAAGGACCAACCCTATCTATGCTAGTATTTTCTCGTATACCTAAAAGTGGGTTCCTGACCAGCTTGCTAATCTTTTTGTCTAGCCATGAAGGAAGAGATCAAGAGATATGCAATAGTGGTGACTATTCATTGTCAAGGAGAGGTGCTGAGTCATAGATCTTTTCAGCTTCCATCTGTATGTTGTCTTCCCCCATTATGTTTTAAGCTCCTTGAGGTCAGGAACTGTCTTTCTTTTTAATTTGTATCCCCAACACAGCACAGTGCCTAGCACATGGTAGGTGCTTAATAAAGGTTTATTGACTGATAAAATGGAAGTGCAGAAATGGGGATATAGAAAATGGAGAATGTTTGCTAACATTTGGGTAATTCTTATAATATTCATGAGCTGGATCATTATCCTTTAACTGGGGATTCACTGGGGGCGGGGGAGGGGATGGATAAGTAGAAGATTAAAAATAGTTTGGCATTGTCTAATTGCAATTCTAGAAATTGGGAAACCTCATCTTTTAGAGAGAGGATCTCAGATTCTTTTTAAAAAATTTAATGTAATTTTATTTTATTTTAGTTTACATCATTCATTTCCACAAGATTTTGAGTTACAAATTTTCTCCTCATTTTCCCCCTATCCACCACCCTAAAACAGTGATCCCACTGAATATCCCCTCCCCCAATCTTCTCTCTCCTATGTCTTACCCCATACCCTCTCCAATTTTCCAGTAGGACATGGTGGATCTATATGCCCCAGTGCCTACACATCTCATTTCCCAGTTACATGTAAAATAATAATATATTTTTAATTATTTAATTTTAAACCTTTGAATTCCAGATTCCTTCCTTACCTCCCTTGTCACCCACCCTCATTGGGAAGACAAGCAATACAACATAGGCTATACATGTGTAGCCATGCAAAACATTTCCATAGTGGATATATTGTAAAAGACTGACTATATTTCCCTCCATCCCATCCCACCAACCACTTGTTCTGTTCTCTACTTTGATCATGTCCCTTTTAAAAAGTGGGTGCTTCCAACTTCCCACCTCCCAACCTGCCTTCCCTTACATCATCCCCCCTCTCATCCCCTTCCCCCTTACTCTCCTGTAGGGTGAGATACCTTATTTAGTGTTCATTTCATTCCCTCCCTAAGCCAAACTCATTGAGAATAGGGTTGACTCATTTCCTTTTGCCTTCCTGCTCGTGCCCTCCATCGTAACAGTTTGCCCTTGCCTCTTCTATATGAGATAATTTACCCCATTCTATCTCTCCCCGTCTCCTCTCATTATATTCCTCTCTCACCTCTTAATTTCACCTTTTAGGTATCATCCCTTCCTATTCAACTGGTCCTGTACCTTCTGTCTATGTATACCTGTACACATATGTACATATTCTCACATATGCTTTCATATGCCCATATACCCTCCTATATAGACATATATATGTACATATACATATTTGTATACACACACATTTCTATTCCTTTCAACTATTCTGATACTGAAAAAAGTTTCATAAGTTACAATTATCATTTTTCCATGTATGAATGTAAGTAGTTCAACTTTGGTAGGTTCCTTATGATTTCTTTTTCCTGTTTACCTTCTCAAGCTTGTCTTGCTTCTTGTAATTGAATGTCAAATTTCCTATTCAACTCTGTCTTTTTCATCAAAAATTCTTGAAAGTCCTCTCTTCCATTGAATGAACATATTTTCCCCTGAAACATGATACTCAGTTTTGCTGGGTAGGTGATTCTTGGTTTTAGTCCCAGCTTCTTTGACCTCTGGAATATCATATTCCAAGCCCTTTGATCCCTCAGTGTAGAAGCTGCTAGATCCTGTGTTATCCTGACTGTGTTTCCACAGTATTCAAATTGTTTCTTCCTGGATGCTTGTAATATTTTCTCCTTGATCTGGGAACTCCAGAACCTGGCTATAATATTCTAAGGAGTTTTCTTTTTGGGATTTTTTTCAGGAGGTGATTGGTGGATTCTTTCAACTTCTATTTTGCCCTCTGGTTCTAAAACATCAGGGCAATTTTCCTTGAGAATTTCTTGGCAGCTACTTATGCAGTGGGTAGAGTCTTGGACCTGACTTCAGGAAGATCTGAGTTCAAATTCAGGTTCAGACACTTACCAGCTGTGTGACCAAGTCACTTAACCTCTGTTTGTCTCAGTGTCTTCAACTGTAAAGTGGGAATAGTAATAGCAACTACCTCCCAGAGTTGTTGCGAGGCTAGATTGAGATAATATTTATTAAAGCATAGTGCCTGGAGCATAGTAGGCACTATATCAGTGCTTATTCCCTTCTTTTTCCATTTCAGCTCTGGTATCTCTCCTGTCATAGTCTGGAGTACAAAGGTGTTTTGTAATCCCTCATGAAGTTTAAAGCCCTAACAAGGTTTATTTCCACTCAGGATACTGAGGAGAGTATATTGAGTAGCTAGGCTCAAAGCAAACTTAATACTTTTCAGTTATGTGAGACCTTTATTTCCCATATTCCTTAGCTCTGATCTCCCTTCTGCCATATCCTGGAGTACAAAAGTGGTTTGTGTACTCTTGTGATGTTTAAAGGCCCGTCAAGGTTTATTTCCATTTTATTGAAGCCCTGGCGAGGTTTATTTCTTCTCAGGACACTGAAGTAGCTAGGCTCAAAGCAAGCTCAATACTTTTCAGTTAATTTCCCTTCTTCCTTGCCCTAATCATGCCCTTTCTGCCTCTCTTCTTCCCCCTCCTCTCCTTCATTCTTGTGGTTTATATCCCTTACACAATCTTCTATTATTTGTGCAAGTGCATGATCCTATAATTTCCAAGGGGAAGGGGAAAGAGTCATTGACCTCCCAGGAGTCACTAGGAGAGAATCCACATAGATCTGCTGCCCTTGTGAACTCTGTACACATTCCAGCTATCCTTGGCTGAACCAACTAACACAGAAATATGATCAGAGTTTCATCAAAATAACCTCCTCTCTCATGGAGAATGCCTTGGACAGAGTCCAAATGGAAGAAGGACTCCCTACACATGATTAGGGCTTATAGATACTACTATTTGTGGTTAATAATAATAACTAACATTATCAAATGCTTTAAAGTTTGCAAAGCATTTTATGCATATTTTTGTATTGATTCCTCTCAACAACTCTGGGGCAGGTGATATGATATTATACATGAGGTAACTGAGGCTGAAAGGCTAAGTGACTTGCTCAGTGTCACACAGTTGGTCTCTAAGTGGAGATTTGAACTCAGGTCCTTCTGACTCCAAGTGCAGCACTCTATCCACAGTACCCCCTAGCAGCCTCTTTATGACTTTGTGCTGATTTCATCAAGCATAAGGTTAGTAAATAATTTCTTCAATTATTTCCATCATACTCAAATATGTTAGTCAAATAATTCATTCAGAACAAAACATAAATGGATGAAAAATAGTTATTGCTCTGCAATAAGAAGATAAGTGGACAATCTCTTAGTACAAATATACCTTGGACAGGAATTATGGATATGAATAAGAGAGCAGGATGGATTATACTTGGGAACTAGGAAATGCTATTACCCAGAGTTGTTCAACTCAAGTAGAAACGAATCCCTAGGGGCTGCATATTGATTTAGAAAACCTCAACTTAACATTATTTATGTTTTATTATATTTTTATTCATGTGCTGGATTTGCAATCAGAGGACCCAGGCTCAAATCCTACCTAGAACACATACTAGTTGTGTGACTCCATTCCTTGCATTTCCCCATATGTCTTGTTGGTCATTTGCTGCTCTTTCCTCACATGAGATTAAAGAATAGGAATGATTTCTGTTCTCCCCTGCACCCCACCTCAAAGCAAATTATGTATTATCCTGATTTAGGAAGTAGCACATGTAGAGGGGAAATAACATGGGTTTAAATATTTTGTAGAATACCTGTCTGGGGGGGGTGGTCAGGTGGCTCAGCCAGTAAGAGCACCGGCTCCAGTGTCAGGATGACCTGGGGATCAAATCCGGGCTCAGACACTTAGCACCACACGTGTAATCTTGAGCAAGTTACTTAACCCCAATTGCTTAAAAAAAAAAAAAGAATACCTGTCTGGGGAGTCACAGACTCTCTAAACTTCATTCTTCATGAGGCTAACTACATCTTTGTTGGGAGAGGGTTCCAAATATCACCTTCCAGAAAGTTATGTTTGAGTCATGTGACACAGGGAGGTTTTCCTGAGTATAGGAAGTTTTTTTTCTTTTCTTTTCTTTTCTTTTTTTTTTAAAGCAATCAGGGTTAAGTAACTTGCTCAAGGTTACACGGCCAATTATTTCTGGGTGTGGTGCTGAGTATCTGAGCCCGGATTTGATCCAGGTCATCCTGACACTGGAGCCAGTGCTCTTACTCACTGAGCCACCTGGCCGCCCCTAAGCAATTGGGGTTAAGTAACTTGCTCAAGGTTAATGGCCAGGTGTTTCTGGGTGGGTGCTAAGTGTCTGAGCCCGGGATTCGATCTCCAGGTCTTCTCAACACTGGAGCCGGTGCTCTTACTTGCTGTGCTACCTGGTCACCCCTGAGTATAGGAAGTTTTGAAAAGAAAGCTAGGTATTTTTAATTGTCAAAATTTGTGGTTAATAATGATAACTAACATTATAACATGTATATGTAACATATATAACATTATGTATTTGCTCAAAGTCTATTATAAATATTATTGACTATTATAAACAACCAAATTAACTATAAAGAACATATGAAGATACCATCTGAATCCAGAGAAACAACTGATAAATGGAAGTAAGTATAGAATAATTTTATACATATATACCTGTTTGTGTCTAATGGTAGCCATCTCTAGGATGGGGGGGGGGAATGAAGGAAAAAAAGGAATTTACACAATAACTGTTGAATATTTAAAATGAGTAGAAAGTTGTACATAGTAGATTTTCAGTTTCATGTGCAATTATCTTTTTTATTATACTATGTTATAAAAATGCTTGTTTTATTTCACAAATTAAAAATAAAAGAAATTTTTAAAAATGAAAAGGAAGTTAGGAAGGAGAAGTCAGAAAGAGAAGCAGATCCAAGTTAATCCCTGGCAAGATTAGTATGCAGAAGCAACATAGTGCCAGGGTGGTGAGATGTGGGGTTCAGTTCTCCATCCAGGAGGCTTTTCCCTTATCTTTGTCTAGACCATAGACCATTCTGGTACAACGAATCCTTGGTCAGAGTGACAGCAATAGGCTCTCTCCACCTATCTGCATCACCTGCCCAGACAGACCACGCCTGACTGCTTACCTGAACTGCATCATACTCCCTGGAAACTCATCGTCACACAAGCACATCAGCTCTGAAGCTCATGTCTTTTCAGTGCCTACTGTCCTTGGGGCTGCTCTTTCCCTCTGATTGGAGTGGCTGAAGGGTGGAGGATGTCCAAGGCAGCTACCTCCCCACTCCCCACTCTGCTGCAGAACTTCATCACGCCTCCTTACCAGCCTATCCTTCATTCCCTTTTCCTTTTCAACTTCTTATGTGTTATGATCTCCTTGAAAGCAGGGACTGTCCTTTGCCTTTCTTTGTATCTCCAATGCTTAGCACAGTGCCTGGAACATAGTAGGCACTTCATAAATGTTTATTGATTGACTAACTGCTATGATCCTCAAAGCTTCATCATTTTAGCACCGAGATTCCCAGTATGCTGCAGGAGCTGCAGAAAGATCAGATGAGATAATATTTGAAAAGTGTTTGCACCATTCCTGGAACATAAGAGGGGAGGGGCTTAATAAATGCTCATTCCTTTTCTCCCTCTCCGAAAGGTTTTCTACCACTTCCTATGAGAGATTGAGCTATCCTTCCCTCTTGCTTTGTTCGAGTGGCAGAAAGTCTGTTTGGGAGTCAATGCAATTGCCTGGTTTCCTCTCCTATTGGGTGATGAAACAATGAGAAAGTACAAGCATTAGATTGACAATAAGGAAATGAGGAGCAGGTTTGCTATGGGCATCTGTGGGAGATTGTACTATTTGCATGAGGGTATTTTCTTTGCCATTTATTTTACTATGTAATTTAGCTGTCTTTTGTTCTGAACTAATAGTTCTGTTTGGTCTGGTAAATTAAACCTTAGTAAAGGATCACCAGGTCTGCTTTTGAGTGGAAACTGAACCAAAGCGTGCAGTTAACCTTTAGTACCTTTCAGAGAGATCATGACTGAAAAGGAATCTGGCCACAATTTACTTCTGAATTTCTAAGATCTGTGATTTCATTGGCATGGGGTATTTACTCTGCTGGATAGCTAGGTGGCACAGTGGATAGAGTGCCTGGCCTAAAGTCAGGAAGTCTCATCTTCCTAAGTTCAAACCTTAGAAACTTGCTAGCTGTGTGACCCTGGGCAAGTCACTTAAACCCTGTTTACTTCAGTTTCCTCATCTGTAAAGTAAACTGGAGAAAAAAATGGCAGACTACTCCAGAATCTCTGCCAAGAAAACTCCTAATGGGGTCATGAAAAGTTGGATATGACTGAAACATGACTGAACAAACTCCTTCTACCATTTCAGATTACAGTCCTTCATGAGGTGCTGTGGCTGATAAAATCTGTCCTCTGGTGACCAGCCATTTGGTGATGAGTATTTCTCATTTTAACAATATTAGTTCCCAGGGAACAGCTTCATATTCTGTTGCTTGACATTTCTACCTGAAGGCTTTCTAGTCTGGTATACTGTCAGAATTAATGTTCTGTTAGCATACCTTTCAAGACCCCAGATCAGGCCTGTACATATGGACTGTGGCCTCTTTAGGGCCAGCCAAAGAATTTCAGGCAACCCATGAAAAATGTAGAGGATGTAAGAGAAAGTAAAGATGTAATGAGTGCTTTGTACATGCCCCAATTAACCCACCTTCTACTAGTCACTATTACACTTGTAATGTAACTTGGCAGGTGTGTTGCTACTGTGGGCTCTCTCGGTTGTCACATGAACCATGGAAACTAACCATTGTCAGTCTGTTTCTAGTCTGAGGGGGGCAATTTCATGAGAAATAAAAAAAATCTTAAGCAATAAGTATAATTAATTGATATCAATTGAATTTCCCTTTTTACAAAATATGGTTTATTTGCAAAACGGTTTCATCATTAATTATACTTTTACTTGGAAAGTGAGCTGCTAAGAATCTATCTGCAGTCCAAAGAAGTTCAGCCTATTTTAATTTTGGCCTCTACCTGCGGCCAAGTTGTTCAGGTCTGCCCTAGACTCATCTCTATGCCATAGTCAGCCACTGGAGTAGAACTTTATTGGTGAAGGAATAGTAGCTACTCCAAAAAATTTGTTGATTTGAATTAAATTGGAAAGGCATAAATAGTATAGCTGATTCTCACACTCAGAAAGTGAGGTAAAGAAAATATAGTGTATACACACACACACACACACACGGGGAAAAAGTACATGATGAGTAGAAGGAACCTCATCATCAGAATTTACATTGTCTCTAAGACTGTTGTGGGTATATACATGTATATATGCATATATATGTGATGATATGATATATAATATGATATTATGGAATTCCCAGGTAAGGAAGCTTACTAAAGTATTTATGTTTGTATATATGCACATTTAAAGGTGCCCCCTGCGCACACACATACACACATATACACACACATACGATGAATCAGGAAAGAAGAAATAAAGGATAAAAGAATTTATGGAAGGTAAAATTCAAGAAAGAAAGAAAAGAAAAATTATAAATGTTCCCTAGAGTTCATCCTTTTTCCATTCTCCAATGCTTACCTTTGGAATTTGTGGATGAAAAAAAATTATTTCCTTCCTGAATGCCTTGCTGAACTGT
Source organism: Petaurus breviceps papuanus (assembly GCF_028583685.1). Taxonomy (NCBI): domain Eukaryota; kingdom Metazoa; phylum Chordata; class Mammalia; order Diprotodontia; family Petauridae; genus Petaurus; species Petaurus breviceps. Next base: position 17,719,248 of record NW_027187376.1, on the reverse strand, counting down.
GTTGAACATAGCTAATGAAACATATGCTATTGATGGTAAATAACTATGAGGGTGAGATGGGCTGTATGCAAAGTTGTGGTAGCACAGGATATAGCTATGCATAAACATTTTACTTCTCATGTTATAGAAATTACTATTTATCAGGAAGAGGGGTTCTAGTTAGAAATTTTTCTCTGCTTAAAAAAAGATATAGCGTGATAGATAAAGAGTTGTTTATAATGTTATAAGAAAGCAAAACTGCTGAGTTAGGGAAGAAGAAATAAAGAAAAAGGGATAAAACAATTTAGGGAAAGTTACATTCAAGAAAGAAAGAAAAGAGAAATTATAGATATTGGTTAAAGCTCATCCTTTCTCTGTTGTTATAGAATAACTCATTTCTTCCAAGTGACATTGACCTTATATACTTGATTTTTCAGAGTCCACAGTCAGCATGTACCTATATACATATGTAGTGAATATATAGAATTTGAATCTGTCTGTCTCTCTATTATGTATATTCCTTCATCTAATTAGCACTCACATACAACAGATAATTGAATAGTTTAAAGATTTTACTTATGAAATTCTTGTGAACTCTGCAATATGGATTTTGCTGGTAGATCAACTGAAAATGACTGTAAAGGATTAGTATGAGAATGACTGATGAAGGGGCAAACAAACCAACTTCCTAACAAAAGTCTTTTATCAAAAGCCTGTTAATGGCCAATCATTTCCTTTGGAATTTGTAGATTAAAAAAAAAAAGTCGCCCTTTCTTCCTGAATTCCTTGGAGAGCTGTGTTGAGCATAGCTAACGAAACATAGGCTATCGATGGTAAATAACTATGAGGGTGAGATGGGCCATATGCGGAGCTGTGATAACACAGGATATAACTATGCATAGACATTTTACTTCTCATGTCAAAGAAATTGTTATTTATCAGAAAGAGTGTTTACTTGCTAGTAAATTTTCTCTTTGCTTAAAAAAAAAATAATTCATTAGGGGCGGCCAAGTGATACAGTGAGTAAGAACACTGGCCCCAGAGTTGGGAGCCCTGGGATCGGTTCTGGGCTCAGATACTTACCACCCACACAAAATAACTGGCCGTGTAACCTTGAGCAAGTTACTTAACCCTGATTGCTTTAAAAAAAAACTCATAGCATGGTAGATAAAGAGTTTATAATGTTATAAGAAAATACAACTTTTGAGTAAGGAAAGAAGAAATAAAGAAAAAAGAATAAAAGAATTTAGGGAAGGTAATATTGCAGAAAGAAAGAAAAGAGAAATTATAGATGTTGCCTAGAGTTCATTCTTACCCATTATTATAGAATAGCTCAGTCCTCCAAAGTGACATTGAACTTAAACGTCCAATTTGTCAGCAAGTCCACAGTCATTGCCAGTTAAGGATTTAGGTGTCACTTCTTGCGCAATAAATGGCACAGTGGCAAGGGGTGGGGAGCAGAGAGGGAACAAAATTATTTCTAGGTTCAAAGGTACTAAATTTTAATGATTAACCGCATAATGGCATCAGGACCTATTCTCTGAGTTGGGTAAACTCTACTGTCTGCTTTCACTTCTCCCATTCTTGAGTGCTGATGGAGGTAAGAAACCAGTCTGATTGTATGCAGTAGAAATTCCTGTTGTTGTCATGGTCCCCATTTCTACCTGGAGATATTTATATTTATCTTTTATGGACTCCTTGTTTGATCATCTTCAGTAGTTATGCCTCTCCTCTCTCTTCAGGGCCCTGACTGCATCTCTGCTCTCCTTAGTCTCAGTATAGGATATACTCTCCTTTAGTAAAAAGATTCAACTCTCCAACATGGGTACCCTTAGCTTTCCTCCTCTTCACTTCAAATTTTCTTTATATTTTTATTTATTCTTCTTTCTTTTCTTCCTGAATCTGAGGAAGAAATTCCACCATTTTTTCCCAGGGCTAATTCTTCTCTGTGCTCTTGATGTCATTTCTGATAACAGGGACTATCTTTCTACACCCGGTCACTAGCACATATTTTCCCCTTAGATTTAACTACTTTTAAAGGGTTGCCTGGGGTCACTGAAATAATAAAAGCCTCGCCCAGTATTACACACCAGGGCTAGCATTTGGATCCTCTTCTTCTAGCATCTGAGACTAGTTTCTTAAACTCTACATCATGATGACTCTCACCTTGCACATAGTAGGCTCTTAATAAATGCGTCTTGAATTGTTGAGTTGAAACCCTTTCTAACTTTTAAAAAAATTCTTCCTCTAACAATTTTCTTCTCTCTTATGCATTTTTGTTCTCTCCCTTTCTACTGACTCCTTCCCTTCTGCCTCCCCAAACCCCCCCTTCCCAACAAAACACAACTCACTCCTAAACCTTTGTTAGCCTTACTTTGGCCTTTACCACTCCTGGAGCTCTTGAAGGACACTTATAGTCCTTTCTTTGATCCCTTTGGAATCTATTCTCTTAAAATCTAGAGTGTCTTCCTTCATAGATCCCTTATAGTAATTTGGGGATTTATGATAGTCAAAATGACTTAGTCACTCGAAGTTGTTCTTAAAACAATATTAGTGTTACTGTATACAGTGTCCTCTTGGTTCTACTCATTTTGCTGTTCATTATTTCATGCAAGTGAATCCATGTTTTTCTAAAATCAATGAGCCCATCATTTCTTATAGCACAGTGCTGTCTGCATCCAGAGAAAGAACTGATAAATAGATGTAAATATTTATAAAATGATTTTACATATATATGTATATATGTGTGTATACATGTACACACATATGTATAGATAGATAAATAGATAGACATCCTTGTGTCCGATGGCAGCCATCTTTAGGGTGAGGGGGAGGGAAGAAAAAAGGAAAAATTACATGATAACTTTATTATATATTTAAAAGGAATATCAAATTGTACATAATAGATTTGCAGTTTCATGAGCAATCTTTTTTTTCTAAAAATTCTACTATATTGTAGAAATGTTTGTTTTATTTCATAAATTAAAAATGAAATAAATTTTAAAAATCTAGAATGTAGATCAAACTACTCCTGGTTTTTTGCTGCAAAAAAAAATATGCATCTACCATTCTAATCTATCCGATTTAGCTTTCTGGCATGCTACAGGACTATAGATCTAAAACTAGAGAGTTACTTGGAAGTCAGCTAGTACAAGCCTCTTATTACGTAGATGAGGAAGCTGAATCTGTGGGAAGAGCTCGCCCAGGTAAGAAGCAGCAGAGGGAGTATCTGAACGTTCCTCTTCCAAGGCCTGAACCAGGGCTTTTCCAACTGCAGTGCTTGCTAATGTATTTCAGCAATCAGTTGTACCTAAAGTTCTTTCAGCTTCGAAATCCTAAGACAAGGTCCCTGCCCTTAAAAAAGAAACATGTTGATAAAGTCCTAGAGAAGCCAAGAGCATCTCCACACCACCATGAAACATTGTCAAATAAAAGACATTATCAAAGAGATGTATGGCCAGAAAAGGAGGTAAGCTCATTATGCAGTGAGAGATCAATCACTAAACATTTCTTAAGAGTTCACTATGGGGCAACTAGGTGGCACAGTGGATAGAGCACCAGCCCTGGAGTCAGGAGGACCTGAGTTCAAATCCAGCCTGTGTGACCCTGGGCAGGTTACCTAACCCTGATTGCCACACCCCCTTCCTTCCTCCAGTCAAAAGACTTCACTATGTGCCAGGCACAGTGCCTTAACATACATATATGTTAAGCACTGGAGATACAAAAAAAGGCAAAACAAAACAAAACAAAAAGTCCCATTTCTCAAGGAGTTCACGATCTAATGAGAGACGCAACACATAAACAACTATTTGCAAAATACATACCGGATAAATCTGAGATAATCACAGAGGCAAGGGGCTAGCATTAAGGGGATTTGAGAAAGGCTTCTCAGGGGAGGATTTTAGAGGAGGTGGCTACACATACACATTAAAAATTATAGGGGTGGCAGCTATATGGTACAATGAATAGAATGCCGGCCCTGGAGTCAGGAGGACTTGAGTTGAAATGCGACCTCAGACACTTAACACTTTCTAGTCCAGTGACCTTGGACAAGTCACTTAACCCCAATTACCCTGCCTCTCCCCCTCCAAAAAGCAAAAACAAAGAAAAAATTACATGGGAGGTCCAATGGAAAAGGAGTAGAAAGTAGAACACAAGAGCAATAAGAATTTGTCCAATAGACCATGGTGATCAATCTAGAACTCTTCGTTATTCAGGAGTTGTGGCAAATGACAATCATGAAGTTCTTTTAACTTAGAACTCTGATAAAATCACTGTTTCAGATTTGTATATTTTCCGCAGAACGAAAAGCACTTCCTCCATTTCCCTCTGCCCTTTTGCTTACTATTCATCTCTTTTTAGGACTATAACCATCAAGAGAGCATTTGGTCATATTGCCCCATTGGGGGATGCCCAAGTTCCATCTGGAAGTCCCCTACTTCTCCACCTCCATCACTGACATTGATACACACACACACACACACACACACTGTAAATATTTCTTGTGCTCCATTAATATATAATTCCTGCATACGGACCTTGCTTTTTCACAACTCTCTGGTTTCCTAGAAGTCCACTTGCGTTTATTTTCTCCTGACCCATCTCCACTCATGTAGATGTCACAACAAAAAGCAAGAATTCTTTACTTTGATAGATTCATGGATCTGTGGTCTCACTGATGTGGTTACTACCTCCAGTGATACAACCCATGTAAGAATTTGCTTTAAAAAATTGTCAAACATTTAAAAAGCTATCATTACCATTGAACCATGGTATGCACAATGTCTCTAGCCCACTGCCAAAATTAAATATCATTACTATAAACCTTACTATAGTGCTACATGGATTCAGAAATGTTGCTTAGTTGTTTTTCAGTCATGTCTGATTCTTTATAACACTATTTGGAATTTTCTTGGTAAAGATACTGGAGTAGTTTGCCATTTCCTTCTCCAGCCCATTTTACACTTTTGTTTTTTGAAGCTGCTGCAATACTAGTAAGATAACCTTGTTCAGAGTATTGTGAATTTTAATTACAAACTTATATTACCAACTTTTTTGTTGTTGTTGCTTTTTGGAGGGGGGAGGGCAGGGTAATTGGGGCTTAAGTGACTTGCCCAAGGTCACATGGCTAGTATGTGTTAAGTGTATTACCAACTTTTAAATATATCAGAATTTATGTCTTCAAATAAATGCTGTCCTTTTAAAAGTATTCACAAACCAAAGTTACACAAGTCTTCTAACATTGCTGGAATTGCCTTTATAGCCTTCAAGAGAAGTTATTTTGAACAGATAATTGTAGTAAATCTTTGTTCTTTAAGGGTGGATTTGATTTTTTTTGGAAGAGTGAGCTAATTTAGATCCAAGGTGAAAGAGGTGGGGGTTCAAGGTAAGTGAATAATATGGTCTTTGGTTAAAAAAATGAACAACAACAAAAAATTCAAATACCAGAGACAGCAGATGTCACTATAAAGTAACAAGACTTCCTTTATTGAGTGTCTTATAACTACCTTTCAAGATGATTCCAAAAGAGGACACACAGCATTTTTTTGAGTAATAGGTGAGTCAGTGGCATATGTATGTAACCTTCCAAGGTCATTATTTGGAAAGACAACACATGCACAATACACATATATGTATGCATGTGTACATGTGTGTATGTCTATATATGTATATATGCATACGTGTATGTTATGTGGCTTTAGACTTTCTGGCATATAGATTAAAGCATCAAGGTCTTTGCCTTGGATTGTCTTTGTTTAAGACGGAAAATTGTTGCATGGTTTGCAAAATCTAGTTGTCAGTGGAATGCTCAACTCCACCCTAATTTGATCTGTACAGAAAGTTCCTATCTATGCCAATGTACTGTAGCAGCACTTTTTGTGGCAGGGAAACAAAAACCCTGGAAACCAAATGGAAGTACCCATTAATTTGAGAAGCAATGAATAAATCCTGTTGCATTGTAAGAAATGACAAATATGAAGAATTTAGAGAAACTTGGTAAGACTTGTATAAGTTGATGTAGAGTCAGAAGAGTAATATAAACAGTGACTATGTAAATGTCAATGAAAAACAGTACTCATAGGTATCTAAAACTGAAATTCTTTAAAATAAACAATCTTGATCTTGTAGAAAAAGTTGATAAAACACATTTATTTCCCTTCTCTCAGGAGAAAGGTGAGATGCAATGGGAACAGAATATTGCATACCCTGTCAGAAAAAGTCAGGTTGCTATCAATTTTGCTTAACAATGACAGCTTTCTTCTTGTTTTCTTTTCTTCTTCTTCTTCTTCTTCTTCTTCTTCTTCTTCTTCTTCTTCTTCTCCTCCTCCTCCTCCTCCTCCTCCTCCTCCTCCTGCTCTTTGTTCTTTGTTACAAGGAAGAGTATATTGGGAAGTGGCTGCAATGCAAAAAATGAAATATGCAAAAATAATAAAAACATAATGTGGTTTATAGCATATATAATCAAAGATCAGTGATTTCTTTTTTTCAAGTCTTAATCACAACAAATGCTATTTTGTCACTTGCCATCATAATGTGTAATGAGCAGTCTTATCATACATAAGAATGCTACATTGGTAATTGGACTCATGACTTTTGCTTGTTGCTGACTCCTTAAATGAATGTAGCACATTTAAGGCATAGTAAAATGCCATTATTTGAGCTCATAAACACAAAATGCTCTCAGCATTCTATTTCCTAGCCTTTGGTGGAGATTACTTCAGTTCTATTTTTGAACAGTATCTTTCAGATTATCTTTGAGATGTCAATTTTCCACTTTGGTTTCCGTAACTTTGTTCATTATGTCACAAAAACTTCTTAAAGATGCTAAATCAAGCATAAATGAGTGTTTGCTATCAGAGTTTACTGAAGATGACACCTGCAGTAAAGCATGAGGCCATCAGGGCTAGGGTGTTAGGTACATCTTGCACTCTCATGTAAATACTAGACGGGTGTCTAACCAACTTACTGCAAGGTCCCTACCTAGGGTTACTCTGTTCTTTAGTGAGTTAGAACTCATGGGGGAATCTTTGTTCAGGAAGCCTCTAGAGCAGGGGTTCTTAACCTGGGGTCCACAGATAGATTTTATGGGAGTCTGTGAATTTATTTTTTATCTATCTATCTATCTATCTATCTATCTATCTATCTATCTATCTATCTATTTATTTATTTATTTTTAAAGCAATCGGGGTTAAGTAACTTGCTCAAGGTTACACGGCCAGTTATTTCTGGGTGTGGTGCTGAGTACCTGAGCCCGGATTTGATCCAGGTCATCCTGACACTAGGGACGGTGCTCTTACTCGCTGAGCCTCCTGGCCACCCCTAAGCAATTGGGGTTAAGTAACTTGCTCAAGGTTACACAGTCAGGTGTTTCTGGGTGGGTGCTGAGTGTCTGAGCCCAGGATTCGATCTCCAGGTCTTCTCAACACTGGAGCCGGTGCTCTTACTCGCTGTGCTACCTGGCTACCCCGGGAGTCTGTGAATTTAAATGGGAAAAAAATTATATCTTTATCATCATTAAACTCTAAAGGAAATTTAGCATTTCCTTCAATTATTTAAAAATTTTATTCCAAGAAGAGATCCATAGACTTCATTAGACTGCCAAAGGGGTTAAGAAAAAGGCTAAGAACTTTGTAGACATTTGGGGAAAGTGGGTCTCAAATGAATGTATTTTCTTGGGTACGTGATTTTGAATTGAAATAAGTAAATAAAGTTTCTAGTTCCAGATTATACTCTAGAACTACCTGAAGTTCCAGAGATATGGACTGGGCATACCCTATAACTATGAAGGCTTTTTTTTTTTTTTTGGTTCACCCTCAGTATCCCCTCCCCCATCTTCATTTCAAGGACTACCTGACTCCTAGGGTTATTTCAGTTTGGGGAATCACTTCACTGGATCCCTGGGTGCCCAAGGTCTAGGACTGCCTAGGAACCTTTCTCCCCTGACTCTTAACTAGCAGAGATGCTATTGTTAATGAGAAAGAAAAAGAAAAGAAAAACAGAAGTAGCTAGGTAGTGATGTAGATACTTACCCTTGGACACTTATGAGCAGTGTGACCCTGAGCAAGTCACCCTCTGTTTCCCTCAATTTCCTTGTATGTGAAATAATTACAATGAAATGAAGAAATGGAGTATTATCCAGACAAGCAATTTATTTTACAAGTTATGCAGTTGCAGAAACAAATCAGGCCCAAGGCTCTTGGTAGTACAAGAGGCCTTGAACCCTGGTTTTTATACAGTTAATGTACAATTTAGAGGAGGGATAAATAGGATAGAAGAATTAAGCCACCTGGTTTCTTATTGGTAGAGGGGACCAGGAGACACTCAGGTGAGAGGGAGAGGGGTATTCTTGCTGGGGATAGTGGGGAGGAAGATGAGTCTTGTGAAATCATCAGGATCAAGTGAGTTACATGGAGTTGAACTTAACTTCACAAAATGGGGGCAAAGACAAAATGGAGTCACTGAAGTTATTTTTAATGTAACAATACCTACTTCCAAGGGTTGTTGTGAGGATCAAATGAGATAATTATTTTTAAAATGTACAGCACAGTGCCTGGCACATAGTAGACTCCATATAAATGCTTATTTTCTTCCTTTCTTCCCCTTTAATTTTATATAGATATATCTAAATTTGCCAATATTTAATTATTCATTCATTTGTCCACTCATTCATTTTCATTCATTCAATTGCACATCTACTTATTCAAGACATATTAATTGTTTTCCATGTAAAATTCATTGTACTAGGTACTGGGTTGTTGAAGCCTTCTGTGGGAGAGTTGAGGGTGGGATGTAAAGGTAAATGAAACACAGTTAACAAATTTGGAATCTAGTAGTGAAGGCTTTGCTCAAGAAATTGGTCCAGTTTGCATGGAGTGTTGGGTAAATAAATATAAAGGAGATGAGCCTAGAAGAGGATGTTGGTGCTTTCTATGCCAAAATTTTAGAATTTATTTCATAGGCAATAGAGAGTCTTAGAAAGTTTCTGAACAAAAAAAGTGCTATGTTTTAAGGTTAATTTAGCATCATCTATAGATACAAATTATATGTATATAAAGATATACCTATAGATGTATATATATGTAGATATATTCTGGTAAATGTTTAACAGTAGTCTCTTTGGGAAAATGTATATATGACCCGCTTTAAATTTCAATCTGCATTATTTATATTTTCTCCATCACTTTCTTAGATCTAGAGTTGACAAAACATAAATCAAGCCCTGATTTGTAGAGTTTGCCAGTTTCCAAGGTGTAAATGCTCACAATGAAAATCTAATAATCAGTTTTTGAACCTCTTTGATCTGGCTATATAGCATGCCCTAGGTTATAGGGAAGAGTCAATTCAATTTAACAAACATTCAAGTGTTTAATATGCACAAGGCAGATGATAGGTCATAGAATCTAGAGGAAACAGAAGAAAACAATGGTTAATTGATTGGACCAGGGTCACATCACCAGTAAGTGTCTGACTCCAGGCCTAGTGCTCTATCCACATTGTCCTACCAACTGCCTCAATATAAAAACCTCTGCAAACTTTGAAGGGCTAGATACAATTTTATAAATTGCTTCCCCAGATGTTGCCCTGATGAGTATCTTCTCTGCAACTTAAAGTTCTAGAGAGTTGACTAAAGGATGCAGAAGTTAAGTGACAGACCTAGGGCCACATAGTCAGTAGGTAGCACTGGTAGGACTTCATCTCAGTTCTTTGAGGCCCTAAGGCTAGCACTCTGTCTTCTATACCAGTTGTCTTTCACTAGATGTAGGAAGAAAGGAGTAGAAAATGTACTTGTGGCTAGAACCAGGAGAAGGAAATCCAAGACCTTTTCCTTGGCCTTAAAAGCCTTGCCCTGAATTGTCGCTCAGTTACTAGCCTTGCCAGCTTTCTCCTTGGCACTGAGTATGCCTGAAGTCTGAAGTGGTGGTTGTTTTTCATCTGGGATTGCAGTGTTTGAAGTAGTTGCTAGGGCATCTATGGAATTTTCATATTCTAGCCCAGAAAAGAAATTTCATTCCACCCTCCCCTCCCCCTCCCCCCCCAACTGGACATTCTTATTTAGTGGAGATACAATGAAACGGCTGTGTCTGCCTTGGTGTTTTGGCAGAACTCTGAAGTGCGGCCTCGCTCTGGGAACCCACAGTCCAAGAATAAGACACCATTTGCGTCTGTCCTTGTTGAATTTGGATAGAGAAGTTAGGTTCAACTATGCCTGAGAAGCCACTGTCTTTCAGGGTCAGAAAGGGCTGATTTTTCAAGTGTGTTTCACTGTTTACTGGTGACTACCAAAATAATTATTTCCTGTGTAGGTCTCTGGGAGTGAGGTAATCTGAAGGAAAATGTTTCATTGTGTTGACCTGGGTTGGGCTGGGCCATTTAGCAGTCCCAGACATTTCCTTAAAGTGACAGGGATTGTGCTACATTTTAAATTCTGGTCTCAAGTGTCCCCAAAGGAAAATCATCTTTTCACTTTTTGATATTTTATTTTATTTTTGGAAGGTTGGAAGGAAATAGGAATGGTAGTAACTGTGATCCCTGCAATTTGTTAGCATGCTCTCCATTGAAATTACTTTATGCTTTTGTACATACTTTGTCTTTTTTTATGTTTTGTATGTACTATGTACTTTGTACATATGTATTTGTCAGCAAGTTTTATCTCTTCCTCTTCCCCATCCCCCAATGGAATGTAAGTGCTTTGAGGGCAGGGACTATTTTGTATTTGTCTTTCTATACCCACTGGGCAGCATGGTAGATAGAGTGCTGGCCCTGGAATCAGGAAAACCTGGGTTTAAATCCAGCCTCAGACACTTATCAGCTATGTAATCCTGGGCAAGTCACTTAACCTTGTTTGCCTTAGTTTCATCCTCTGTAAAATGAGCTGGAGAAGGCAATGGTAAACCACTCCAGTATCTTTGCCAAGAAAATCCCCAATGGGGTCAAGGAGGATTGGAGATGACTGAACAACAAACACCTGCTAATTAATGAGCAGAGTTCTTTGCACATCTTAAGACCTTCTGATACATATGACAAACTATGTGCCAGGCACTGTACTTAAGTGCTGGGATGCAAATAAGAAAAAGAAAGACAGTTCCTGCCCTGAAAGAGCTTGCAATCTAATGGGGGAACACAGTACACAAAAGTAAGTTGAAAAGGAAAAGGAAAGGGAAGAGAAGGTACCTAGAAGGAGGGTCAGGATGGTGATGAGGATGGGTAGAGTGGAAATCAAACACAGCAGTTTGTGGCAGTAGAGATGGCTAGGATTTTGAGACTTCTAAAAAGGGAAGCAATGGGAGGTTTTTTTTGCTTTGCTTCCAGCTCTCTAATCAGAGAGGGAGAAGCATCTGAGGATACTGATGAGGTCTTAGTAGCAAAAAGCTGTCAGTTTCCATTATAATGAGTTTCCTAGTGATGAGCTTCTCCCAGGTGGGACATGATGAAAATGATGGATGGAGTTGAAAGCAAGCTGAAACACCAAGTAGCAAAAGAAGTGCTTAATTTATGTCGGGTTTGATTATCAATTCAAATAGAGATTTCATGAATAGATTCAAAGTTGACTTTATTCTCAAAAGCTTTTACTTTTATTAGTTGGAATCTGGCACATAGTAAGTACTTTGTCATTGTTGTTGAGTCATTTTAATTCTATCTGACTTGCTCTTGTGATCCAATTTGGGATTTTCTTGGCAAGATACTGGAGTAGTTTACCAATTCCTTCTCAGCTCATTTTACAGATTAAGAAACTGAGGCAAACAGAGTTAAGTGACTTGCCCAGGGTCACACTGCTAGTAAGAAAGAGTCTGAGGATGAACTCATGAGGATGAGTCTTCTTGATTCCATGCCCAGTGTTCTGTCCATTGCACTACCTAGCTGCCCAGTAGGTACTTAATAAATGTCTATTGACAGATTGACTAGTACAGAGAATTGGAGACAAGGTGGTATAGGGGAAATAGTCCTGAATTTGGAATCAGAGGGCCTGTATTCAAATCCTTACTTTGTCATTTATCTATGTGGACAAATCACTAAATCTCTCTAGGTCTTAGTTTTTGCATCTGTAAAATGAAGGGAGTTGAGCTAGATGCCCTCAAGCTTTTAGTTCTAAATATGTGACCTTAGATGAGTTCAAAATGCCTGGGTCACTTAGCTTGTTCACTACTGTTTGAAGCAGGGGAGCAGCTGTCCTGGCTAAATCAATACTCTTATGTCTGTCTTACTTAGGAAAATCACACATATATGTGGCACCTGATAGCTTGCAAAACACTGCCTTCATAAGAATGTAAGAGAGGTAGTATAAAAATTATTATCTCCATTTTTCAAATTAGGCAACTGAGACTTAAAGAGTCAGTCAACAAACTTTTATTAAGTCCTTACTATGTGCCAGACACTGCTTAGCACTGGAAATACAAATACAAGTAGAAAGACAGTTCCTACCTTGACGGAGTTTGTATTCTAAGGGAAGAGGATAAGACATAAAATGATGAAGGTGGGGGGGGGGGTAGAGAACTGAAGGAACCCAGCATGGGTTGGGTGAAAGACATTAAGCTAATTGTTCATAGTCACCTCCAGTATTGAAGCCCAGGTCTGTCTGATTCCGAGTCCAATTCTTTTTCCTACATCCTATGGTTCTTCTTTCTTAGATATTTTTGGCTTATAGGACAATGAAAGACCTTTCCATTCAACCTAGAGAGTAAATGAATTTAAGATTCATGAATCTTTTGGAGAAACTTCCCTCTTCTGGTCACCTTGGGAGTGAGAGATATGGAGTTTGTTTGAGGGAGCACCTTGACTGATTTGGACTGTGAAAATAGCACATTGAGGAAGAAGTAGCTACCATGATTACCAGATATTTGACCATATAGAGCAGGGGTTCTTAACTACAAAGATGAACATTATACTGAAATAGTTTTATCAAAACATTAAAAAAATTGGGGCAGTTAGGTGGCCCAGGGAATAGAACACTGGCCCTGGAATCAGGAGGACCTGAGTTTAAATCTGGCCTCAGACATTTAACAGTTACTAGCCATGTGACCTTGGGCAAGTCACTTAACCCCAATTGCCTTGCCTTCCCCCCTCCAAAAAGCAACAATGACAACAACAAATACAAAACCAGCCAAACAAATAAAAACCAAACAAAACATTAAAAAATCCCACAAGTTTATGGATCTGAGGGTAAGAATCCTTAACATAGAAAAATTCCTTGAAGTCAGTGAATAAAACAAACTAAGAAGCATTCAAGTGCTCTAATAGATTGAAGATCTCATCAGTTCAGGAACTTCCTCAAACTATTGGGATCACAACCCCTCCAACCTTCTTTCAGATGTGATTCTTATCCATGTCCTCTCATAAATTCACTGCTGAGGGTCTGCCCTAAGTGCCAGAGTCCTGGCGTGTGGTGGGAAACACACAACATGATAATCAGTGGATCCTCACCCTTACACCTACCTTTTGACATTGTGAGGGTACCAATGGAATATTCTAACTATCCACCTTTCATCTCTTGTTTTTGCCATGTGACCAGCTCATCTTCTCTTCCTATCATACATTTCCTTTATCATGTCAGTCAATAAGCAATTATTAAGAATATCAGTATCTGAGTCAAGTCTTGAGGATACAAAACGGAGGAAAAGATTGTCTGCCTTCTCTTTTTTTTCTTGTTCTTCACTGGTTGTATTTCATACCCTGCTCACCTACTCTCCACACCTCTCCATTGTTTTCTATATGATATTCATTTTTAATTCTTTAAGAGACAGGTGTATTCTAATAGAAGTAAGTAATATGACAAATATTGTCATTGGGATGTTGTGAAAAGAGCACTTTACCTGTAGATAAAACATCTGGCTAATGAGCTGAGTGACCTTAGAATCTCTGTTAAAGTTATCTGTTCCTGATACCTTAGAATGGATTGCAGTTGACCCTGGATTTTCAAAGACTGTACCTTTGGAGTACAATCTCTGGCAGGTCCAACCAAGCTGAATAGCATTTTTTTTAAAGGAGCCAATTATGGACTGTATATCTGTCACCTGAGGACCATCTTAGTTGAATCCAGATGAACTTATCATTAGGATAGTTCAAGGATTATGGGCTGTTTTGGACACAATAATTTCTAAATACTACTTACTAAGAGATATTGTGATTTACCACTGATCACTGAAGTATTGAGATAAGACATGACCTTGAATGAGTCATTTCAACCCTTTGCGTTACTCAAAGCCTTGACAGATGGATAGGGTTTCAACATATAAATATGAAGGTTGAAGGAGGACATTCCAGAAATAGGGAGAGTGTAAGCAAAGACATGCCATCAAGACAGAGCACTCAGGAAAAGTTTGATTGGAACATCACATCTATTCTGAGGAATCATATGCAATGAGGGTAGAAAAAGAGATATATTATGGAGGGCCTTTGATGCTAAACTAAGAAGTTTGGATTCTATTCTGTAAGCAATGGGGACCCATTAATTTTAGGTGGTTGCAAATAGGTAATAAAATAATTGCCTATGGGACTAAGGATGGACAATTGAAGTATAGTGAAGCCTAGATAGGGGTAATGGACTTCGAAAATAGGAAGGTTTTAGAGAATAAAGGAAATAAAAGAGATAAATCAATCAATAAGTACTTGTTGTCCACCATGTATCAGGCATCATGCTAGGCTCTAGGGATGCAAAGACAAAAAAATGAAATGATTTTTTTCTTTGTGAAGCTTACAATCAATTGAAGGATACAGAAAGAACAAGTCTGCTCAGAATTAATAGGAGGAAGAAGTGGAAAGACAGGAGGTTATGGAAAGAGAAAAGTATTTTAATTCAAGATGTTGGTGATTGTAGCTGGTGAAAAGCAAATTTGAGTGGTGGCCAGGTCTAAGTTATGTCCAAGGTGTGGCTAAATTGGAGTAGAAATGATTAAAAAAGTTGAGGAAGTTGAGGAACTACGAGGTCAGGAGTCAAAAGTGTCATCAGAATGTATATTAAAGTACTTGATAATGACAGTGGGAGATGGTGGATGGAGAGGAAGATTGTGAGTCACTGAGGAAGGGAGGAGATTGTTCTACAGGTCAGTAGGTTCTGTATCAAGGTTGGGTTAGAGGTTTGAGATCAAGGGGGAAATCTGTCATTTTAATTTTTGCAGTTGGCACTTGGTCATACATTGTTATCCAGTCAATGGCCCACTCTCTTTCTGAACAACAATTACCAGAACTGGAAATCAGAAGCCATCTCAATTGTGGTAAGGATCATCGAAAAAGTAAAAGTGAAAATTCTGAAGGACTTATGATTCTTGCAGTTTTGTGTCAACAGGAAATGAGCAAATAAAAATTTTGAATGTTGTTGGTGATGGAGGGTAATCCACCCCAGTCTTTGGAACTGGCAGCTGCAGAAAGCAGTGCTATTATTGTCAGACACCTTATGAGCATTTCCCCCTGGATATTTGATCTGGCAGGATATAGCCCCTCAAGGAGGCATGTGAGTTATAAACACAGTTGCCTCATTTTGTTGCGGGGAATATGGGATGCATTACATCTAACTTCTGAGGTACTGTGGGCTGAGGGATGTGTAGGCAGGAGTGTCTGATGTAGAGCAGTGAGACAGAGAAGATGCTGGAGATAGTCAGAAACATATCATAGTATAACATCATAGACTGCTAACTGGAGGGAATTGAAGAGACCGTCTCATCCGAGGGCCTCACTTTACTCACTGACTTGTCAGATCCAGGAAGTGGGGGTGTCAGAGACGTCATGTACTCATGCCCACTTCCTTGTCCCAGACTTAACTACAGGAAAATCATATCCTGACAGAGAAAAACAAAGGAAGTGTAAATGGCATAATCCCATATGTTCATTAATTAAGTTTTTTCAACAAAATTTTATTGAGCATCATATTATATGAAGCTGTTAGGTGATATGTGATATTAAATCATGGTCCTGGAACGGAGGAATTTTACAACCTATCAGGGAAGACAAAACATGAACAAGTAACTATAATACAAGGCAAGGGGAGGGAAAAAGCACTTATTATGTTAAGCACTTTACAAATATCATCTCATTTGAGTCTCACAACCCCGGGAGGGGGATACTATTATTGTAACCATTTAACAGTTGAAGAAACTGAGGCAGAGAGAGGTTAAATGACTTGTCCAGGGTCACACAGCTAGTAAGCAGCTGAGGCTGGATTTGAACTCAAATCTTCTTGACTCTCCAAGTCCATTGTTCTATCGACTGAGCCACCTAGCTACAAATATAACACAGAATATGGTAAGTACCACAACAGATACACAAAGAACTGAAAGACTACATGCATGTGGCCATATATATAAATGTATGCCTCCTCCTAGTCTAAAGCTTCTTCTCTTTTCCTATGGACAAAAGAGTTAAAATAACATGCAAATGGAGTTTGCAATTTTATTAAGGTCCTGATAACTCATCTTTGTCCTACAGATAAACCTGAAACTAGACCCTCTTCTTGGTTCCCATTCTCTTGCTGGACTAAATCCCCCCCCCCTTTTTTTCCAAATTGGAATCCTGGTCCAAACATGGCACCACACTGTGCCCTGGCTTAAGCTTGAGGTGCCTAGCTGAGGTGGGTTTTTTTGGAAAAGACTAAAGTAGATAGATTTAGGGATAAGGAACCTGCAGCCTTGAGGCTGCATGTGGCCTTCTAGGTCCTTGGGTGTGGCCTTTTGATTGAGTCCAAATTTTACAGAACAAATCCTTTTATTAAGGGGATGTGTTCTGTGAAGTTTGGATTCAGTCAAAGGGCTGCACTTGAGGACCTAGAGGGTCACATGTGGCCTCGACATTCCTTACCTTTTAGAATCTGCTTCCCCAAACCCTCTCTTTGTGAGCCCCCAAAACATGGCAGGTACTTCCTTCTCAGGTTCCTCTCAAATCCTCCTATAGTTTTGGTACTTACAAAGACCTTGTCATCATCTTGATCTGGTGATGATGGATCTGTTAAAATCTTGTCCTTGCCCTCTGACTTTCTTTCTTCCCTCTCTGTACTTCGAAGATAATTCCTTTTTCTTTCTTTCTTTCTTTTTTTTTGGAGGGAGGAAAGCAGGGCAATTGGGGTTAAGTGACTTGCCCAAGGTTATGCAGCTAGTAAGTGTTAAGTGTCTGAGCCCAGATTTGAAGTCAGGCCCTCTTGACTCCAGGGCTGGTGCTCTATTCACTGCACCATCTAACTACCTGGAGTCATCTAGTTGCTCTCAAAAATAGTTTCTATGGGTTTCAATCTTTCTGTCTCAACCTGGTCATTATCTCTCTTCACTGTCCTCAAAATGCCAATGGCTCCAGACGCTGAATACTCACTTTCCTCACTGGAACAGTGAGGGAAGGCAATATGGCGAAGCTCCAGAAGTGGCAAGGGAGGGGGAACAAGGTATTTATGCTGGGAGAGCATCTTGGTATATCTATTTGTGCCAGGACACTGGGCTGAAAGAGGAGGAAGGCAGGAGAAGCAATGGGACCATTGATGGTATATAGAGTAGTTCCTTCCTAATACTCTGAATGTGGAGTGACAAAGTAGGAGGGAAAAGGAAGGAGGAAGCCAATGAGACTTTTGAAGGAGGAAGGCAGTGCGTTTGTGGTAGTTTGGGGTTCTTAGTGGCGCTTTAGTCTTTTGCAAGAGTTCTTGTGCTGGGCTTGGTCTCTCCTCCCCATACCAGGAGTGAAACTGAAAGAGTGGGTGGGTCCCTGGATCATGGAATTTGCATCTCCTGGGAACCTTTCTCTCTAACTCCTAAACTTTTTCTTTGTTCTCATTGTGCTCTCTAGTCCCTCTGACCTTGTCTTGTCTCCTCATTCATCACAGTGTTCTAACCTCCCTTTCTTCCCTTCATGGTCTTGATCTTGTGTTGATCAATTCAATTATACATTATCCCCTCTGCTCTTGAATCTCCTGCCTTCTTGTCATGTTGCTGCTCTTGCTTAGCCCAGCCCTAACCCCCGGTAATCCCCCCTATCATTCTTATTTGCTCTTAACCACATACTGCTGAGGATACTGCTGGAGAAAGTCACTCAACCAAGACAGAAACCATTCTTTTTCCTTTTCTGACTATTTTGCAGACACCGAGATTGTACTATGCTGAAGAAGGCCTCAATTCTTCTCACTCTGCTGACTGTGGTAGTGGCTTTCCATTCAACATCAGCTTCCCCGACAATTGTGGTTGTGGAGAGAGTGGGTTTCCCAGAATACTTTGTTCTGTAGTTGAATTTGACCACTGAGTCACAGTGGAAGCCAGTACCAATCAGACAGGAAGATGGGTAGGGAATAGAGCCAAGAACCTTATCAGTGAGTTGCTTGTGATGGAAGTAGCAGCAGTTCAACCTACTGCCATTTCTCCTGAAGAGCCAACAATTGCAGTCCCAGATCCAGAAGACAGTGATATGGCAGCAAAACAGTGATATCCTAACAGGAAGCAATCACCACCCCCAAGAAGTGGAATCTCCTTCTATTGGAAAGTATCTAAGATGATCCTAAAATTTAGAACAAACTCATTTCTTTAGGATTGTCTATAGAAAACTAATGAAGTTCTCTTTGCCTGGAAGAACCTCAAATGGACCACCCGCTTGGCAGTCATTTTATTTTATGGCCTAAAAAAATAAGGTATTTATCTTAGCAAATGTGGAGAATATTACTTCTTGGGAGTTAAAAAAAAATGTAAGAATCTTACCATTTTTATAATACTTGCAATGGCCCTCTGCCTGGTACCCTAGGAAATATTAGCATATGCCAAACTTTGACTTTTTGTGGTCTGGCTTCTAACCTCATCATTTAATTGAAACTACTCTCTCCATAGTTACCAGTGATCTGTTGATGATCAAATCTAATCATATATTTTTTGAAATTCCCCATCTTTCTTGACTTCTCTGAAGTTTTTGACATTGTTGATGACTCTCTTCTCTTTGATACTAAGTTTTTGTGACATTTCTTCTTCCTGGTTCTCCTCCTATCATCTGAATGCTCCTTCTGCCTCATTTGCTGAAGCTTTATGTCCCCTAAATATGAGAGTCCTCCCAAGGCACTTTCTTAGTCCCTCTTTACTTCTTCCTCTGTACCATTTCACTTCCTGATTTTATTAGTTTCCATGCTTTGAATTATCATCTCTATGCAGATGACTCCCAGAAAGATCTACTTGTCCAGCCCTCATTTCTTTCTCTACCTCTAGTCTCACATGTAGAATTTTTCCTGCTGGACATCTTGAACTGAATAGACTGAGGAAGAAAAAACTCAGTGGAAAGTCAAAGAGGGAGTACAATATAGAGATTAACCTAGTGAAACTTCTTGGAAGTGCATGAGGAAGACAGACTTAGAAACAGACCAAGTGGCAACTTAGTCTTTCCTTCTCCCTGTCTTATGCCAAGGATGATAATTAATATTATATTAACACTTATCTCTCCCCACTTCCCTCAAAAAAGGGAAAGTCATGCAACTTCCAAATATTTTATTTTATGTATAAAATATAAATAAATAAATGAAATATAAAATAACTACACTTATATTGAGAAACTTACCTCCTACTTTACAGAAAAATAGAGGCCTTCAGTCAATCAATCAAATATTTATTAAGCACATACAATGTCTTATACACTGTGTTAATTGTTAGGAATACAAATTAAATGTGAGACAATCTCTATTCACAAGAAACTTACATTGTAATAGAATAAATATGAAAAAATAAAAGGCTTCAGGAAAGGTTATGTGTTGTACTTGAATTATGTCTTGAAGAGATAGAGAGTCTATGAAATAGAGTGAAGGAGTGCATTATAGGGAAGAGGAATGGCCAATGCAAAGTCATTGAGATGGGAAGTGGAGCACTCTATGTGAAGAACAGAGAGAAGGGTACTTTGACTAGATTGCAGAGTGAGGCAGGGAGAATTATGTACAACGCTGGAAATCTTGATCATTCAATTAATTTAAACTCATTCCTGAATTCCTGCTACAAATCTTATTTGATCAAAATGGAAGATTTTTTTTGGGGGTGGGGAGGGGAAATATCTACCACTTGGCCTGTTTCTAAGTCTGTCATCATGCTGTTCCCAAGAAGTCTCACCAGGTTAACTATTTTGCACCTGCACCCCCTCTTAGAACTTCCACTGAGTTCTTTTTCAGACTATCCTGACTCTTAGATTAATGACACAGTGGAGAATAATAGAAATATTTGTCAGTATGTTAATGTTTTTGTATCAATATTGATATTAGTCTATACACATCTTTTTCTGCATTCAATCTTTTTCCTTCTGTTACTTTTTATTTATTTTTAATTTTTACCATTAATTTTTTTCTTTTTTTGGAGGGGGGAAGGTAGGGCAATTGGGGTTAAGTGACTTGCCCAAGGTCACACAGCTAGTAAGTGTTAAGTGTCTGAGGCCAGATTTTAACTCAGGTCTTCCTGGCTCCAGGGTTGGTGTTCTATTCACTGTGCCACCTAGCTGCCCCTTTATCATTAATTTAAAAAAAATTTGAGTTCTAAATTCCTTCTCTCCTTCCTACCCCTCCCCAACCCATTGAGAAGGTAAGCAATATGATATCAATTATACATGTGAAGTCATGCAAAACATATATTGTATAACTTCCTATATCAAACCCTCTTAGAATCATTTCCTGTTCTTCTCTCTTTTGCTCCAGTCATGGAGGAGGAGATGACTTTTCACCTTGCCAGGGAGAACCCCTCTACTTATGCCTTTGATCTCATTGCCCCCTTTCTCCTCTAAGGGCTTGCTGCCTTGATTGTTTTCTTACTCTCTCTCACCATTACCCTCTCCTTACTCACCAAATCCTTCTCTGCTTTCTACAATTATGCCCAGTTTTCCTCCATACTTAAAAACCTTCACTTGCTCCCATCCTCCCTTCGTTACTGCCATATACTTATTTTCCCTTTTATAACTAAATTCAAAAGAACTCTCCATGCCCCTAATGGGTCAGTTCCTATGTGGAGCCTTTTTTGAATTCCTTAATTACTAGTGTTTTCTCTGTCTTCAAATTATTTTCCATTCAATTTTCTGGGTAAAATTCTATATCCCCAATAGAATGTAAATTCTTGGAATAAGGATTTCTTTTTTTGTCCTTGTATCCCCAATGCCCAGCACAGTTTGTAGCAGGTCGTAGCTGCTTGAAATTTTTGTTTAATGAAATTGAATTGAATGTAGGTCAGGCTCTAAGTCCTGTGTTCTTAGCACCATACTATGTTTTGTTTTTATTTTTGGTGTGTCTGTAGCTGCATTTGTAAATTGCAGGTGTTTCCTGGCATATGTAACACCAACAGAAGAGTCAAATGATAGATTTAGAGCTCAAAGGAATGTTAGAGTTCATTTGGGCCAAGTCCCTTATTTAGTGGATGAGGAAATTGGGACCTCAGAGAGGTAAGAAGACTTGCCTAAGGCTCACATAGCTATGAAGTGGCAGAACTGGGGATTCAGACTTAGCTGTTGTGACTCCAAATCTGGGTGCTAATGAGCTAAGTGGTATAGTTTCAGTCTTGCTACATTCCTGTGCTACCAACTCTGAGGCCATCTTCTCCTTCCAATGTTCCTATCAGAGTAGGACCAGGGGAGCACACCAGCACTGCCGTGGTGGGTTTGCTTGAAGTACATTGTAGTGGAGTTGATTTCTCTGTCACACTGACATCTGGGTCTTCTTCTTTCTGTCATCTGGAGACATGAAGGCTAAGCTACCACTTGGCCTGTTTCCACATCTGCCTTCATCATGCTGTTCTCAAGAAGTCTCACCAGACCTGCACCCTCTCTTAGAACGTCCATTGAGTTCTTCTCAGACTATCACAGTTCTTAGATTAATGATACAGTGGAGAGTAGTAAAAACATCTTGGGGCTATGAGTGCTTCGTTCCAGGAGGTATCTCAAATATGTAATTTATATAACAAAGTATATAGCAAAAAATGGCTCCACACCAAAAAGGTGGGAGTCATGGTACTCCTTTCCGTGCCTTATGATTTTATTGGTGTGTGTGCTTCCTCCACTGGAATGAATCACAATACACCTGTAACTTCTATGCTATGATTCTTGTCCTTAGCTTTCTATTAGTCCTCCAGAGAAGACCTTCCTGTTTTGCTGGAGGACTTCATATTGTATTAGTATTTCATAGAGACCAGTGCCACACTTAGGCTGTTTACTAGTTGTCTTTTATTTTCTGTATATGATTGGCTTATTTCCTTTTCCCACTACCACGTGAGCTTGTTAATATCATGTAGTTTCCTTCTTGCATGAGTATCATTATGCTGATATCTGCCATATAGTTTTCTATTCCTTTTCTAGGTCTTCTGCAAGTTTGATTATATTGAGATAGTGGAATTGCATCATTTTCAGCTATGTAGGATCACTGGGATAATACTGACATTAAAAAGCTGGGCACTTGTGTCAGAGAGCAGCTTTGGATCACAGAAAGCATTGTCTAATTTCCCATGTGGGATCTAGTCTATATCCTTCCTATTCAGGTCTTGGTTCCAACTTATTGTCTTTCAGAAGTGTCATTTCAAGGTCATAAACTGATGGATTTTTTCAATGGACTGTCAGTCCAGCTGCAGATCACAGTCTGGACAACACATATTCTTCATCTTCTGGCTTTTTTTTGTTTTTGTATAGATTGCAAGGCTGCTGTCTTTCCAGTTACCGTGGGACCTTATTAAGACACTGTAGAGTACAGGACTCAATGTTAATGCATAATGTTAGTCATGAATAGCAATGTGTAGGACCCCTCCCCTCCCCACTGATATAGAGCCCCTTTTCTATTTGCATTTTAGACTTTGTATAAGAGGTCCTCCTTGACACTGATGTTTGGACATCATATAGCCCCTTTTCTGATGCTTCACTTAACATTTATACTTGGTAGGTTATTGAATAAAATCAGTATATCTGATTACATCTGACACGGAACCAGATATACAAATCTGTATGTTGCCCTCCCCCTTTTGTTATCAATAAATAATAAACAAAATGAGAGCTTATATTAGCTTTATTTTTTTTTGCCAGTTGTAACATTATCTACAAAGTTTAGCATGTTTTGCTATTAGGTTTGCTCTGTGTTTATGCATAGTTTGTTCTCATAAAGATTTTAGAGAGATCATAAAGTCTGCATCAAAGGTGGATTAGTAGTAGTCTTCTAGCTTTTGGAGAAGTGAAGATAACAGCATCTGTGAGTAGCAACAAGGGGCAGCATATAGAAAGCTGGTCTGGGAATCAGGAAAATCTGGGTTCAAGTCTTACCTCTAATACAGTGATTACATGACTGGGAAAGTTAATTAGTGTCTCAGTGCCTCCAAGTAACTATAAATTACAAATCAGGCATTAGTTAAGGAGAATTTATTGACCCTTACTGATGGAATCCTAGATTTGGTCCAAGGAAAACTCATCCCCATAAAACTTTTCCATTTTGGGGGGATTCTCTTTGAGATAACTTGAAAATGGACCCTCCTGCCTTGCCCCACCAAGTGGCACTATCATTGTGTTCCTTCCAATATGAATTTCTTCCGTATGAATTTTGTCAGGTCCAGCCCCCTCTTCCTGATTTTATCTTCTTAAGTGACATTGCTACTTTGTCCTGTAACATATTCATTACAAGGGCAGTGGAGGTCAAATGCAGTTGTTGATGAGAACAGATAGCCAAAGAAATAAATGCTTGACTCTGTCTTGTCAAAGGCATACCCTTGGAGAAGTCAAGGTCATTTCTGTGACACAATAAGGTATCGAGTATGATACAATTTTGTACATAGAATGCAACCATTCCTTCTGCTTAGAAGCAATCCAGACATGTGTATCTAACTACATGTGTAACAAACACACACGCACATCATGCACACACGTATTCGTGCCCTCACAAAAACACAAACATGCTTTGCTAGCAGCTGGACCACTTCAGAGACAAAACTTCCTATTCATGTCCTCTGACAAATAAACCAGGGAAGGGTAGGCTGCAGACAGATTGGTGAGGATATGGTTTTCCCCATAAGAGTACACTTCTTCAAATGTTCCATAAGTATAGGTCCAAGAAAAGAACAAACAGCGAGCTCTTGGAGCCTTTACAGTGAAGGCCTGGAGAGACTCCAACCTTGGCCAGGCTTAGCTTGAACCACTCCCTTAGGATCCCTGCCACAGGGTTCTCACAAGCAGCTTTTTTGAACACTGCGGGAATTATCAGCCCGTCTGCCTCCTCCTGTTGCTCAGTCAGATCAAGGTTGCTGCTATTTTGAGAAAGTCTAATCAACATGTGTGTTTCTCAATAGTGCCAAAGCATCCCCAGCAGGTCCTGAGGAGTCAGCCTCTGGTCCTGACAGTTTGAGGTGCCAGAGTCTCACTCCACCTCCTACTGAAAATTCAAATGCTTCTATTTCTGTAACTTGGAGGGTGGAGGGAGAGTATGGATGTGGGGAAGGGTGGAAGAATGATCACCTACTCAGAGGTTTTTAGAAACTGAAAAGACAGAGCAGGTCATTCACACTTTTCCTTTTCGCCTGTCAGCACACAGTATTGCTCTTCCTTGCTATTAATCTGATTTAACTGGGACTGGGACTGAAGCAATGGAGTGACTCCTATTTTCCTATCTTAGGACATGGTGATGGAGTTCTCAATTGAGATTTTTGAGTCAACACTGAAATTTCCATGCCTCCCCCAGTTACAGCTCCCACCCCTTACTGTTTATTCTATTGACAATCCAGTTAAAAGATTCCCATACCTTTTTGATCTATACAGTTATTATGCAGAAATAGCTAGGTGACTACATAACCTTAGCCCAGGATCCACAATCTAGGGCTCACATAGACCAGGTCTAATCCCCCTATTCTCAGATCACTAAATATTTGACTTGTTATGTTCTCTTTGCTCTGATTTTACTCTGAGAAAATCTCAGAATATATCTAATCTTTGAGCCTCTACAAATATGAATTACAAGGTCACAAGGTTCCACACAAGCACTCAAGGTAAGAGGGCATTTATTGGGTATAAGATACCCATTTATTTCACCCTCTGGAAAACTGAGAACAGACAAAGGACCCCTAGGAGTCCCGACCCATAGAGACCTCTAAACAAGCAGCACTTCTCTCGTAAGCCCCACTGTTCTTCAGTCACAGACTTCTCCAGACTAATCTTTTGTGCTTCTCTAGAGATTTGCAGTGACCAGCAGGTAGCTCCCTGATATTACAGTGAGTCCAACTTTTCACAGAAATCAAGTCATGTCATACCCCAGACTGATAGCAATACGTATAGTTTGGACTCTCCTTGGAAGGGAATATGTATTTATGGCTGCTAGACTGTCAACATCCTGACATTTTGGTGATTCCTTTTTTCCTAATCTGTAAAAGGGAGATAACATTACCTGCAATAGATACTTCATAGTATCATCATGAAACACAAACGAGAAAATATGTGTGAAAAGTTTTGCAACCTTAAAGCATGATGCAAACGTTGGTTATCATTACCATATTATTGCTAATATTCACCCTCGTAAGTAAAGTCTCCAGGACTGCCTGGATCTTGGCAAAGAGAGCATTGGTTAATCCTTCAGGTTACTTTAGCTTGAGACTTTCACTGTAATAGTGGAATCTGGATTGGGTGGGCGGGTGAGTCATGAAGGATTGAAACCTTCCTTCTTCCTATGGGTGGCACATAGGGCACAGTAACAAAAGTGGTTCAGTCAGTCAATATGTTCCAGACAGGGATATTGCCAATCATCTTGACTCATGTCTTGCCACTGAACTTCAATGACTCTAGAGGAGAGAGTGAGGCTGATAATTGAGCAACTCAGCCTCACTTAAATCCAATTCACTTACAAGTCAAGACATGTCATTGGTACTCTTTGAGAAAGAAGGTAAGACAACAACAATAATAAAGTTCAGGAAATATTCATAAGTCCAAGCTGGATCTGAAGCAGGGGTTTGTATTCCTTGAGCTACCATAGCCAAAACATGAATCCTGACCAGGCCACGCTGACCTCTCCCAAATGATGTCTGCTCACCAGATCAGTGAAGTGATCAACGGCAATGACCTTGCTCTTCCAAGAGGAATCCCCTTTCTCTGGGGTCCTACATCTGATTTTCCTTCTCAGACAGAGACAACCTTATTCTCCAAGGTCCCAGACTTAATTGGGGCTTTTTGAATGGGTTGTTGGACTGTAGAAATTTCGGTATCTTTGCACAATACATACAATCTCCAGCACTGCTCCTTTCTTTGACTTCAAACAACTTTGCTTTGATTTTGCCACTACCCTTAGCTTCTCTGTGCTTTATTTTTCCTCCCACACACCTCAGATAAAAACCAAAATCCTTTAATGTAGGCAATGAATCGTCTACATTTAGAGAAACGATGGTAGACTTTTGTTTTTGTTGTTGTTTTCTGACCTGAGAGCCAAAGGTTGAACATTTAGTTTCACTTACATCACAAAATCTGAAAATGTTAATACTAAAAGAATTTAGAAACTAGAGCTAGAAAGAAGATTCCTTGAATAGTTAGAGCTGGTGTGTGCATGGTAGTACACGAACCTGGATGTTTTCTGGGCATCTCTGGGTGAGACCAAGGTGGTGTATAAGAGCTGAGGCTCCAGCCGGTGCAATTTATGCGCCAAACAGGATGACATGCTATGAGGAAGGGGTGGTGGTGGGGCGTCAGCAGCTGTTACTTTTCTGCAACATTCCAGAGATATAGAGAGATGTGTCCAGAGTGACCTCCCTGATTCAGTGACTGTGGGAACTGAGGGTGTTCTCATGGGGACCCAGTGACATGACAGAACATTGGAAAAAACATGGGATTCAACAACTCTGCTTCCTGTAGGTGCAGCTGAGTGATATGTCAGAGGATGGAAGCCTTTTCAAATTGTTGAGGGAGGGGGAAAGCTTAATAATACAATTTCCCAGGATGAAAATGAGATTGAAGTCTCTGAAAATGTCATGTTAAATCATGTTAAAAATAAAACTTTAAAAGAAATATATCCTCCCTGCTTTCTCCTTTGCTCCCATCACATCTAGAGAACATTGTTATCTCCAAAAAACATCTAAATATCCCAGGGTGTTTCATCAAACAAAAATTTGTTTTGTGTAAGGAACTCTTTCTCTCTCTCCCTTTTCTTCTCCCTCTCTCTCTCCACAAAGTATACAATACAATACATATATGTATACATACATATATACACACTATATATATATTTTTAAAAGCAATCGGGGTTAAGTAACTTGCTCAAGGTTACATGGCCAGTTATTTTTGTGTGGGTGCTGAGTATCTGAGGCCGGAACTGATCCCAGGTCTCCCAACCCTGGGGCCGGCACTCTTACTAACTGCGCCACCTGGCCACCCCTAAGCAATTGGGGTTAAGTAACTTGCTCAAGGTTACATGGCCAGTTATTTTGTGTGGGTGTTAAGTACATATTTTTTTTTTATCTTGCAAAAAGTTTATTTTCATAAAGTTAAACAAAGACTATACAATGACTAATTTTATGTATCAAAAGAAAAAAAAAAACAAGAGGCTCTTGGGAATGTAAAGGATAAGTGGAGACCCAGGGCATCAATGGTGCCTCCTTCCTTATACTTGTTCCAAGGCTTCTAACCTGATGATAATGTTTCCTCTGATTACCACCATTCCAATATTGTTCTGTCGCCCACCTGGTGCCATCTCTACACATTCATTAATCACAAGATTCATAAATGGATCAAAGCCCCACAATATTCCTTGGATGTGTCTCTCACCACTTAATTTCAATGATAGCTTCTTGTCCATAAATTATTTAAGCTCAGGTGGATGCGCTTTGTTCATTTTGTTTCTGTTGTGGCCCTTCTCCTCCTCCCTGTGCAATCCTCAGCTTTGCTCACAGTTCCCATACATATTATTAATAGACAATTTCATCCTTCACTTTTGTATCCCAGAGTCTGATGCATAGTAAGCACTTAAAAATGCTTGTGATTAATATAGTTCAACTAGGAAATTAGACTTTTAGGATTAAAACAATTTTTTTTTCCTTTTTGGAGGGGGGAAGGCAGGACAATTGGGGTTAAGTGACTTGCCCAAGGTCGCATGGCTGGTTTTAGTATCAAGTGTTTAAGGTCATATTTGAACTCAGGTCCTCCTGACTCCAGGGCCAGTTCCATTCACTGCACCACCTAGCCACCCCAGGATTTTTTTTTTTCAAAAGAAAGTAGAAAACAGCCTGACTTCAGTTCTGAGGATATTTTAATTTTTTATTGACAAATATCCAAAGTCACTCAGATGGTCTTAGGACCACATTTAGCCCAAAATTCTCAAGCCAGCCCTGATTAAATTAAGCAAGGACTATCAGATTTTTCCAGTCTGACTTGTGAGACTTCTGGACAGGCCTTCAAGGCACCTGAGGTTTGGGTGATATTAAAAACACAGTTACTATTGGGGGTGGAAATAGTATCTAGGACTGATCCCTGAGGACCTTCTGTGATTAAATATATCCAATCCATGGACTAAAGATAGTTAACCGGGAAACAATTGCTAATTTGTGTGCAAGAGATTATTTTTAAGGAAGGTATGTCCACTTTTAACATAGGTTTGGGGTGATATTTCAGTTATTTTATCTACAAAAAGAATTATAGAATCTCAGAGATGGGAGCGGCCTAGATATAAAGGAAACTACAGATGTCTTGGAGTCTAATTGACAAATGGTCAGCCTTGGTTTGAATGCTTCTAGTGATAGAGAATTCACTACCTCTTTAGTCCCCCTATTCCTTTCTCTGTCTGTCTCTGTGTCTGTCTGTCTGTCTCTCAGTCTCTCTATGTCTGTCTATCGGTCGTTCTCTCTCCTTTTTATTTTGTAATCATAAACAACTCTTCAATCTACTTACACTTGGAGAGGAAAAGGGAAATAAACCCCAAAGACAACTGCAACACGTGTGAGAGAGGAAGGGAAGTTGTTCTCCCCAGCTACAAAAGGAAAGGTTTGGTGGTTAAAACAAACAAAAACCTTTAAAAAATACCTATGAGTTGTTCACAGTCAGCAATGCTGATCTTCCTGTTGGTCTTACTTTTGTCCAGGAGCCAAAGTACTGCAGGCTTCCAAAATATTCATGCTTTCTTTCACCTGGTCAAAGACCATCTGCTTACCATCCAAACCACCAATCTTAGCCACACAGATGAACAACTGGGAGATGTTTGAATTTGGCCCAGCACTTGCCATAGACGAGATGTACTCTGCTTCAGGATGAAGTGCTCATTACCAACATTTTCCCTATCAATGAACTTGCCGTCAGTGCCACTGTGGCACATGATGTCACTCTCCCAGCAGAAGAATCCAGGAATGATTCTGCAAAAGCAGGAGCCATTGCAGCCAAATCCTTCTCCCAGGGGGGCTCAGAGCATAGTTTTCTGCTGTTTTTGGAAACTTGTCAGCAAATAGCTTGAAGATGACGTGATCCTTGGGCTTGATGTCTGGGTGGGATGAAGCTGGGAAGTGCTGGGGTTAGGTGGTCATCTTTGCAAAGCTCCTATTCCACTTTTGGATAGCTCCTGCTCCCTTTTGTGTGATACAGTGTCTGGTAAAACAAAAACTGCCCCTTTGCTGCTACTCCCCACTCTCATCCCCATCCCAGGTCAACTCCATCCTTCTCCAGTCCCCACCCTCTGCTATCAGCTTTCACTGTATACTTTGGGACCCCTTTTCTTTCATGAGCAAACTCTTCTTTATTCCAAACCTCCTCCATGCACGCTTTTCCTATCTTTTGGTGCTCCCAGATTTTTGGCTCCTTCCAGGAGATACTACATCTTGGATTACCCTCCTCTTGGGTGCCAATTCTTGTGTGACTTGTGATACGCCTAGCCAGAGAAAGAGGTAGGAGTGCTTACAGGGGTAAGGACCTGTGCCTCCTGTGTCTAAGTATCTTGGTCCTTTTAATGGCTTGGAAAGGGGAGAACCAGTCAATAAGGCAGGTTTTGAGGCTAGGAATAAAGTAGGCATACTCCTTGCTCCACACTGCCACTTCCAGGCCAGGACTTTCTGCCACCACTCAACAATCCTTCTTCCTTTGAATTACGCCATCTATTGATACTGTAAAACTGAGATCCTTGTGGGCATAGTCTCCTTACTGGTCTCCAGGTGACCCCTCCCCCTCCATTTCTCAAGTTGCTCATTACTGGTCTTTATCTCCATCCCAACCCTGTTTTCAGAGACTTCAATATTATATATAGAATATGTATTTATAATATATGATAGAATATATATTATACATAGTATTTAGCATGTGCTATATATAGTATATCTATCTATCATCTATCTATCTATCTGTCTGTCTGTCTGTCTATCTGTCTGTCTGTCTATCTATCTGTATTATATATATGAAAGAGTCAGAGAGAATCAAAGAGTCTTATAGTTATCTCTTCCCCATTGCAACTTTCCTTGTGATTTTGATATTTTGCCAGTTGGCATAAGAAATTAAATGGGAATTTTTTGGAGTCTTGCAGAAGCTGCAGATGATACCCAAAGGCCAGCAGATGACACAGAAAAACTTTAGAAACTCAGAAATGCATAAACATATGTATGGTATTGTATAATATCAGTATACTTTATCTTTTAGTACCACAATAATTCAGACTTTTTCTTTAGTACAAATGGGGGGGGGGCAAAAATTTTATATAACGTGTTTCCCCGATAATAAGACATTGTCTTACTAATTTTTTGGACAGAAAAACACCAGAGGGCTTATTTTCAGGGGAGGGCTTATTTTAATGAACATTGACAGCAATTTTAATAAACAGGTAAATGTGAACAAAAAAAATGTACCTTTATTCAATAAGCAAATCACTGGGGAAGAACAGGATGACGCACTCACTGCTGCAGCTCTGATTGGATGCAGCTCGGAGTGCAGCGTGCGTTTCACGGCGGGGGGGAGGGGACGGTGCATACAGAGGGTACCGTAATGTAGCGTGTAGTGCAGGGGATCACCTTCACTACAGTAGCAATCTCAATAGGGCTTATTTTCGGGGGACGGCTTATTTTAGAGGAATCTTACACAGTAAGGGGAGGGCTTATTTTCGGGATAGGTCTTATTATCGGGGAAACATGGTAGATTTCCTAGATCACAGGGGAGCCACATCCCTAACCCCCATGATGTAGAAGAGATAACTGTACTATGTATATTATATATGTATGTGTATACATATAAATATACACACATACATGTGTATATATATGCAAGCAGACATAGATTAGCAATTCATATATATATATATAAACACACATATAGCAAGCAGGGTTAAATGACTTACCCATGGTCACACAGCTGGTAAGTGTCTGTGGCCAGATTTAAACTCAGATTTTCCTGACTCCAGGGCCACTCAGCTGCCCTAATATTATATTAATATTAATAATAATAGCTAGACTTTGTATAGTATTTTAAGGTTTATAAATCACTTTACAAATAAAATTTCATTTTATCTTCACAACATCCCTGTGAGGTAGCTGCTATTATTATCCCCATTTTACAGATGAGGAAACTGAGGCAGATAAATGACTTATCAAGGCTTATTTAGTAAGTATCTGAGGCAATATTTGAACTCAGATCTTCCTGACTTCAAATCCAGGGCTCTATCTGTGATGCCACTAACTGCCATGGCATTTGTTGAGTGCAGTAGAAGGTTCAGAGAAGGAAGTCATGACCAGGCCTCTAATCAGATGTTTATATTGAAAATTGCAAAGGATCTTGTTGGCTGTCCAATCTATACCCCCTCCCAACAAAATCCCCACTAAAACATTTCTGATAAGCAGTCCTCCAGTCTCTGCTCAAAGACCTCTAAACAGAGCGAACCTACCAGCTCTGGAGATAGCCCATTCTAGTTTTTAACTAAATATTAAGAAATTTTTCCTAACTTCAAGCCTAAATTTGCTGCTTATCATTCCTGGCTCCATTCTCTGGGGCCAAACAGACTAATCTAATTTCTTTTCTCCATGAGAATCATTTAAATACTTGATGGCCATCATGTTCCCCCTGAGAAGACTCAGACTTCTCCCAGTTGAGTATGACCAGTTCCTTCCATCAATCCTAATATGATGCAGAACTCAAAGCCCTTTGTCATCTCAGCTACCCACCTCTGGATGCTTTCCAGCTTAATCAATGTCCTTCTTAACTATGGAACCCAGAATGGAACTTAATTCTTCAGATAAAGTCCAATGACAGCAGAGGAGAGTGGAACATGATGATTCCTAAGGTTCCTTGTAACCTAAAATCTATGTTCCTAAGGGGTATATACCTTACATACCCTACATACATGTATGTGTATGTGTATATGCCTGTGCATGTGTATGTGCTATATATGTATATACCTAAGGGGTATTCCTATAAAGGGATATATTATATATTGTCATATATATAGTTCTATGTTCCTTTATAAGGAGTAGTAATGTGGCACAATGGATCATGTGCTGGACCTAGAGTCATGAAGACTCATCTTTCTGAGTTCAAATCTGGCCTCAGACACTCACTAGCTGCATGACCCTGGGCAAGTCACATGACTGATTGCCTCAGCTTCCTAATCTGTAAAATGAGCTGGAGAAGAAAATGACAAACCACTTCAGTATCTTTGCCTAGAAAACATCAAATGGGGGCCACGAAGAGTCAGATAACACTGAACAGTTCTCCTATAATCTTATGATGTCTAATGTATCTTCCAAGCAGTGGAGTGCTGTTAAATGTTTAAAAACCAGCTTAACCTACATCATTAACATTTTCTTCATCACTTTCTTAAGTCTAAATAATCAGCTAAACCATAAACCAAACTCTGAATTGTAGCATTTGCTGATTTCTGAGGTGTAAACATTTATACGAAAAATTTAACACTGGGATTTTAGAGCTCATATCCACTATACTCGCTTCCATGTGATATAGTCTTTCAAATACACAGAACAGTTATCCTCCTCTTCCTCTCTTAGTCTTCTTTTCTCTAGTTGACACATACCCTTGTTCCTTTTAACCAATCCTTGCATAACAGGATTTCAATTTCCCCCAATGCCTTGATCCCAGTCAGGAACAGAAAAACACATGAGGTATTCTTACTACCCTTCTGGCTAAGTCTGTGTGGTTAGAGACAAATGCTTCATGAACAGGGGAAAGAAACTTTTTATTAAAGCTTTTATTAAAAAGGGAAGTTCTTGCTCTAGTATGTAACTGTTAGAGTTATTCATTTTGTTGGAAGACCCATAACCAATGTCTAGATCATGAGAGAAACTCAACAGAATTCTGCTAAAATGAAGAGAAAAAATTGACATGGTATTGCTTTAGAAGAGTGGTCATCAAAGGTAATTTATTGGGGTATGGGAAGAAAATATTAGAACTTCTATTTTCTATCCAAGAAAGAAAGAAATTAAGCCTTATTAATATTTAGTATGTGGAATGACACTGGTACTCTTATTCAATCTATATCTCAGATGGTTACATGTTGTGATGTGTTGGAGCTGACTGGGGAGGTCTGATTGCTAAATTTTCAGTCTCAGGATTTATATTTTGGATATCAGTAATGCTAGAAATCAGGGTTTGATTTATTGTTTTGTTCATAGTCTAGATTTAAGAAAGTGATAGAGAAAATGTTAATGCAGATTAATTTTAAAAGTATGTTGTATAGGGGTGGCTAGGTGGCTTGGTGAGTAAAGTGAAGTCAGTCAGGAGGACCCAAGTTCGGTTCTGGCCTCAGACACTTGACACTCACACAAAAAAACTAGCCGTGTAAAAAAAAAAGTATGTTGTATATACATTTTTTTGGTGGAGAATTGGTTATGAAACACATACCAGCATGCCCTCTATTTATGTTACATGTTGCTCAAGGCATCCTAAAAGATTAAGCATTCCACAATGTGGAAGGGTTGATGGTAAGTGGCATCCTCTCCCGTCCATTCACTTGCAGCATATTGCAATGCATTTCAGTTTATGTGAACCTGGTTGACTGATAATATTACTTAGTTTTCACTATACTAATTCTCACAATGGACATCCAGTTCTAAATGATTCTTGAAAAGCCGCTATGAATTAAGGATAATAGTAATGATAGGAGCACAAGCAAACAACGAAATGGCAGAGAAGCCACTTTTCCTATTCTTGGTATAAGTTCATCATCGTTCATATTATGAGATAAAAACAATGATGAGCTAATCAGATTTGACCAAAAGATGTATTCTCTAGCAAGTAACACCAAGTAATTTGCATTCGAATTTGAAGGATGACATTTTTAGTTATAAAAATTCTAAGAAGCAAGCATATCTTTGCCCACATCATAAGAAGGCTCATAGCAATCACAAAGCAGCTATTATGAACTC
Source organism: Petaurus breviceps papuanus (assembly GCF_028583685.1). Classification (NCBI taxonomy): domain Eukaryota; kingdom Metazoa; phylum Chordata; class Mammalia; order Diprotodontia; family Petauridae; genus Petaurus; species Petaurus breviceps. The sequence goes on along the minus strand of NW_027187376.1, from coordinate 17,685,034 downwards.
ATGGCCTTACTAGATTAATGAGTCCTACAACTGTGGGAGCTTTAGCTAAATGAAGTGTGACATCCCTCCCCCCTCCAAAGGAGCATGGTCTTTCCATGCATAGGCATTTCTGACACAGGAATTAACTACAATGCTGTGAATTTTTGTCCTCTTACATTGTCTACCATCATAGTACCTTAAATGTTTCCAATGTAGGGAACAATGATAGCACCAGGAAGCTGATTTTGGCTGAAGATTATTGGAAGATTGAAGAGTTTTCCTCAAATGTTAGGGCTAAAACTTCTTGTATAAACTCAAATACTTCTAGAGGCCTGATTCTTTGGGATCTTCTCTGACCTTGACCCCCATATGCTAATTTTTATTTTTGGAAATCGGTGCTCCCAGATTGATGACCTGTATCTCTGGATCTTGGTCACCTTTTATGTATCTGTCTGGTGACAAGGAAAGCTGTCTGTGCTGCATATGGCCCTTGCCAAGACCAGGTTGCTTTGCCTGTTGGATCCTTAGCCCCTAGGCAGCAATGGCATCAAGATATGCAAGTGATTAAAGACAATTAACAGGGTTTCAGGGAAGAGCTGATCTGAGAAAACAGACTGTTGCACAGTTATGATCAGAAAGGGGATGCCAGAGGGTTTTTCCAGTTGAACTAGAGTTTATTGTAATTTCAGATTTGATGGAAAGGGGAATTTTAAAGAGTTTGTAATTAATTTCAAAGCTGTAGGTAAGCACTTAGATCAGTTAGGACATTGGAAAGTAGTAACTATTGGCTGGATGAAGGATTTTCAAATTATTTCCCTAGCTGAGATACCCTTCTCTTATGGAGTAGATTGTTAGCCAACACTCACAATCCCTCTTCATTCTTTTCCTTTGGTTGGAAATGGAACTGAATACTGCTATCTTTACAGTTTGTTCTATGGGAGATTCTTAGTCAGAACCTAGAGGGCAAGGCCCAGGTCCCTTCTCCTTTATGTTTCCAGTATATCAGGTGGCTGAACCTATCTGTATGAAGTCACCTTTAGATTTCTGATCATGAAGATATCTTTCTTGCTAACAAGACATAGCATCCTTGACTGAGCAAGATTTGTTCCTCCAGTATGATGTCATTTCCTCTTAATCATGCGCTCAGAAATGCAGATGTACTGTTATGAAGAAAGAAGGGAGAAATCTGCAAGGGCATTTATGAGATTCTAAATTATCATATTGGAGGCTGAATATCAGATGTACCTGTAAATCAATGACTTCTAATTCTTAGAATCATAGAATGTCTGACAGAACTAGAAGGGGACTGAGAGCTCATTTAATATGCATTTTACATCTTACAATTCAGGAATCTGAGAAGTTAAATGACTTGCCTAAAGTCACATAGCTTTAGTAAGTTGAAGAGCTAAGACACAAACCTGGGTCCTTTGAATAGAAACATGGTACTCTTCTGCTATTCATACTGTCTCTGCTATGGGTCTATGTCTACTTAAGAAATAAGCTTCACTTCAAGTCCAATATGGCAGCTGCTCTTGGTCTTGGTCAGCCAGTTCCTTGAAATGGGTAGTTGCTTGTGGTTTTTATTAATACATAGTCATAGGGACCACAAGTGATGAAATACCACAATATCCAAAGAAATCAAATTTTAGGTGACCCTAATAAATGCTTAATAGCTGACTGCCTAGCTAGCCCAAAGGGCAATTGATTGATATATGGTTGGCATAAATAATATATTACTATTAATGTAGCATATTGTTATTATTGACACATAATCAGGGAGAGTAAACATGGTTACTTGAGTAAGGAGAATTTATGTCGGGTCTTGAAGGATGATAAGATTTGAAATGGAAGAAGAAAACAGAGAAAGAGGACAGGTGGCAGTGGTAGAAGGCAAGGTGATCCTGAGTGTTCTTGGTGTGCATCTTTGGAGAGACAAAAAGAAATTGGGAAATGAAAGTAATGGAAATAAAGGGAAGTGGAATATAAGTAGAAATAAATGAAAGTAATGGAAATAAATGAAAATAAAATGGAAATAAAAAATTAAAGGTGAATAAGTATTATATCAGGACAAAACATAGCTGGTTGTGTCCTGGTTCTTGCGCAAACTAGTTATATTACCTTAGGCAAGTCACTTAACTTCTTTTGGCCTCACTTCCTTCATTTGTAAAAATTAGGAAATCACACTATGATGCAATGGAAAGGATACTTGATTTGGAGTATGATAACCTGGTTTCAACTCCTGACTCTACCACTTAATGTCAGATAAATCACTTAACCTCAGTGATGCAAAACAATCTGTCAAAGACGTAGAAAAGGAAGAGCCTTCAGAGGACATTTACATTTGAGGAAATTGTGGTTCAGGAGGGTCAATGACTTGCAATAGATTATATAGGCAGTAACTGAGTTCGGATGGGAACTCATCCCATCTGAGTTCAGAATCAGTATCTTTCCATTGGACCAGATGATCTCAGGCATCCCCATCTACTTTAAATATATGATCCATATTCTAATTTCTTTTAAGTTTTTTTTGTAGGGGGAAAGGCAGGGCAATTGGTGTTAAGTGACTTGCCCAAGGTCACATGGCTAGTAAGTGTTAAGTGTCTGAGTCCGCATTGGAACTCAGGTCCTCCTGACTCCAGGGCCGGTGCTCTCTTCACTGTGCCACCTAGCTGCCCCTATCCAAATTCTAGATGGAGAATAATAGCCCTTCCAGTTTTGGAATTTGTGACTTCATTGTGTGTGAAGATAGTTGTAAAAGTTACAGGAGCATGTAATTGCTATTGAAGACTTGTTTTTCCTGTTACTCCTTGAATCCTAGATACTTTCATTGGTTCAACTGCCCCTCACCGCACCCCTCCCCCCAATTCACTAGCAACTCTAACCCTAATTCCTGATTGATTTTTGATTTGGCTGCTGCTAGCAAATCACTTAGGCTTTATTTCAGTAGTAAAGAAGAACAATTTACTTAACATTGAAAATATTGTGTTATCAAAGAAATATACCATCAGTACTTCTGTCAACATCTGTGACCTCAAGTAAACCACATTATAGCCTCCTAAGCACCTAGAGGTGGAAGGTTGTGAGCCTGACCTACTCTCTGCCCCACCCCAACTCTCCTATAGATCCATGCAGGAAGGGGAGACTAGGCAGTTGCTATTTTCACCTAAACCTGTTAATCTCTTGACAGTGGGAAAAAGATTTCTTAATCAGTCAGTACTTCCTCTCCTGTCTTTATCTGTCTATCATCTATCTATCCATTTATTTATCTATCCTTTTATCTTTTTATCCAAAATTTTTTTTATCTTTTTCTTAGGACTTTCTAAGGAAGATGATACTGCTATTTGGGCATGATGGACTTGGCTCAGTTATTAGGAAATGCCCAAATCTCTGCCACAGCTTAGTCACCTTCGATGGAGTAGCAATTAGAGATCTCAGAAACTCCTTTCTCCTTGGCTTCTCTTGTCTCCATCCTTCCAGTTAGTCCTTCCATTTAGAAGGTTGAAGGCTACATCACATACACCAGCTGTACTTCCCTCCTTCTGAGTCGTACCCCGTTACTAAAGTAGTCATTGGAACAACACCCATTCTAAAGCTCAAAGGCCACATTCAAACTAACCCTGTCCATCAATTTGCCCTTTAGCCTTTTCTTCTAACCAACTCCATGTCTCTTAGCTTTTCCTCATAGTATCCATTTTTATCCCCTATTTAATTACCTCATTCTTGGGCAACCTACATACATATTCTCTACCTCCAGTTGAATATGTTTCTTGATAGCAAGTATTGGTCTTTGTTTTTGTCTTTCTATTCCAGGACCACAGTGCCTTGCTTAGAATATTCTCTCTACTATAGAACAAACCAATTCTCCCTTCTAGGCCATGATCCCTTGCTTTTACCAACTACTTTCTTCTTCTCTAGAAGGCTCATGATACTAGAAATGTTAAAAAAAAAACCTGCTCTAGAGGACTCTTCTGAGTCTACCCTTGACTTTCTTTTGGAAATCCAGCACCTCCCTTTTCATGATTTTTTTTGGCAGAAACCTCTTTAAGGACACAATGGGAATCTTTCTCTAGTGGTGGCTGTTGTTCTTTTGAAGGGAATAGACAAAAAAAGACTAAAGTCATCAAAATAATACAGCTTCCTGGTTGAGATATTACATCTGCTTGTGGTTGAGTTCTTTTTTATATTATGTACCCTGAGGAAACAAAAGTAGAGAACGTGAATGTCAGAGCCAGTAAGATTTCACCAGGTTGCCTCGCCCAGCAAGCTAGTTTGCTTCCTTCCTCAGACAGGCCTGCCTCCGTAGTCTAATTGATTAGCCTCCCTCGTCTAATTGATTAGCCTCCCTTGTCTAATTGATTTGACTCCCTTGTCTAACTTATTTGTCTCCCTCATCAAACTAGCCTGCCTCCCAGCTCTTTGTAGGAAGAGGAGACCACAGCTTTCAACCCAACGCTACCATGATCCTCAGGGTGCTTCTGGTCCTCAGTTTCTCTCCTTCAGTTCAAGTAACAGGTAAAGCATTTTGATTTGAATCCTGTGCATTTTTCTTTTAATGGCTTGTTCCAAAGATTGATTTCTACTGAGTTGCAAGTAATGCAGCTTTAGGAAACCTAAATAACCACTCCTAATTAGACATTGTTGATGAAAAGCTTTTTGATTGTTGGACTATGTGATGATTTTTTACCAAAATATTCTTATCACAACTTTTCTGTTAATTTAATTTCATTTTTTAAAGAAAATTTACTTAATTTGTAGTAGGATTTCTATTCCCCCTCTCCCCTTGACATTTGGAATTGAAGTTTACTCAAAGAAAATACTGCAAGGTAGAACTTATTAGAATTGCATTTGTGTTAAAAGAAATCCTGCAAATTCCCCAGATGATGAAGTTATCTGATACAAGTATAAATGCTTTCAATTTAAACTCCTTTTTAAAAACTACTTGTCTCCTTTTATTACTCTCCCAAAGTAGCTTTCTTCAACTAAAATTCCTCAGTTCTATTCTATTTTTCTCCAATACTTCCTTGAAAATACAATGGAATCCTATTAGATCATGGTTCATAATTTTATGGATGCAGATATTCCATGAGTCAAATAATGTCTAACAAAACCCTGGAAGGTAGATTTGATTCTATCCCCCACTGCCAAAGTTAGAAGAGTTTAGTGGGCACATAGTGGGCTCTTAATAAAAGTTTATTCTCCTTCCCTTTCTATCCTACTCAATAATTGTACTAACATGGACTGAAAGTATAATCACTTTTTGGGGGGAGTTAAACATGAATGTAAATGCCAATCCCTTAAACAGCCCCTTTTTTTAAAAAAAAATCCACTTATGTCAAATGAGATAATAGCTGTAAAAAGCTCTTATCACAGTGTTTAACATAGAGTAGGCACTCTGTAAGTCTTTATTCCCTTCCCTCTCCCCTTCCCTTCACCCAGTTATTTGCTATACAGAGATGACTTCTTCTTTCTCTCCTTCAAATAGCATTTCTTTGGGTTAATAGGGAGCTGTAATTTTCTATCCTATGCATAGGCAAATTCTAATATTTGCACTCTTAGACATGACTATTTTTTTTGATGCACAGATATACAAAAATTGCATGCCAAAATGTTGGGGTATGGGCCTAATCCTGAGAACTCTGGGACCATGTGGAAAGTCCCTGCTAAAACAAAAAAAAAACCCAAAAAGCAAACCCCTCAAAAAACTAATTAGTCAGAGTAGATAGCATTGGATTGCACCACAAATCATTATTTGGGGAATCTTACATTGATAATGGAGACCTCACAATGATCAATACTCTTTTCACTATTTCAATTGTAGCTGTAAAAATCTTGTGTTGAGAATCAAGTTTCTTCCTATGGGAATTTTCTTTCTTAGAAAAGATGGTGAGGAGTGGAAAAGAAGTCTTAACCTGTCTTCAAAGTGTTTCAAATAGGTGTTTAGACACAATTTAAATATCAGAAACACTACTTCAAAAAACAGCTGCCAGAAGATCTTAGAAAAAAAAATTTAAATTTAAGCGTTCATTTTTCTCATCACTGCTGGTATCTAGAACACATGATTTAGTTTTGAGAACTGAATTTGAATCTGGCCTCTGATATTTACTAGTTATATAACCTGAGAAATTAATAGTAATTAATATCTCTGAGTCTCAATATCTTCGTATGTAGAATGGGCACAATAGTGCCTACTTTATTAGATTGTTGTGAACACCAAATGAGATAGGTTGAAGTGAATAGCAATTCTTAAAGCACTATATAAATGGGAGCAGTTAATATTATTTCTTCCTTTTAAAAGTTTACATTAGTGACAATTGTTAAAAAAAATAACATTTGTGTCACAAGTCTTTGTTTTCTACCTCAGGATAATCAAAGTCTCTTGAACATTGGTATTTTTTTTCTCCAAAACATTGACCAGATCCTCTTAAAAATTAAAAAGTGACTGTTAGTGATTGAATGGCTATTTAATATTGAATGGCAACCCATGTTTACATAGTGTTTTAATTTTACAAAGATGACCATGAAACATAGAAGAAACAGGTGACCTCATAAATGTAAAGAATAAGGGAAACAAACCATATTCATCAGTAAATATATAATATACACCAGGTTCACCCTAATCCAGTGGTACAAAGCCTCTTGCTAATCATAAGCTACTCTCTACAAATAGATGTTTGAAGACATTCTTTGTGGACAGGACTTTACTTCTTCCCTAGGACTATCAGAAATAGCAGCTACACCAGCAATGTATATCAGCAAATTCTGTTTACAGCAAGAGGAATGACTATTTCTGCAGGAGTATAGTATTTACATAGATAATGCCTATCTATCTATCTATCTATCATCTATCTATCTATCTATCTATCTATCTATCTATCTATCTATCTATCTATCTATCTATCTATCTATCTGTCATCTATCTATCGAGATAGATAGGTATTATCTCTCTCTGTATATATGTGTATATATGTAAATGTTCGTTATTCATTTCAATAAAAAGTTTAAACGCATCTATGATATCATTAATGTTGACATTTCCTTCAGTGATTCACATGGCAAACACATCTATGCTTGCTATCCTGTGCGACCCTTGTCCAAATTCTATCAGTTTGCTATAGTGGGGCCACACAATATTCTGGGAGACTTCCTTGCTTTCTCTTGATATTACAAGAACACTATTGAAGCACATAGACTGTATGTTATTGTCCCTCACTCTTGCCATGTGACCGATCTTTTTTTTTTAACCAGATATTTCTTTGATAAATGGAATTCTTTATTCTGATTCTTCTTAGTAGTTTCTTATTTTCAAGATGGTGAAACCCACTCTCTCCCACCACGTGCCTCTTATAACGCTCTTCGAGTATTTGCCACGGTCATTGTTTTCATCCTATCGCCAGCATTTACCACCTTGATCGTCATCATTTTAGATTACAGCATGAATTAAAGTCTCTGAAGCATTCAGGGAAGGTTTAATAACAATCTCTATAATTCTTCATTTTTCTTGAGATCTTATGAAAGAATTTGTATTCCCTGGCAAAGAAAGATTGGCTTAATTTGATCAAGTTCTGCATTTCTTCCTCACATATTACTAAATTCCATTGCTAAAATTACGAACTGACTAGAGTCAGGTAATTATTTAACTTGTCTAATGGGAAGGTAGCAGAAGAGATTTTGTAGAACTTGGAATCCGAGAACACTTAGAAAAGTAACAAATCAGCAGATACATAAAGAGGCAATTGCATGTGATTGGTTACAGTAACCTTTACATAATCTGTGGTAAAGTGACAAGACTGTACTTTGAGGCCATTGTTGGTTATATTTCAGTAATGCAACTCTCTAATTCATAAAGTAATAAAAACACTGCTTGGTTTTTTTTTTCTTCAAGTGTTTATTTTCTCTCCAAACTCCAACAAACAAGCAACCAGAATGGCATTGTTTCCTCTATGAAGCCATATCACTCTAAATGGTTCTCTCTTTTTTAAAGGCACAAAATTAGAAAACTATCTTTATTTAACCTAAAACAAATAGGGAAACAAATTTGACTCAAAGGATTTTATTTTTGGTTTGCTGAGTAATGGCCCCTTCAGAGTCAGTAGAAATCCCTATGTAGAACTAATTCACCTCACACAGACCCGTCTGTGACTATGAGACTATAGTTTGATGCCAAAAGGCTAAAATGAACAGTGAAAAATGCAGTCAATAGATTGCTTTGTCTGAATGATATATATATATATATATATATATATATATATATATATATTTTTTTGGTTTTTTTTTTTTGCTTTTTTTTTGGAGGGGGGAAGTCAGGGCAATTGGGGTTAAGTGACTTGCCCAAGGTCACACAGCTAGTAAGTGTGTCAAGTGTCTGAGGCCACAGGACCTTCTGATTCCAGGGCTGTGCCACCTAGCTACGTCTTGTTGATTTTTTTTTTTTACCAAATACATTGAATTTTTTATTGAATTGAGTGAACTAGCCAGATAATTTTTTGTTTGTTTTTGGTCTTTTAGGAGGAGAGAAGGCATGGTAATTGGGGTTAAGTGACTTGCCCAAGGTCACACAGCTAGTAAATATTAAGTGGCTGAGGCTGGATTTGAACTTTGGTCCTTCTGACTCCAGAGCTGGTGCTCTACTCACTGCACCAACTAACTAGCCAGATATTTTTTGCCATTTTATAGACATTGCGTGAGAAACTAAATTTATTTACACTATAACACCACAAAACCACTAACATGTATTTCCTGTTTAAAAGAATAATTTTAAAAACACTCATTCTTAAGGATTGTGGAATAAACATCAACATTATAGATAGAACTATTTATTATGAAATAAGCATTAGAATAGGAGTGAATTTATGATCTGACTTTAATTTCTATGATTTAATCATTTTATGTGAACAAAAAAAGTCCCTAGTACCTCACCCTTGATCCATTCACTGGTACACTAACAATACACTTTCCTTTTTAGAATTTCTAGTTGGTTTTATGGGCACAGAACTATTATCATTATGAAGCTGTAATTGAGATTTATTATGCTGGATTTTTTGTTGTATAAATAGACCAAGTTACTTTATATATGAGCTATAGATATATGTGGAGGAGTGAACCTATGATTTCAGTGGGGTAGGGACCTCCCGGTGTTGAAACTCCTTCCACTTACACAGATTGGTAATACATCTGAACAGGTTGAGTAGCTTACCTATGGCTACAGAATTAGTATGAGTCAGATAGTACTTGTTTGTGAGTCTTACTGACCCTAAGGCTGGCCCCCTATCTACTATGACATGTTGTGTCTTGGAGACATGATTATCCCTTTTTAATGTGACTTGTGAATGATCAAAAGTGGCAAGAAGTATATGTTATGATATTAGATTACTGAAAGGGTTTTTTGTTGTTGACATCCCTTAGGAAAAAAAAAATCTATTTTAAGGCTATCATCTCCAAAGTACCTGAATGAAAAAAGAGTTATTGGTTTGATAGGAGAGACATCAAATTGTTAGAAGACTTAAATAATCCGTTTTAGTCTTCCTTAGGATAAAAACTAAACTGAGCAAGCATAGTTGGTAATGTTTATGCCCAGGGGTTGCCATTATTCTTAGAGAAGGATATGGCACCCGTGTACTGGTTCCTATACATGCATCTGGATTTGAGAAAAATATATTCAATATTCTCTCCATCTTCCAACCTTTTAAACTCTTCTTGCTTTTTGTTTGGAGAATTTCCTTGTTCTTGACATTCTTTTAGAGAGCTACCTCTTTGGTTTGGTACACAAGGTACACATCTTTCCCCTATTATTTGAAAAAGCTGATGATGAGTTAGTTTGAGGTCTTCTGTAATACTTCTTTGATATTTTGATGAATATGTGATTTCATTGATGTGAAGGCTCAGTCACACGCATCCATGGTTACTACTTACCCTTATGTCTTTGCTTAAGTGCTCCATAGATGATCTATCCTACATGTTGGTAGCCTTCCTCTAGGTCATTAAACATTTCATGGATACTTCTACAAAACCCTGGCTTTCATTCTAGGAACACAGAATTGTAAGATTTTAGAATTTCTTTTCTTCCAGTGTGACTGATCCTCTGATTGCTACAATAATGAGCACTTCTGTTGCACTTTATAGTTTACGAAATACTGTTCACAATAATGATCTCATTAAACCTAGGCTTGGACTTGCTTGAATTCACACAGCTAATAAGTGACAGAGATAGGACTTGACCCCTAGGCATCTGATTTCAAGTTCAATATGTTTACCACAGTATCATATTTCCTTTCCAAGGTGCCAATTAACCATTAATATTTTCTCTGGTCTTCATCTGATACCTTGGTAAGTCATATAATGTGGCACTCTATGAATTGACCCCATTTTCCATCTCAAGTACTCTTTAAGACATTTGTACCTGGAGTTGAGGTAAATGCAATTGAATCCCTGCTTAGATAAGAGTGGCTGGGAAGGGCAAATTCTCTTTTACTTGTTTCTGAAGTTGTGAATACTCAGGATACTACATCAGAGGTTGGTATGATGAAACCATGTGTGTGTGTGGGGCTAGATTGATTATGCTTTGTATGACCTTAGATTTGATTTCTCTGGCCTCTCAATATTCTATTGCTTAGATCACATATACTTCCTAATTGGGTCTACATATTGTAGCATGGGAATTTATATATTCTTTTTTTTCTCTGTTGAATGATCAGCTATAAAGTGGCAGTGATTTTCCATCTTTCTTTCTTTCTCCCTCCCTCCTTCCCTCCCTTCCTTCCTTTCATTATTCTTTCTTTCTTTCATTATTCTTTCTTTCTTTCTTCCTTCCTTCCTTCTTTTCTTTCTTTCTTTCTTTCTTTCTTTCTTTCTTTCTTTCTTTCTTT
>NW_027187376.1:17658004-17674183 GCF_028583685.1 Petaurus breviceps papuanus | reverse complement strand
TTCTTTCTTTCTTTCTTTCTTTCTTTCTTTCTTTCTTTCTTTCTTTCTCCCTTTCTTCCTTCCTTCCTTTCTTTTCTTTCTTTCTTTCTTTTCTCCTTCATTCCTGTTAGAACTTTTTCCTACTTCATCCTTCTCATCATCACTGTTATCATCAACTTGATCATCATCCCAGGTTCATGAACTTACAGGCAAGTAGTGTTAGTGATTTCTTGATATAGACTTTGTCAAGAACCACTCACTTACTGTTTGTGCTTGCCTGGGGTGTATTCATGATGATAGAACAAACAGGCTCCCTCTCCTGAGCACTAACTTCACCTGGAGTTATACTGATTGCTTGGACAACATCTTCTAATATACTGATGGTATAAGTAGTTACAGTGTAGGGGTATAGTCAGCTATGCATTGCTTCAGTATGCAAGGTTAGCATAATTACAGGAATTGAATTTCCTTTATGAACCACTGCCTAACTATGATGTAGATTCCCTTGTATAGCTCTTTAGCTGTATGAGTAATGTTTTCCTTTGGTTCAGAAGGTATAAGAATATGTTTTTTTTTCATTGTGTTGGGTCATACCTGCCTGATTAAGTGAAGGAACATCATTGTGATTGAATTTGACAATTCTGAGTGGGATGACAATTTATTTCTTATTTCATTGTTGCTAGTGAGAGACAAAGGCATTTAATTCAACCCCAACACTTCCAATCTTAGGTGAGGAGGAGATAAAATGCCTATGAGATCTATCCCCAGTGCCTGACTCCACATAATATAAGAGGAAAAGAAGGTATCAGAGAAAGCTACTGTTACTCCAAAGATCCCAATCACTCCTTACTTTGGTCACTTTCCAAAGTTAGCATAAGATTGATGAAGGGCTGGTATAGTACCAGTAGGCTTCCAATGGCCCTTCACTTCCCTGATATCATTATTATAGGCCTTCTTTTCAAGGTTCTGGGCTCAGTTCATGTGTTCCTTTAGATCATAGTTTCAGAGTTAGAAGGGATTGTGAAGGGGATTGAGGTGCACAAGGCACCAAGTTCCTTACTTTCAAGCAAATTCTCTTGTGGCTTTCTCATTTATTGGAATAAGGAGAAAATGAAGACAAAAAAGAAAAGAAGGCAGAAGAAAATAGAAAGAAGAAGAAAAAGACAAAAAAGAAGAAGTGGTAAATGCTCTACCTTTTCTAGAAATGTTTATTTTAGGACCAATGAATCATAGAGTTTTAGGACTGGAAAGACCCTTAGAGATCATTTAGTATAACTCTCTTATTTTGTTTTATTTTATTAGTTTGCTATGACTTTTTATCACTGCCATTTTTACACCTCAGAAATTTTCTGCTATATTTTGCCCTTCCCTCATTCTCTACTTCCAACAAAAAAAAAACAGTCTACCATAAGCAACCAAACCTGAAAATGTATGCTGTATTCCTCACTAGTCTTTAACCTCTTTACCCAAGGATTCTGTGCAGCAAAGGATACCCATGGAAATTACTCTGTTTAGTTTCCTTTCAGTATTGTTTTAATTTACTCTGTTGTAGTCATTATATTGTTTTCTTGGTTCCATTTTTGTTACTCTGCATCACTTCACACAAGTCTTCCTATGTTTGTCCGAATCCCTAATTTTTGTCATTCTTATGGTTTCAAGAAGATTCCATTACATTTTTCTTAGCCATTCCCCAATGCTAGGCAATCATTTTCTTTTCAGCTTTTTGCTACTATAAAAATTGCCATGCATATTTTATCATGTATGGACTTTTATTTCTTTCATTGACCTCTTTGGGGGTCACATACTTCCAAGATTCTAGCAACTAGGAAGTAATTTCAATTTTTTTCCTGAAGATGTTGCCATAAAATGCTGAAGTTGTAATGATTTCCTCTAATCCTTTATTCCTAATGAATGAGCTCCCCTTACCTATCCAATGATATCTCTTTTTCTCCCTCCTGCAAAATCCTTCTGCTCCAGGCAAGTCAATCTCCAATCTCTCCCACACACAGACCATGATCATCTTTTCTAGCATTGTCCTTCATTTGTCATTATCTCTACTTTCATTTCTACTTATGCTTCAAGACTCAGTAGAGTCTAAGGGTTCTTAGCATGTTTTTGTGTCACAGACCCCTTTGGCAATTTGATGAAGCCTATGGAACCTTCTTAGATTTAAACACATAAAATTGCATACATAGGATGACAAAGGGAGCCAATTATAGTGAAAAACAGCTGTCAAATAAAACAAACACAAATTCATGGACCCCATATTAAGAACCCCTGGCATAGGTTTATAGAATCTAAGATCTGGGAAAACCCTTAGAGGCCCATTAGTACAACATGCTATACATCAATTCCTGCTACAAGAGACCTGACAAGTAGTCATTCAGATTCTGCTTGAAGATCTCCCACCCGGGACAGGTCATTCTATGTGTGAACAGCTTTGATTGTCAGGAATTTTATTATTATTATTATTTTGAGCCAAAATCTATCTTTCTGCCTCTTTCACTTACTGCTCCAAGTTCTGCCCTCTGGGGCCATACAGAGCTGGTCATCACATGATCAGCCTTTAGATATTTGAAGATAATTATATGAATCATAAGTATGGCCTGGAGAACTTTTTTCTTTTTTAAAAAAATGTATTTACTTTTAGTTTACAACATTCAGTTCTACAATCCCTTGAGTTTCAAATTTTCTTCCCCTCCCTTTCTCCTCCCCCCCCCCATGGTGGCATGCAATCAAATCTAGGATCTACAAATACCTTCACATTAAACATTAGTCAAGTTGTAAAGAAGGATTATAACCAATGGAGTGAACAATGACAAAGAAGGAACAAAACAAGAAAAAGAAAGAGAGCAAGTAGTTTGCTTCAGTCTGCATTCAGACTCTAGTTCTCTCTCTGAATGTGGACATCTCTTTCCATCATGAGACTTTTGGAGATGTCTTATAACCTTGCATTGCTAAGAGGAGCCCAGTCTATCAAGGTTAGTCATCACACATATGATGTGTCTGTAATTGTGTGAAAAGTTCTCCTGGTTCTGCTCCTGGAGAACTTTTCCAGGAAGACATTCCCAGTTCCTTCAACTGATCATTCTGTGATTTGGTTTTATTTCTCTTAACCATCTTATTTACCCTTTTCTGGACCTCCTACAGTTTGTCAAGTTCTTCTTAATACACGGCACTCAGAAATGAAAACAACTTTCCAGATGTGGAAAATTGCAGCAGGACTCCCTTAGTCTGCACACCATGTTCTTGTTATTCACCTTAGGATCATACTTTTTTAGATGCCATGTCACATTATTGACTCATATTGAATTTACAATCTGCTAAAAACACCTCCCTCCAACTTTTTTTTAAAAAAACAACAGACAGTATTTAGTCACATGTCTTCCATCATGTGCTTATGAAGTTTTTTTTGGTTGCTGTTGTTACCAAAAGTGTAGTAATTGACACAAAGTTGAAAGGTTTGTGAGATTCAGCTCATCGTTTTAACCTGCAGAGAATTTTTTGGATCCTGGCTCTGCCATCTAATATCTTAGCTTTGTGTCATCACCAGACTTGCTAAGCATTTCATCATTTCCTTCAAACTCTGTAAAAATATGATGAAACATTGAATAGAATATGGATGACAACAGAACCTCTACTATTCCATTAGAGAGCTCTCTCTTGCTTGACATTGGGCTATTTGTCTCTTGATAAATAGATCTATTATCTATTGATCTTTTTTGGAGGGAGGAAGGCAAAGCAATTGGAGTTAAGTGACTTGCCCAAGGTCACACAGGTAGTAAGTGTGTCAAGTGTCTGAGGTTGGATTTGAACTCAGGTCCTCCTGACTCCACGGGGGGTGCTCTATTCACTGCACCACCTAGCTACCCAATCATTTTTTGGAGGGTGGAAGGCAAGACAGTTGGGGTTAAGTGACTTGCCCAAGGTCACACAACCACTAAGTATCAAGTGTCTGAGGCTGAATTTGAACTCAGGTCCTCCTAACTCCAAGGTTGGTGCTGTAATCACTTTACCACCTAGCTGCACCCCCATTTTTTTTGCTATTTTGAGCACATCCTATACACATTTTCTCATTTGGTCCTCACAACAACCCTGTGAGGTAGGTACTATGGGCATTCTTTTTTACAGATGTGGAAACTGAGTCAGGGAAATTAAGTAACTTGTACATAGTCATTCAGTTAGAGAGTGTCTGTGTTAGGAATTGTACCCAATCTACTTCACCAATAGCACTTAAATAAGTCTGGTTCAATATTGGCATGAGTCAACTCTTACATAGATCAACTACCAGTCTTGGTATGTTCATTCAACTGGTTCTGAATCTAACTTATCATTCAGTGAACATTTCTCCATCTTGTCCAACTCAGCAAGAACAATACAACAAATAGTTATCACATGTCTAGGCTTTAAAAGGCACTGCTCTATGTATTGAGGTTATAAAGACAGAAAAAAACTATTCCTACTTCCAGGGAGCTTACATTCTACTGGGTGCATATAACACATAAACAAATAAGCAGATAAAAGGTAATTTGAGAAAAAAGAGAGTACTCAGAACAAGAGGGGCCAAGAAAGGAAGCTAGGTGACTCAGTGGGTGCAGTGCTAGACCTGGAGTAAGGAAGGCCTAAGTTCAAGACCTACCTCATACATTCAATAACTGTGTCACCCTGGGTAAGAAACTTAACTTCTCTAATTCTGGTTTCTTATCTTATCTTGTCTCATTAAAGTGAAAAGTTTGGAGTCAATGACTTCCCAGGTCATTTTCAGTTTTAAATATATAATCCTATGGAAATCTTAATATGGCTACCCTTCCACAAGGAAACCATGGCAAATATTGTCAAAAGTTGTACTGAAGTCCAGGCTTACAGTGCCTAGGATGTATCTCCTACCTGCCCGCCTAGTAATGTTGGAAAAAAAGGAAATGAAGTTGGTTTGGCACATTTGTTCTTGATGAACTCTTGTTGCATCTCAGTGATCCCTCTTTTCCTTTCTTTATATTTTATTAAGGTCTTCACATCTTTTCTAGCATCCAGTACTTCTCTTTTCTCTCAACTCCTAATGGTACAGTTTAATTTTGATTGTTTAACATGAGTGATTCCTCAAAAAAAATTGTGTTTCATTCAACAAAGTATTTGTTGGGTTATGACCATTTAGTGTAGCTAGATGGTACAGTGAATAAAGTGCTGGGCTTGGAGTTAGGAAGAACTGAGTTCAACTTTGGTTATAGCTGTGTGACCCTGGGCAAACCACTTAATCTCTGCCTCAGTTTACTCATTTGTAAAATAGGGATAATAATAGCAGCCACCTCCCAGGGCTGCTGTGAGGATGATCAAATGAAATAATAATTGTATGGCTCTTAACAGTGCTTGGCACATAGTAAGCATTAGATAAATATTATTTATTATTATATACAATAAAATATTATTTACTCAGCATATTGCTAAGGACTATGGATGGTGTACAAAAAAAGAACATGTAATCATAATAACATTGTATATAAATGATCTTATTTGAGATTCACAACAGTCTTGTGAAGTATTTATAGATTTTACTATCCCATTTTGCAGATGATAAAACAGAGGATTAAGGAGCCCAAGTGGTTTGCCCACCCATAGACACACAGGTAGTAAGAATCAAAGCCTAGGGGCTGGCTAGTTGGCACAGTGAATAGAGAACTGGTCCTGGAACCAGGAGGACCTGAGTTCAAATCTGGTCTCAGACACTTAACACAAAAAACTAGCCATGTGACCTTGGGCAAGTCACTGAACCCCAAATGCCATCCAAAAAAAAAGCAAAAAAAAAAGAATCAAAGCCTAGGACTAAACCCAGTCCTACCTACGAGTCTAGCATTCTATTTGTGATGCCAAGTTGTCTCAAAGTGATAGCTGCTTCTCTCAAAGGTCTTACAATTTCATTCCTGATATAGGGCATACATGCAGTTAACAGTTGAAATGTTTTTCTTGGCAAAGATACCAGAGTAGTTTGCCATTTCCTTTTCTAGCTCATTTTTCAGACAAGAAAACAGAGGCAAACAGGGTTAAATGACTTGCCTAGGGTCACATGACTAGTAAATGTTTGAGGTTGGATTTGAATTTAGGAAGATGAGTCTTTCTGATTTCAGGCTTGGGACTCTATGCACTGCACCACCTGACTGTCAGAATGACATTATAAGGTAGTATATGATTGAGCACCAAAGTTGGTGGTTTAGACCCTAAATGTCATAGCAGTTTAAAGAAAGGAGAGATGAACATGAGTCAGGGTGTTCTGGTCTGGATGTGCTCAAATAAACGGGATCTCAACATAGGATTTAGGTAGTTATAAAAGAAGGATGTCTAGAAACAGCATGAGCACAGAAATGAGGGGGAGAATGAAACCAATGTGCTCTTGATGTAGGGAGGAGACAGACTGGCTGGAGCAGAGAACAAGATATGTTTTGGAATGGTGAGTTTGTGTGGGTGAGTATTTGGAGATGTGGTTGGCCATAGATTTGTAAGTCAACGTGCAAGGTCAAATTAGATACCGTTTGTGAAGGCCAGACTTTATTGTGTAAGCAATGAAAGTTTGAGTATAGGTGTGACACATTGGAACTGGTCCTTTAGGAAGACAAGTTGTGACAATGTGCTACAAAATGTATTCATGGGGAAGGATATTGGATACAGGGATACCAATTAGTCAACTACTATAGAAATTCAGATGTGGAATAGTAGTAAGAATATTGTGCTTTAAGGTTCATAAAATGCTTTTGTTGCAATAAACCCGTGTAGTATTTAGCTCAAGTATTATTATCTTTAATCTATAGATGAGGAAAGTTAGGTTGAAAGACATTAAGTGACTTTGCCATAGTCACAGGAAGTGTGGGAGCTGGGACTCAAACCTAGCTCTATTGATCCCTAGTCCTTCACAATATTGCTGCCTCTAGTTGATTATGGCTAAGATGATAGACATGGGAATGAAAAGGGATGGATTTTAGAGCTATTCCAAAGGTCGATATAATAGGACTTGATGGGGAAGGAGAGGGAGGCATCAAAGATGGCTTCTGGATTTTCAGTGGGTGATATTATTGGTAGGCAGTGATTTGAGAAGCAATTGAGATGTAGAATTTGAAGGGATGAAAAGACCTGCTATGACCTGTAATGTTGACAGCCTAGAATCCAACTCTAATTGTAGATTTGGGACCCATTTGTGTAGAAGTGCAGGGGATCAGATTAAAAATCCGGAGAGGATGTGAAGAGGTAAACCAGGTCGGAAGCCTGAACTTTGAGAAGCAACTATAATCTAGGGAAGGACTGAGGAGAAGGAGTCAGTGAAGGAAACAGAAAAGATAAGATGGAAAGAAAAGAGGAGAATAATTATAGAGTATTATCATCAAAGCCAAGAGGGGAAAGTTTCAAAAAGGAAAGAGCATCCAGGGAGGGCAGAGAAGGAGAGGATTAGCATTAGAGAAGGTAAAGAGTTCTTCCTCTGAGACTCTTGGGAAGGAGAAAGGGAGAATTGTAGAGGTAGATATATAGAGACAAAGGGAGCTGAGGGAGCTTATTATGGTTGACCAGAGGGCAAAGGAGTTGCATGAGAAAAAAAAATCCTCTGCTTTATGGCTGAGGAAACAGGTCATAGCAGGACAGTTTGCAGAACTTAATTACAGTAAATCAAAAGCTATGAGAATATTAGGCTCATAAAATATGCTTCATCAAAACATACAATAGGGCTTATAAGTCCCTCTGCTGAATGAATTGTCATTACCATGTGTGTGTGTGTGTGTGTGTGTGTGTGTGTGTGTGTGTTGGGGTTTAAGCCTTGGGAGCCTGCTCTTTGGACTATAAATAGCATATATCACAAATAGAACTTACTCTTTGGGAGGGGTTCCTTGGAGTTTGGCATATGTACCCTTTGGGGGCTATTTCATAGGATCATTTGATCACAATCCTAGAGCAAGAGGGATGTCCATCTAGTGCCACCCCCTAATTTTACATATGAGGAAACTGAGGCCCAGGAAGGTTAAATAATTTATCCATGGTAGGAACTATATTTCAACACATCAATATAATCTCTGTCATATTTTCCTGCTTTATTTTCCTGCCTATCCTTGAGGAGAACTAAGAAAAATTGCAGACATGATAATTAAATGGGGTCATGAAAAGTCAGACAACTGCATAACAACAGGCACATATTAAGCAATTGTTAAGTACTGGGGATACAAAAGTAATCAAAAAGAAAGATGTCCCCTGTCCTCAGGGAGCTTACATTCTAAAGGCAGAAGACAGCATACAAAAGGGAGTTGAAAAGGGGATAAGGAAAGGGCAGGGTGTTGAAGAAAAGAAGAACTTGGGGAAGAGCTGAATACGATTCTTTACATGTAGTGTGTCAAAGGCAGAGTATGGTGGAACTATCACTTGTTTGGGATATTATGCATCTGCTAATGCAGGCTGAGATTATATTAGGGTTTTTTGGGGGGCTGCTGTGTCACACTTCTGACTCATTGACTTTGTAGCTCACTAAAACCTATATTTTATGCTTTTTTTTTGGAGGGGAAATTGGAGTTAAGTGACTTGCCCAAGGTCACATGGCTAGTACGTGTTAAGTGTCTGAGGCTGGATTTGAACTCAGGTCTGCCTGACTCCAAGGGCCGGCTTTCTATTCACTGAGCCACCTAGCTGCACCTAAAACCTATATTTTACATAAAAATATACATAGATACATGTGTGGATTTTTAAAAAATATAAACTATTATCTAGCTAGGTCTCCCCCATCCTTTTCCAGTTTTGTTACTTATTACCAGTGTGACTTTGGGTAACTTGCTCTCTGGGCCTCAGTTGCCTCATTTATAAATTGAGGTCAGACCAAATGGCCTTTAAATCTATATGCCCCTTGAAAGGACAGAGATGAAAATTATGATGCTATCAGGGTCCAAAAAGGTCTGGGCAAGCTATAAAGATGTGCCAAGTCTAAAGAGATCACATTTAGGATAAGATCACAGATCCAGAGGCCATAGAGCTGAACTCCATTGTTTTACAGATGAAGAAATGGCTGTGTCACACTACTGATTCATTGACTTTGTAGCCCGCTAAAACCTATATTTTATTTTTTTTTTGGAGGGGCAGTTGGGGTTAAGTGACTTGCCCAAGGTCACATGGCTATGTCAGTTATGGGATAAGGATAAACTCTTGTTGTTGTTCAGTCATTTTTTTCCAGTCATTTCTCACTCTTCACGACCCCATTTGGGATTTTCTTGGCAAAAATACTGGAGTAAAAAAAATACTGGAGTGGTTTTACCATTTCCTTCTCCAGCTCATTTTGCAGGTGAAGAAACTGAGGCAAACAGGGTCAAGTTACTTGCTTGGGGTCACACAGCTAGTAAGTAACTGAGATTTGAACTCAAGCCTGTTTTACTTTAGGCCTGGTGCCTATCCACTGAGCCGTCTAGCTGCCCCTAAAGTCTTACATGCAGGTTAAAATAATCAACTACACAAGAATAGTATTGGAGAGATATAATTAGTCAACATTTAACATGAAAAATTCTTGGGGGTTTTAGTGGACTTGTAAGTCTAAGTTAGCCAAGTGACATGGTGGCCAAGGCAATCACCAGATCATGGATTTGGAGCTGGCTGGAAGGTTCCTTAGAAGTCATCTAGTCTTAACCCCTCATTTAGTAGATAAGGAAAGAGGGACCCATTGAGGTTGAGGGACTTGCCCAAAGGCACACTGGTAAAAAGCCACAAAGCTAGGATTTTAGCCCAGATCCTTGGACTCCAAATCAAAGCGTTCTTTCCACCATGACATTGCACCCCTCAATTTTTTTTTGCTGGAAACCACACGGCCCCTTAAGTGGAGTTACATTTCTTTTTTTCACATAACCCTTTGAGTAGGCTCAATAGAGACCAGTATTTTCTCAATGACTTGACAAAGACAAGGATAAACAATATGGTGTTTCTAAACTTCCAGGCTTTGTCTGCTTTGGTATCAATAGCTCACATTTATCATATTATCATAGATCATAGATTTAGAAATGGAAAAGAACTTTAAAGGCATATAATTCAACCCCCTAATTTTACAGTTGAGGAAAGTGAAACCCAAGGTAGATAAATTATTTACCCAAGGTCATACAGATTGGGCTTTGATGTTTACAAAGTACTTTCCTTGCATCATGTTATGGAATGTGCCCTCTCCTTCCTCAAACTGTATTATACTCATTTATCTGTGTAATTATTGCATTTCACTAGTAGAATGTAAATTGCATGAGGATGTTGTTTTTTGTTTTATCTTTGTATTGCCAGCTCAATGCTTTGTACATTGTAGGTGTTTAATAAATGCTTGGCCACTTGAATTAAATAAGGGTCAGATTAAGTCAAGTCAAAAAATGCTTATCACAATGCCAGTGAATGTGTCAATGATGGGATAAGTATAAACTCTCACTGATGGGTTAAAACAGTTAACTGCACAACTATAGAATGGGACTGATATGGATGGTAAACATTCCATGTGCCAAACACCTGGAAGTGAAAAGAAAAACAGTCCCTGCTTTGAGGAGCTTACGTTCCAAATGAGGGAAAGATTGCTGTAATGGATAAGTGGCTATTTGAGTCTCACTTTCATTATCTGTAATAATGCTTATAGTACTGTCTTGAAGAAGTGTTCTAAAGATCAAATGAGTTAATGTATATAAAATGCTCTGCAAGCTAGCTATATTTAAGATTTATGGTCCTTAATGATTTGGATACTTTATGAACTTTCTCTTTTAACCTACATATATAGTGGGCAGTCACAAGAATGGGCTGGTCAAAGATAGGGGCTGACACTATCTTGTATTTTAACATTTTTTATTTTTGTATTTCAAATAATTATAACTCATGTACAACAGTTTGCAAATGAACCCATGAAATATTCTACAAATGCTGGTTACTACTACAATAATACCAATTATTGTTATTATCAAAGTATATATACCAGAAAGTAAAAAATAAGGCAAAACATCCTTGTATGATATGCTTAGGTTAGACCAGATGACAGTCCTAGAGGTGGAGTGATTTAGGTTAAAGGAATCTTCATAGCACATAGTAGGTCTTCAGTGAATGGCTATTTTTTTTGTTTTTGTTGATGGTATAATGGGTTTTTGAAACAAAATAATATTTTAGGTACATACAAAATTAAGGATAAGTAAATCTGAAAAAAGTTTTAGTCTTTGAGGGCCCTCCAGCACAATGTGGAAATAGAAATTCTCTGAAAGTATGTGTAGGCAGGGGTGAGAGAACAGCATTACTTAGTTACCTTGGGCCATCAGGCACATATATAATGTGTTTAGGACAACTGTTTCTTGCAAAAAGAGGCAACTCAAGGTAGAGGACTTTAATGACATCAAATGGGTCTGGTTTGCAATTCAGATCATAGGCAGAACACATTACACTTTGCAGTCTGTAATGCTCAGAAGGTGGATCCAAGGGCTTTATAGTGGTGATTGGTAATGAATTCAGGGCAGGGCTTTACATAGCAGGCTGGGCAAATCCCCATAATGCTGGACCCCAGAGCAAGTGTCTGGATGGGACAAGCCACTTGTGCTTTCCTTTTTCATCCCCTAATGGCACAGAACATGTAAGTCTTCTTAAAAGTCAATGGGCAAAATGCCTATTTGCTTTCAGGAGTGGCTGAACCCTGCATGGATACTGAAAAGCATTGTTAAAGAGTATCATGCCATAAAGGCAAAAATAAACCCAGGAGATTACAATAACATAATTAAGCTTATCTTTGGTCAAGAGAGAGGTTTATGTCTGTGACAGATTCTGCAATATTTTTGTACCATGTGTGAGAAAACTTACAAGAAGAGAAAGCTTTGGTTTCTTTCTGGTTCTCATATAATATGTTTAATTTTGGAAAGAAATAATTTTAATTTCTAAAGTCAAAAAGAGAATTGAAACCAGTATAAATGTGTGGACCTAGTTTTTACTGATCAATTTCTGAAGTCAAATTAATTTTCTTTCTGCATATTTACTGGATTCTTCTTGACGATCCTTAATTCATATTACATAATCAAAGTCATAGAAGTATTTACGTAGTGAACCTGTGCTTGGGGACTCATAAACCTTGTTTCAATGCCTCCTGGGGCATGCAGTCCTTGGGGGAAAGCATGCAAGTCCCCAGGCATTTCATCAGCTTTTGCTATGCTATTTTATCTCTCTGTAGAACTATCAGAAGAAAGAGGAAGAGAACAATATACATTTTAAAAGAGAACATCCTCTTTTTAAATTAATAAGTATAATACATGTATTTCCTTAGATTTCCCCACCCTCTACCCCAGTGTTTCATTGGACAGTCAGGTAAAGCTTAGATTGGAAAGTAACTTTATGTGGATAACTAATAATTAAGGTGACAATTCAATTCAATTTAATTTAATTCAAAAACATTAAGCATTTAACATCTGAAAACCCCTGTATTACGTGCACAGTTCTTGCTGCCAAGGAGTTTACCTTCTTCTCTGGGAACATAGGAAAACACAAGTGAGTAAATTCAAAGAAATTTGGAAGGGCAGTAACCTGTATGGTGGCAGGACTTTAAGCCTTGCCATCTCTGACACTGGGATAAGGTGGGGGCAGGAGGAAGAGGAGGAGGCAAGAGAAAGTAAGTTTCCAAAATTGGTTTTTAAAAGACTTGGGAACCAAAGAAAAATTATTTGGGGGGGGAGGGGTAGGGAAAGGGGAAGAGAGGGAATCAGGAATCTGAGCCTTGAAAGGAGCTAGAGATTATAAGAAATAGGAATGAGGAGGCAGAATATTCCAAGCATGAGTGACAGGATGTACAAAATCTCAAAGGGGGGGAGATATAATGTTGTGTACAGGGAACAACAAGTAGGTCTGTTTGATTAAGATGTAGAATACATGTGGGAGAGTTATGTGAAGTAAATATGGAAAGATGGCCTAAAACTAGATTGTGAAAGACTTGCAATGCCAATCTGAGACATTTTAATTTTAACTTAGAGGCAACAGAGAGCCACAAAGCTTCTTAAACAGGAGAGAGACATCATCAGATCTGTGCTTTAGGAATATTAATTCAGTAGCTTTTCAGAGCAGGAGGGATTATTAAGGGCAGAGGCTGGAAAGAGAAGTCAATTGCAATAGTCCACAATTATATTGCTTATCTTGACCATGTTAGAGCTGAATGATAGGGCAAATTACTTCTGCATGTGAAATAATTTTTTTTAGCTTTTTTTTTTGAGGGGGGAGGGCAGGGCAATTAGGGTTAAGTGACTTGCCCAAGGTGTTAAGTGTCTGAGGTCGTTTGAACTCAAGTCCTCCTGACTCCAGGGCCAGTGGTCTACTCACTGCACCTTCTAGATGCCCCTTGTGAAGTAATTTTGACAGGTCATTTATGTGGATACCTCTTTCTAGAAAGGAAATTATCTTTTGGGTCAAAAAAAATCTCTAAATTAAGGAGCTCAGATTTTTTTCTAATAAGACTGCTATATGAGCTCATCTCATTGAGTTTACAAAACCACATTGTGGGCAGCTTGTACTTAGAAATAGCTTTCTTGTTCAGGCATGACTTGAAATTATTTCCTCTAGCTTATAAAATAGTAAAATGGAGGAAGCTCTTCTGTCTCTGCTACTAACCAAATGTGTATTCTTGGATCAGGCACTTTGCCTCTCTGTACCTCAGTTTCCTTATTTGTAAAAGGAGGAAGTGTGTTAGATGAGCTAGCTCTAAAGTCTCTTCAAGGTTCAAAAAGTTTGATTCTTTGAGTCTATTCAGGGTTGGTCTTGGTAAAATAGTGAATTAAAACCCAATCCCCAACACTAGACTCTCTTTTCCCTTTGATTTCTTTGGAGGACCCTTCCATTCTTTCTACTTTCAGGTACTTCTTTTCCCACTCCCCATTAAAATATTTGGGAAGGAACTAAGCATCAATTACTTAGATCTTAAGTGTGACTTTGAAAGTTCTATTACTATTTCTACCTTCCCCTGACTAGCTTGGTGGTCTTAGGCATGTCCAGCATCACTGTGGCCTTCAGTTTCCTTGCCTATAAAGCAAAGATAATAACATTTTTCCTGACTACCTCATAGGGTTGTAATAAGAGTGAAATGAAATTGTGGATATGAAAGTGATTTGTAAAACTATTTGTTCTAAGCGTGGCACAGAGGGAAATGTGCTGAATATCAGTGCATTGGACCTGAGTTCAAATACTGACTTCCACTTGATGGTTTTGAGAGACTGGGCAACTTACTTAAATTCTCTGAACCTCAGAGTCTTCATTTATAAAATGAATGGACTAGATGAACTATGAGGTCCCTTCCAGCTCTCCATCTGTGTCTTTATGATGAACAGAGGTAAAGTATCATCATTTTACCAATATAAGTAAATGTACTACCTTTACAAGAGATATTTATAGTTCAAGCCTTTATCCCCTTGAGACAAAGGGATTTGTCTCCCTTTAAAGGAATTTTAAGCATCAATGGAGTTTGAAGGGAAGATAACTTTTTTGGGGTAGGGACCCTTTCATTAAACCCCTCAATTGTGCCATACAAGAGATGTCTTATTCTGGTCATGAGTGTTGTTGGACTAGCTAGTAGGCACAGAGATTAGACAACTGGAAATGAATTCTCATGTTCTCAAGAGAACAATTTCCTCAAGGGACAATAGACAGTCCTATGAATTTGATGATTTATTTGTGGCAAATATCTAAGCTTGTATTAGCTAGCTGGTAAGAAGATGATAAGTAGTTTTTCATCTTTCTTTCGCAGACAAACAGAAATTTGAAGGAAAAGACATTTGAAGTTCCTTCTTCCTCTCTCCATGCCTTGGTTCAGATGCCATTTAAAAACAAAATACTAAACATGGCACCCCATCCAGCAGTGAAATAAGTCAGAAAGAGAAAATACCAGTCAAGCTAGTCATTTGACATCAATTAGATTTTAAAAATTGGTTGGTTGACTAAATCTTCCGTTTTGTAATATGTTGATTTAGGATGATAGAGACATAGGCTTAATTACTCCTGCCTTCCCTTCTGGGAAAGGATGAATCAGACAGAGAAGACACTTAAAGAGGAGGAGGGTAGGTTTGACACCAACAGATTAATTTGAGAGGTTATGCTTTCCATTTCCAGCATTAAGGGGGAAGCAGAAAGAAATTGACTGAATAGGAAAGTTAAACAATTTTATTTTATTTGAAGCATTATGAATTCCTGGAACTTTATGCAATCTGAGATTCACATATAAGCAATAAAGAGCATATGAAAAACATTCACAAAATCACAGAAATTTGAATGTTGGAAGAGAGTTTAGTGGCCAACTATCCCAACAAGAAAACAACCTCTTTATAACATATGCAGAGAGTGGTGGAGGTTCTGCTTAAAGACCAAGAAGGGAGAACCCACCACCTCCTGGGGTGGTACTTTTGGATAGTTCTAATCATGAGGAGGAGGATAATAAGTGTTTATTAAGCACCTACTATATACCTATAAAAGAAAAGGGAAAAAGGTCAGTCTCATATGACCTCTTCTTGATGAAGCTGTATAGGTTTTCTCTAATCACAACTTCCCTTTCTAGTTGTTTGTCAACCTTCTCTTTAATGATCTATTCTGGGATTTTCTGAGAAAAGGAGTCAATCATTCTGGTGTAAAGTTTGCACAAAGTTCTATTCCTGCTTCCCTTTAAAAAATTGGGAACTGACACTTCTCTTGTCTTATAATACATCACCCATTTCCCATGTTCTTTCAAATATCGCTGAGAGTGGGTCAACAATCATATCTGCAGTTCTTTGAGTACTCAAGGATGTATGTAGTTCATCTGGACCAGATGTCTTTCATCAGGAGCAGCTAAATGCTCTCTTACTGCCTCTTTCCTTATTTTGGTAACCAAGATAACTCTAATTCTCTGTCAGTCATTTTATTCTAGCATTTCTAGTGATCATTCTTCTTGGCAGAGAAAATAGAAAAACAGAGAAAACAGAAAAGCAGAGGGTGGGATACTAAGGTGGGGCCCCAGGGTCTAGGCCCCTGATCTCCAATGCCCAGGACTTAACCTAACAGGTTTTGAGCATCAAGTTGAGCAGTTTTGTTCTCTCTGTATCCCTCTCCCTCCTTCTCTCTGTCTCCCTCTCCCCCCACCTCTCTCCCTCTCCATCCCTCTCCCTCCCTCCCTCTCCCTCTTCCTCTCCATCCCTCTTCTCCCTGACTCTCTCTCTGTCTCTCTCTCTCTCCTCTCTCTCTCTGTCTCTCTCT
>NW_027187376.1:17657489-17657904 GCF_028583685.1 Petaurus breviceps papuanus | reverse complement strand
TCTCTGTCTCTCTCTCTGTCTCTCCCTCTCTGTCTCTCTCTCTGTCGTTCTGTCTCTCTGTCTCTCTCTGTCTCTCTCTGTCTCTCTCTCTGTCTCTCTCTCTCCTCTCTCTCTCCTTCTTTTCTCTCTTATCCCTCCTCTCTCTCTCTGTTTCTCTCTCTCTGTCTCTGTCTCTCTCTCTGTCTCTCTCTGTCTCTCTCTCTCTCTCTCTCTCTCCCCTCTCTCTCTCTGTCTCTCTCTCTCTCTGTCTCTGTCTCTCTCTCCTTCTTTTCTCTCTTATCCCTCCTCTCTCTCTCTCTTATCCCTCCTCTCTCTCTCTCTGTCTCTCTCTCTGTCTCTGTCTCTCTCTCTCTGTCTCTCTGTCTCTCTGTCTCTCTCTCTGCCTCTCTGTCTCTCTCTCTCTGTCTCTCTCTCT
>NW_027187376.1:17576292-17657389 GCF_028583685.1 Petaurus breviceps papuanus | reverse complement strand
TCTCTTATCCCTCCTCTCTCTCTCTCTTATCCCTCCTCTCTCTCTCTGTCTCTCTCTCTGTCTCTGTCTCTCTCTCTCTGTCTCTCTGTCTCTCTGTCTCTCTCTCTGCCTCTCTGTCTCTCTCTCTCTGTCTCTCTCTCTGTCTCTCTCTCTCTCTCTGTCTCTGTCTCTCTGCCTCTCTCTGTCTCTGTCTCTCTGTCTCTGTCTCTGTCTCTCTGCCTCTCTCTCTCTCTCTCTCTCTCTCTCTCTCTCTCTCTCTCTCTCTCTCCTCCCTCTCTCCTTCTTTTCTCTCTTATCCCCCCCTCTCTTCTCTCTCATCCTCATGCCTTACCTCTTCACCACTCACATACCCATCATGTTGCTTCAGGTCCCTATCATTTCTCTCTTAGTCTATCATAATAACCTCCTAACTGATCTTCTCTCTCCATTTTCCCACCTCTTAAGCACAGGTCTAATTATGTTATTTGCCTGCTCAAAAAGCTCCAATAACTTCCTAATGTCTCTGAGAAAACAAACATGCAAAGCCCTCTCTTTGGTATTGAAAAAACCTCCTACAATCTGGCCCCGGCTCACCTTTCCAGGCTTCTTGCACAGTATTTTGGTAACCAAGATATCTCTAATTCTCTGTCAGTCATTTTATTCTAGAGTTTCTAGTGATCACTCTTTTTGGCAGAGAAAATAGAAAAACAGAGAAAACAGAAAAGCAGAGGGTGGGGCACTAAGGGAGGGCCCCAGGGTCTAGGCCCCTGCTTTCCCGTGCCCAGGACTTAACCTAGCAGTTTTTGAGCAGCAATTCGAGTGGTTTTGTTCTCTCTGTCTCCCCCTCCTTCACGCACCCTTTGCTCTCATCAGATTCTCATATTTGCTGTGGACACCACAGGGCATCTCTCCTCTCAACATTTCAGCACAGGTTGTTTCTCCACCTCCATGTCTTACAATCTCTAGTTTCCTTTAAGGCTCAGCTAAAGTGTCGCTTCCTGTACTCTGTTCCTTCCCTAGTTGTTAGTGCTATCTTTGCCCCAAGTTACTTTTTTATTTATTTTATATTTATTTAACTTCATACAAAACTTCATACATACATGTTTTCTCTGATTGAATGTAAGTACCTTGAGGGCAGGGACTCTCATTTTTTATTTTTAAAAACAGATGGCAGATGTGATCATTGACCCACTCTCAGTGATATTTGAAAGAACATGGGAAATGGGTGATGTATTATAAGACAAGAGAAATGCCAGTTCCCAATTAAAAAAAATTATAGGCTAGCATTGCCTTTTATATATTGTGCTTGATAAATACTTGTTGGATAAATGAATTAAATTTGGTTTGGTAAAGATGAAAGGGGACAGTATAGACAAAGATATGTAGTTGGGATGCTCATATTATGTTTGTGCTATGGTACATAGAGATTTTTGGATAAAGTGGGGAGGACATGAAAAGAATCAGGGTAGAGTGGGAAAGTCAGATTGTAGAAACTCTTGAGTGTCAGATTCAGAAGTTTGGAATTTATTTCAAAGGAAATGAGTAGTCATTGAAATTTTGCACTGGATTTCCATCCAATCATGCCACCTAGGCACCACCTCCTCATGCCCAAAGAAACACAAATTACACCACTCCCAAATACTTATCTTCAGAGTGTGAGTTAGCTTCTGGAAAAGTTTGGATTTTGCCTGGTTTTTCAATAGTAAAAAGTAGCAAGGAAAAAGTAATTTTTTCAACCCCTCTCTTTTAATGCAAGTATCAAAAAAGTGTTGTGACAAAACAAAATACTCTTCCTTTTGTTTTTCTGAAATTCAAGCCAAACCCACAAAGCTATTTGATGTTTATAAAAACCTGTGACAAGCAAGGGATTCTTTATTAGATCCTACAGAACTATGGATTGCTTGGTAAGCCTCATCTGTAATAATTAAACCTGTTCTGTTCTGGCCTCCCAAGGTGACTGTGGCTCTCCTTCAGGAGGGTTGGTTCCAATTATTTGTAGCACCATTGAACCAATCTTGGATCAGCTAATATGGTCTAATTTTTTTATGTAGTTATGGACCTTTAAAACAATCATTTTGGCCTCGCTTTCAGAATGTTTAGAATAGACCCTTTTTAAAAAAGGTCAACTCTATTATCTTCTGATTTTTAGAATGTTTTTACATGATGATAACTGGTCATTTAATTTAAAAAATAAACAAACAGACAACAACAACCTAGTAGGTTAAGTAGGAAATTGTGGCATTGGTCTTTCGTAGTGTACCAGTCAACTCAGGGGTTTTACTGACTTGTTCTCTGTTTCAATACATTTTTAAAAAATTAATTTCTAATGACATTTTAAAATCACCTTGATTTCTTAATATATCCCTTCCCTCCTCTCCACCAAGATATTCATCTTCTAGAACTATAAATAAAGGGGGGGGGGGAAGCATCCAAGCAAACTAATCACCACATTCATGAAAGTCTTACCTACAACATTTTACTCCTTGCCCCCAAGTTTTTCAAACAAGGGAAGAAGGTATACTCATAGGACTTTTTTTGGGTCACACTTGGCCATTAATAATAATAATGATAATAATTAACATTTATATGATATTTTAATGTTTGCAAAGCATTTTATCTCATTTGCTCCTCACAACAAACTTATGAGGTAGATATTATTGTTATCTTCATTTTAATAACAAAGAAATGGAGGCTGTGCAGTGTAACACAACTAATAAATATATGAGACAGGACTTGAACTCGTGTCTTCATGACTCCAAGTTCAGAACTCTAGTCATTATATCACCTAACTGCTCCGCTATCATTATACAATGTTCATTTTCAGTTTTTGTTCTTTCCATTTACCTTGCTACAGTTATTGTGTACAATTTTCCTGGTTCTTCTTACATCACTTTGCATCAGCCCAAAAAAGTATTCCCATTTTGCTTTGTAGTCTTCACATGTATTTTTCTTATGGCAAGTAATATTTCATTAAATTTGTGTACTATAATTTCTTTACATCCTTCAAATCAATAGGCTCAGTGGTTATGTTGATGCAATGTAAATATAGCCTCAAGAGCACAAAAATCAGGATCTTCTGGGAACTTGGCCTTGTAAGGATGATCTAAAAAGTTTCCATGATGGTGATGGTCATGAAACCCATGAAAAAACTGAGGAATCTCTTCATCAAGATCTGTATTAAGAATAGGGCCAATACGCTTTGAACCAGAGACTTCATTACTGGGGTTTATATCTTAAGGAAGTAATTGATTAGAAGAAAGCCCTCATATACTCCAAAATATTTACAGCAGCACTTTTTATGATAGTTAAGTGGTGGATGCCCATCAACTTGGGAATGGCTAAACAAATTGTGGGACATAAATATAATGGAATATCACTGCGCCATAAGAAATGATGCAATGTTATGAACACAGAGAAGCCTGGAATCTATATGAAAAGCCTGGATCTATATGAAATGATGTAGAGTGAAGTAAGCAGAACCAAGAAAACAATATACACAGTGACTGTAACAATGTAAAAGGAAAGAACAATTATACACCAAAAAAATAATAAATAAATGTAACAAAACTATAAGATCAAGCAGGACTCAAAATGAAGAGATATGAGAAGATAGTCCAAACCCATCCCTTTGTGGAGGTGGGAGGTCTTCTAGTGCTACACATTGCACATGTTTTTGGACTTTTTAAATATATTGATCAGTTGTGTTAATTTTTTTCCTTTCTAAAAAAGATGCTATTTGTCTTGTCAAATGGTTCTCTGGGAGGGGGAGGTTACTTGTGGTAACCATGGTGATGTAAGAAACAGAAAGGATCAATAAAAACTTTTTTGAAAAAAGAATAGGGGCGGGGCAGCTAGGTGGTGCAGTAAATAGAGCACTGGCCATGAATCAGGAGGACCTGAGTTTAAATCTGATCTCAGACACTTAACACTAGCCATGTGACCTTGGGCAAGTCACAACCTCAATTGCCCTTCCAAAAAGAAAAAAAAAAGAATAGGGCCAATAGCTCTCTATGTTGCCTAGTTGAAAGGAAAGGCTATGAACAATATGACTTCTTAGTGGCCTTTTATAGATCCTTTGTTTCAGTGGCAAAGTGTCATACTAGATAGAGACCTAGAGATCATTTTTTTGTATGTTGTTGTTTAGTCATTTTTTAGTCATATCCAACTCTTTGTGCCTCCATTTAGGCTTTTTTTTGGCAAGATACTTTGGCAAGGAGTGGTTTGTTGTTTCCTTCTCCATCTCATTTTACAGATGAGACACCTGAGGTAAATAGAGTTGTGATTTGCCCAGAGTCACACAGCTGGGAAGTGTCTGAGGCTGGATTTTAACTAAGAAATATGAGTATTCCTATTCATTGTGCCACCTAGCTGTACTCCCCCTTCCTCCCCCTTTAAAAATAGTTCTGCTAGGGGAGACTAGGTGGCACAGTGAATAGAGCACCAGCCCTGGAGTCAGGAGGACCTGAGTTCAAGTCTGGCCTTAGACACTTGACACACTTACTAGCCATGTGACCTCAGGCAAGTCACTTAACCCCAATTGCTTGCCCTTCCCACTCCCCAAAAACCTCCCCAAATAGTTCTGCTATTTAATCTAAAAAAAAAATACCCAAAGGTACAGGTGCCTGGAAAGATGGTTTTTGTTAGAAATTAGTTCGTCTAGGGTTTAGCCCGCAAAGACTTAATGAAAGTTATTGACTAATTCCATCCACCTCCACTAAGGATGTGACAAGATGAGAGAATATTTCATAAACAATTTTAGACCCTTCTACCCAAGTCATACTAGTAAAGGCTTTCCCCTTACAGATGAAATCTTCACATTTCAGCCTTAACTAGAATGCCTGCCAGTGGGTAAAGGTATTTTGTTAAGGATAGAAATCTATAAGCTTCTATAGCCCATGTGCAATGTTTCACAACAAAGTGTTTTATGTATTTTTATTTCTTACTATACCATATCAAAGTGTTTTATGTATTTTTATTTCTTACTATACCATATCAGTAAGGTCACCACAGCTTGCATGCACACTTCTAGAATCTGTATGTATTTTAGGAAGAGAGAAACGGGGAAGTAGCAAAAAAGGAAAATACTTTGGAGTTAGTGATTGCATCTTTTTAGGGAGAGGACACTCTGCCACGGAACAGGATACTTTTGCTTTTATAGTTCCAGTCCTCTGAATCAGGAAGATCTGAGTTCAAGGTCTACCTCTAGCTCTGTGACCCTGGGCAAGTCACTTGATCTCTCAATTCCTAGCAAGTTCAATACCATAAGTTGAAGAACAGATAGGTTCTGCTCTGCCTTGGTAGAGGGATGTTTCTTCACTAGCATTTTACCATTCAATAATAATAAGTAGCATTTATGTAGCCCTTTAAGGATTGAAAAATACTTTACAGATGTGACTTCCTTTGATCCTCACATCAACCCAATGAGGTAGATGCTATTATTATCCCCATTTTATAGATTAGGAAACTGAAGCTATGAGGGGCTAAGTGACTTTCCCAGGGTTACACAGCTAGCAAGTGTTTCAGTCAGGGTTTGAACTCAAGTCTTCCTGACTCCATATCCAGCGCTCTATGTGTCCCCTACAACACCTATTTGACATCACAGTTCTGGGTGAAAACTAATTAATCCTGAGGTGGCAAATGTGATACCTCTTTCAGGAAGGCTAGTCTCAGAAGTACTGATAGTGCAAAAAAATAAAATTAAATCAAGCAATCCATTTTTTGCCTTTTTTTTTTTTATTAACTCCATACCTTTATTTAAGGATGGTCAATGAATAAAATACCAAATGTCTTAAAATACAGTTGAATTCTTTCATGTCTAGCTGTCAGGTTTCCAGATGAAAAATAATTATATTGGTCTACACTTTAAAAGTCAGGTCAAAACAATCAGCAACCAGCCCCATCCCTATAGTAGCTTTCAGCTTTGCGTAAGCACAATGGGCATCCCAAACAGAGTTGAAAACTTAGCATTCAGGACCATATTGATCAAACATAACATAACACAGGATGCTGGTTTTAGGGTGGAAGCATTCAACTCAAAAGCATAAGGTGAATCTTTAAGTCTGTTAGCCTATTCACCTTATAAACCATGACCTCACCATTTCCACCAATGACCATGTATTATAGATTTACACAAACCAAGCAAGAAAAAAATCATTCTTTTTTTTTCTGGAGGAGCAATTAGGGTTGTGACTTGCCCAAGGTCACATGGCTAGTTTTTTTTTTGTTAAGTGTCCGAGGCTAGATTTGAACTCAGGTCCTCCTGACTCTAGGACTGGTGTTCTATTCACTGTGCCACCTAGCTGCCCCTAAAAAAGTCATTCTTATTGAAGGTCTATTTATTTTGTGTGGGACAAATTTTAGTGCTAAAGCTCAGACTTTAAATTTACCCATCCTGTTCTAAATAAATGCTATCTTTCCTTCCCAGACAAGATTTTGGTCAAGCAGCCACCTTGGCTTATGACGGATAATCATGAAGCGGCAACCCTTTCCTGTAACTATACCTATGATAAAACTCCAAGTGAATTTCGAGCTTCACTCCAAAAGGGAACAAACAGTGCCCTTGAAGTCTGTTTTGTGTATGTAAATGGAACTCATAAGCCCTTGCTTTCCTCAACTGAAGACTTCAATTGCTCCGTGAATTTCGATAATAAAACAGTGAAGTTCCAACTTCGGAATATGAGTGTCAACCAAACGGATATTTACTTCTGTAAAATTGAATTCATGTATCCTCCTCCCTATCTCTCCAATGAAAAGAGTAATGGAACCATCATCTACGTAAAAGGTATAACATAGCTCTGGAAGTGTAATTCAATATTCTTATGTCAGTCTAGGTATCCTCAAAGGAAGAATGCTGGCCTCTTTTTGATGGAGAAACACTGGATGAAAGGAAGAATGAACTTTATTTGTGTTTACTCCATTGACTTGAGCCCTTAACCTTCCTGTGCTAGCCTCTTCTTTTGCAAAAATACCTGAGATGTGGGAAAAAAATCTCTGGTCTGTGAGTCAGGAGACTTCTGTTCTATCTGCTAATATCTAGTTGTGTGACTTCTGCAAGTAATGTACAGCCATTCTGGGCTTCAGTTTCCTTGGTTATTAAAAAAAAGGGATTAGATTAGATGGTCTCTAAGCCCTCTCATAAATTTCAATGACATTGCCTAACTGGAATGTCTACTCAAAAGGAGTGGTATAGTGTTATGGAAAGAGCACTGCATTAAAATTCCACTGTTGGCTTGGTGGATAAGTAGCCAAGTGATATTGGAAAAGACATTTAATATCTCTGTATCTCAGTTGCTTCATCTGTAAAATGAAACCAATGAATTGGATGATTGTTAGAGTTGGTTTCTTGATAGGAATAAAATAAATCAGTTTCTGAGACTTCAGATTCTGAAAGAACACTGGACTTGGAATCAGGAGACAGATTCAAATCCTAGTTCTGACTTTCTTATCTATATGATCATTGGGCAAATAATTTAATTCTACTGAGCTTCAGTTTCCCCATTTGTAAAATGGGGATAATAATAATTCTTGCACTGTCCACTGCTCAAAATTGTGGAGAATTAGGATTATGAACCTTTTAATGCCATATAAATGTGGCCTGTGATTATTTGCTATGCATTTAAAAGATGTAGACCCTTCTTTTCAGAATTCTAATTAAGAAAAATCAATATCATATTTTGCTATTTCTCAGTATTGTACCTGTAGGCATTATTTCAATTTTAACTTTCTTTCTTTCCTCTGCCAATGTTGTTGGAAACAGATAATAACCTAGACAAGAAGACTTTATTGACTTATTCTGGTAGAGTAATTTTGGCGATCAAAAACAAACAAATAGAAAATACAATCAAATAACATTCAAGTATTTCATTTGTTGAATCCTGTTGCAGTTTTAAACATCATTTTCTTATTACTGCCTAGTTATACATAAATAATGTTACAATTAAATTGAGCCTAAGGTAAAAAAATAATTATTTGGCTTTTACATGTGAAATCATGCCCTAATACCATTAGTTGATTCTGAGAAAGCATGGGATTAGATGACACAACATTATACGAGGTAGGTAGTGTCATAGGAAACAATATCTTAGTCCATTGGTCAAATATCATTTCAGCAGGAGTTTTATGACGTTATTTTGGAATTTAATTTTAATGTGCTAATAAGATGATAGTAAAATAAAGTGAGTATGGGCACCATTATGGATGGTATGCCTCTACCACTAATATAGAAGCTCTTAAGATTTGCCTCCTAAACCAGTGATACAATAAAATACAAAATTAAAAATAAAAGATGAAAAAGAAGACCAAACAGGATCTTAAAATTTTTAAAACTCCTTCTACCTGGATAAGACACATTGTGTTCACCTTTTCTTATTTCTAAATTAGCATTTTAGAACCTTTCAAGTCCAATTCCCTCAGTTTTAAGAGAGGAACTAAGGCTTAGTTAGAGGTAAAATGACTTGTTCAAGGTTACATGGTGAACAAGTGGCAGAGCAGGAGATTGTATTCTTGTTTCCATGGAGATATTTCAGAATTGGAGAAGGAAAAGGCGAAACACTCTGGTATCTTTGGCAAGAAAACTCCGTGGACTGCATGGCCCACGGGATCACAAAGAGTTGGACATAAGTGAACAACTGAAGAGCAGCAAGAACAGCATTTCAGACTGTCATTTTTAGGCAAGGTTGTCTGTCAAGGCTTAGCTCAAAACGAGTTCCTTGTCACTGATCTTCAAGTGGAATCTGGATAATCAGTCCCTGTTGGGATAGCATAGGAGGCATTCACGCTTTAGGCAAAAGTTGGTCTGGATAACCTCGGAGGTCCCTTCCAAGCCTGTAATCCTGTGACTCTGTGATCTTCCAAGATTGCATTCATTCTTTAAGACTGCCTGCAATTCTCTTTACAGAGCCACAGAATGCTCAGGTTGTCTCTTCCCCAAACATTTCAGGTGAGGAAACTGAGGCCCTGGAACATCACTTAGCTTACTTATAGTAGTCCATTATATAATGTTAATCCTGTTAAGCAAAGTCTGAAAAAATTAATACTGCTCAGGATAGAGTTTTTGGAGAAGGGTTCCAAATTACAATGGGGTGTGTGGGGTTCTGGCAGGCTCTAAGATAATTGAACTCATGTACTTTAGGTCACACAACCAATTCTCTTAGATTTTAATCCTGAGTTTCAGCAATGACTAATACTTGATACCAAAGAAAATGCTCACACGCTCTGTAGCAGTCGTTGGGGAGCTTGGTGGTGTTGCTATTTTTCTCCATCCTTGCTGCCATGATATTGTGAAAGCAGAGAATGAATTCAAATGCCACTATTTACTGATTCTGACCCATTGTGTTTTCTCTCTATTTCAGAGAAGGAGATCTGTTCGCCCTCCGAAACTTCTGAGTCTCCCAGGCCCTTTTGGGCGGTTGTTGCAGCTCTGTCTGTCCTTGCTTTCTATAGCTTGTTAATGACAGTGGCTTTTTTTAACTGCTGGGTAAGAAAATAAGTACTTGTCTGCAGTAATATCAATGATATGGTCCAACGGCTGCTTTTGCCCTGGATCCTTACTCTATTTCCACCTGGGCATCTGCCTTCATAGGTGATCCTCACAATCTTTGAATGTTGCACATTCTTCAAGTAGGCTTGAGAGTAGTAATCTCATCCTGATGAAAAGCAATACCTTGATTAGATTTCTCTGTACCTTTAGATACTGGTATAGATGACCAGAAAGTAAGGAGAAATACAGAGCATCCTGAGAATGTCCTTCTTACAGTCACTCAAAAAGTAACCAGTTTCTGGGCTGGGAACCATGTGAATCATGCTGCTTTGCCTTCACATCTAGCAAGAAATGAGAAGAGTTTTATCTGAGTCATATTTTTTTTCTACCTCTGATGAGGTTTAATGTTAGAGGCCAAGCTTTGAGGTATCATTATGAAACTACTGTGGTGGTTGTACACACGACAGACCCCCCTTCACCACCGGATCAGATTTTACTAACCCTAGCAAACCTTCAGGCAATGCAATGGAACCGGAGTGTCTTACTTTCTACTCCCCACACCACCCCCTCCTTCTTCTTTGACTTTGTCTTTTTGGTCTGGATCCATCCCAATTTAGAACTTTCCGTAGACAAGCCAATAGTGAGCAGGAACCACTTCAGTGACAGTCTTTCTTTTTCAGCCCTATATTGCTTCCATTCCCTTGTGTAATTTTTAGAATCCTCTGGTACTTATTCACTCCTTCTCTCACACCTCCTCTTCCCCCACACTAACCTGTAAGTTCTGATCTCCCTCTAGAATGGGGACACACCTTCCACTCTTGTATTACAGCACCTCCCATTGTAGCACAATGCTGAGTATACAGAAGGTATTAAATAAATATTTTTGAATGAACATATTTAGTGCCTTCACTCCCATCTCCAAACTGCCTTTAGTAGAAGAGCTAAATATACGTACATGTTCCAGGTTAAATACAGACTATAGCCTATGGACTCCCCAGAAAAAAAAACAAAAACAAAAATGCAGCTCTGGGCTTTACTGCCTCCATGTGTTGAATCAATTATTTTAGGAAAGAAAAGACTTCCTTTGGAAGATACTTTTTAACATATAGCATAATAGACATGGAGATGGGAAGAGGCTGGGGGTAGAAGGTATCGAAATGACGAGGGGTCAAAGGGTCAAGTAGTTCAGGGAGTCCAGGAACCCCAATAGCCAGAATCTCTGGGATGCAATCTGGAATGAATTCACAGACTCAAGCATTCTCTGAGTCAAGGTGACAAAGATTTATTGTTATGCTTTACAGTGGGCAGGAGTTCTTAGGGAACCTGCAACCTTAGAGGGGTACATTTAAAGTTTATATAGGATAACTGTAGTAAAACCTGTGCCAAATATGCTAACTAGGCGAGTCAGGGTGGGAGGAGTTGAGGAGTGGTCAGTTCTTAAAGGAACATGCACTTTTACTATCTACTGTGTAGGTGTATTATCCAGAATTCACTGGGAAATAGCCTGGGCGGGGGGCTGCATGGAGGTGTGGTTTTAGGTTTGAAACATGACTAAGTCAGCTAGTGGTCAGGGCTGACCAAACTGCCACCCATCAATGTCATGTTTGACAGGATAGATGTTGGGAATACATTTATTTTCCAACCTAACGAGGAATTCAGGATGTGTATAATGAGCTAGGGAGTGTATATATGACTGAGTCTAGGATATATATGATAGATATGACCCAGTACACAGCTGCTTCACCCAGCACACAGTTAAATTCTATAGGCGCAATTGGCCACTGTATCTGGAAGAGAGATAAACATTTTGCTAGAATATGCTGCCCTTGAGCTAGAGAGCAACTGCCTGAGACAGTGTTTTGAGGCTAGGGAGAAATATGATTTTACAAACTGTAATTCAAACATAGGTACCCAAGCACCTCATCATAACCTGACTCCTTTTACAAATTAAAAAAAAAGAGTAAGAGAAATGAATGACCTCAGGTCACTCAAAAACCAAGTGTCAGAGGGAGGGATTTGAACCCAGGTCCTTTGACTCCAAATATAGTAGTTTTTCTACTGTGTCACTGCTTTGACCTTTCAGGTTAGGGTTTCTTTTATGTGTCCCCCCACCATTCCAGTGGTGTGACAGTAATTGTTGGAATACTTGCCTGGATTTGTAGCACAACCCCAAAGAAGATGATATTTTGGAGAAATGCTTCCAGGATTTTTGACTGATCCAAAGCTAAAACTATTTCTTGGTTATCAGGTGCATTTAGAGATTACATGAATTCTTTGAGAACAATGATCAGGTTGTTATAAGTATGCATATTCACAGTACTATGGCAACTTGCTGAGTTAGCACACCAATTAATAGGATGGCACAGTAATTTGCTAAAAGATCCAGTAAAGGGTAAGCTACTCAAGAGCAGGGATTATTTCATCTTTTATTTTTTGTATATATCCAACACTTAGCATAGTTTCTAGTATACTGGAAGGAATAGGAACTAGACTTATGATCTCATCGGTCTAGGGAACTCCCAGATGAGGAACTCCCTGGACCAATATATGCTATGATTTCCTCTTCAACTTTTAGTCTTGGGGTGTTTCCTAGAGCACTGAAAAGTTAAGTGACTTATACAGGATCATCTATGTCTAATGAGGGACTTGAACCTAGATCTTCCTGGATAACCCACTAGCCACAATTCCATGTTGCTTCTCTGCATGTAGTAGGCACTTAATAAATGCTTGTTGAATTAAATGAAAGGTTCAAAGAGATTCATGCAATAGTAATGAGTTGTTACATAGATAGCACCCAAAGGTTTACAAAGCTCTTACTTTCAATTGTAGAACATTTGAGGATCTGATTCTGTAATTCTCATGTTAATGGCATGGAAGGAGTTTAGTTGATTATAGTTCAGTCTGAGGAAAATCTATAGCAAAATGGAGCCTTATCACACTGATCTCCAAGACTGGGAAGTCCCGACACTTGGTCTAGAGAAGAGGCTGCCAAAATCCTTGGAGGTGATTCAGTCTCCTAGTGACAATGTTCCCTGATACCCACACACAAATGTGATGGAATGGAAAACTCCCTATTTCTCAAAGAATAACAATACCACATTTGGGCTGATTGTTGAGAACAAATTAAAAAAAAAAGTAGGGTTTCTAAAGGTGGACGGGGTTTTCAAGAGAGGTATGGTATTCCCCTCATGGGATGACTTCAAGCAAAGGCTGCAGATGCCTCTTCTCAGGGGAGACTATTAAGGGGCATCCTTCTTCAACTGTGAGTTGAACTAATTGTTGGAGGTCTCCTCCCACTCAGATTCATTCAGTGTTCTTCAGACTCTAGACCCAGCTTTCCTGGTGAGACCTTTCCTTGCTGTTGCTTTGGGAAAAATACTTTGTGCTGAGCAAGGAAGCACCTACCCACAAGCAAAACCACATCATATTCCCCTTTTCAAAATAAATAAGCATTTTTTTCAGTGAACAAAACTTTATTTTCTCTTCTTCCCTTCATTTTCTCCCATTGAAAAAGAAAAATGTTTTAAAAAAAGACTCCTTGGAAAAAAATATGCTTAGTCAAGCGAAACAAATTCCTTAATTGATCGTGTCCAAAAAAAATATATATATATATATCATGTACTTTTTACTGCACCTTCTTGAGGGTAACTTACTGTATGATTGCTGCTGGCCTGGTATGAAAGGGGTTTGAGTTAAAACTGTAGTTCAGTAGCACAGAGCGCCCCTAATGCCAACCTGTCAACAGTCACAGGCTCAGCGAGCTCTTGGGAACAGCTGTAGATTCACTCTTAGTTCTTGACCAGTCGTTGACATTTGAGTGAATACAGAATGGCCTTCCCCCAGGCTGTCATAGGCCCACATCTGTTATCCTTGCTCACCCCTCCAATCACTCAGCTGTGCAAACTCATTCTCCCAAGTAAAGAAATCCATTATTGATGTGCTCCAGACATTAAATGGCACAAAGAAAATGTAGATGATTTTTATGCTGGAGTCCCCACTTTTAGATAACAATCATAGCCAGAATTTATACAGTATTTTAAAGTTTGCAAAGTGCTTTTCATATATTATCTCATTTGATCCTCAAAACAACCCTAGGAGGTAGGTGTTAGTATTAATCCTCATTTTACAGATGAATAAACTGAGGCACAGAAGGTTAAATGATTGCCCAGGGCCACACAGATAGTATCTAAGGTAGGGTTTGAATTCAAGTCTTCCAGATTCCAGTCTAGCACTCTATGCTAGACTGTACTACCTAGCAATGGAAAGAGAACTGGATTTGGAGTCTGCTGACATGCGTTTGAATCTTGGTTTTGATTTTATTTTGCTACCACTTAACCTTTTGGGACCTCAGTTCTTCATCTACAAAATGAGTAGCTTACATTATATAGCCTCTGAGACCCCTTCCTATTCTATGTCATAAAATGGTAGAAGTAGACTGTTACTTTCCTGGAACTGGAAAGAGCCAGCTTAGCAAAATCTTAAAAGAAAGCTTGATGTGTGGTGGGAAAGTGGGGTGGAGGACAGGGAGAACATTATCATTTGGGGTTGCATGGGAGATAGACCCTGCGGCTTTTCTGGAATTTGGGAGCCATGGTAGGTCAAGTTTATCCAGGGAACTTTTAATCTGTTAGTAGATTCAAGTTATTCAAAGCCATTCAGTAAGTGCTGAGCAGAATTCTTATTCATCCACTTTTGCTTGCCTTGGAAAAGTATATTCTTTCTGAATTTAGGTACTCTTTTCCCTTGTAAATAAACCCTAGAAAAAATGGACTTTGTTGAACTGGAATGTGGGGTCATACAAGTATGACTCAACTATGTCCTATATTCAGTGTCTACCATAGTGCTTTAGACAGAGTAGGTATTTAATATATGCTTGCTGAAAGAACAAGACCCAGGATAACTATCATGCAAAATCCTGACTGTCATATGCTTTTGCCTTTGCACTGATGAAAACCATTGAATGAGCAGGTAAAGGCAGAGAGAATAAAAGATAGGTTTTTATTAGCAAGACTATGAAATGTGAAGTCATAAAAAGATTTCAATACTTCCCGTATGCCTATAGGCACACACTTTATGTCTGCTGTTTGGGGATGGGGAGCATTGTAGAAGACTACAGAGTCTGTAATTTCATATACCTGCGTATGTGCATATTTCAAAGTCATTAATGACCCCAAAGTCTGATTATACTCCCTCCTTCTGTGGATGAGGACTTGAACTCTGAAAGGTGAGTAGATGATCTGCAAGAAGTTTTGGGGGACAGATCCAGAAGGCATCCATATTACATGCAATAGATCCATTCAGATGACCCCCAAGCAGCTCAGTGTTTCCTCACCATCTTCTTACTTCTCTTAGCTTTTGGTTCCCAGGCAATCAAATTTGTTCTATACTTCTCAATCTGTAAATCATTCTCCTCGGTCTACAAAGCAGACGGGAGGGGAGGAGGACACAGAAGAATTTTGAGATGGAGTTGGGGAGGAACTCATATTTAATGACCTTGATTTGACCCTAAAGGACAGAAGAATGAGCAATAATAGGTAGAAATCACAGAGAGGCAGATTCTGAATCAATATGAGGAAAATTTTCTGAATAATTAGAGCTGTCTCAAAGTGGAATGGGCTGACAAATTTGGATGACAGTGAGCTTCCCATCCTTGGAAATCTTTGAGTAGAATTGGATGCCTGAATGTAAGGGATGTTCTAGGGGAGCAGTCTTGCTTCAGGGATGGATTGAACTTGACTCCTGAGGTTTTTTACTATTCTGAGATGTTGTGATTCTCAGACATATTCCTTTTATTTTCCAAGATGAGGGTTCTTTTTCTCATCCTCTTTCATTTCCTAGAAACTTTATTCCATCCCAATTATCCCCACTCTCTCTTCCACCTTAGTTTTCACTGACTCCTTCCTTTCTACCTGTAAACATGATCAAATATCCTCCACCGAGGGTCCTTAGTTTTTTATTTGCATGTCATAGGCCCCTTTGACAGTCTGATGAGGCCTAGGGACCCCTTCTCAGAATAACATTCTAAAATGCATACAATGAAATACGTTGGATTACAAAGGAAACTAATTATAGTGAAATGCAATCATCAAAATATTTTAAAAAGGAAATTCATCAACCTCAGGTTAAGAATCCCTGCCCCATCCTCAAAAACATCCTTCTCACATCCCTCTTATTCCCTTGGTTTACTGTCTCATCTCTGTCAGCAAATAACCCAAGCTGACCTTCCTAAATGAAGTAGAAAGACATTTAAATCTGGTCAATTTATGTAGATTTTCCTCTTTAGACTACACCCCTATGATAGAAGTTATTCATTTGAACCTTTGTGGGCAAATTGTTTAGCACTGAAACTTACCCTCTGGGTTTTTAGAGTTTGAGAGAAGTAGGTGAAATCTTATTCACTAATCCATTAAGAATAAAGAGGAGTTGGGGCAGCTAGGTGGCACAGTGAGTAAAGCTTGACCCCCAAGTCAGGAGAACCCAAGTTCCAGTTGCAGCCTCAAACACTTAACACCCACACAAAAAAACTAGCCATGTAACCTTGGGCAAGTTACTTATCCCCAATTGCCCTCCCAAAAAAAGGCAAAAAAAAAAAGAAAAGAAAAAGTTTATTCTATTATAGAGGAGTTGAGCTGGAAGAATTTTTAGCCTAGAACAGAAAGGGGAGTTGGTGTTAGAAGATAGAAGCTTATAAGCATCAGGCCCAGCTCCTTCTACATTCCATTGATGCTTGGGATAACTATCACTTCTAAGACTTTCTGTAACTTGGTAACTTTTTGTTTTGTTTTTTTAAATTTTAATTTATGCTGGCTTTCCTGTCGTTTCTAACAATAAAAACCCTCAAAAAACCTCATGGGACAGAAAAGTAGGGGAACATTCCCCTTCATTCCAGGTTTGTTCCAAAGTGGGCCCCAGGAGGATTATGAGTTCTGACAGCAAGAAGAGAACAGATGGGCCTGTCCCTGGGGCCCCAAAATAGAAGGGACAAGTGGGAAGCTGTCCTAGAATTAAGAAGTGTCTCAGGAGGCTATAACCTCACTTCCTAAGTTCACTGTAAGGAAGTTGAGATGGCTTTTCTGTCTATTGTCCAAGGACCAGCATAACTAATTTTAGCAAGGCCTCTTGCCAAGTTAACCACAGACAGGATGGTGAATTATTTTGTTCATAGCAACTCTTAAAGACTGTCTATTAAATTATAGAGGGGTTTCATTCTGTGTTGGTAGAGGGTGCACCCATAACAATGAAATAATAGATCTCTGAAGGATTAAAGAGTTATATAGTCAAACTTCTCCAAAGAACAGTTTGTACTTCATTCATCCATCCATTTATTGATTCAATCATCATTTATTAAGTGCCTGCTTTGTGCAAGGCAGTATTCCAGGTTCATGAAAGATCAAGATAAAATCAAAATGGGGCCCTCACCCAAGGGAAGCTTATATTCTACTTGAGGTCACAAATAAATAAATAAAAGGTAATCAGTCTGAGGAAGGAGAGAATGCTAAAAACTTTGGGGAGGAGAAAAGATAACACCTGAGTTGAGCCTTGAAGGATGATAAGGATTCTGAAAAGGAGAGATGAGGAGAGAGTGTATTCTGGCTTGGGATGAATGGATGGAGGATGGAGATGGAATGCTGGGCACAGGAAATAGTAGTTCAAATTGACTGGAACATAGAAAACATGGAAAGGAAAAATGTGAAATAAATTCAGAAAGTTAGGTTGGAGGCAGTCTGGATCTTTAAAATTCAGGTTAAGGAGTTTTATTCTTATCCTAGAGCCAGTGAGGAGGGAGGTAGATGATGATAATGATCAAATAGGTAGGATCAAAACCAGGAGGAATATCAGGGAATCCAAAGGAGGAGACTCAAAGGCTTTGTTTTTCATTAACTTCTCACTCCTAAATCCATTATAATATCTTTTTCTCCCTTCATTCTACTGAAAATGCTCTTTTGAAGGTCAGTTATGACTTCCTAATCACTAAATCTGATGCCTTA
Organism: Petaurus breviceps papuanus; assembly: GCF_028583685.1. NCBI lineage: Eukaryota > Metazoa > Chordata > Mammalia > Diprotodontia > Petauridae > Petaurus > Petaurus breviceps. The sequence goes on along the minus strand of NW_027187376.1, from coordinate 17,639,944 downwards.
TTCTCAATAATCCTATTCTTCTTTATATTGTTGCAACATTTCACATAATTGCCTGCCCAGTCCTTGAAACTCTATTTTCTCTTAGCTTTTGGGTCACTGAACACTCTTTATCCTTCTCTTACCTCTTTGACCACTCATTCTTAGTCTCATTTGATGGTTTCTCTTTTGTGTCCCAACACCTTAAAGTGCCCCAAGTCTCTGTTCTTGACCTCTTTTATTTAGAAATGCTTGTTAACTTATTGATTTGGTGATCGCATCTCCTCTCATGGCTCCAATTTCTCCATTGATGACTTCTCAATCTATCTTCTGACCCAGTCACTCTCCCCAGCTTAGTCTTCAATTTTAGCTGCTTGTTGTATACCTCACCTAAATGACTAGTTAATAGCTTAAGTACAAAATGTCCGAAACAGAAATCATTCCTCCTTCAAAACATCTCTTCCTCCAAGCTTCCTTATTTTTATGAATGGCACCACCCTTCTCCTGACCTAGACTCCTCAGTCACCCTTATCTGTTCCCTGTCTTCTCCTCTGATGGCTGATCAATTGTCAAATTCTGCCATTTCTACTTCAGGAATGTCTCTCATTAGAAATCACTTCCTTTCTTTCTAGCCCCACTTTCACCAGGATCTCTTGAATCCATCCGCTAGTAATAATTATGGGAGTTGTAGTTTAGGGTTGAGGTGAGTTCATCAAAACAAGGGTGAGTAAAATGTAAGGTAGATAAAATGAGAGTTCTTTAGATAACTAAATTTCTCTTTGGCCTTGAGTGTCCACTAAAAAGTACTGCATCATTTTGTCAAGTCAGTGAGAAGTGCCATCAGGATAGAAAGCCTGAAGATAAAGGAAGGGTAATACTCTGAAAAGCTGAGGAATCTATGCTGGTCTTTGGCTGATTCAGCGTTCTCCCATTGAACAAGGCCTCTGGTTTCTGTAGATAGATCTATGTGAACCTCTACCAACTTCCTATGTGCTTTTAGACTCAATCTCTTCCTGCTCAAATTATTATTCTTCCAAGCTGGCTAATAGTTCTGGTATAGTTTTGAGAGATAGTTCAGACCAATCTGGCATGATGGGCAGGGTTCTGGCAGTGTATGAGGCTATTGTTGAAATAGACAAATATTTGTTGAAGCAATATGTAGACCACCAACCCCTATCCTTATAGATGTTAAAATATTAGATTTGTGAACTTTTGAAAAATTATAGGGGTACAACCTCAAATAGTATAACCCAGGAATCATACAGGCCAACCTAAGCTGGATCTTTTGTTCATAATGTTTCTGCACCTGGACCACATTGTATTGTATGCTTGCCAGAGATCTAATATGGTGAATATTTCTGTCCCTGCCAATTGGTCCATAATGCCATGTATTAAGGTACTAGTCCTAGATGGTGATAACATTTTATATTTTATACATATACATACATATATATATATAGTTAGTCATGACAAAGCTTAAAAACATTTAAAAGTTTTTTGAACTTAAGTACAAAAAGAGCATTTTTTTAAATATACAGAACACAGAAAAAAGATTTCATAGGAAATTATGGATCTACTTGCCCAGTGAGAGATACCCCAGCCACTAGTTCAGTTTTAGTGAGTCTGATCAGGAAGCAGAGACTAGGTTTCCTATATCACTCTGCAAAGTACTTTGTAAGTCTCAAAGTTTATAAATTATTACAAGTTCTTGGATTATTGATATTACTTTTTAACCAGACCTGTGAATTAACTGATAGGAGGAACCATTAAAATTCACCTCTACCAACATAAGTCAGTGCTTGCTTTGTAGTATTAGTCTTAGACCAGGGTCACACAGCTAATCTGTGTCAGAGACACACCTGAACTGGGCCTCTGAGGCTACTTCCCTATCCATTGCACCATCCTGCATATCATTATTTATTATGAGTAGGAAATAAGAATAGTATCCCTACCTTATGGACATTGCCTATATTGTGGAAGCCATTTGTATTTATTTGTACAGAACAGGTCCTCCAAACAAACCAAGTTTAGAGTGGAAATCTCTTATAGCCTCAGGCAAAATCCACCTAACAGGGTCTTTATCATGATCAAGAACCATTAAGGACCCACATACTGTGCCCACTTACTGTGATAGGCACTAGCCTTTAATACTCTGAAAAATCAATTCATCTTTTGAGACTAGCCTTTAAGCCTCTTTGAGCTTGAGCAGCCTTGTTCATGAACAGAAGGTAGCCTTTTCAGCTTTCCAGAACTTGAGTTTGACTAAGAACTTGAAGAACCTAGTCACCTACACATCATGATGAGGCATCAGGTACCATACAAAACAAATGAATCATCAGTGGCCCTTGTTGTGAGGAAATACCCTCAATGGCGGGTGTCAGAGGGGTGGATTCTAAAAATTCCCATAGCTAGACATAGCCTTCAATATTTGTTGTTGAGACGAAACACTTTGGCCTGCTGCCCACTTTCTTTCCAAAGATCCCCCGTGTGCAACACTCTCAAGGACTGTTTGTAGCCATCTTTATTTCATAATTTTCACAAAGATAAGTTTTTAAATGTTTCACATTTTTTAAAAAGTAGACTAAGAAACTGTCCTTCTTACCTTTTCTCTCCCACAGTTGAAAAGCAAAAAGAACAGAATTCTTCACAGTGATTATATGAACATGACTCCTCGGAGGCCAGGACCAACTAAAAAACATTATCAACCTTATGCCCCAACCAGGGACTATGCGGCTTATCGATCCTGACACAGACGCCTATCCAGAAGTGAGCCGGCTAACACCCCTCTATCTCCTCAACCCTGTTTGTCTGGATAGGAAATGACCGTCTCCCATCTCTAGCCGGTTATATTTGGCCTTTCATGGGCTACCCATGAATATTTCTTGAAGAAAATAACCCAAGTATTTAAGATCATTTTATAATATTATGAAATAGGGACTTCTAAAACATTTATTTTTTTCAGGAGTAGTTAAGTTTAGTTTTGCAAGGTTATCACTCAAGCTCAACCTTGGCCTGAACTAGCTGACTTGACTGAAAAGTGTAGTGTTGGAGGAACCCAAGTCAATTGGATTTTTATATGGCATATATGGCTAACTGTTCAATCTGCCAAGAAACAACTGGTCTAGCTCCATTTCCCTCCCCCTTACCCCACCTCAGTGACGTTAAGATCTGCCTCAACCCAACAAATGTGTAAGTACAAGAAAGGAAAGGTCAGAGAAAAGTTTCCTTTGAATGAGGGAGTTGATAGTTTGAAAAAGTTTTTGTTTTAACCATTCTCTGTCCACATAGAAGTCACATACTTTCTTTGTATTTAATTTGGCAATTGTTAATATTTTAGTTTAGAAGGATTGGCAGATTTTTCTTAAGGAAATGCTGGAGTGGTTATTCTTTCATATTTCAAGACACTTATGTGAATGTATCACAACAAAAATCAAGACTATCTGTTCAGAAATTCATTCCCAATCAAATTATATGGGGGCAAGATTGTATGGAAGAATTTTGTTTTGTTGAACTCGAGGAATAGTTATGGGATATGACTATGAGATGAAAACAATAGGGTGGGATTTGGGGAGGGATTGGGCTTAAAAATAGGCACCAGGTGTTCCAAATGGGACAATGCCACTAGATTTGCCTGTGTGTCAATAAATTCTGAAAAAGGTCTGAATTCATTATAGATTTCAGGTTTTAATAGTTGGTTTTGTAATATTTTCACTTCTTGGGGGAAGTGTATATATAGGATAAATGAATCTACTGTGAAAAATTATGTTGTCATTCCATAAAGATGAGATGAATCTGCTTAACTGCATCTTCTGGAGGGGATAGAGAGCTACCAAAGGCAATAATGTGAAACCAAGAGCCTCATTACCCAGCCCTGAGAACTCAGTCCTGGAGAGAGCAGCTACCACTTGGATTAAAAGATGCCCCTATGGAACACAACCTGTTTCAGTGACTTCATCCTTGTGTGTGGTTTAAACTCAGAGCTGGTGTGCTGGACTAGCCTCCATTATCAATTCCCAGAGATCAGTGGAAACAGAAGGAGGAGTTTGTCAGCCATCTATCATCTCTGACGAGACTGGACTAATAAGATATGTTACAGAAACAATTTGGGAATGACAATGGATATTTTTTCTGACTCCAACTCTGATGTGATGACTGCTAATGGACTCCATGATCTCATCAGTGGTATGAGCTACTAATGAGTGTGATGCATTTTGCTAAATTATGGACTTCATAAAACACATGAACTGGAAAAAATAACTCAAAGATTATCTTAACACATACTGAAATGAGGAAGGGAAAGAGAATGACACCCCAAAAGGCTGATGTGCTAATATATAATGTGTATTAGTGAATAATGCATATTAAAATGTAAGAAAAATAATGTGAGGAACTCCTACCATGTTTTCATTTTTTGAAGTCCCTTGTGTGTTAATAAAAATGCAGGGAATTTTTTTTTTGCTTCTTAATGCAGGAAGAGTATTCATTTTAAACTTGTAAGGAGGGGAGGGAAATTTAGGTCTAAATTTTAAAAAATTAATGAAACTTGTAATGTTTCTATTTCATTAATTTAATTAAATTAAAGCAGATCAACACCTATTAGCCTTGAACTGCAAAGGACAGTTGAATTTATGTTGGCAGGTAGGACCCATTACTAGCAGTCTGGCATAGTGAGCTCTTCAGCTCAAGCTACCAGGCTGCATTTGTAAGCCCCACAGCTGGAGACATTTTCAAAAGGGCAAGGGTAGAAAAATAAGACTGTTTATGACCAAAGATCAATTCTTTCCACTTTTTCATGACTGGAAAAGGTTGAGTAAAGATGACTCACACTTGAGATTTTCTTACTTACTATAAACAGGACTAAAGCAGATATACTGCATGAGGAAGTTCATTTTCACTATGGATTTTCACAAAGAAAAAAATTAAACAGTAGTCTAAATCATGATTTAAGACCTAGATGTCTTTAGGGCAAAGAATAAATACCAGTAACTGCTAACCTTGATAATAAATAGATTATAATTCATTATATTCTGATGATTTGGAGCTATAAGGGTTTCATATCTAATGAGATGAAATTTTATTAGGGACAAATGCCAAATCTTTCACTTTGGTTAAAAAATGGGATTGTAAAATGAGAGGGGAGGAGTAGATCATATCTTGTCTGAAAACCATTTGAGAATGTGGTTCTATAGTGTTAAGGACTAGCAAAGATGTGAAAGTCCCACTGTACTCTGTCCTGGTCCCCAGCTCTGTCCACCCTTTCCACCCTTTCAGGAGGAAACTGATAAACTGGAGAGTGCTAGAGAACCAGGATCAATAAATTACCTAGCATTTATTTATCTTTTATTATGTGCTAAATACTATGATAACCACCATGGATAGAAAAACAAAGAAAAAAAACTATCCCTACTCTCAATATGGTGAAGGTTCTTGAGTTTATGCCATATGGTTGAAGGAACCTGGTATATTAACCCTGGAAAAGAGAAGACAGTGATGGAAGGGTCATTGTTTAGACAAATGACTGGATTCATTCTAAATCAGCCACACAATCTTAAAGTTTTTTAGGGATATCATTAAAGATATGCCTGGTAAAGGTTTAACAACAGGCTCTGATAAAGGTTTAACAACTGACTCTCAGAAAATGTATTTTTGTCTTGTTCAGTTGTTTTAGTCGTATCCAACTCATCATGACCCTATTTGAGATTTTCTTGGCAAAGATGTTGGAGTGGTTTCACTATTTCCTTCTCCAGCTCATTTTACAAATGAGGAAACTGAATCAAACAAAAAAATGTATAACATACTTTTATGATTGATCTGCACTATTAATATTTCCTCCATTATTTTCTTAAGTCTAGACATTCAACAGGATAATAAACCAAGCCTTGATTTATGGCATTTGCTAATTTCCATCGTGTAAATACTCACACTGAATTTTTTAACAATTAACTCTCAGGAGCTGGCAGAAGCTAGCTCCAACATACCCTTGCTTGGAGGTCCTTTCTTCACTGACATTCTGTGATCCGAACACAATTCCTTTATAAAAATGAACCATCATCTTGAAATGGAAATCATACCCTAATTTAGTGTGTGTGTTTGTGTGTTCATTTTAAACCTAGATTTTCATGTGTTAATTTTGCTTATGGTGAGTTTTGCTACTTGTGGCTGAAAATTTGTTCTGCTCTATTCATAATCTCTTTTCTAATTTTTTGATTAATTAAATTTTTAATTAATCTTTTCTAATTCCCTTCTCCCAATATGGCCAATGGTTTCCATTGTTGTGATGGTTTGTTGGACCTGGGTGAAGTGTGTGGGTCAGTACTAGCCCAATTAATGGGATTCACTGGCTTCACCTTTGAATACCATGTCTACCTGCTCACTTGAGCCTGACATACCCAGCTTATGGGATAGAACCTGTGATCCTAAGTGCATCAATGCCCATAAACTTACTGAGCTACTAGCTAATAGTATTTTCATGACAATTCTGGTGTATTGGAAGGTGCTGGTCACTGAAGTCCGTTAGGATGGAGGTCAGACTCCTATCTGCTGAATGACTGCTGAAAAGAACTTAGAGGAGGGTCCAACACTTGTTGATCAGATAAGCCAGTCTGCTAGAAGCTGGGGATGGTGCCATGTGTGAATCTAGAATTCTGACACTGTGGCCATAAATAAATATAGCATTAGCACAGAGAAGGATCAGAGGTAAGTGGAGGCAGTCTGAAAGGGATGTTTGGTGGGAGACCTTAGGCCAATGACTAAGGCTGCTTATGTCTAATAGCTTTATAAACATTAACTTCAGCCAGTAAGATAAAGAAATATGGCTTATGTGGCTGGCCTCTGAGGCCATCTGTTTCTTTTTACTGCTGAATCAGTAGAAAGAACAGGATTTGGAGTTGGATGACCATGTTTCAAATACTATCTCTGATACTTGCAGAGTTCCTCTACCTCTCTGGGTCCCAGTTTCTTCATCTTGAGCAGATTACCTCTAAGCTACTTTATAGCTCAAAACCTATGATCCTATATTCTTTTTTTTTTTTTTTGCTTTTCAGAAGGGGGAAGGCTAGGTAGTTGGGGTTAAATGACTTGCCCAAGGTCACATGGCTAGTAAGTGTTAAATGTCTGAGGCCAGATTTGAACTCAGGTCCTCTTGACTCCAGGGCCGGTGCTCTATTTACTGTGCCACCTAGCTACCCCATGATCCTGTATTCTTGTTGCTAAAATTAGCATCCATCTATATAATTCATAGTTTCCCACTGATTTACTCCATACAGAACATGTATTTGATCTTTGTTTTGAATTTAGTTGGGGTTAAGTGCCTTGCCCAGGGTCATGCATCTAGTGAGTATCTGAGGCTGGATTTGAACTCAGATGCTCCTGACTTCAGGGTCAGTATGCTATCCACTACACCACCTAGCCACCCCATTTGAATTTGCTCTTAAAGATCCTTTGAGGGAAATGCTATAGGTATTATTATTATTATTCTCAATTGACAGATAAGGAAACTGAGATACACCATGAGGTAGGTTCTATTATTAAGGCCCCTTTTAAGGGGCAGCTAGGTGGGTAGAGCATTGACCCTGGAGTTAGGAGGACCTGAGTTCAAATCCAGCCTCAGATACCTAGGCAAATCACTTAACCCTGATTGCCTCTAAGAAAGAAAACAAAAACAAAAAACCACCCCTCCATCCTTTTAGAGATAAGGAAAATGAGGCAAAGAGACTGATTTTCCCAGGGTTAGTTTCCCATAGCTAATCTGAGACAGGATTCAAACCCAGGTTTTCTGGACTCTAGGCCTACAATGCCATCTTTATGCCTAATAAATCTTCATAGAAACTATATTATCAATAGGGATCAGGTTCATGGGCTGGTCCACAGAAGTCTATTTAATCTGTAACATAGGGAGACTTGGAACCAAAAATATTAATCTAACATCTGGTTCCTTGGAGTAAGGAAGTCTAGTAGCAGAGGTAGAAGGAAGAGAAATTCTTCTTTCCTGGGCAAGTCATTCGCCTTAGTTTTTTCAACTGTAAAATGGGGATATAGTTTACCCACTTCACATAGGTAGTTGCGAGGATCAAATGATAAAAATGAGATGAAATCTATAAAGCACTTAGCACAGTGCCTAGCATACAGTAGACACTTAACAAATGCTTTCTTCTCCCTTCCCCTTCTTCCTTGAGTCTAACACTTCAGGCAAAATTTTGTAATTTGTGAAGTTTTCTGTTGGCATACTATTTCCTCCCTTTTTTGGAATGTTCTCCAAACTCCTAATGCTCTCTCTACAAGCCCTTTGTGCCATTGTATTATATAAAACACCCTGATTCACCCTCTCTTACCCTAGATAGGGCAGTGGATAGAACGCTGGGTGTGGAATCAGGAAGACTCATGTTCCTGAGTTCAAATCTGGCCTCAGACACTTACTTGCTGTGTGACCCTGGGCAAGTCACTTAACCCTGTTTACCTCAGTTCCCTCTTCTGTAAAGTCAACTGGAGAAGGAAATGGCAAATCACTCCAGTATCTTTGCCAAGAAAACCCCAAACAGGGTCATAAAGGGTCAGACACAACTGAAACGACTTAACAATAAAAACCTCTTAGAGTACCATGTGTCCCTGAATTGCATACTTAGTTCCCTTCCTAATTCCTTTCCTCTCCACTTTGCTTCAAAGCTCACTATAACAACTTTTCTTAAGTGTTAGGAGAAAAGTAAAGTGATTGAATTAACTGACACTAATCTGGGTATAATGGTTTTGGAGCATGACCAAATCACTTGTGATAGGGAAGAGATCAGGGACCAGCTTCTGGAGACAGAACTGGCCCACAGTGTGGTTGGGCCCACATAGCTTCTTTCCACTAGCCAGAGCTGTGGGCTCTTTCAATCTACCTGACTGAGGCATGGTGGTTTTCTTTCCCACTGACTGTATCCAGAGGTAAAAGACTCATTCACTAACCGCTGGAGATATCGAGTAATAAATGGGAAAGGGCCCAAGGGCTACCTTCCCCTTCCTTTATGTCATATGGTTCCAAGAAATGAATTTGGGGTTCGTGTCTGTTTCATTTGTCTTTTCTCAGTTCTAGGTGCATGGAATAAAGTCCTGGACCTGGAAACTTGAACCATGGGAGTCATGATTGGATGTTGCAGCCAACCCAGTAGCAAAGAAGCCCTGGGAAGCCAGGGACCTGGGATGCTCAGGGGAGTTAGTGATGGGGGAGGAGGAGCAATTTAGATTTGAAGTTAACTAGTACTATGAAGGCACTGAGCTAAAAGGTGTGCATCATCTCTCTCCCCTTCCTAGAGACTGAAGTGGTGTGGGGAAAATTACATCCCCTAGCTGTTTGGGGGAATATTTTTACGTTTGTTCTTCCTATACCTTTGAAGTAAAGATTCCTTTGTGAAAGTTAATCTGATTGTTAAATGGACAGGGGTGCTTGAAGTCTTAAAATATTGAGGGAATAAAGTGGGGGCTCTAGCCAATGGAGGAGAAGCCTTTCCCAACCTTCTCAGGTTACTGGACAACTCTGAGGGTGGGGAAGGATGGGGAATATAATAAACCTCTAGCCTTCAGGGGTGTAGGATCAGAGTAAACCTGCTACATGTGATTGTCTGATAACTCCTTAACTATTACATAAGTTTTACTTTTTTAAAAAAAAGAGTATGTTGGCTCATCTAAATGAGTTTCTATTTGGTAGAAATCCAGGAGTGGTGAAATAATAATAATAAAAAAACCGTTTCTGGCAATGCTCAGGAAGACAAGTCGGGTTTTGTTCAGGGAGACCAGATGTCATCTGACCAGTCTTCCTTAGAAGGAAATCTTCAACATTTCCTACTTCTCACAGCTTCTTCCTTTACTCCACTACTCCACTACTCCACTTCCTTTACTCCTTATTTTACAGATAAGGAAACTGAGGCCCAGGGAAGTTGTGACTCATCCAAGGGTTACACAGATAGTAACAGTAGAACCAAGATTTGAGCTCAGGCCATCAGAATAAACCCAGGGCCCTTTCTCCTATAGCAGACTCTTCTAAACCCACAGGCTCTATAAAAGAATTTGCTTCACATTGGCTCCTATGGTAGGGGGAATCCCTGTGGTGTTGGCAGTGGTATAGAGGTGCCTGGTGAGGGTAGGTGTAGCTATTCATGTAAATGATCTGTGTGGGTTGATTATAAGTTGCCTATTTGAAAGTCCAGGATTGCTTGTAAAAGAGGAAATGTAATGCTCATATTATTATACAATATATTGTAATACAATGCCATTTATCATTATAAAATGAGTGGATTGACCCAGGTGATTTCTTGGGTCTCTTTTATCTCCCAAGCCAAGACTCCAAGTGGAGGAAACAAAGGACTATGGTGATCCTTTTTGCCTTTTCCCTTGCAAATGCTAATGAAAAGTGAACCAGTTGAAAAGGTGAGTGGCTATAGCACAAAGAAGAGAAATACCCTTATAATCCCTAAACCAGATAATTGAGCTTTGAATAATCAAGAATCAATGGCCATTCCTTATCATTCAGTTGGATCTTCACTTTCCTAAATTCTGGATGATTTCTTATTTCCCAGAATCAACGGGCCTCTTCTCAGTTTTTGTCCTTCTTGACATCTCTATGGCACTTGACACCATTGATCACCTCCTTCAGGGTATTCCCTCCTTTCTAGGTTTTCGTGTATTCTATTTTATCATTCAACTATTTTTTCCTTAGTTCTTTTTCTATAACATCTGACAATTCTTACTCATTCTTCTTTGCTGTTTTTCATTCATATCATGCCTGATAACCATGGGTATTCTCCAAGGCTCTGTCTCTTGACCCTCTTCTTCTTCCCCTCTATACTGTCCCACTTGATGATCTCATTAGTTCCCATTGATTTAATAATCATCTCTATCATCTCCATGTAGATGATTCTCAGACATGCATGTACACACACCATATACACATATATGTACACACGTGTAAATATACACACACATGTGCGTATATACACATACACACATCTGTGTATATATATATGGTGGTTGTATATATGTAGCCAGTCTAAGATCTCTCTCTCTCTAGGCATCTGTCTCTTTCTTTTTCATTTTCTTTTCTCTTCCTCCCTTCTCTCTTTCTTCCATTTCTTTCCCCTCTGTTTTCCTCCCTCCCTCTCCCTCCTTCTCTCTGTATCTGTCTCTCTCTCTCCCTTCTTCTCTTCCTCTTTCTCTTTCTCCCTCTCTCTCTTTATCAACTTTCTATCTCATTAGCCAGTCCCATCAGATATTAAGCACTTTGAGGGACTGCACCTGTACTTCTCATATCTGGCAAGTTAACTTAGAGATTGGGTTTGTATCCCAATTAGTGGCTATCTGCTCTAAGAACAAGAAAGAAGTTGCTGAGCATTCCTCCCCCTTGCTGCCAGTCAGATCTAACCAAAGGACCTAGGTCTGCAAAACCTTTCTAATTCACAATGTTGCCTTCAAGTTTGAGTGCTTCCATGTAGGCATAAGATCAGGACATAACCCCTTACCCCGCTGCCCCCCCCCCCATACACACATACAAGAGAGGTGGCCCCAAACCAAGGAATAATCTTTGGTAGGGCATGGGCTTTAGCTGTCATGTGCTCATGGCAGCATGGAAGCTGAATTCAGGGCAACCTGATTTTCCCTCCCACTTGTCATAGTAAGTTCAATGAAAGAGAACTACCATCAGAGTTGAAGAAAGATAGAGAATACTGGGTTGGAGCCATTGCCTTTCCGAAGGTCCACTGAATTGTTTGTTCTTCCTAATACTTGGTGGTTAATAAAAAGATTGTTTCATCATCTCCAAAAGCCCAAACGCTTTTGTGCTGTTACACAGGGTAGTGGGCAATACATTGCTGTATCCCAAAGCCTAGAGCTGGCAAGGTCCTGAGTCACACATGTGTTCAGCTGTAAGCAGATAAGGGAAACTCGTGAAGAATTTGAATACCCCTTCACATTATCTTCCATTATCTACTAATACATTTCTGCTAAATAAATTTTTTTAAATAAATTAAAAATACAAGATCCTGAGTCTGTGCTACCTTTAAGCTCAAATTAAAAGTGAAATTCAGTGCAAATCTCTCAAATTTTCTCATTTTAAAGTACCCCCCCCCCATCTTTCCCAACAGCCATCCATCTGTGGAAATACATTCACTGTTACTCAGCCAGGCCTTCACCTTTCTTGCATGTAGAAAAGATAGTGCAGTTTGAAAATACAAGATGCGAAATAAACTGTTTTATTCTCAATTTTGGTTTCTTTCCCAGCTTATGAGACTGGAAGGGAAACAGAAATGAAGGGCGGGTCAGAGAACCCAGAGCAGCAGTTAGACTCACAGCGGGGACCAGTCCTACCACATTAAAAGTTGCTAACGATTTCAATTTGTGTGTTGTTTTATGATTTATGAAGACATTTTGTTTTGAACCAACAGGCATAAACACCCAAACAATACCCTGCTTAACCCCACCCCATCCCCACAAAGTAATTCCCTCAAAGCAATTAGTTTAAAAGGCTGTTAGTAGTAAACAGAGTTCTGTCTTTTAACTTGGATAATATGTCATTAACTTTAAGCATTCTATTTAACCAGTTTTGCTTCCTCTTCATTTTTGTCTTTCATAGCATTATATATTTAGAATTAGAAAGGATCTGAGAAGTTAATGAATTTTGGGGTGGCTACATGGTGCAATGAATAGAGCATAGGCTCTGGAGTCAAGAGGTCCTGAGTTCAAATCTGACCTCAGACACTTAACACAAAAACTAGCCATGTGACCTTGGGCAAGTCACTTAAACCCCACTTGCCTTTCAAAAGAACAAAAAAACCCCAAACCTGAAGTTAATGAGTTCACACCCTTTCTTTTACAGATGGGGAGACTGAGGCAGAGAGATTTTAAGTAAGTTGCTCAGGATCATATAACTAATAAATATTTCAGATAGGATTCAGACCAAGATCTTGTATTGTAGTACCAGTTTGGAATCAAGCTGGCTTCCTTGCAACTTCCTTCAAGGGGTCTTCCCCCCTCCAAATCAAAATAAAGCTCTCCTGCTAGTTAGCTCTGCCTCCAGTGTCTAGCCCTTGCTTTAGTACTGACCATTAGACTTAAAGCAACTCTTCTTTAGGGACATGATAAGGGAAAGCCCTCCCTTCATGGATTTCACAACCTTCCCCTTAGTATGAACCTTGCCCTCTGAGACAAATGACTTGCTTCACTTAGGAGATTCACTCATTCTTGGCACACAGAAACCCAGGCTACTGTCCAGGGCATAATGTTAACTTTGGGAATGCTTACTCAACCACGTTAGCAGTGTCCAGAAATTTTGGATGCTATCAAGATGTTATTTGGATGGCCCCATGAATACGTCAACTCTTTCCAGCTGATCTGGCTTTTTTGCTCCAGCTTCATTGGGGTCAGAGGACTCCTTTCAAAAACTTAGCTCTTCATGCTATTTAATTGTTATGACCTTGCAAGATGAAGGTGTTTGCACTGGGGACAAAACCTCTCTGAAAGGCTTGGCAGAGGGTTGGGAGCCTGGCTAGAGCCACCTCTCCCTGTGCCCCTGGAGGCAGAGTTAGGAGACAGGTTCAAACACTCTACTCCCTCCATTGCTTGAATTGTGAAGGTTGTGTAGAAATGACGGTTGAAACAGAAGGGCTGCAAACAGCTTTGTTTTCCTATCATTGTGGTTTTTCATGGTGATGATGACACAGAAAGATGAGAATGGGTAGCATAAGCTCCAGCAGTTATCTCAGCAAGCATCTGTGCCAGCAGTGAAGGATATGTGTGGGTGTTACCTGCAAACAAAAAGAAAGAAGAAAAAGAAAAAAATCACAAGAAGAGGCTTTGTTTCCGAAAGAAAAGCAAACGCATCAAAGATTAGCAATGACAAGTGGTCCTGTTTGTTCGACATACCAAGAGTCTGTTTCCTTCCCTTCGCTAATCCCTGGCTGAGTTTAGCCTCTTAGAAGCATCTGGAGGCTGAGAGAAAGAGGGAGACAGAAAAAGATGGGGTAGGCAGAGAGTACAGTAGGAGCAACTGTAATTGACTTACCATTCTCCTCATTTTGTGGGTGCTTAATCCAATTCAGGAAATGTTGACTTCTAAGGCATGAACTTGTACAAAATCTTGAGAATCCAGGAATCATCTAGGGGTAAGCAAATATTAGGAACCTCTTTCTCTTCTTTGCCTCTTTTTTTTTTCTTTTTGGAAGGAGGAGGGCAGGGCAATTGGGGTTAAGTGACTTGTCCAAGGTCACATGGTCTGAGCTGGATTTGAATTCAGGTCCTCCTGACTCCAGGGCCAGTGCTCTATTCACTGAGCTACCTAGCCACCCCACCTCTTCCTTAATTATTAAATTCTTCTTCTTCTTTCTTCTTTTTTTTCTTCTTCCTCTTCTCCTTTTTCTTCTTGTTCTTCTTCCTCTTCTTTTCTGTTTATTTCTTTCTCTTCTACCTGTGCCTTGGGTTTACCAGTATTAACTAGAGAGATAGTTTTAACTTTGTTAGTGGCAAGCATTCAGACTTAAAGAATTTATGTAGCTTTCATCTGGTTCATTCTCCTAAAATATGTTCTTACTATCTAAGCAAAAGAAATAGCTGTACCTGTTAACCCCACCCCCACACAGAATATTTAGCATATTTAACATTTAGAGGAAGTTGAGAATTGATACTTCAATAGCATACAAGTTTAGTGAACTAGATGGTCTTCAGTGATATAATACCAATCTTCTGTAAGCCTTCACCTGTTTATGGAAATCATTTGGTGCACTACTTGGCTAGAGTGCTGGGCCTGGAGTCAGGAAGACTCATCATCCTGGGTTCAAATCTGGCCTCAGACACTTACTAGTTTCGTGACCGTAGGCAAGTTGCTTAAATCTGTTTGTCTCAGTTTCCTCATCTGTAAAATGAGCCTGAGAAGGAAATGGCAAAACACTCTAATATCTTTGCCAAGAAAACCTCACAAAGAATTGGATTTGACTGAAAAACAACTAAATAAAACAACAACACTCTAGAATCCCATCTACCGTAGAATGTTAGTTCTGAAAGGGGCCTCAGAGGTCATCTAGTACACCATGTAGTCAGGGAGGTGTGTATCATGGGATAGTTGAAAAAAAATGCACTTTTGACTCCATATTTCAGTTCAACCAATTATTGGGTATAACATTTAATGTCTCTGGACTTCATTTTTTTCACCTCTAAAGTGATAGTCTGCGCTAAATGATCTCTAAAATATCTTCTTTTAAGTCAAGTCACTAAGCATTTATTAAGCATCTACTATGTGTCAGAGACTGTGATAAGTGCTGGGGATAGGGACAGTTAGGTGGCACAGTGAATAGAGCACCGGCCCTGGAGTCAGGAGGACTTGAGTTCAAATCCGACCTCAGACACTTACTAGCTGTGTGACCTTGGGCAAGTCACTTAACCCCAATTGTTTTGCCTTCCCCCCTCCAGAAAAACAAAACAAAATAAGTGTTGGGGATATAAAAAGAGGTATGAGAACAGTCCTTTTCTTCAAGGAACTCACAATCTACTGGGGAGGCAATTATGCAAACAACTATGAACAAGCCAAGGCACATAGAGGACAAACTGGAGGCGATCTGAGGCAAAGTATGTCTGCAGAAGGCGCATATACGGATTCCCTTCATTTGACAGATGAGGAATGGAGGGAAGTGAAGAATCATGGAAGATGAGAGAGCTATTGCATGACTGGAGATGACTTTCTTTGGTGCTGATTTTCAAAAAGAGGGGGAGAAGTTTGAATCTTTAAAGTATAGCTGGTGAGGAACTTGACAAAGATGCTAGAATGGATTATTCAAGGGATAATTTGTGCCTGTCTGCTAAAATCCTACTTTGATTTTTCATTGAGCCCTAAGGGCTCAGAGGCTATACCAACACAACACAAATACTGACCAGTTCTATGTAGAGTGCAGGCCTGGCCATGGACAGTGCACCTGTTGCTCAAAGACTAACCCAGGTAATATTAAGATGTTAATCACTACCCACCAGGTGATGATGAATTGTTTTGACCTCAGTCACTCAAATAGCTGTATACTAAGATATGTAGGGAGGGCAAGGGAAGGGTTGGTGGTCTGCATCAATGGAAAGAATATCCATATTGATGAAATTAGAGTATTAAGAAGAGTGAAATTAAAGTTTTTGAAAAATTAAAAAGGGAAGAAAAGATTGATGTGACTTACCATGAACTCTTTAAGAACATGACATGCCAGATGACCTTTATGTGCTTTTTAAGAAGTATTAGATTTGTGAATTGGGAGTCAAGATAGCAGATTAGGGGTAGCCACCCAGATGAACTCTCCCAACATTCTCCTCCAAACAATTTTAAAATAAAACCTCAAATCAAATTTTGGAGTGGCAGAGCCAACAAATAATTGGCCTGAGAGATTTTTCTGGCTTAAGAATACTTATAGGTATACTGGAGAAGTCTGTGATGCTGGGGTAGAGGTCTGTCCAGAGCCGACACATGAGGGCAGGAACAGAACCACAACAGCAGCAGTAGCATTGAGAGCTCTCAGTCCAGGCTGGTAAGAGGGTCAGACAACTGGTCAGAAAGAGGTTAGTGGGGATATTTTTTCTGGTACTGGGTACAGCTGGTGCTGACTAGCAACTGTGTTGCTCATACACAGTTCTGGGTTGCAGTTCCAGGGCAGAGTAGAGCATTGTGGGGTGGGTCACAATGGAGCAGGGATCTTGGCCATAGTTCCATGGCAGAGAGCCCTAATGCCTAGAGCTGCAAGGGACCAGGGGCTCTTCCTGGGTAAAGAACAGAGAGCAGAGCAGGATAGCAATGACTGTGCCTCTTCTAGGATCACACCACCTTGGAAGCATTGAAAATTTGCAGACTCATATCTAGCTCTGAAAGCAGCAGAACAAAAAAGCCTGAAGCTTGGGAAAATATCACCCCACCCCAGGTGAGCAGAGCCCAACTTTAACAAAGTCAACAAGTAGGTTGGAAAAATGAGAGAACAACAACAAAAAGAATTTGACCATAAAAAGCTACTACAATGGCAGGGAAGACCAAGACATAAACTCAGAAGAAGACAACAATGTGAAAACACCTACAAACAAAGCCTCAAAGAAAAATACTAATTGAACCCAAGGCCAGAAAGAATTCCTAGAAGAGCTAAAGAAAGAGATAAGAATAGTAGAGGAAAAATTGGGGAAAGAAATTAGAGTGATGCAAGATAATTATGAAAGAAAATGAATAGCTTGGTAAAAGAGGCACCAAAAATACTGAAGAAAATAATACCTTAAAAAACAGAATTGACCCAACAGTAAAAGAGGCACAAAACTTCACTGAAGAAAAAAACTCCTTGATAAGCAAAATAGGCCAGATGGAAAAGGAGATAGAAAATAATAAATGGTTTGACCATGATCACAAAACTATATCTAGTCTTCTATATCTGGTCTTCGTCTCAGAACAATGAAATGGTGCTGTACCAAGCACAGGAGGATTTTATTCATTAATTACCCTGAGCTGCAGAGCGAGGTGGTATATTAGATAAACATACCCAGAGCTGGGTGGTGTATTAATAAAGCACAGACCTAGAGTCTGGAAGACCTGAGTTTAAATACTTCTTCAGACACTTATTAGTTGAGAGACCCTGTATCCCTTAATTTCCTCAGCTGTAAAATGGGGCTAATCACAGCATCTGCCTCACAGGAAAGATGTGAAAATAAATGGGATAATCATTATAAAGTGCTTAGCACAGTGCCTCACACACAGTACACACTATATTAATGTTAACTATTATTATTTTCCACCTCCCCACCTGCCCCGTAAAGATAAAACAAATCAAAACCCCAACAACCCATAACAGTGGGAGAGAAGGTAGATATTTAGCATCTTCCAAAATGACCTCATTATAGCTTTTTCTAAGAGGAACCAAGTCAACTAGTTTGTTAGCTTTAAGAGAGGTTATAGAGATCATTCTGTATTAATGAGAGACTTAAAATAAAAATTAATCTCATATGCAAATGGCATACTTACCCTCAAATATGCACAATACTTCATAAGGGACCTGAATGTTTTTATTTTTGCTTTTTTTTTTTTCAATTGACCTGACTCTTACTGGTAAAGAAAATCCAGGTAGTGATTAAATATGAATACCCTTTCATCTCCCATCCCCACCTGTGGTCAGAGGATTTGCATTGCTGAAAACATTAGCAACAGAGGGGAGATCTCGAGTTTCCCACCTCTCTGTGAGCAAGGACATCATTGGAATTCCCTGTCTGAGGATGCCTGGTTGCTGGTGGCAACAGTGCTGACTGTCCTTGTTAGAAAGGCTCCAGGAAGAACATGGAGGGTAGTGGAAGAAAGATACCCAGAGTTCATCCCTGTACAGCAGGGCTTTCTAAGACTTTTGTGAGTGGTAGGCCCTCTTCATGTTCTGGAAACCTTGTGTTCCTTAGGAGGGAGGTAGAGCACTGTGGGAGGGATAGGCTAGCAAGGAGTGATATGGACGTTACTGAATTTCCCTGGGAAGGCACACTGTTTCAGGGTGGCATCCTAGAAAATCAGAAATGCTGTGGTTGTAACTGGCTTGGAAATGTGCCAGGTAAAGCTTCACAGCCTATCAATAGACCCTAGGGACCTCTACTTTATAGGAAACAAAGTCTTTTGTTTTAAAAATATTTATGTGGATTTTACCCTAGAGCTGTGAAACACTAAGCCATTTATTAGAGAACTCATTGTGTGCTTCAAGATTTTCCCTAGAGATTAAGACAGAACTCTAAAATAAAACTTTATGCGTCAAGTGCTCACCATTCTGGCTGTCTCTCAGCTCTCCTCACATACCCCTGTTGACTCTCGTCAGAGTATTGAGAACTGGAAGGGGCTTAGAGATCATTTAGTCCAACCAGAAAAAGGAAACAGGTCCAGAGAGTTGAAGTGGTTTGTCAAGGTCATACAGGTAGTGGGAAGCAACAGAGTCAGAATTTAAATAAAGGGGCTTTGACTCCTAACCTTCTTCTCTTTTCAGTAGATTTTGCTACCTAAAGAAGTTGATTGGTAGGTATGATCATGCAACACCTAGACCCCGTGCTCTACAATTTCATGCCTTCTACTCTATTTAAATAAAGGCACCTTGCCCCCTGATCAGCCCAGAAGAGTGATTGCTTCCAAAATAATTGAAATTATATCCTCTCCAATGTGTAATATCCTTCAAACAATAAAGATTTGTTAAGTACCTACTATGTGTCAGCTTTTTGTTGTTTAGTTGTTTTTCAGTTGTGTCTGACTCTTCATGATCCCATTTGGTGTTTTCTTGGCAGAGATGCTAGAGCGCTTTGCCATTTCCTTCTCCAGCTCATTTTATAGATGAGGGAACTGAGGCAAACAGGCTTAAGTGACTTGCCCAGGGTCACATAGCTAGTAAGTGTCTGAGGCCAGATTTGAACTTAGGGAGATGAGTCTTCTTGACTCCAGGCCTGACACTCTATCCATTGTACCACCTAGCAGCCCACATGTCAGGTATTGTACAAATAAGTGTTCATTTGACTGGGTGTTTGTTAAGAATTGTTTTTAAAGATGTTAAGAAAGGAAGAAAGACAGAGAGTAAGAAAGAAAGAAAAAGAAGGAAAGGAAGGAAGAAAAGAAAAAGAAAGAAGGAAGAAAAAAGAAAGGAAGGAAGGAAGATTACTTGTTTTCTATCCTTGTTCATCTCTGGAAGCTTTAACTGATTGGATGGGTCCAAAGAATGGAATGACATACAGAGAAACACCCAAAGAACTGTGGTCTGTCATAATTGCAAGGGACCTTAGAAATTGTTTAGCTGCTCATTTTATATATGAGCAAGGGGCGACCCAGGAAAACAGTGATTTTTTGTCATATGGACAGTTAATGACCAATTATGTACTAGAACCCAGGGTTTTTGCCTTCCATGTAGGATTATTCACTGCTATTTAGAGGCTGCTGGGATGTGTGGCAATAAGAATTAAAACAAAAACAAAAACATGCAGAAACTAAGATCCTTTCCCTTGAATAACTTAAAATCTAGTCACAACATAAACACATGAAAAGTGACTCAAATTCCAAACACTTCATAAATAAATGCAATGACCAGAATACACATACACACAGACACAGACAAGACACACACAGACACACACACAGACACAGACACACAGACACACACACATTTATATATAAGCAAGCATAAAAGGTTAGGGAGTGAAGCCCTAAAAGGTCAGGAAAGGTTAAATTTCCTTCTGGAGATGGATTTCAACAACTCCACAAAGAGAGGAAGAATAAGAATTAATGGAGAGGAAGACATTCTAATTGCAAGGAGGGCATTTTAATTTGGAACGTGTGGCTCTAGCCAAGTTACAGACATGGGGATAAGAAAATCATGAGTGAGGAAAAGGTATAACACCAGACTGATTGAGTCTCATTGACAACAACAATGAACCATCTAGAAAACTCAACTTTCTGGTCGCCCCCACTATTCTCTTAAACTCTTTTTAACCTTTCTGTTTTCCAAGGTCATCTCTATTTGTAATGTCCAGGAGACTTATCCATGGTTAAGGCACTGTTGTGAGGGGAAGGAACACAGAATAGTAGCAGAAAGACAGACCACTTGCTATGGCTTATTATCCTGAGCAAAATCCCCAAGGAATGACTGGAAGTGGATGGCTTGGGGTGGGTGGAGTAGGGATGCTAAACAGCTGCCAGCTGAATCTGACTCCCACTATCCTGTCCACTCTACACTTATGATAAGCATTGGATCTGTTTGACGTTTCTGGAAGTGACCTCCATGCTTAGATCCTGGAGCTTGATATTGTCAGAGGTCATTGATGAAATGGGATATACTCGAATCACATAGGGGTAACCATCTTCTCCTACATCTAAGAGCTTGGACGCGTGGACAGCTCTCTGGAAGCAGCCCAGAATGAAAGGGGGAGGGGGCACGCACCCTGATCCACACACCCACTCATGCCATCTGGTCCATTTAATAACAGGTCCAGATGCAATGTTTGGCCTGGTGGTCAACCCATGCCCAGGAAATCTCTTCACAAAGGTCAAGCAGCTGATTACATTGGTACTGCCTACATCCTGGTATGACATTAATGGAAAACTCTTTGATCTTGTGGCTTTCTTCCTGCTCTGGTCATGGAGACATGCAAAATATTCAGGGTTCAAGTTGGGCTAAATACTTTCAGGAAAATATAAAGAGTTTTCACCTCTAGGTACCTGCTTTCATGTTTTTCTTTCCTGTGAGATTTCTCTTAAAATCTAGCTCTTTTCCCCTCTGAATATATAATTGCCAAGATAAACAGCAGTTAAACTTAATGAGAAACACTCATGGTGCTCAGTAAAATGGAAACTGCTGTCAGGGGTCCCTTCTACAAGCCTTGCTGGATACAGATGTGATCTCTTCTCTCTTCCTCCTTAACAACCCGCCCCCTCACCGCCCCACCTCATGCCCAACTGGTTTGGTTGGTTTGCTCCTTGGTCTATATGAATGTGCAAGAATAGTTTTATCCTCTTGGGAATAACTAAGGAGTAAGACCCTTTGTGGTTTCTGACTCAGATGGAGAGGAATCTTATCCTTATGGCTGGGAGTAGACTGGACTTTGGTTTAACTCCTGAAGGAACACTTTGCTATTCATCTGATAGTCTGCCAGCAGCATTTTGCAGACCTTTGAGGAGCTGGTCGAACTAAAAGACTCAAAAGGAACTGAAGCATTCTGAAGAGACTGATAGCATTACTCAATAGGAGACTTATTAGTGCCATGGAAAATCCACTGGATCTGAATCCAGAGAACATGGGTTCAAATCCTGACTTTGCTAATGACTTGGACTCTTCAAATATCTGGGCATCCACTTTCTATTACATATAGATGGTGATTGTTAGCTTTGAAGCTATTTTCATTTTGTCAAGGACTTAAAATGAATTCCATTCCTGAAAAAGCAGTATTCAGGAATTGTCCCAATATTCCATTTTTCTGATTGACTGTAGTAATATGTTGTCAAGGTGTCAGGAACATCCAGCTTCAAGGCCCACCGTGGACACATACTTGTGGTGTGACTATGGGCTTTAACCCTTCTGTTTATCTGGCAACTCTCTAAAACTATAAATTATTCAGGAATAGCTAATCTACATTAGTGAAGGGAGTTTTCATATTAAGAATTCTTTATGGACCTATTTTTATAAAAAAATATTTATAGCAGCTCTTTTTGTGGTGGGTAGCAATTAGAAACCAAAGGGATGTCCATCAGTTGGGCAATGGCTAAACAAGCTGTGGTGTATGATTGTAACGGAATACTATTGTGCCATAAGAAATGACAAGCAAGATGATTTCAGAAAAACCTGGGAAGACTTACATGACCTGATGCCCAGCGAAGTGGACAAAATCAGGAGAACTTTGTACTCACTAACAGCAATGTTGTTTGATGAAGAACTGTGAATGACTCAGCTATTTTCAGCAATATAATGATCCAAGACAATCCCAAAGGACTAATGATGAAGCATACTATCCGCCTCCAGAAAACTAACTGGTATTGTTTGAATACAGACTGAAGCATGCTATTTTTCACTCCCTCTTTCATTCTTTTTCTTTTATTTGAGTCTTCCTATACAAAATGACTAATATGGAAATATTTTATATAATTGCACATATCTAACCTATATCTGATTGCTTACCATCTCAGGGAGGGGAGAAGGGAAGGAGGGAGGGAAGGTCAGAATTTGGAGATCAAAACCTTGAATAAAAATATTGAGTAATTTGTTAAAAAAATAATTCTTTATGCAGATAAAATTATATATGCAGATATGATATATCTATATATTCTAACAATGATTTGCACATTAAGTTTTTTGTGTGTGTATAAACTTTTTTGTACCAATGAACCCTAAAGAAGGTGCTGTTCCTTGTTTTTTACATAATCTGAAGGAAGTCATTTATCTTTTTTTAGAACTCTGTTTTCTCATTTGCTAAATAAACAGATTGGACTAGGTGATGTCCAAGGTCCTTTTCAGTGCCAAATTCTATGATCTAATGAACTGTTACACAAACACACCTGACCTATATGTTTAGGTCATCTGTGGTTTCTTTGGGTAGAAGATTTGCTTGTACTTTGCCATTGAAATCCTAGAACTTAGGCTTGATTTATCGTGGCTTTAGCGTTCTCATGAGACTATGAGAAGGGACACATTAACTAATCAATCATATGATACTTAGCTAGATGACCTCTAATGGTTTCTTCCACCTCTAGGGTATTATCTCTCTATCATTATTCCATTGAATGTCAGCTATTGACTCAGGACATGGCGTAAAGGGCCATTAATGCATGTAGTAAGACATGGTCCCTATCCCTTATGGAGTCTAGTTGGATAAATAAATCATAAACACACAAAAAGACAACTAATAGTGTTGCAAGTTATTGTACAATAAATCCCAAATGAGAAATAAAGACAGTACCAGACGGGTTGAGATAAGTAGGGAAATTTGGGGGTAGGGACTCCACAATTTCAAATCTGGGGCTGGAACAATGCTGTGAATTTCCTTTTCACCACAGAGCTTTTACCTAGATCAACATTCCCCAGAATTAATTTGAAATGTCTTCCATGTATGCCCAACATACATGGGAGACAGTAGATAAGGTATTGCTGTATGAGTTAGAAAGATTTGGGTTTAAATCCTCCCTCAAATCTTTACTAGCTGTAGGTTGGGCAAGTCACTTAACCATTTTATGACTCAGTTTTACCATCTGTAAAATAAAGGAGTTGGAGTTATCTTCCAAGGTCTGGCCCTAAAGCTATAATCTTAGGATCCTTTGAACTGCCCAGAAGTGGAAAGGAATGTGTTTATTATGTACTTTTTCCCTTCAGGACTGCCACTTCTCTCTTCTCCTATGGGTGCCAATTTTGCCCAAGGGACCAGGTTGTCAGAAGTAGAAAATCATAACCCAGAAATGAGTCAAGCCACAATAACAAAAGGAAAAGGAAAAGAATATTACATGAATTTTATTTTCTGCTTTTCTCTTTTAGGACCTGATAGAACAATGGGGAAAATATCTCTCATGAGTACTAAAATAAAAAAGTTACAGAATATCACAGTTGTTTTCACATTCAGATTTCACACACACACACACACACACACACACACACACACACACACACACACACAGCAGTTTTCTGGTTCCAGGAAAGACCTTTCAAAAGGTAATCATTTGTAGAAGAATCAGTTACTTATGCCACTTTACATAAGTAAAGAGAGTGAAAAGCATGAGAGATCAGTGCCTGGTGGGGGTGGAGTGGGAATCTTGATCTGGGAGCTGTGGCAAATCATGTAGGTGATATTTAAGAACCCAACCCCTCTCAGTTAGTATACGAAGTTACCTGCTCAGCCCCTGCGTGTTTGGAAGGAGTTATAAGTATTACACATACATTTTAAGAGAGAAGAGAAAGCTAGGAGGGATGGGGAAGTTGGGCTCGGCCCAGGAACTTGAGATGTGACTCATAGAGTTGTGAAAAACATGGGAGAGCAAATTCATGCCTTGGGGATTGACTATTTTCATACCTTACATAAGAAAGCAGTGCCACTTAGATTGTACCAAGGTCCCAAATGGGCTAAGTGAAAACTTAATTATGCGTTTTGGTAACATGTAACAGAATTACAGTCCAACCCTGAGTTAGCCAGAAGGAAACATTGGAAAAACACCATGTGCCGAGAGCATAGGACCACACATTTAGAACTGGAAGGAAACTCAGGTCATTGAATC
This sequence comes from Petaurus breviceps papuanus, assembly GCF_028583685.1. Classification (NCBI taxonomy): domain Eukaryota; kingdom Metazoa; phylum Chordata; class Mammalia; order Diprotodontia; family Petauridae; genus Petaurus; species Petaurus breviceps. The sequence goes on along the minus strand of NW_027187376.1, from coordinate 17,615,250 downwards.
CTACCCCTTTATTAAGAAAGGGAAATTGAGACACAGAGGGTTTTAAGTGACTTGCTTGGGGTCACAGAGATGGTAAGCGTCCAAGGTATCCAAGACTGAACACACACCTGGTTCCTTGACTCCAATTTTGGTTCTTTATCTGCCATAAGGTGCTTCCTTGTCTAGGGAAGACTGAGAGGACTGAGAGACAATGACCAAGATTATATCATTTCTCTTCGTGAGGAAGGGATATTTAAACACAAAACATTGTAATGGACTTGTTTTGCTTTTTTCAAAGTTAGTAAAAACCTTTCTTACAATTTACTTCTGGGAGTGGAAGAAATTAATGAACTTTTTAGAGATTCATTTGAGTTATTTAGTCCATCTTTTATAAGACAAAGACTCCAGAGAGGGTCAATCCCATCATTTATTCACACCCTAAAATAAAATTACTCCATTATAAGAGACAATGTTCAGAATGAGAGTTTTGATTAGGTTAGTTAGGTAGAGCAGGCAGAGGTGATTTTGAAGCTGGTTGTTGTTCATCCATTTTCAAAGAGGAACAATGATATCACAGGGTGATGTCTTGACTCAGGTGAATTGGATTTAAGGGAGGCAGAATTACACAAAGTCATCAGTCTCATTCTCTCTTTCTGTGTTATTAAAATCCAGTGGCAGGACAAAAGTCAGGATGACTGGTGATGGCCCAGTATGACTTAGATGACCCTAATGTCTTTCATATCTGACCCTGCACATGCTTGAGCTGCCTTTATGGCTGTCGGAACAAATTGTTCTCATCTACCCATTTTACTGGAGGAAGTCTTCCCATGCTTGGGGTAGACCTCTCCTCAACTCACCGATGGGTTTGAGGTCTGTTGGTTATGTTCAACCTGGTTTAGCCCATCTAACAAAATTGTTTTATCGGGATATGGCCACTGCACATGTTACATCTTTTAAATTTTTTTTAATTTTTGCATGTTACATCTTCTTGAAGCCACAGGTTAGAGTTGAGTGCCAGGTGGCCCCCAAAGGCGGATGAGCAGCCCTGAAAAGGCCTCAGCAAGCTCTCACACCAGAGGTGCAAGTCCGCCTTGAACACCCATACACATTGCTAAGGCAATGATTGTTTACAAGCTTCTTTTTGGGAAACTCTAAGGTGCTGCCACAATCAAAGTGAGATCTGTTAAAGACCTTGGCTTAAAAAGGTCAAGATCTTCCAGGACAATTTCCAGTCATCCTGATGTATATCTGGCCACTGGACCCAGATGGCTCCAGAGGAGGAAGTGAGGCTGGTGACTTTGCACAGCCCTCCCTCTCTTAAATCCAATTCACTTGCATCTCGTGACATCCCCTCCCTCAGGTCATGGTCCTCTTCAAGAAAGAAGGACCAACAATAACAACAAGGAGACAAGCAATAGGAGAAGGCTTGCCTCTTTTGGAGAAGGTAGCAATTTGGGAAAGGCCAAGCCTAGAGGGACAGTGAGTTTGGAGGATTTTAGCAACCCGACAGTAGTGTGAGAGCACTGAAGGCCTGGGGGTAGAATAGAGGGAGAGTTAGGCTATAAGAATTTGTGAAAGATAAACTTTGAACACTGCTTATTGCATTGCTTGGTTCCTCCTTGGCCATGCTTATATTTGCCCTTCGTTCTTGAAGAAGACCATGACATCAGTGAGATGATGACATGCCTCGAAGTTGACTTTGATTTGAGTGAGGGAGGGCTGTGCAAGGTCACTAGTCTCACTTTCTCCTCCAGAGCCATCTGGATCCAGTGGCCAGATGTTCAACAGGATGACTAGAGATGGTCCAGGATGCAATGGGAGACCCTGGCCCTTTTAGGCTAACGTCTTTTCAAGTTCTCACTTTGAGTGAAGTGATGCTCATTCAGTGAATAGGCTTTTTAAAGAAATCAGTCAAGGGATGGGCCTTTTAATTTAAAAAAATCAAAGTGAGAGGAGAAGACTCTTAGGGCTGCTGGTCCAAAGAGAAACAGTTATGATTTACATTCACCCTGAGCCAGAAGGGCCCAAAAAATAGCATCCTCTGCATCCAAATGTATGCTACAGAGTTTGCCAAAGACAGATTTCCTACAGGTGAAACAGGTCATGATGTAAATAGACATACCATATGGTCATACCATACAAAGCAGGAATAGATGAAGAAGCAATATTCTGCAATAGAAAGAACTTTGGATCAGGCTAAACCAGAAGTATGAATTCTAGTCCTGAATCTGTCATTGATCTTAGTCAAGTAACTTGTCCTCTCTGGAGTCTCCCTTTCCTCATCTTAGGTCCTGTTCCCTTTCAAGGTTCTATGATTAATCTGTGATGAGCCTGCCCTATCCTCTCTCCCTCCCCTCCCTTCAGCTCTAATTCTTGGGCATTGACCTTCAATAACCTATGGAAAACAGCTTCTGAATTCTCATTCATGCTGCTCAGCTTGTGTCCTTGAGTCAAGCAGATATAGGTCATGACAAGCACTGTTTGGGGTGGGGTGGAGTGAGGGGAGCTCAGCTCCCCTGCTGGCTCAATCCAAGTCTATTAAGCCACTTTCTCTGTGGTGGCTGCTGTCTGCACTAATGAAGGCTTAAAGGAGTTAATTCCCAGAAGGGAAGCCTGAAGACTTTTCTAGAAGATAAGATGAGTCAAAAATTTCTATCCTCTCTTTTTTTTCTAATGGAAGACATTATTTTATTTGATCAACATATAGAATCCATGGCCATAGCAGCTTCACTTTCACCATGATTTACTTAAACTTAGTCCATTTTGCTCTTATTTCTAACTGTACAATATAATGAAAGAGAAGAGAAGATGCAGAAAGCACTGTAATTAAAATAAGTAGGGTTTTTCTTAAAGGATATCTCTGCACTCACTAATTGGACCATGTACAAAACTCTGGCACTAGAATTTGTAAGATGTGGTGGCATTCCTAAGAGATCATCGTCAAGGGTTCAATCAAAGGCTTCTTGAAAGCTCTCATTTGAAAAAAAAAATCCACTTAGCAATGCCATTACTGAGAATTAAAGGTTCTGGGTAGTGTGTTTGTGTGTGTGGACACCCACGTAATATCCATAGAGCACTCAATTTGCATCCAAGAAAAGGGACTTCTTTTTCCTTGAACTCTTTTAGTGTAAAACTTAATCCTGGATAGACTAATGTAGATTTCTCTTATGGATAGTTGATTTAGCATATATTGGAGAGAAACCCAATTTTTCATTATTTAAAGCTGCCACAGGGGAAAAACAAAACCAGGCAAAGGGAAGGCAGCTGCTCGGCATCCTCTCAAACCCACACCCTGTGAACTGGCCTCAAGTCAAGAGCATATCCTGCACACAACAAGCCTAAGCGTTGCAATAAAGCCCAGCCACTATAGGCACATCCCTATAGTATTAGCAAAAATCTCAATAGCGTTACTAACTAGAACCACAAAGATTGAATTAACATGCAAGGAATCTCTTCGTGCAAAGAACCCCTCCCGAAGAAAAGCAATTACGATGCTTAGAGTCCCATGGAGACTATCACGTCTAAACAAATTCCTGACTCTGTCTGAAACCATTTCCACATGAAGCTCCTAAGTATGCCAGACAACTTCCCAAATTCCAGGTTTATAAGTCTCTCTTGTTTGTTGTTTATAATAAGCTTTTTTTTCTTTTTGTCTAAAGTAAATCAACGAAGAATCCCAGTGCCCAGTCAATATGGATCATAAAGAAGTCTCTCTTTTCTCTTTCTCATTCTTATACCCTCCCTTATCAGCAGGCAGAACAAACAAGACTAAGTCCTTGTCCCTGTTTTGACAAACATCTAGATGTTTTGAAATACTCAGATAATTGATTGCATTTTTCTGTTTTCTTTCTGGTGTTTGCTGACAATGTGACATAGTAGAAAGTTTACCAGATTGGGAGTGAGGAGACCTGGCATATTGATAAAAACACTGGATGTGGAGTTACAGAGCCTGCCTTTGAGTTTCCTCTCACTTATTTTCTCTGTCTTTGGGCAAGTTACCTCTCTTAATTTCAATTTCCTCATTTGTGAAATAAAGGAGTGCACTTGATGGAGTTTAAGGTACACTGCTCATACAAAAGTTGACTGAAATCTTCTATATTATATGGCAAGAGGGGGTTATTTCCCCCAGGTACTGTGCTAGGCTCTGGAGATGCAAATAGAAACAACAAATCTGTGTTTATTTGCTGTATTTGGGTCTCAGATTCCTAACCTAACCTGTTACATTAGGGGGTTGGCTGGTTTAGAGCTGGCAAGGGCTTAAGAGGTCATCTAGTACAATTCTCTCATTTAACAAATAAGAAAATGGAAGCCTAAAAGGATGATGTGACTTGCCCAAGGTCACACAGGCAATAAGTAGCAGAGCTGGGTTGGGAACTTGGATACTCTGTCTCCAAATCTAGTACGTTTTCCACTGTACTGAGATGTGTTCAATTACAGCAAGCCTCTATTAAACTGCTACCATGTTTGACTGGATGATCTTTTTTTTTTTTTTGGCTTTTTTTTTGGAGGGCAATTGGGGTTAAGTAACTTGCCCAAGGTTACACGGCTAGTTTTTTTTGTAGGGGTGAGGCTGGAACTGAACTCAGGTCCTCTTGACTCCAGGCAGGCGCTTTACTCACTGTGCCACCTAGCCGCCCCTGACTGGGTGATCTTTATCAGTTAGTCAGTCAAGAAGCATTTATCAAGTACCTACGGGCCAGGCACTGTCCCTGTTCTCAAGGACCTCACAGTCTAAAGGGGAGATTACAAAGAAACAACTATGTACAAAGGATATATACAGGAATAATTTAAAACAATCTCTCCCGTCCCTAATTCCATGATCCTATGGTCCTAGGTACTGGCCACTTGGGTTGTAGCTGTGGTATTTCTCTCTTTGTCTCTGGCTCTCTCATTTATTCATTCATTCACCCTCTTAATATTACCTTATGTCAGACCCTATACAATTGTTCAGTTGGTTGTATTTAAAATGCTTTTTTTTTTGTTTTGTATTTGTATTATATCTTCCCTGGTTACTTCATAGTTTAAATTTTGAAATTGAAACTGAATTTTTTGTTTGGAATTTTGAATTCTGTTTTGAATTTCCAATTCAGTTTTTAAAAGAGATATATTCTTCATAATCTGGTTCCAATCTACTTTCCTGGCTTATTTTACATTTTCCCCCTTCATGAACAATATGCTTTAGACAAACTGACCTTCCTGCTGTTCCCTACATTCCATTTCCCGCCTTAGAACTAGCTGTCTCTTTTACCTGGAATGAGATGTCCCCTCACCTCTGTTTTTTTTTAATTCTAAAAATACATTTGGCTTTACATTTACAGAATTTCCAAGACCATATCTTTTCCCCCAACATTTATTTATTTTATTCTTAATTTATGGAATAAAATAAGCATTTTCATAACGTAGTATAATAAAAAAGATGATTTACAAGAAAATGCAAATCTATTATGTATACTTGCTATTCCTTTTAAGTACATAATAACATTATTATGTAAATTTCTTTTTTTCAACCTTTTCTTCCCTTCCCCTCCTCCCCATTTCTTTCATGTTCAATTCATGAACTATTTTTTATGGGCAGCTTTTCATGATTCCCCTAATTTTATGCTCACATTCCTCTGTTTATATATATATATATACCACTAGTAAAATGTTAAATTCTTAAGGGTAGGAATTGTTTTTCATTGTCTCTGCATTTGTGGTTTTTTTTCCTTTTTGGAGGAGGGAAGGCAGGGCAGTTGGGGTTAAGTGACTTGCCCAAGGTCACATGGCTATTAAGTGTTCGGGTCTGAGGCTGGATTTGAACTCATGTCCTCCTGACTCCAGGGCCATTGCTCTATTCACTTTGCCACCTAGCCACCCCGTCTCTTCATTTATAGCACTTTGTACCTACTAGGTACTTTAAAATGTTTGGTGGATTGAATTGGATTTGCTGCCCCCCCAAAAAAAAACCACCCAAAATGAGCCCTAAAGCCAACCATTTTGATGCTGCTATCAAGAGGTGATGATGCCCTAGCCATATGGCCTGAAGGTATGAGCTTTGTCTGAGACTCAGGCAAGTGTCTGCCAGAAGTCCCATCAATTTTATAACAATAAAACAGAGATTCCCAAACTTGTTTGGCCTACTGCCCCCTTAAAAAAAAAAATAACCCAATGCCCCTGCCCACATCTACTTTCTTTAACCTTTTAATTGTTTTTTGAAGTTTGCATCATTTAAAATCTTTTTTTTAAAAGATGCATCTTAAGTTTGATAATTTATTGTATATTTGTGGGTTTTTTCCTGCACTAAAATTTTGATGATGTAATATTGCATCATGTAACCATAGAGTATCATGTTATAAACAAGTCATTACATGCACATATTCCTGTTGATGCATACTGGACTTCCCAACAATATGCAACATGCTTACCTGCCAACACTTGCTTGTTAAGACCTGTTGACAGATGACAATCTGCCAATGACAAAAATACTATTGGCAGAAATCTGCCAATAGGTAAATTCGAGTCCAAGGAGGGACTCATCAAAGACCCACGAACCATGCAAAATGTATTCCAACATTAGACATTAGAAATGGAAATATCACTAAAAGGAAGCCACATTCCAAATAATGGAAAAACCAATGATGTTCCCCAGAGAACAGATAATGAAACATATCTCCCTCCTTATAGCAAAGAAGTTGGGGAATGATTAGGGAAGGAAAGGATGAAATAAGCATTTACTAAGCATCAGGTGCTAGCCACTATCCTAAATGCTTTACAAATATTATCTCATCTGATTCTCACTACAACTCAGGGAAGTAGATGCTATTATTACCCCCATTTTAAAGTTGAGAAAACGGAGGCAAAAAGAGGTTATGTGACTTCCCTGGTGTCACACAGCTAATAAGGTCAAATTTGAACTCAGGCCTTTCTGATTCCAGAACCAGCACTCTACCCCCTGTGCCCCCTAGCTGTCTCCTTTATTAGGGCAGAATATTGTGTAGCAGCTGGGACATACTCTCCCATAAATACATAAATACATACATACTATAGACAGGAAGAGTGAACATACATAGGTATCACGCATGAGGAACATACACACAGGATCATATATGACCAGAGTCATGGCTGTAAGGGCCTCTGGTCCTATATTTTCTGAGATATCATTGAGCTGCTTTCACTAAACATTTTCTCTCCTGGGCATATGAACATAAAGGAAGGGACACTTCCCGTCCCTGCTGGCCTCATAATGCCCAGGGCACTGCTCTGTGAGTATTGTGGCTGCTGGTCACTACAGCCTCTGGGTATATAGTCCTTGTTACCAGATGAGTGTTGCTTCCTGTTACCTGTTTTGGATTTTATTTTTTCAGGACCATCTGCTAGCCAGCTCTGCTCCAGTCTGTTAGGGTTTAGTGGCTAAAACATTTCCCTAATAAAGGAAGACTGATAACTCTTCATCAGAGCAACTCAACTGACTAAAGTCAGTGCTACAAGGGTAAAATCATATTTTCTTTTTAATTCCTTATATCTGGTTAGAAATCTCAGTTCTCTGTTGATAATTGTCTCACTCTGGGTTAGATGTTTCCCCATTCTCTCTTACAGTATGCAAATGAATTTGAATGAGAATAAATGTTAAACTACAGAGTCAAGGTCATTGTTCACCTCTGCCTAGACAGTATTCTTGCTTTTCTTAAGTACAACTGTCAGCTGAAGCATCTGATTACTTTGGGTGCTGTATTTTGTATGGTGAAAAACTTCATTATCTGTCTACTATAATATAGGTTATCAGATGCTGTCATTGCATTGGGAGTTTTTTCTTAATTGTGTGTCATTGCTAAAAGGAGGGATGGATTATAAGGGAATTGGAAGGATTACAGAAATGACAGTGAAGAGAAAATACAATCAATAAGGCATTTTAAAGGGTATGCTCCATCTCAGCCATTTAAAAATTAATCCATTGAAAGTCCTATCAATGGAGAAAGGTTGAGGGAAAAATATTACTGGATTTTATGGAAGAAAAGAATGCCTGTTATTTCTATTTCCTGGCTGGTTGCCTTATGTGGTGCCTTCTGCTACCATCTTCACCCTTGTCTCACATGAAAGAGTGGCCCTTCTTGACAAGGCAAACTCCTCTACATTAGAAGTGACCCCATTCCATTGCATCTTCTCACACATTTTGCTCCTCTATCATCCAACTCTCTCACTTATTGTCAATCTTTCCCTATCTACTGGTTATGTCTCTACTGCCTATAAGCACACATGTCTCTCCCATCATCAAAAAAACCAAAACAACAACAACAAAAAAAACCTCACTTGACCTTTCCATCCACATTAGCTTTTGACTTATAGCTCTCCTTTTTTGTGACTAAATTCATGGAGAAGGCCATTGACAACTGGCATCTCCACTTCCTTTCTCTCATTTTTTCAACTTTCTTTACTCTGACTTCAGATCTTATCATTCAGCTGAAATTGCTGTTTCCAAGACTAGCAAGGATCTCTTAATTGCCAAATCCAGCAGTCTTTTTTCAATACTCATTTCTCTTGAGTTTTCTGTATACTTTGAGATTGTCAATCACTCTCTTCTCCTTGATGCTCTCCTCTCTAGGTTTTTGGGACACCACTCTTTTCTGGTTCTCTTCCTACCTTTCTGATCTTTTTTTCTCAGTATCCTTTGCTATAACTTCCTCCAGGTCCAGTCTGCTAACTATGAGTGTCCTCCAAAGATATGTCTTGGGTCCTTTTCTCTTTCCCCCTCTTCACCACTTTGGTTGGTGATCTCATCAGCTTCTATGAATTCAATTTTCATCTCTATGCAACTGATTCTTAGATTTATCTATCCAGCCCTAACCTTTCTCCTGACTTCCAGACTTTTATCTCCAATTGCCTATTGTGTATCTTAAACTAGATGCTGGGCCATTGTCTTGACCTATGTCTTATCACTGGACTTCAATGATGCTGAAAGAGAGAGTAAGGCTGATGACAACACAGCTATGCCTCATTTAAACCTAATTAATTTACAAGTCAAGAAATCACTTTTCTGATGTCATCAGTCCTCTCTGAGAAAGAAGGACAAACATCTTAAACTGTCCCATATCCAAAAATTGATGAAGCAGCTCTAGGACATCATTGCCTGTGATGGTTCATCGTTGCCTTCATTGTTTCAAGGACCTCCCAGGTGAGGAAATTTTCTGTGTTAATGCAGGTTGGCATCTTCTCTGCAACTTACAGTCTTAGAGTTGTCTAGACTCATTAGCACTGAGATATCCAATGACTTGCCTAGCATCCAATAGTCTATATACATTGGAAGCAGGATTTGAACTCAGGTCTTCCTGATTCTGAGGACAGTTCTCTTTTCATGATCATATCATAATTATCATTGCTCCACATTAGCTCCGTGACTATGAACAAATAACTTAAATTCCCTGAGCCTCAATTTTCTCACCTGTAAAATGAGGAAAAATATATTTGTACTTCCTACTTGACAAGTCTTTACAGGGAGGAAAGAACTCTGTACACCTTAAAGCACTCTATAAATGTATCGCTATTGTGATTGTTCTAACTACTAGGCATAAGGAGCTGTTAACCAAGGAATTCACTGCCTCTGTGTTATTATAGGTAAAGGCTGACTTTAGGTTCATTGTCTCCACCTGCAGGGCCCATTGCTAACTATCTCATGGTGTTTAGGCTGTTCAGTTACCACCAATTTATCCTCAATTGCAGGGTACAAGGCAACTACAATTATTTCTCAGCTTGTCTATAAAGATGGTCTGATGTTTCAGAAACTGATAGCCTGTGAAGGGAGTTAAGATACCTAGGGGAAGGACTAATCTCAACTTTGGGATCCTCTGTTGCAGCCTAGGACAGCTAGGTGGCACAGTGGCTAGACCATCGAGTCTGGGGTCAGGAAGACCAGAGTTCAAATTCGACCTCAGACACTAACTGGCTGTGTGACCCTGAACAAGTCACTTAACCATGTTGGCCTCAGTTTTCTCATCTGTAAAATGACCTGGAGAAGGAAATGGCAATCCACTCTAATATTTTTGCCAAGGAAACCCCAAATAGGATCATGAAGAGTCAGATATGACTAATCAAAACAAAACGAAACAAAAAAGATTCTGCCTCAAAAGGGGATACATTCAATGAATGGAACTGGAACAATTCTACAACAGCTTTTCAACGATCCACTCAGACACAACACAATCAGCACGGATCTCCCACTGCAGTTGTCATTGTCCTTGATAGAGGTGGCCATTTGAGAACTGTGCCTGGCCCATAGTTATTTCTTAAATAGCCATGGAATCCTTCATTTAAGACTGAGGCCTCTCAGTTTGCCACATTCAAGAAGTCATTCAGACATAAAGTGAAATAGAACTCATCCAAGAAGATCGTAAAAAAGATACACTTTTAGGCACTGAGTCAAGCAAAATACTACACTTAAGCAAGACATTTGACTTCAATTTTTTATCGCAAGGGAGGTTGAAAGAGGAACATGCCCTTACAGACGTCTTTATTCCTGACAAGAGGAAATAGCACCTCAGCACCTAGCATAATGCTTGGCATATAGTAGACATTTAATAAAAGCTTGTTGATTAATTGATAGTAATAATTACAGTTTAGTACATCATTTTACACATAATAATGAATTTGATTCATGTGACAGACCTAAAGGGTAGGTAGTTTAAGTATTGTTATTATTTTACAGATGATGAAACTGAGTTATAGAGAAAAGAAATGCCTTGCCTGCCACCACTAAATGCTCAGATGGATCTGTGAGGAACAAAAGAACCTTCGTGTACCAGGGAGTATTCCATATTTCCACATATTCAATGAGCTTTCCATCTTTAAACCATCTGACTTGAAAACTAATGGAAGGAGAAGAAATGGGAAGAGAATGGAATAAGCATTTACCAACCAATGATGTGCCAGGATTGTATTTAACACTCTTCAAATATTATAGTATAGTATCCATTTAAAAAAAGAAATAGTATAATATATTTTGATTCCTAGGAAATATTTTGGAATTCCTAGGAAAACTGTGAGAATACCATCGTACAGAATGTTGAAAAGTTAACATGGCTTTCTAAGAGCCTGCTTAAAAAATATTCAGGAGGATAAAATGTTACTAGCAGTTCAGAGTCTGTGCTTCCTTACTGAAGATTCACATTTTGATGTAACAAACTTGCACAATAAACCTGATGAGAGTTGGTTTGGCTTATTGTAAGGAGCTCTAGACTGAAAGTCAGAAGACGTGGTTCTAAAACAAACTGTGTAGCATTGGATGGGCAACTTAACTACCTGAGGCTCAGTTTCCTCATTTCTAAAATGGGAATAAATAATAATGATTCTGCCTGTCTCACAAGAGTCTTGGGAAGAAAACATTTTGTAAAGTAATGTATAAACATAAGCAAATTATAGTAGATCACCCAAGATATTCCACTGATAGGACTTTGTCCAAAAACACCGTGAAAGGTAAAAAAAGATCTTTCTGTAAAAAGAAAGTATACATGTATACATGTATGTATATGTGTTCATACATACACACATAAATGTATACATACATTCATGCATGTGTACATTTCTTCCTTCTCTCCCTCCTTTTTCTTAGTTGGGGGGGGGAGAGTTGGTGATTCCCTCATTGTATGGAACTTCTGAGACAGGAAGGAAGGAAGGAGGAAAGGAAGGAGTAAAGTAAAGAGGGAAAGCAGGAAGGAAGGAAAGAAGGAGGGAAGGAAAGAGGAAGGTAGGGAAGGAATATACACACACACATATATGTGTGTGTATACATATATACATAGAGAGAAGGAAGGAGGGAAGGAAGAAAGGAGGAAGGAAGGATGGAAGGAGGAAGGAAGGAAGGAAGGAACTTTTAGAGAAATTTGGAAGGGGAAACAGAATAAGAGCTCTTTTAAAAATATATTTAATTTTACTTCTTCGTTGCTTTTTAGTTCAAGCTGGAATATACCATGTTAGATATCAAGGAGAATATCATGTAAGATTTTTTTTTTTTGCTTTTTGGAGGGGGGAAGGCTTGGCAATTGGGGTTAAGTGACTTGCCCAAGGTCACATGGCTAGTAAGTGTTAAGTGTCTGAGGCTGGATTTGAACTCAGGTCCTCCTGAATCCAGGGCTGGTGCTCTATTCACTGCATCACCTAACCACCCCATATCATGTAAGAGTTTGTACATTTTTTGGTTGTTTGTTTTATAACATATTTGATTTTTTGACAATTATACATTTATAACAAAAATAAAAAATTATGTGAAATGTCAATTGTATATTTGCATATTTTGGATTTGGATAAGAAAGCTATTAAACAGACCTGTTAAGATCATTAGATAATGTTACCTTTTAAGGTGGAAGTTGAATTTAGAGGTCTATGGCATTTTTCCATTCTTACCACATATTTTTTTTTGCAATAAGGTAGTATCCAGACTTTGTAAACAACTGACCAGTCTAGAAAGTTCAACCACTTTGCAATTCAACCACATGTTTTGGCATTGTACAGACATGGCCTCTTCTCTTTTTATATATTCATCCTGTAAACACATGCCATTGGTCACGAAGGAGATTCAGTGAGAGAGTGTAAATTCTATCAGTGCAAATTTGCCATTGCTGTAGAAAAATGACTCCAATCCCTTTTCTTTTCTTTTTTCTTCTTCAAGATGGAATATTGGAATGGAACTTATTTAGTTTTATGGGCCGAGATATTTGTCTTAATTTTCCCTGAGTCAGCTAGATTTAACAGTGGATAGAGTGCTGGATGACCAAGGCTTGAATCCTGCCTCAGGCCCTTACTTAGCTGTGTTTGCTCTAGGCAAATCACTTAACTTCTCTCACTCTCAGTTTCCTTATCTGCAAATTAGGGATAATAATAAAGCATCTATTGCACAGGTCATTGTGAGGGTCAAATGAGATATCATATGTAAAGTATATTATAAACATTAAAACAATTTGTCTATACAGCTATACATTTATATATGCACATATGAATATTGTGTATCATGTCATGTCATATCATGTCATGTTATGTTATGTCGTATCGTATGTAACCAGGGTCTCAAAGCCCATTTATATGAGAATTTCCCCATTGGTGGAGATTGATTACTCAATCCTCTGCACCTGTATGAAGAAGTAATCAGAGCTTGAGAGAGATTTCAATTTTCTTTCTTCCAGCTTTCAGAGAGAAGACATAGGGTTCCATTTTCTCTTCAAGGAGAGGTCCTTTAAAGGAGAAAAGACTCTCAGAAGAAGCTGGTATATGAAAGAGCCTGCATTTTGATCATAATCCTATCTCTAGAAAACTACACTAGAGACTTAGGAAATTTCCCCTTGGGGTGAGATGTGGGACTCTCTTGATTGAACTGAGGTCTTTCACGGCTAGTGGGAGAATTTATTCATTCTGGAGCCAATTTCCTGCTTCTCTTCCTTATAGGAATAAAAGTGTTCCTTAGAGAAGAGTGGATAGAGACTAGAGACAGCTATTTGTGCACATCTAGACACATTTAAACCACATGGATGTACATTTCCTACATAGGTAACAAACACATACACATGCATATAAACACCTCCTACACATATATGTATGTTTATGTAGGCTTGTATACATGTATATAAATACAAATATGCTTTATATATACATATATAGCTAGTATACCTATTTCTAGCTACATATGGAAATTAGCAAAAAAAAAAACCTCATGGCCAATTATGAATTGAAATATAAATGCCATGTCAATGCTTTAAGACAATGGCTTCAAACTAAAAAAAAAATGGGACCAATAAACCAGACCTAAAGATCCCTACTGGTTGATTTGGAAAACCACATATCAACATTCTCTATGCTCCATTATATTTTTATTTATTTTATTAAATATTTCCCAAAATGTGCTTGTCTCAGGTTTGATCCCCTTGGCTTTAAAGCACTAACCAATATGTGACAAAGACAAGTGAGAAAATAAAAAAATATTTAATAATATTTGTTCTCACAAGATAACATATGATCAAAATATAATATAAACACAAAGAGCAAGACATTTTTTCTCTCTTAAGGCATACACAGTTTTAGTTAAGCATTTAATCTTATTTGCTTTTTATTACTTGCCATTTTATGTTCTCTGATGTGAACTTCCCTTAACAAAAGTGAATAATTGTAATAAAATCATTTTTTTTTTGCAGCTATTGTCCCATTCTTAGAAACATAGTGATCTGATCTATGGGAATTTGAATTTATTCCTCAGAAAAGGATATCACTGATTTTCTCCTAATCTCAAAAAGCTTTGGTACCACCCCTCCTAAATCACCTTAAATTGGTTCTACCTGATCAGAATTTTCCATTACTAAATCCAAATGAAAAAAAAAATGAGAATCTTAAGGAAGTCTGATAGGTTACTGGAAATCAAACATGTTTTTTTTAACAGTTAGAAATTGGAGATATCTGAAAACTCTAAGTAAATTGCTTAAGTTATTTAAATCACAAAAAAACGACACATTTTTAAGAAGCATTAATGATGCAACACTTAGTTAATAACTTATAGAGAGATGTTGACTTAGAAACATAGATACAAATGTCCACCTAAATTTTTGACATTTTTAATATACATTTATCATTTTTGAAGGCTTGTATTGTAAAGACTGTCCTTTGTCTGACAGATAAAGAATAGGCTGGTGGGTAATTATCATGAACTGCCACATTAAATAAGTTCAATCTTTTGTGGAGACGTAAGTTTCCTCCTGTATTTGTTAAGTAATGTTTTTACTATTGCAACAGTTGTCTGGAGGACTATGATTCATCTTTTACCTCCTGAAGAATGCTGGGACATTTCAGGAGAGTGAAATGGGGTGGGGCCACCCTGTTTGGCTCTGGTGCCTTGACTAGGTACAAATATTTTTTGATTGAATCAACTCCACCCTTACAGAAGTATTAATAATTGTCAAGATTGTGGGGTTTGGAGTTGACTTTTCTGTCAGGAAATCTTATTAGTGGGATATTTAGCTTGGATACCTGAATGACCTGGCTTAGCTGCCACCATCTTGTTTATGGTGACCCAGTATATGTGTGTGTGTGTGTGTGTGTTTATTTCAACCCTATTAAAAATTTTTTTTTTTTGCTTTGTGGAGGGGGGAGGATAGGGCAATTGGGGTTAAGTGACTTGCCCAAAGTCACATGCTAGTAAGTGTAAAGTGTCTGAGGTCAAATTTGAACTCAGGTGCTCCTGACTCCAGGGCTGGTGCTCTATTCACTGCACCACCTAGCCACCCCAACCTTATTTTTTAATGGTACATTACAAAACATATACATATAAAACAGATGTCATTATATGATTGAAGCATATTAGTACATATTATTTTTGCTTTTAAAATGTGTTATTAAAGACAATACTGAGCATAGATACATGCAACTAAATTTGTTTAGTGGCTATTTACATTTAATTATTCTCAATGCATAACAATTTTTAGTCATTCCCCATAAGTCCTCATGAAGGTTATTTGTATGTCTATTCATTCTCTTTCTCTTTTTTTCTGTGCTCATAGTATGCACTTTATTCTTCTTGCTCTTTTTTAAAAATTAGAATTATTCATGAAGGTCCTTCCAGAATTGTGTGTGTGTGTATGTGTGTGTGTCTGTGTGTGTCTCATACTTGGTAGTCTCAATTGCATTATAATAATACATTACATTGCATGCAATGCTATGGTTTAAAAACAATTCTCCTATTGGCGAATATTTAATTTATTTGAATTTAAAAAATTATAGACAATGCTACTATGGAAATATTTGGATAGATATCTTATTTGTTTTTAGTCAGTAAATCAGTCAATAAATACTTTGTTTTTCTTTCTGGAGAGGGGAAGGCAGGGCAATTGGGGTTAAGTGACTTGCCCAAGGTCACACGGCTAGTAAGTATTAAGTGTCTGAGGCTGGATTTGAACCCAGGGCCAGTGCTCTACTCACTGCACCACCTAGCTGCCTCCCCTCAATAAATACTTACTAAGCACCTATGGTGTGCTTAGGGCTAACTAGGTGACATAGCAGTTAGAGTGCCAAGTCTGGAGTCAGGAAGACCCATCTTCCTGAGTTCAAACCTCAGACACTTAGAAGCTGTGTGACTTCAGGCAAATCACTTAACCCTGTTTGCCTCAGTTACCTCACCTATAAAATGAACTGGAGAAAGAAATGGCAAACCACCCCAATATCTTTGCCAAGAAAACCCTAAATGGGGTTATGAAGAGTTGGACACATTGTAAACAAATCAACAATAACAAAAATGTGCCAACAACATTCCAGGTACTGAGCCAAGTGCTGGGAATACAAAGAAAAACAGTCCTTGCCGTCAAGGACCTTACAATTTAGTGAGATGAGACAATTCACAAAAGGAAGCTGAAAATGGTAGGAGGGAAGGCACTGTACTCAAGAACATAGTGGAAAAGTTAGAGAAGATCCCAGAATTAGTATAGCCAGGTGAGAGATGAGAAGATGTCAGAACGTCTCCTGAAATGAGGGAGCTGAGCTCTTTCCCTAAATGGAGAATTTGGAGTTCATGGCTCTAGCCTCAAATCAGAGGAACAGAAGGTGGTCATGAGGTAGAGTACCAAGGCAGATAGGGTGTTTCAGGATGATGAAGCTATCCCAACAATGAATTTCCTTCCACTTTCAGTTTATATTCCCCCAAATTCAATGATTGATCAAAAGGCAGGATAATTTTTGGAAATTTTACTGTGTATTTTTTTATGTCACTCTTTAAAAAGATTCTACAACTTTGCAGTTACACCAACATGAGATCAATGTGCCTGTTTCTTCACAACCTCACCAGCATTGTTTCATCGTTTTCAATTTTTTCCTCCATTTGATTTAATGTGAGGTGGTATCTCAAAGCTTTTTTTGAATGTGTACTTCTTGGATAGGTTGATTTTTTTTTCAATTTGTATATTCTATTTAGAGAATTGTTCATATGCCATGGTTTCAGTTAGTAATCCTATGTGGATTCTCAGATTTACTTGTCCAGCCCTAACCTCTTGCTTGACCTCCAGTCTTGAAACTCCAGCTGTCTTTTCAACATCTCAGAGCGGATGTCCTGTAGACATATTAATATCAGCATGTCCAAAATAGAATTAATTATCTTTCCTCCCCCTCCTCCAAAGTCTTTTTTCTTCCTAACTTCCTAACTTCTCTATTATTGTTGAGGATATCACCTTCTCTTATCTCTTAGATTTACAACCTAGTTGTCATCCTCAACTCCTCACTGTCTCCTCTTACCTCCTACCCCTGCAATCCAATCAGTGGTCAGATCTTGTTTCTTCCTTCCTAAGATCTTTAATATTCCTCCTCTAATATTACTATTGTCCTGGTTCAGACTCTCATCACCTCACATCTGGACTAATACATAATTGTTTCTATGTTGTCTCCTGGCACATAGTAGGTCCTAAAAAACCTAGTTGAATGAATACATATCCCTTATCAATGAAAATTACCACCTTAAAAAGGTCCATATATGTATTTTCGATGTCAAGTTTTTATGTGTTAGATGTGTTAGAGATATTTTTTTCTCTCTCCACTACAGAGCATTTGAATTGAACCTCTGATTTTATTGATATAGGAAGCTCCCAGGTTCCTCACTGGGAAACTAAGGAAACTATCTCCACCATTGCATAATCAGTCAATCAGCAATAATTTATTAAGTACTTATTATGCATCAAGGCCTGTGCTAAGCTACTGAAGATAACAAAGAAAGGCAAATACAGCCCTTACCTCAAGGAGCTCATACCCGTGTTTCCCCGATAATAAGACACTGTCTTATTAATTTTTTTGGACAGAAAAACACCAGAGGGCTTATTTTCAGGGGAGGGCTTATTTTAATGAACATTGACAGCAATTTTAATAAACAGGTAAATGTGAACAAAAAAATGTACCTTTATTCAATAATGAATTCAATAAAGAACAGGATGACTCGCTCACTGCTGCAGCTCTGATTGGATGCAGCTCAGAGCACGGCGTGCGTTTCACCCGGGGGGTGGGGGGGCGGTGCATACAGAGGGTACCGTAATGTAGCGTGTAGCACAGGGGATCACCTTCACTACAGTAGCAATCTCAATAGGGCTTATTTTCGGGGGAGGGCTTATTTTAGAGGAATCTTACACAGTAAGGGGAGGGCTTATTTTCAGGATAGGTCTTATTATCGGGGAAACACAGTATTATAATGGGTGACAGAACATGCAAACAACTATATACAGAGGTATTCTCAGAACTGTCATTGGCTTTAAGAGGTACTGTGAAAGACATCTTGCAAAAGGTGGGATTTTAGCTGAGACTTGAAGAAGTCAGGGACCCAGTAAGTAGCAAGAAGGAAGAGCATTGTACACATGGGGACAGCCAGTGAAAATTTACAGAGTAAGGAGATAGAGTATCTTGGGAGAGGAACAGTAAGGAGACTAGTGTCACTAGATGATAGGGCATATGGAGAGGAGTAAATTATAAAAGTCCTGGAAATGTAGGAAGGACTTTAAAAGCCAAATGGAGTGCACTGACGTCTTCTGCAACTTACAGTCTTAGAGAATTGCCTGGGACATTGAGAGAGGTTAAGTGATTTGTCCAGCTGTTCATATCATCTGGAAGATCAGTTGTTTATAATATCTGGATGCAATCTAAGTGAAAGAAGATGTGACAGCAGTGGGAAAATGCCATAAAACTCCCAAATTCAACTTCTACCATAGGAGACTGTTACTTGACAATCACAGGAAGGCATTGTTTAGGAGTCTAACATGTGAGAGGAGGGGTGAAAGGTACTTGGCAGGGTGGTGGAAGGACTCAATCATTCCACCATCAGATAGCTTCTTCTTTTACCTAAATTTTACTACTAACCAGTTGTTTGAGCTCATAGATGACAGATCATAGATTTTAGAGCTGGAAGGGGTGTCAGAGGTTATCTAGCTCACCTCTCTCATTTTACAGATGAGTAAGCTGAGACCTAGAGAGGCCATACCCCCAGGGTCACACAGTGAATAAGTGGCAGACCTGAATCCTTTGCCTCCAAACCTAGCCTTCTTTCCATTATATCATTCTTTTTCCCTGTTGTTTCTATGCTGCTGAAGTTATATCAATACCTTCTGAATCTGGCCTTCTGTACAAAGCCCCAGTTACCCTGTCCTAATTATGGCTCTGCAGTTATATAAGCAGGTACAAAGCATGTCATACATACCCATTCAGAGCAGGGCAATGACTTTCCCAAAGTCACTTAGCTAGTAAATGCCAGGACACAAACCCAGGAAATCTAACTATAAGCCCGGTATTCTTTCTACCAGTACTGTATACCTCAGGAGAATATTCCCATTGGTTCTTTTCTTTGTTTTTAGACTAATGGGAATGTTTCTCCAGCACATTTGGCTCATGCCCAATGCTACTTTGCTATAGCTGCCTCTGTTAAATCACCCTTTTTTTCTTCCCCAAACTCCTTTTTACTAATCTTTTTCACTGCATTAGATGAATTGACCAGTTTCAGCCTAAAATTATTAGGCAGCAGTGATATAATAAGAACATTTATATAGTGCTTTAAAAATCCTATGTCGGGGCGGCCAGGTAGCACAGTGAGTAAGAGCACCGGCTCCAGTGTTGAGAAGACCTGGAGATCGAATCCCGGGCTCAGACACTTAGCACCCACCCAGAAACACCTGGCCATGTAACCTTGAGCAAGTTACTTAACCCCAATTGCTTAGGGGCGGCCAGGTGGCTCAGTGAGTAAGAGCACTGGATCAAATCTGGGCTCAGATACTCAGCACCACACCCAGAAATAACTGGCCGTGTAACCTTGAGCAAGTTACTTAACCCCGATTGCTTAAAAAAAAAATCCTATGTCATTAGATCCTCATAATAACCCTGTGAGGTGATTGCTCCTTATTAGCAGCTGGATAGCTCAGCAGATAGAGCACAGGACCTGGAGTCAAGATATACCAGAGTTCAAATCTAGCCTCAGACACTTAGTTCAACCTCTTTGTAAAATGGGATAAGAATAGCTTCTCTTTCCCAAATGCTGTGAGAACCTCAAAGCCATGTAGAAATCCTAGCTGGCATTAATATTAAAGAAAAGAAAACTGAGGCTGAAAGAGACTTGTCCAAAGTCACACACGCAGCTAGGTGGTAGAAAGGATTCGGGGCTAGGCTTTGAATCAGGAAGACTGCCTTAAATACTACTTTACTAACTAGTATAGCAGAAAGGGTTCCAGACTTCCAAACAGGAGAGTGTTTGAATCTTAGGTTTTGATGCTTAGTAGCAATATTACTACTGAAGAAGAAAATGGTAAACCATTCAAGTATCTTTGCCAAGAAAACCCCAAGAACAAACATTGACTTGCTGTGGTTCATGGGGTCATGAAGAGTGGACATGCCAGGACAACAACAGCAGCAATAATACTAGGGACAAGTACTCTCACTGCCTCAAACCTCAGAAGGCAGATATGAACACATCTAGTACCTATATTATAGGGTAGCCATGAGGACTTCCCAGTGCTAACTTTAAGAAGCTCTTTTTTTCCATTATTTGCTATGAACCACTTGACCTTGATGATAATAGAAGGGTGAGGTTCAAAAAGAATCTCTAAGTCAACTTAAATAGGTCAACTTAATATTTCTGGTCATGCTTCATTGAAAGCATGTTTTTGTTTCCTTTTCCCCACTACTGAAAGTAGGAACCTAGTGAGTAGCCCGTCTCTCTTTAAGAATCTACTGTTTAAAGAATAAATTAAAAAAAAAAAGCTTGGGATAACAAAATATTCTGGGAATCATAACAACATTGATGTTAATAAGGCATGTTTATGTTCTTCCTTTAGTCTCCCACCCCACCCCCAGTCTCATCCTGTAAGGATTTCCTTCATCCTGAAACTCACTAGGTCAACCCCGCCCCCACCCCATTTTCTTCTTCCTTTGTGGTACTATCTCCCCTCCCCCTCCAATTATTATTTTCAAGGACAAGATGCCAGTCTTGCAGTTGCATTGTACAATACATAGGTTCCTGTAAGGGCAGTGTCTGTGCTCGTAACCACTACTCATCATGTGTAAGTGAATTGAAGATTGGATTTGGGGCATATCATTCAAATTACACATTAAATGGGCAGAAGGTTCCCTGTGCTGAAAGCTGCCTAGTTCTCAATGTGTTTTGAGGAAAGCCCAGCTGGAACCTCAAGATTGCATCATCTGGCTTTTCCTCTCCTGAACAAAGGAAATTGTTTCATAAAGTGTTTGCAGATGCTCTGATTTCAAATGACTTAATGCATTTGTTTGAGTGGAGAGTTTCAACCTACATCTCTGTCTTTTCCCGTGGGGGTGGAAAGAGCCACTTATCTACCCATACCTCCAAGTATATCAGGGGGAATACTTGTCTCTTTAAAACTGGCTGGCAATTTAAGACAATGTCAGGGGCTGAATTTCTGGGCTGTTCTTAGTCAGTCACAGAACAGCAGCCCCACTTAGATGTCACAGCTGAAGATCTAGATGAGAAAGTCTTCCTGCAGGAAGGGAATCACTTAAGAACTGGACTCCCCCAAGGCCCGGAATCTAGTTGTTTGAGCACTACAGCGGAAACCCTTAGGAAAGAGGTATTTGCCAAGAAAGCAATTACCAAGGTGAGCCTTTCAAATTGAAGTCATTGTCATCAGTTTTTCAGGCGGGCCAGGTAGGTGCTTGCTGTAACTGTCCCCTTTCATTCATTCCAACACAGGGCCGAGGGCCCCCTACGGGGGATTGCCCAGAGCTTGGATTGATAATCAGAGATGATTTCATTACTGGTTGTTTTAGGACAATGAATTCATTGCTCAAGACATAATCCTCAAATGTGAGGGAGTGAAACAGGATCCTTCCCCAGTCAGTTGAAAAGATATGTGTGCACCTATCACCCTCCTCTGGTGTGTACTGAAGTAACATGTGGAGAAGCAGAGACACTTGTATGGGCAAAGTCTGTAGATGCAGAGAATCAGCAAAATAGTGAAAGAAAATCGATTATCTGCCCTATGCCTCCTGTCCTCCTTTCTCTTAGAATTTCTGCAAACATATGCTTCTTTTAGCTTTTATTTGAAGTTGCTTCGGCTTCCTCGTTCTTCTGACTATTTGAGGCTCTTGGTTGAGAATTTCTCCCATTTTTTGGTAAAATAAGCTTTATTGATGGGTCTACCTTTTCATGTCAGTAACCATATACCTACATTCATGGGAGCTTGGCTTAATGCCAGTTTAACAATTCATAGTCTGGCTAACTCATGTTCGTTTTCTTAGTCAAATTTTATTTGTGACTTTCCTGGAGTTTTGGTGATTTGAAACAGGATATCATACAGAATGCAAATAGGGCATTTTATTCCCTGACCTTATGGAGAAGTTTGAATTCTAATTAGTAGCAACATATCTTATTACACATGGTGCAATACCCTACATTCACAGGAAACAAGGGACTTTTCAAAGAGCTTTCACACGTAACAAATGAATTTGATTTAGGTTTTTTTTTCTTACTTTGGTGGGAAGAGGGAGGTTAAAATTAGAGGGGATAGATTTAAGATTTTTCCCTTTATTAAAATATCTTCCACAGAGGCAGGGCCAAGATGGTGGGGGTAAAGGCAGGGCTTCACCTGAGCTCTCTCCAAACCTCTTCAAATACCTTTAAATAATGACTCTAGACAAACTTTAGAGCAGAAGAACCCACAAAAAGATGAACAATTTTCCAGCCCAAGAAAACTTACAAAGTCTGTAGGAAAGGTCTGTTGTACTAGGGTGAGAAAGGAGCACAGTCTAGTACAGGCCTTGCAAACCAGGAACAGGTGTTGGGGTGACTGAGTCATTGGCAGTAGTGGTGGTGTCAAGACCTCTCAACCCACAAATGGAAAAGGGATAAAACAATTGGTCAGAAGGAGCTTTACGAGGGTTCCTTTGTTGGCACCAGGAGCAGGACTCTATTACGTTGTCTATACTTGGATCTGGGTCACAGTCCTGGATCTTAGTCCCAGTGTGAGGAGGAGCATTAGCACAGCAGAACTTGTGGCCACAGGGGAGCAGGGACCCTGGTCACAGTTCCAGGGTTGAAAAGAGTGCTTATGGTCACTCACAAATGAGTATATGGTACAGGAGAACAGTAAATACACATCTTTCTAGTCATGCCACCTTGGAAAAGCCAAAAACTTACAGGTCTCCAGAATTACCTCCAAAAACAGCTGCACAAAAAGTGTGAAGCTTGGGACAATGGCCCTTCCACCCAATCACCTCCTGAAAAAGATCCCAAATTGAAAAGTCCCAGGAATACTATAGCCAAATTCCAGACCTTATAGATCAAGAAGAAAATACTGCAAACAGTCAAAAAGAAACAATTCAAGTATCATGGATCCACAGTTGGGATAACAGAAGATTTAGCAACTTCTACATTAAAGGATTGGAGAGCTTGGCATATGATATTCCAGAGGACAAAAGAGTTAGGATTATAACTAAGAGTCACCTATCCAGAAAAGCTGAGCATAATCCTTCATGAGGGAAAAATGGATATTCAATGAAATAGGGGACTACCAAGCATTTCTGATGAAAAGACCAGAGCTGAATAGAAAATCTGACTTTCAAATACAAGATGCAAAAGAATCATAAAAAAGATAAAAAGGGAAGAAAGATCATGAGGGATTCAATAAGGTTAAACTGTTTATGTTACTACATGGGAAAATGACATTTATAAATCCTAAAAAATTTCTCTTTATTAGGGCAGTTAGAAGGAGTATACATAGACAGAAAGCAGAGATGTGAGTTGTATGTGATGGTATGATTATCTAAAAATACACACACACAATTAAGGCTTGAGAAAGAAGAAGGCACTCGGAGAAGAGGAAAGGGAGAGGTAAAATGGGATAAATTATCTGACAAAAAAGAGGCCTTAAAGAGATTTTACAGTGGAGGTGGATATGGGGGACGTAGGGAGGGGAGCACGTGAACCTTACTCTCATCAGAATTGACTCAAAGAGGGAATAATATACACTCAGGAGGGTGTAGAAATCTATCTGGCCACATAGGAAATAGGAAGTGAAAGGTATAAAAGAAGGCGGGGGGGTGGAACTGATAGAAGGAAGGGCAATTTGGGGGAGATAAAAGTCAGAAGCAAAACACTTTTGAGAATGAATAGGGTAAAAGAAGAGAATAGAATAAGCACAGGGAAAATAGAAGGGAGGGAAATAGTAATCATTGCTGTGAAGAAAATTTTTTATGGTGAGTTTTTCTAATAAGACTTCATATCTCAAACACATAGAAAACTGAGTAAAATTTATAGAAATAAGAGTCATTCCTTAATTGGTAAATGGTCAAAGGATATGAACAGGCAGTTTTGAGACAATGTAATCAAAATTATATATAGTCATATGACAAAAATGTTCTAAATCACTATTGATGAGAGAAACCCACACTAAAACAACTCTGAGCGATTACCTTGATCGGTTAGATTGGTTAATATGACAGAAAAAGAAAATGACAAATATTGGAGGGGATGTGGGAAAATTAAAACATTAATGTACCATTGGTGAAGTTGTATCCTAATTCAACCATTCTGGAGAGCAATTTGAAACTATGCGCAAAGGGCTATAAAACCATGCATACCCTTTCACTGACCCCAAAAGATAAAAAACGAAAAGGAAAAGGACCTATGTGTACAAAAATATTTTAGTGGTGGCAAAAAAATTGGAAACTGAGAGCATATCCATCAACTGGGGAATGATTGAACAAGTTGTTGTATATGATTGTTATGGAATAGTGTTTTGCTTTAAGAAGTGATGAACAGGATGCTCTCAGAAAAAAAAAAAAAAGAAAATGACAACACAGAAAGACATACATGAACCAATGAAAAGTGAAATGAGCAGAACCAGGAGAATATTGTGCACAGTAACTGCAATACTGTATGATGATCTACTATGAATAAGTTAGTTATTCTCACCAATACAATAACCTAAGACAATTCTGATTGCCCTCTCCAAGAAAAAGTACCAAGAACAATTTAGAGAGTAACTGTTATAATATATATTACACACATACGCACACATATGCTCGTGTGTGAGTATATGTATGTATATAGATATGCTTCCATCTGTATTCAAACTCCACCAGTTCTTTATCTGGAAACGGACAGCACCTTTCATCATAAATCCTTCAGAGTTGCGCTTGGATCATTGTATTTCTGAGAATAGCTAAGTTATCTTAGCAGATCATTTATTTATGATGAAAGGTGCTGTCCATCTCCAGAGAAAGAGCTGGTAGAGCCTGAAGGCAGATCAAAGATACTTTTTTCTTTAGTTTTCTTGGATTTATTTTTGTCTGTGTTTTCTTTCACAGAATGACTTACATGGAAATGAGCTTTGCCTGACTATGAATGTATAACCTATGTCAAATTGCTTGCCTTCGCAATGTGGGGGGAAGGGAAAGAAGGGAGAAAATTTGGAACTTAAAATTTGAAAAAAATGTTAAATTATTTTTACATGTAATTGTGGGAAAAATTAAATAATGAAAAAAGAGGAAAAATATCAAACACATTTAGATAAGGGAATGGTTTCATCTGAAGTGAAAAGAGATAATATATGCCACAGTAGAGCCCACACCTAGGAAGGACAGATTGAGGACATAAACTTTTTGGGATTTTGCCCCAAGATAGGAAGTTAAAAGAGTGCCAAAAGTACCTCTCTCACTTTCAGAAAGTATTACCAAAAGTATCACTCTCAGGGGCATATGTTCCTCACTTGCAGAAACATACCCATGTAGTGATGTTCTCAACCCCAGTGGGGTAGGGGTGAGGGTGGGGCTTCTGTACTTTCCAGAAGTTTAGAAATCTTGTGGTAAAAAAAAGCCTAACTTCTACTTGACCCTCATGCCATCTTCCTATATATCACTTCCTCTTTTCATAACCAAACTCTTAGCAGAAAAACACACACAAGCAACTTTACACTCATCTCCCCTTTCTCACTTAGCATTCACTTTGAAATCCCTTGCACTATGGTTTCCATTGCTGTCACTTAACAGAAACTGTTCTAAAGTCACCAGTGAAGATGGCCTCAGGTCCCCTCCAACTCTGGATACACGACCCAATGATCTTACGATGTCTTTATTGCTAAATCCCAGAGGTTTTTTTTTCTCAGTCTTCATTCATTTTGATCTTTGCAGCATTTGACATTGTTGACTCCCCCTATTTTGTATATTTTTCCCTCCTAGGTTTACATGACACAGCTCTTTTGTGGTCTACTTCTTTTTTGGCTTTTCTTTCTAAGTGTTTTTGGCTGGATTATCAAGCATGTATTATACGTATGTATAGGTGTGTCCCAGTGCGGTATCTTTTTTTTTAAGCAATTGGTGTTAAGTAATTTGCTCCAAGGTTACACGGCCAGTTATTTCTGGGTGTGGTGGTAAGTATCTGAGCCTGGATTCGATCCCAGGTTATCCCGACTCTGGGGCTGGTGCTTTTACTCACTGAGCCACCTGGCCACCCCCCCCCCCACACCCAGTGCTCTATCTTGAACCTTCTTTTTTTCTATTTCCAGACTCTTTCTGTGATCTCATCATTCCCCATGGATTCAACTATCATTTCAAAGCAACTGGCTCTAACCCTCATCTCTCTCCTGACCTAGAGTCCTGATTCCTTAGCTAACTTCTTGATATCTCCACCTACGTATCCATTAGGCATTTCAAATATCCACAAGAGAACTGATGCTTATCTTATCCAGCAAAACCACTCTTCCTCCTAGTATACCTATTTCTATTAAGACCTATATCATTTTTCTAGTTACTATCATAAACTTGTTAGATTGAGTTGGGTTCCCCCTCTCAGCCCCCAGTAGTCATTTTATGGGAAGACAAGGGCAAGATTCAAACAAGATAGATAGATGAGATATGAATCATTACTGGAAAGGGGGAACCGGAATTTATTGAGAACTCACTACATGCCAGGCACCATACCAAAAGTGCTTTACAAATATTATCTCATTTTATTCTCACACCAACCCAGGCAGGTAGGTGCCATTATGATCTCCATTTTACAGATGAGGAAACTGAGGTTAAGTGACTTGTCCAGGGTCATGAAACTAGTAAATATTTGAGGCCAGATTTGAAGTCAAATCTTTCTGACTTCTGATAAAGTCCAGGGCTCTATCCACTGCACTACCTAGTTCTCTCATTACAAAAAAAATCCCTCAAATGATTAGCTAACAGATCCACTTGAGTCTGGCGTGACTGAGTATCTCCCGTACCGATCACAGTGCCCAGTGCCCTGTGCTTAACAATTATTGGTGTGAATTGCATTGATTTGAATCTCAATAAACCAAATTCAATACCATGGGAGATGCTGCTATACCTCCTCCAGTCTCTTCCCTTTCAATCATTAAATACTAGTGGGAATGGGGAACCTGAATAGATCTTGAAGTCACATGTGGCCCTCTAGGTCCTAAAGTGCAACCCTTGGACTAAATCCAAACTTCATAGAACAAATATCCTTAATAAAAGGATTTGTTCTGTACAACTTGGACTCAGTCAAAAGGCTGCTCCCAAGGACCTAGAAGGCCACATGTGGCCTTGAGGCCACAGGTTTCCCACCTCTGGTCTAGTTTGTTTAGGGAGAATTAAAGTTGACAGTTGAATGCAGGTGGGAGGCTTTGGTCAAAAGATGAGAAAAGATTTCATACCACAATTGTGGGTTTATATAAGTAAAAGCAGAATTGAGGTAATAGGTGGAAAGTTTTCTCATATTGTTGATGTTGTAGGTACCTGATCTATCTGGTAACCACAGGGAAGCCAGATAAACCATTGCAAAAGTCATAGAGAAGCATTGTGCATAGACGTTAGTGGCCCCAGGATGCTGTGTCTATCTTTGGCCTGCGGTAGCCCATATCTGTTGTGGGGTAAGAATATCAGACTGAGAAAGAGGTCTGGAGACTTCACAGAAACCACTCAGATTCTAAGAATAGCTCACATTTTATAGGGCTTCTAGGCTTCCAAAAGCACTGTCCTCAGTATAATCCTGTGATAGTATAAGCTTTATTAGCCCCAATTTTATAAATCAGGAAACCAGCTCAGGTAGGTGGAGTGATTTTTTCTTAGCGTCACCTAACTAGTAGGGATCAGAACCCAGATTCAAGCCCAGGTCTTCAAATAAGTCTACTGCTCATTATGTTGTGACATGCTGCCTCTCTTATAGCCCTAAGTGTTTCTATAGGAACAGCTATGTGCAATTCGCCCACACTGTGGGCGCATGGCAACAGTAACCATGTGCTGCAGTGTCTAATGTCCTTCATGGTCACTCAAAACATAGCAACAAGAGTCTCTGGATTGAAGGACACTGATAATGTGGTTTTGTGTAATCAAAAATATGCTTGGGAAATCTATGACCACACTCACATTCTATGCAAGTTAGGATCCTCAATGTCAAGGGTTTCCAGCTCTGATACAAAAGGAATTGACTATACATTGCATGTAGCACTCAGGTAGTGTATGATATCAATGGGTCATGGTGATGGGCCACCATTTTCTTTTCCACATGGGCAAACTTATCAAGAAATCTAGTCATTTCTTTGGAAGCCCTCATGTCAAAGTGCATATCTGTTGCCACTGTTCATGTTTTCCTACCCCCAAGGATACTGTTCCTGGCACTAGGCACTGTAGAAGCCATCAGACAGTCAGCTGCTGTACAGATAATCAGAGACAGAGCACCTCTCAAGGAACTTGAAATAAGACACAAAGAAATGGAGTTATGCCAATACTCTCCTGTAGAAAAGAAGACATCATTGGAAGTTTAAACTCCCTAAACTAGTGCTTGGACTAAGAACAAAGGATGGGGTTTTAGAAATGCAAGTGACCTTAAGGACATCTAGTTCAATTTCCTCATTTTATATGAAGGAACTAGAATCTAGTTAGGACAAGCGGTCATTGACCAAATGACTATTCAGTAGAGGGTCAACTGAGCACACAATTGACCAAATTAGATTCTTTTCAGCTTGGTATGTGATATTGTGCATACATAGCTATGGAAAATTCCAAACCTCAGGGATGTTTCCTAACTAAAAAGGCTAGTGTCAAAGTCCTATGATTTTTGATTTCCAGAGTTCCCAAACCTCTGTCTAAACACTGGTGTATGCCATACCTAAAGACCCTCAGCATCTTGAAGTATACCCAATTCATGAGCCTTTGCTTGTGGACATACAAACACACTAAGGAAGTTATTCCTGCCAAAAGGGTCTCCAGATCTTCACCGCTCTGTTACTCTGAGAGCATGCTGAGATTTTACCTGGTTCTCACTCTTCCACCTGACAATATAGCCCCCTGTACCATAGAAGAACCAGTTAACAAAACACCAACAGAGAATTTCAGTTAATTAACCACATATTTTCAAATATCTAAATGTTTGCATATCTAAATGCTTTTATGTAAACCCAGCTTAAAATAAACATGTGCTCTTTTTATAAATTGTTACAGGCAGCCCCAGAGGGGAAGAAAGACTGGTGCCCTCGACAGGCTCATCTGCAACAACTACTGCTTTCCTGCTCCTTAGATCAATTGCACTGTCTTCTTAAGTGTGGTAACAAACAGTCTCAGAAGAGAATGCTATGAACATTCTAAAAGGATTAAAGGTTGGCCATTCTTGTTGTTGTTATTTTAATAGAACTCCCTCTCCCTATAGTCTTTAACCTTCTGTATTTGTTCTATGCTGGAATTCAGCCATTCTGATGCTTAGAAAGGAAGTCTTCCTCACCCAAATTGTTTCTAGGAATCATTTTTTCTATTTGTAGACAATTAATCCAAGCTGTTATACATTGGGTGAATCTCATAGGCATCACTAATTCCAGGCAACTGCTGGATATGGGGGAAAGGTCCATAGCTTAAATCCAGAAGACAAAGAAATGGGAGCAGGAAAAGGAAAAGAAAGGACATAGTGGAAATTTTTCATTCTTTCCCTCTCCCTCCTCCTCCTCCTCCTCCCTCTCCTTTCCCCCCTCCTCTCCCTTGCCCTTCCCCTCTCCTCTCATCTCCCCTCCCCTCCTCTCTCAAAGCTGCTGTCTCTAGACTTAAGTTGGCTTATGTGTAAATAATAATAACTAACATTTATGAGAGTCAACATGGTGAAGTGGATAGAGTACTGGGCTTGGAATCAGGAGAAACTGGGCACAAATGGGGCATACAAGATATGATTCTGTGTCATTTAATTTCTTTGTAAAATAAAGATGATAGAAGACCTGACTTCACAGTTATTGTGAAGCTTAAGTATGTAAAGTACTTTGCAAACAATATTGACTATTACCACTATTTTTCTGAGAAAGAATTCTTTTTATTTTTCTTCTAGACTCTGGTCAGCTTCAGTTCCCAGGAATGTATGGGAAGACAGTACCCTTTTTCTGTCACAACGAGTTCCTGGATTTTCCCGTAGGAACAATGCTACAGCTGGCAGGGTCTGGTTCTCTTGGTTATTTTTTAATTTAAATTTCCTAAGAAACATTACTGTGACAAATTCTTAGGAACCAAGCTGAGTGAAAACATCCAACTATCCTGAAACAAGGTGAGACTTAGGGTCCCTCAGTTAGCACCAGAACTGTTCTTGATCACTCTTAAGTGAGTTGTATCCTCCCGGGGTGGTGCTCTGCACATAATAGGTGCTTCAATTGCTTGTTGGATTATAGGTAAGAATAAGTGTGCATATGTAGAACCTGGAATAGAAGAATTCAGTTACAGCTTCATCTCAGTTCTCAAAAACACCTCCTCAGGATTTATTTTCAAAAGAACTCAAGCTGGGAGTTCTCGTCAATGATTAATTTAAATTTATTCTAGAATGCATCTTCTAGGATCCTTGCTTAAAAAAAAGTGAATCATTTTGTGATGAGCTCACAAGTAGACACTGCCAAAAAGACGAAAAGTTATTGAGTCTCCTGCAGAAAATTTATCAGTTTCTTGGGGTTTGACAAGTTGTGTTCTGAGCAGGAGCCAGGGATTAAATCACCGGATCTCACAAAATCTCTGATCCTCTGAAGGAAGCCTGGTGTTTTATTTTTGTGGGAGTTCAGAGGAAGAACCCAGAACTGTGTCCTCAGCTGGTGCAGGGGTGGGAGAAAGGGGAGAGAGGAACCTGCTACCATATCCCTAACAGGAACAGGAGGAGGACACTGTGAAGTGGGTGGGGTGTTCCAACCAGAGTTATTTTTTTTAAATGGATATGGCACCATGCTTGTAACCATGAAAATACAGGCTCTTTAAAAACACTTGTGTTTGCTCATATAAAATATATACTCTCTTCCCTTTCTCCTCTTCCTTCTCCTTTCTTTCATCTCCAGTCTATTTTCTCTCCTTTCTCTCCTCTACTTTTAAAGCAAGGTGGAATGGAAGTGGTTTTTTTGTTGTTTTTACTCACCAAGCAAGTAGATTTTGTTTCTAAGTGAAGTTATTTTAATTTAGTTGAGGATAGTTTTGGAGGACAGCTATATGACCCAACTCATAGTGGGTTGAGCCTGGAGTCTGGAAGACCTGAATTCAAATTTGACTTCAGTCAATTACCAGGTATGTGATCCTAGTCAAGTGAAGTAATCTGTTTGCCTCAGTTTCTTCATCTGTAAAATGGGGATAACAATAGTACCTACCTTTGAAGATTGTTGTGGGGATCAAATGAGAAAACAATTGTAAAGTGCTTAGCACACTGCCTGGTGTATAATAGTGAGCATTATATGCATGTTAGCTTTTATTATTATTTCTAATTAATTAAGTTAATTATTAAGAAAATGGAAAGATTTTGGTTTCCTGCTAATTGTATTCCAATCAATCAATGAGCATCTATTAAGTGTCTACTGAGTACCAGACATTATGCAGGGATCCCAAATACAGAATTTAGAATATAAAAACAAAAATGAAATACACCCTGCCTTCAAGGATCTAGCCTTCTATCATGGGAGAAGAACATAGGATCATTGATTTAGATTTGGAAAGGTCTTTAGAGGTCATTGAGTCCAACCCTCTCCTTTTACAGAGGAGGAAACTGAGACCCATGTGACTTGCCCTGACAACTAGGTGTCTGATGTAGAAATGAAATCTGAATCTTCTTAACTATTAAGTCCCTTACTCTCTCCATTATCCCATTCCAAAGGTCACTTTTACTCTTACATTGTATAAGTCCATGATTTAAAATGTAAATACTCCCATTTTACATTAAGACAAGTATGCATACATATTTTTTGTGTATGTTTGTCCAAACTCTTTGTGACCTACCTAGAACCATAGTTTATAGGTGATAATAGGAGATTCCATAATGTGGAACAAGGAAATGTGAGTTGGGGACAAGGGGAAAGGTCCTGGAGGAAGGAGCCTATACATTTACTCTAAGGGCAAAAGGGAGTTTCTTTTTTCTTTCTGAATTCTAATCAATCAAATAATCAGTTCCAAGTTCCTAAAATGGTATTAAAGAGGTGTAGGGTATAGGCATGCTTGGAGACCCCAAAATACCAATACACTGGGTCCTGCTGAATGAATTTGACTCAAGTCTTCTCTCAGCCAAAGAAAAGCAAAGTTTATTAAAAGTTCACTTGTGTTGGACACAGTAAGTCTGTGCTAGAAAATTCTATGGTGCTCTCACACCACATGGTTTGAGATGGGGTCTATATATAGAAGGTAGTGGGAGGAATCTACAGGTGGTCTAGAGGAGGAGTTTGGGGAGGGTCTTGAGGAGGAGTTAATGAGGTCAATGAGTGATTAAGGGTGGGAAGTAGCTGGACAATGAAAAGCTAGACTAGTAACAGAGGTTTGGGCCCAGCCATAATGTAAGGCTTATGGCCTCATGCAAATGCTTCTCAAATGGGACAATTTAATCAGAATTCAAGGGGGGTTCCCAAAGCCTGCACCTTATCATTCCCCTACCTCAAACAAATGGGACCCAAATTCCTTTGTAGTAAAGGGTGGAAGGTCTCAGCTTCTGAAAGTGCTTCCTGCTGGCAAGGGGTGGTGAGGTATCCCTGCCTCTCTGGATCCCATTCAAGGGGGTCACACTTCACATTCAAGGGGTCAGACTCTGGCCAAGTCCAGTGGGCTGGATAACTTGCATTTGGTCAGAGATTTGCTTAGTCTTAGTGGTTAGCCAGAGGTTGATGGCTTGAACCCTGGAGAAGACAAACCTGTCAAGGAGGTTAAGCAAGAGAAGACCAAAAAGGCACCAAAAAAAAAATGGAGAAAAGACAATTTTCCTGGTTGGAATTAAAGATAACTACAGCAAGGCCAAAATGCTGTCAGATATCCCTTTTCTTTCCAAACTGCTCTATGGACATTTAGCACATGGAAAGCAATAGCAGCCACAGAATCTAATAGTTTTCAAAAGCAGGCAATAACTCCCAAAGCCTGTTCTCTCCTTCCTTCATCATAAGAGAGTAAAAGGTTTTTTTCTAGATTGGGTAAAGCTGGAGTGGTGGACAATTTAGTTTTCAAAGTCTCAAAAGCTTTCACCTGGTGGTCTGGACCCACAGAATGAGTCAGGGTGAGTAGCAATTAATGGTTACAGTCCCTCCCAGGCCTTGGGTTTAATTGGATATAGACCAAGATGGGGGGGGTACTTTAGGATCTAGGAGTCAAAAACAAATGCTGGGATGGTAGAAGTAGCTCACCCAGGAATTTCCTGATCCCTAACAATTGACTCAATTAACTCCCACACACCTGAGGAAACATAGGGAGATCTGGGAGGCTTAACTAGAGAAAATTGGCTTCCCAATTTCACCAACAGGTCCCTTCCCAACAAGGTAACAGGATAAGAGATCATAAGGAAGGTGTGTTTAAACAACAGATCCTCAAGTAGGCAGGGGACTGGGTATGTCTGGAGACATTCCTTAGTTTCCCCTTCCATGCCCTGACCTGACTGTCAAGGGGAGGGTAGAACCAATTGGTCAGAACAGAGAACTTAGCCATGATAAAGTGGGTATAACCTTACCTTCAGCCTCAATGCTTGTCCAGAGTTCAGTAAGGGAAATGGAGAAAGTGGGAGCACTGAGAAGCCTCAGGCTTCCCCTTCACTCCAAGTCTTGAGAAGACTGGAAGACAGGGTACTGGGAGATGGCTCTACCACTTGGGGACAATCTTTTCTCCAATGTCCCTCCTGGTCAGATGGGCATGGTTCTAGAAGCATTGGTTCCTGGGGCTCCCTCTGGGGGGGGGTGCCCTGGAGGGGCACTCTTTGGACCAGTGACCCTGCTTGTGACATCGAAAGCAGGTTTCCCCACTGCCCAAGTGACCAGGCTTCCTTCAAAACAGTCCCCTGAAAGAGTTTTTCCTGGCCATGGCAGCAGCCAAGAATCGAGCACGTTCTCTGACTCTGCTTCGTTCCCTTTATTGTTTCTCCTGCTGCAACCAGGTCTCTGTTATTAAAGACTCCAAAGGCCTGAGTAATTGGGCCTGAGGTGCTTGGGGTTCCATTGCCAATTTCTGCAGTTCCCTCTTAATATCTGGGGTAGACTGATTAATGAAATACATGTTAAGGACTGCTGCCCCTTCTAGAGTCATGATCTAAATTTCTATACCTTTATAACAGCTTCTACAAGTCTATCTAGGAAAAGGAAGGGGTTTTCTTTATCTGTCTGAGTAACTTCCCTAACTTTCAGATTTTATTTGTTTTACTTACTTTTCTGAATTTACTTGCTTTTGAAATGCATTTCTTAGGCCTTCTAATAGGCAAAGTACCATATGGTCTCTTTTCTCCCTATCCTCCCGGGTTAGATAATCTCATCTTGGATAACTAGTGGAACAGTAGCTGCTCCTGGGGGGTATTTTTTGGGGTCACTGCTAGCCAAACCATCCTCAAATTTTGGGGCTTGTTCCCAGATTCTTCTCTTCTCAGTGGAAGAACAGGTAGAGAAGAGGATATGCAAATCACCCCAAGAAAGCTAGGAATTGTAGGGAAATGTCCTGAAAGCCTTCAGTAAACTTTGT
Source organism: Petaurus breviceps papuanus (assembly GCF_028583685.1). Classification (NCBI taxonomy): domain Eukaryota; kingdom Metazoa; phylum Chordata; class Mammalia; order Diprotodontia; family Petauridae; genus Petaurus; species Petaurus breviceps. The sequence continues at coordinate 17,580,393 of NW_027187376.1, read as the reverse complement.
TGGGTTTTTGGAGAACTTGTCCTATTTTTTAAAAATTTGATTGAGATGCAAAATGGAGAATGGGACATGCACTCTGGTTGTCTCACCAGAGGAGAGAATCACTTCCCTTAGGGGTTTGGGAAGGGAGATTGGAAGTCCCACTTCCTGTGAAGGAGTGACTGGGGGGTGCTGGCTGAACTAGATCAGAATGCAAGACTGGGGGATCTGGCTGGCAAGGGGGAAGGTCAGGGGGCACATGAGGAGTGGAAGGGGTCATACCTCTGTGACTGCTGTGGGGGTAGGGCCTGAAGCCTGAGTGGATACTGCCTCAGGGGAAGGGGCCACAGAGGGAGGTACCTCAGCAAGACCAGTGTCTGGGAACTGAGCAGGGGTCCCTGAGGGGGGAGGGGCCATGCTGGGAAATGCAGGGTAGGAGATATGGATGCTGTGGGAGGCAGGGAAACCAAGGGGAAAAGGGCTGGGAAATAGGAAGAGAGGCTGGGGGAGCTGCCTCAGTGAGACCTGAGCAGGAGTTGCTGATGGGGGAGGGGCTGGGCCTGAAGCCATAGGAAGGGGTGATTTAATTGGTCCCTGTTACCCCTGAGGAGGGGTTCTAGCTTAATAAGCATCTTACAATATTTAGTGAGAACCTAGACTATAGACAATGGTGGGCTAGGCCAGTTCAAGGGTGGATTGATATTTTGATATGCTCAAGGGTGGGAAGTAGATGGACAATGAAAAGCTAGGCTAGTAACAGAGGTTTGGGCCCAGCCACAAAGTAAGGCTTACGGCCTCATGCAAATGCCTCATCAAATGGGACAATTTAATCAGAGTTCAAGGGTGGGGGTCGTTCCCAGAGCCTGTACCTCATCAGTATGGGAAGATAACACCCACCTTCTGTTAGAACAATTTCCTGGAAACCATGTTATAAAGTAGATCCTCTTTTCCTAGAGGAATAATGTTATAAATGTTCCTGACAATGGACCAGGCATCAAATAAATCATAGCTATGATTAAGAATATGCCATGGGGGGGGTGGTGCGGAGCCAAGATGGAGTAGAAGCATGACCTTCCAGCGGCTCCGGCTTCCACCCTCCCTAATCCATGTAAAAAGGGGACTCTAAACAAACTTTGGAGCTGCAGAACCCACAAAATGACACAGAGAAGCTAACTGGCCGCTGAGGACAGCCTGGCAGGCCGGCAGGAATCCAGCACAGCGCTCTGAGAATTGAGCCCACCCCCACTCCGAGGCTTTAGCCCCAGGGCGGGCCTGAAGAGCCGCGCCAGGGGGACCCCAGATCAGCAGCAGCAGGTATACATAGATAGAGGGCACAGGACCAATTTAACAGGAAGGAATGATACTTAAAAGGTGAAATTAAGAGGTGAGAGGAATATAATGAGAGGAGATGGGGAGAGAGATTGGGGTAAACTATCTCTTACTGAAGAGGCAAGGGAAAATGGTTACAAAGGAGGGGAAGAATAAGGAGGCAAAAGGGAATGGGTCAACCTTATTTCCATTGAATTTGGCTTGAGGAGGGAGTGAAATACACACTAAATAGGATATCTCACCCTCCAGGAGAATGGGGGGGAAGGGATGAGATGGGGATGATAGAAGGGAGGGCAGGTGGGGGGGAGAGAAGTTGGAAGCACCCACTTTTGAAAAGGGATGGGATCAAAGTAGAGACTAGAACAAGTGGGAGGTGGGATAGGAGGGAGGGAAATATAGTCAGTCTTTTACAATATATCTACTATGTTATTGTTTTGCATTAGCTATACATGTACAACCTATACTGAACTGCTTATCTTCCCAGTAAGGGTGGGTGACAAGGGAGGAAGGGAATGAATCTGGATATATGTGTGTGTGTGTATACTATTATTAATACCATCTTACATGTATTGGGAAATAAGATATACAGGCACTGAGGCATAGAGATCCACTGGAAAAGTCGAAAGGGGTATGGGAGAAAATATGGGAGAGAGCAGATTGGAGGAGGGGATATCCTGTGGGACTGCTATTTTGGGGCAGTGGGTAGGGGAAAAATGGGGAGAAAATTTGTAACTCAAAATCTGGTGGAAAGGAATGATGTAAATCAGAAGTTAATAAAGCATTAAAAAAAAGAATATGCCATGGAAGTAGAGACCTGATTCCAATCCTCTCTAATAACTTAAAAAATAATAAATCATGCTAAATCCTATTAAGTGGAACAAATATACTGTGCATATTGGTTCTACAAAGGGCCTCAACGTGCCATTAAGGGCATATCTACCATAGTTGACATCTTTTACATGTGAAGTTGACCTAGAGACATACTAGCCTTTTGTTCCTTCTAAGAATGGACAAAGGCTTTGTTGGATGATTGGATGAGCCAGATTTCATTTAAAAGTTAGCCAAGGAAATTTGAGACAGTGAATTCTTTTTCCTTTCTGCAGATTTCCCGATAACCTACGGTAGCTCCTCACCATTTCTCTCTTCTATCTAGAGACCCTCCAAGCTCTTGTTGTACTGGCAAGACTGTATTGGTCTCCTCAGTCCTGATCTCATGTCACCTTCCTTTCTTCCCAAGCTAGAAAGAAATTCAACTGCCAGGGTCTTTGTGAGGACTGTTGGACTCTACTATTGACCTTGAACTCCTAACAGTTCTTCTGAAGAGTTCAATGTGTACATGTTGGAAATGTAAACTAAAATAAAACTAAAACATCAGCTGTATCATAGTGCTCTGGGAGGAACTTAGTAAAGTTTGGTTGAAACTGATTATCAGTTTCTCCCAGTGACAAATGTTATCTAGAAGACTTTCTTTCCCCTCACTCCCACCCCCTTGTCCTTTTCACCTCTTTTCTCCTCAGTTTATTCCAAATTATATCAGATGAAGTCAAGACCATCAAGCAAGGCTCAATGGAAGTCTTTTACATTATTGAGGTCCTAGAAAGAAACTCAAGACACATAAAAATGCTGACATCTATGTGCAAAGAATGAATTAGTAGACTTTTGTCTGGGGCTGGACACCCCTAAGTGGACTAGTAAAACCAAATGTCTCATTGAAGTTGCAGCCCATTCCCTGGTCACAATGAGGCATAGTAGAGCCATTTGCATGCCATTGGAAAGCTGTAAAAATAATTATCAAGGCCATTGGGAACTTAGAAAAGGAGCTTCAGAAATGCTAGGATATGCACAGGGCAGCCTTGCTATGTTTGTATATTGGTGGAAACTACCATGCACAGCAGTGCCGCATGTATAGACTTGGCCTGTTTGCTGCTACTGTTGAAGATGCTACCTTGGGTGGAGAAGTTGAATTGAGACAAACCACAATCTTACCAATGTCCATGGCTTCCCTCTCAGGGTGCTCTCTCTCAGGGTGACTCGGTGCTGACTTCCTGGATTCACTGCCTCAAAAACTCGTTTCCCATCTTACTTTCCTCTGGGATTTGATTACTCTGAACTCTGCCGTGACCTAGGAGTGAATTCGGCTTACTCTCTTGGCTCTTTCCCTCAGGCCCTTTCATGGCCTTTAATCACAGCTGTAGGTTAGTGCTCTCCACATCCCCACTCCCGGGGGGTGGGAGTTGACAAAGGGAACAAGAGAACAAAGAAACAAAAGAATGAATGGATACCAGCTACAAGAACTGAGGAATGTCTGTGAGTTAGGAAGCATCAAAGGAGAAATGAGCTAATAAGGTCTGAAGGCTGTATTTAGAGAGGGGTGGAACCACCAGGGCCTTGCCCTAGGGCAAGAAATTTAGAGGGCATTGACAGACAATACTTACCCTCTTCTGAGGAAGGAGGCAGACTGGGAGAGAGAAGCCTTATGGTTGGGAGGAGCTGGGAAGCTGGAGTAAATGACAGGATTTTGAGAGCTGCTTGGGAACAGCTCTCCAGTGGGGATTGGAATGGGACTGCTGGGCAGCTCAGCTGCAGTCCATCTGGTTGATTTATTACCCTTCCCCCAGGACTGAGACCTAAAGCTCCTGCCAAGCCTAAGGGAATGTACAGCCCAGAGATGAGGCCCATTCCCTTCTTAGAACAGGACCTCAGGCTAGAGCTAACAGAAAGATGGGTTTAGAGGTATGGGACAATCTCAACACACACACACACACACACACACACACACACACACACACACACACA
>NW_027187376.1:17575526-17576282 GCF_028583685.1 Petaurus breviceps papuanus | reverse complement strand
ACACACACACACACACACACACACACACACACACACACACACACACACATAGAGGCACACATTCACTCCATCCCACTCTGCTCAAGGCTAAGACACACCCAGCTGTGGAATTTTTCTTGTTGTAAGCTGATGGGCTTTCTTCACTGGTCCTAGGACCAGGGTGTGCCTCAGCAGTACTCTGTCAGTTCCTGGAAGTGAGCATTAATTTATATCTTAGAAAAGATGAAACTGAACTAAAATTACCTGAGATCTCTTATAAGCCTAGCCTTTGTTGGTGAGTGGTTTTTAGTGATGTCTGATGCTTCATGACCCTTTTGGGGGTTGTCTTGGCAGACACTGGAGTGACTTGCCATTTCAGGTCTTTTAATGAGGAAACTGAAGCAAAGAGGATTAAGTGACTTGCCCTAGGTCACACAGCTATTAAGTGTCCGAGGTTGGATTTGAAGCTGGTTCCCTGGGAAAGGGAATGAGCACCATCTACTGGACAGATATGAACCATAGAAATCAACAAGCATGGCTGGCCAGATGAGTACTGGGCATCATCTTCTGAGAATGCTGGATTGTGGAGAATTAGTAAAGCTGAGCTACATGAATCAGAGGTGGTAGAGAACTGAGATGGTGAGAAACCCCAACCCCTTGGTGGGGATAAAGTATAACTTTGAGAGAATTGTGGATAGTGGATCAGAATAATATCAAGGGATAGTGACAGTCAATTCCTGCTGGGAGAAGAGGAAAACTGCAGTGTGGTACAGATGG
>NW_027187376.1:17528446-17575426 GCF_028583685.1 Petaurus breviceps papuanus | reverse complement strand
GGGGGGGGGGGGGGGGAGGAGAGCCAATCCCAGATTCCCTGACTGGAGCTCCACTCAAGGCAGTATTGTGAATCATGAGGACATTAGAGTTCTCCAGAGAAGAGTGGGAGGGAGGGAGGAAGGGAGGAAAAGAGGGAGGGAGGGAGGAAGGAAGGAAGGAAGGAAGGAAGGAAGGAAGGAAGGAAGGAAGGAAGGAAGGAAGGAAGGAAGGACTGAAGGGAGGGAGGAAGGAAGGAGGGAAGGGAGAAAGGAAGGAAGAAAGCAAGCAAGAAAGGAGGGAAGGAAGGAAGAAAGCAAGGAAAGAAGAAGGAGGGAAGGAAGGAGGGAGGGAGGGAAGGAAGGAAGAAAGGAGGGAGGGAAGGAAAGAGGGAAGAAGGAAGGAAGGAGGGAAGCAATAAAGGAAGGAAGGAAGAAAGGAGGGAAAGAAGGAAAGAATAAGCATTTATTAAGTTCCTATTATGTGCCAGGCACTGTATGAAGTACTTTTCAAATATCACTTCATTTAATCCTCACAACAATCCTTCGAGGTAGGTGCTTTCATTTTACAGTTGAGAAAATTGAGGCAGAGAGAGGTTAAATGACTTTCCCAGGATTATATAAATAGTATGTACCTGAGGTTGGATTTGAACTCAGCTCTTTTCTACACTTTATCCCCTGCACCACCTAGCTTGGGAGGTATAATTATTTCTAGGGGCTCAGATGTCAGTCCAATCAATATCTACTAACTTGAAAATAAAACATTTCCTGTTTTAAAATTCATGAGCTTATATGCTTATAAGGATAAATGGTAGTAACCCTCAGGGAGAGCCAGATATAAATGTTCTCAGAAAGGCATAGTAAGAACAAAAAGCCGGAAAAATGAGAGGCCCTCCCCAAGAGTTCATGGGCCCTTTCTTGTTAGGAAAGATCCTCTGATACAACAATAATGATAATACTTTCTTACATGTTTCCTCAAATGTTACTTGTGTATCCCTAGACAAGTCACTTAATATCCCTCATATTCAATTTTCCTCATCTATAAAATGGGGATAATTATAGCATCTACCTTATAGGTGTGTATGTATATATATATATATATATATATACATACATATATATATATATATATGGTTGTTTTGAGCATCAAATGAGATAACATATGCAATGTATTTTGCAAACCTGAAAGCTTTTTATAAAAGTTAGCTAACTATTATTACTTGCATCACAAAGCACTTTCACAGGTAATATTTGATACAACAAACCCATGTTGTTGCTGTCCAGCTGTTTCAGTCATGTCTGACTCTTTGTGACCCCATTTGGGGTTTTCTTGGCAAATACACTGGAATAGTTTGCTCATTTCCTTCTCCAGCTCATTTTACAGATGAGGAAACTGAGATAAAGAGGGTTAAATAACTATTTGCATCACAAAGCACTTTCACAGATAACATTTAATTGATACTTTAGAACAAACCTGTGAGGTAGGCACAAAAGGCATCATTGTTTTGGTTTTACAGCTAAGGAAACATTAAGGGACTCAGTCAGTAGCACAGTTAGTGCAAAGGGGACCCACCCTTGGGACCTCATTGTTCTGATTTATTTTTTTCTTTTTGGAGGCCAGTTGGAATGTAGAATCCTTACAAATGAACTTAGCTTCCTATAGGCTTAAGTTGGTTTTTTTTTTTGGTTGTTTTTTTTTGCCTTTTTTAGAGGGCAATTGGCATTAAGTAACTTGCCCAAGGTTACACGGCTAGTTTGTGTGTGTGTGTGTGTTAAGTGTCTGAGGTCAGAACCGAACTCAGGTCCTCCCGACTCCAGGACCAGTGCTTTACTCACTGTGCCACTAGCCATCCCCCGACCTCAGTGTTCTGACTCCTTGCCAAATGTTCTTTTAGTTCCAAGATTGTGTTGAACTTGAGATTTCACCAGGAGAAATCTACTCTTTTCACCTCTTGAATCCATGTGCTTCCCAGAAGCTACCGTGTTTCCTAAAAGTCTGCTAAGGATTTCAGTTGAGCTAGCAATCATTTCCAGACTAACGCTGAATTTTAATTGCCCCTTCCTTCCTTTCTATAGCACCCACATTGCCTTCAGTATGAAACCAGAACTCATAATAATTTGAAAATCCTTTCTACACATCATGATGCACCAAATCCTCCAAGGCTTCAATATTGTCAGTTGCTGTGCAAAGGGCAGGTTTATTTTAAACCACAGCAATTTGGGGCAGGTTTGGGGGGAGGGAGAGATTTTTCAGAGCGCATTCTTTTGTACGTACAATATTCAAGGTGCCTGTTGGAATATCCATGTTACAAAGGAAAAAACAACCCCAAAACTATTCTAACATTCTTAAGGAAATAAGATTTCTTTTGGAAAAAGAAGAATCAGATCTATTTGAATGGATAGTCCACTTTGTATCTGTTGAAATAGGTGTGGGGATTAGAGGAAAGAGGAAAACATAGGACCCAGAGGAGTAAAGAACTTTAACAAATATTTTGCCTAACATTCCCATTGTACAGATAAGAAAACTGGAGATTACAATAGCTAAGTAAGTAGCAGAATAGGCATTCAAATCAGGCCTTCTGACACAAAATTCAACGTTCATTTGATTTTACCATGCTGCTTTGTGATGTCTCTCCTTTCTTTTTCCTTCTTCTCCCTTCTCTCCTCCCCCTTCTCCTCCTATCTCTTTCCCCCCTCTTCCCCTCTTCTTCCTTTTCCTCCCCATCCCCACCCTCCTCCCCTCCCCTCACCCCTCCCCTCTCCCTTCCTCTCTCCCTTCCCCTCCTCTTTTCCCTCCCTTCCTCTCCCCTCTCCTCCCCTTCTCTCTTTTCTTATGACTTGTTTTGGCCAAAAGAATAATGATCTGAAGATCATCCTTTTGGCGATGAGCTTCTCCACTTAGCTCATACCAATCCTCTAGAAATCAAACATACAGGCCATCGTTGGACCCATACTCAAAGTCTTTCATCTTGGTAGACTCTGCTAGACTTCCTTTGATATTACCTTCAAGAAACAAGGGCCACCTTTATGCCCTGACAAAGCATCAGGGAAACATGAACCAAAGAGAGCCAAGACCTGCTGTAGTTAAGAGATTGCAGATGGATGATGGTCCAGTAAAAGAGGTTGAGAAGACAGGTAGGAAGAGAACCAAGAGAGAGGAGGACCACAAATAACCAGAGAAGAGAGAGTGTCCAGAAGGACGAATATCTGGGACTTTAGTGGCAGTCTTCCCATGGAAGAAACTTCTATAGATGTCATCACCATTTGTGTCCTTAGTGGCCTGGAGGCATGAACATATATAAGTAAATTCAAAATACATACAAAGAAAATAGCAAGATAAGTCTCATCTTAGAAGTGTCACTTGAACTGAGCCTTAAAGGAAGCTAGAGATTCCTTTAAGGTAAAGGTAAGGAGGAAGTGTATTTCAGGAAAGGAGGTCAACCTGTGCAAAGACAGATGGGAGATGGAATGGTTTGGGCAGCAAACAGTCAATTTGATTGAAATGTAAAGGAAGGTGATATGGAATATGTGTGGAAAGACAGGCTAGGGTCATATTGTGAATAGTTTTAAATGCCATTCTTGTGTCTTATCCCAGAAGCAGTTAGAAGCCAATTAGCTGGGAAATGATCCAGTCCACCCGAAGTTAAGGAGTATTGAAATGGAAGCTAGAGTGGAGGCAGGGGAAGGGCTGAAACTGAAGATAAGAAGACCATTGAAAAAGACCAAGCTGGCTATAGCAATAATCTGAGAAGAGGGGATGGGGAGGGGTTAGAACCAGGATAGTGGCTGTATTGAGTAGAGATCAGCACCACTACTTGATCTAGAGTTGGCCTAAGTGTCTACCTGGACCCAAGTGACCCCTGTTCTGGTTGACTTCAGGCCCTTATTCTCAGCTAGGTAGTGCAATGGATGGAGTGCTCTGTTTTGGAGATCAGATGATTGAAGTTCAAATTCTAAGTCTTCCTCTTTCTATTAGTGTGACCCCAGGCAAGTCACTTAGCCTTTATAGACCTCAGTTTCCTCATCTGTAAGAAAGTTGGATTATATGGTTTCAGAGGCCCCTTCCAACTCTAGATCCAAAATCCCTCCAAAGGTACCTCCTGTCCTTTTATTCTATAATTGTATGAAGTCACTTTTGTGTTTGGTAAATTATTCAACAGCCACTTTGCACCATCTATTGGTCAGAGTGCTTCATTGCAATAATGAGCAGGAAGGCAATCGGTCTCTAGAAAGTGTAGGCATTGGATTTCATCTTTTCACAGAACCATAGATTATTATTGCATTTTCTCATTGACTGATGCATGTAGTCCTCTCCATGTTGTGAATGCTTTATAAGAGTTTTCTGAATTGAGTTGGATTCAATCTAGAAGAAGTCTTTTAGGCTATCTAATATCATCTTTTCCCTTTCTTCCACTTGTGAGGCTAAATTCCTTGAAAAGACCTTCAATTGAATACCCAACACATCCATTTCTGCTTATTTCTCTCTTCTCAGCCTTCTTCAATCTGGCTTCAGAACTCATCATTCAGCTGAGACCGCCCTCCCCAAAGTTACCAACAATGTCTTAATTGCCCAAGTTCAAAGGCACATTCTCATTTATTATCCTTTTTGACCTCTTTGTACCTCTCAACACTGTTGATCACCAATATTTCTCAAGATTTTTGTGCCACCATTCTCTCTCGGTTTTTCTCTGAGGGCAGGAGTTGTTATTGTGTGTGTGTGTGTGTGTGTGTGTGTGTGTGTGTGTGTATGTATACCATGGGACCTGGAATGTAGGAAGCAATTTCTGCCTGTGGACTGACTTTCCATTTTATTGATCAGCAAACTGAGACCCAGAGAGGCGCAGGTCACAAAGAAAGAAATAGGACTGGATTATGGATCTCCTGAATCTTATGCCATCATTCTTCACTATAACATGTTGCTTCTTCTTTCAAATATAACCAGGGTACTGGCCAATGAAAACCCAGTCCTTATGAACATGTTCAATGGACTCTGTTGGATGCAATCCCCCATGAGGACTGTGGACCACGTCAAGATTCTGTAACTATTTCCTGCATGCTTACTGTGTTGTGAAGAAAGGACTTTTGACTGGTTTCTGAGCTGCCACTTTCAAAAGGTATTAAAAAGCAGCTCTCTTTATTTCTAGGTGTTGGCAGAAGGAAAGACTGCTCTAAGTTTCCAGTCTTGTAATGACAGCAGTAGAGGCCTCCTGATGCCAGTTGTTTAACTACGCCAACATGTAGCTATGGGCGTTAGAGATGAAATGGATTAGAATGCAACCTTGTGAGATCTCAGAAGTTCCAGGGATGGAGTCCAAGCCAGTGAATGAGGAGGAAGTCTGAGACCTGGCTTCTATTGGGTAATTGCTATATAAAAGTTATCACATTCTTCCTTCTATATTAGTTAATACAGTGATCTTAGCTCTTGCTGAAACCTTCCTTTTTCCTTCATCCCCCTTGGCTGATTTAGGAAAATGTTAGTAGCCTGAGGGCATACAGTACATGCATGTATGCACATACCAACACAGATATGTACACATACATACATATATACACACACACAAACCTTACGATATGGTGAAATGAAGCAAGTAAGTAGAATTAACACGCATTTATCTTCTGTGCACTGTATGAAACTGCTGGGGACACAAAGAAAGGCAAAGGCAGTTCCTGCCCCTCAGAAGTGAACCAGGAGAGGGTGATGGCATAGAAAAGCTAACGCGCAGATGAGAGTGATCAATAGAATTAAATGCTGCGGAGAAGTCCGGAAGGATGAAAATTGTGGAAAGAACATTAGATTTGACAATTGGTCGATTGATCAATAGTTATTAATCATCTACTATGTGTCAGGCAATACGCTAAATGTTAGAGGTAAAAAAAGGCAAAGGCAGTTCCTGCCTTCAGGAGATCATAGTCTAATAGGAGACAACATGCGAATAGCTGTGTACAAGCAAGACATCTACAGGATAAATTAAAGTTAATCCAGACAGACACAGAGAGAAGGCTTTTGAATTAAGAGAGATTAGCAAAGGCTTCTTTCAGAAGGTGGGAATATATATAATATATTATATATACATATAATATGTGTATATGTATATGTATACATATATGTATAGATACACACATCTCTATATAAATATAGATATATAATCTCAGAAGGAAGGCACTGGGGTTGGGGAAAGATCTCTTTCAAAAGATAGTCCCTTCTCTCAAGGATTTCACAGTCTAATGAGGGAGATAACATGCAAACCACTATACAGAAATAAGATAAAGATAGGATTACTGGTGATAATCTCAGAGGGGATTGGGAAAAGCTTCCACAAGATCAGGGGTGGAGAATTTGTGGTCTTGAAGCTACATGTGGCCCTCTAGGTCAGTGTGGCCTTTGAGTGGATTCAGTCAAAGGGCCTCACTTGAGGACCTAGAGGGTCACATATGGCCTCGAGGCTCCAGGTTCCCCATACCTACACAAGATGGAATTTGAACAGTCTTGAAAGAAATCAGGGGAGCCAGAAAATAAAGATAAGGAGGAAGAGAATTCTAGGCATGGGAAACAGTGAGAATGGTAAGAGTTGGCAGATAGAGGGTCTTATATGAAGAACAGCAAGGAGGTTAGTGTCATTAGATTGTAGAGAATAAAGAAGAGATTAAAATATAAGGAGACTGAAAAGGTATGAATGGACCAGGTTATAGAAGGTTTTAAAAGTCAGAGGATTTAATATTTGGTCTTGGAGGTAATAGGGAGCTACCAGGATTTGATGACTAGGGGAGATAACCTGGTCAGATCTGTGCTTTAGGAAGGTCATTCTGATAGCTAAGTGGAGGGCAGATTGGAGTAGGGAGAGATTTGAGTCAGGGAGACCATCCACTAGGTTACTGCAATAATTAAGTCAACAAGCATTCATTAAACTCCTACTATGTGTTAGGTATAGTCCAGGCATAAGGTGATGGGATCCTTGACCAGACTGGTGCCAGCATCAGAGGAAGAAGAGAGAACTATGCACGAGATGCTGGGTGAGGTAGTAACACAAGACTTTGTTAGAGATTGGATATATTGGGTGAGTCAGACCAGGCTAACCTCATTTCCTTTTCTCTCAGGATTACTAAATAATAGGTGAGAAGAATATTGTGGATATAGCTTACCTTGATTTTACTAGAACTTTTGACAAAGTAACTCATACTATTTTATGGAGAAGATGGAGAGATATATCATTAGACACTCATGCAATAAGATGGGTTCAGAATTTGTTGGATGGCCATACTCAAAGAGAAGTCATTTAATGGCTCAATCTCCATATGGTACAAGCTCTTTAGTGCAGTGCACCAGGAACCTGTGTTTGACCCTGTGTCTTTTACCATTTTTATTCATGACTTGGATAAAGGCATAGAGGGGGACACATAGCTGGGAGGGATAGTTAACCTAGTGAATGAGAGTCAGGATCTAAAATGATCTTAAAAAACTAGAGTACCTGGATGAATCTAATAAGATGAAATAGAGATAAATGTAATGTTTTAAACAGGGATTCAAACAATTAACTTCAGTATTCAATGTAGAAGACATGCCCAGACACCCATTTTTCCTCTCTTTTTTAAAAAATAGGTTTTTCTTGTTATGTTTTGTTTTTACATTGCCTAGAGTTCCTCCAGTACACCTTCCCCTCCAAGAGATCCATCCTTCACAAAAAAACATTTTTTAAAAAGAAAGAAAAAAAAGAAGAAAAATTAGTAAAGCCAAACATTTTGAATAAATCTGCAGTCTTATGTAAAGATCCACTCTTGAGGCTCTGACCCCTGCAAAAGAACTGGGAGAAGTGTTTTCTCACATATACAAAAAAACAATGCTCCTTTTTTTCTCTGTGACCAGTAGAAAGTAGGGGGTAAAGGTAAGATTTGGACAGGTCTACAGTGACAGAACTCCTCATCTTTGGGATTATGAATGACTGGGGATTTCCCCATGTTTCCTGGATAGAAACATAAAAATCAAAAGGAGTAAGGAGGTTCTTTGAAAAGTACCCAAGCTTTTTATGCCTGCAGAGTTTTGTGGGCCATAGCATAAATCATAGAAACAATAGGTAATTTTGCCAAAGAAATACCAAAAATGTTATGCAGCCAAAACAGTCCTTTGGGGAAAACAATGTCTCTAAACACTTTGATGAACAAAAGAGAGAAGGAAAAGATCAATGAATTAGGAACAGAAGTAAAGAGAAACCTTGAAAAAATCACCAAGTAAAAAACTTAAATAAATACAAAAACAGAAATCTTAAAAATCAAAGAAGGAATAGAAAAATTGAAAATAAAACTGCATTGAATTGATAAATAAAACTATAAACTTTTTTGAAAAAACAAATAAAATAGAGAAACTTAGTAATTCAAAAAAAAAGAAAGGAAAGTCAAATAACCATACTAAAAAATGAAAATGGAAAATATACAAAACTATGTGCTGCCAATAAAACTGAAAATTTAAATGAAATGGATGGATATTTATAAAAATATAAAATGTTCAGGTTAATAGATAATTCTATATATTATAATATATATAATATACAATAATTATATATAAATAGAAATAGATAATTTAAATAACCCAATCTTGAGAAAAAATTGAAAATTATAAATGAAATTTTAGATTAAAAACACACAACTAAATAGATTTTCAAATGAATTTCATCCAAGAAAAATTAATTAATATTACATAAATTATTTACAAAAATAAAATATGCTACCAAATGCCTTCTATGAAACAAATATTGTCTTGATACCTAAAGCTGAAAGAGAGCAAAGAGGGAAAAGAAAGAAAGAAAACTATAGATCAAAACAATATAACAAAAGTACATTATTTTAAAATGTGCATTATTTATTTCTTTATAACTTTTTTTTAAATTTTGAGTTCCAAATTCTTTCTTTCTTTCCCACCTCTGAGAAGGTAAACAAAACAGTATCAATTATACATGTGAAATCATGTGATATATATTTCCATATTAGCCATATTACAAAAAAAGGCAAAAAAAGTTAAACAGAAAGTGAGGAAATTATACTTCAGTCTGCACTCAGTGTTAATCAGTTCTCTCTCTGGAAGTGAATAGCATTTTTTCATCTTGAGTCCTTTGGAACTGTCATGGATCATTGTATTCCTTAGAGTAGCAAGTCTTTCACAGTTGATTATCATTCTAACATTGCTGTTACTGTGCACAATGATCTTCCAGTAAAGATTATATTTTGATCAGATCGGATTTGTATTGGGGAGGCAAAGTTGGTTTGCATCATATTAACAACAAAGCAACAACAAAACAAATAACAAAAACAACAAAAATCACAAATATATCAATAGGTGCAGAAAAAGCTTTTGAAAAGATACAATACTCCTTTATATTGAATACATTAAAAAGTATACAAATAAATGGCCATTTATTTCATATGGTAAAAGGTATCTATCTAAAATGAAGAGCTAACATAATGTTTAATGAAGAAGTACAAAAGGTCATTCCCATAAGATCAGCAGTATAATAGGACTGCTGGTCATTTGATGTGATTTTAGTGATTTTATAGGAGTAAGACAAGGAAAAGAAATGAAAGCAATAAGTATTGCTTATTTATTATTTGAAATAAAATAAATGAAATTGCTGCTTTTTTGCAGATTATGTGATATTTACTTATATCTAACTCTAGAGATTCAAACAAAAGGTAATAAAAACAGTTAGCCCATAAAATTATAATTTTTTAATACTACCAACAAAGGTTAGCAGGGAGAGACAGAAAACAGAAATTCCATTAAAATAATTACATCATGTACAAAATATCTGGGAGCCCATCAAGAATTACATAAGCAAGAATTAAATAAATAAAAAATAAACTAAATACAACCACAAAACATTCTTTCCAGAAATAATGACATATTTAAATAATTTGAGAAATATAATTGTTTATGGTTGGGCTGTGCTAATACTATCAAAATGACAATGCTATTGATATTAATTTATAGATTCCGTGTCATTCCAAACAGACTGCTAAAGGGCAACTTTACTTTTTTTTGAGGGCTATTGGAGTTAAGTGACTTGCCCAAGGTCACACAGCTAGTAAGTGTTAAGTATCTAAGGGCGGATTTGAACTCAGGTTCTTCTGACTCCAGGGCTGGTACTCTATTCAGTGCACCACCTAGCTGCCCCAAAGGGCAACTTTAGAGATCTAGAAAAAAGAATAAAATTCATCGGATGGGAAAAAAAAGGTCAAGAATTTCAAGGAAAATAATGAAAAATGGTGGGAAAAAGGAAGCTTAGAAGTATCAGATCTCAAACTATAGTTCATAATGGTCATCATCAAAACTGTTTAATACTGGTTAAAAACTAGAAAAGTTGATCAGTGGAATGGATTAAGTGAACGAGACCTAGAAGCAATTGAACATAGTTTCAGAGTGTTTCATAAACCCTAAGACTTTACATTATGTGTAAGGACCCAATATTTGACAAAAATCTTATTAGGAAACTGGATAATAGTATGGCAAAAAGTAGGTTTAGACTAACATCATATACCACTCCAATGGATCCTTGACCTAATTATAAAGGTCATATCATAGAGAGAAGAGAAAGAGATTTTTTCACAATTATGGAGAATTCTTTATCAAATAAGGTATAGAGATGATCATAAAAGATCAAATGGGAAATTTTGATTACACAATTTTTGCACAAACAAATTATATAGTGAGAATTAGAAGTCAAACAGTTAAGTAGAAAAAAAAGTCTTTGCAGAAAACTTGTCTGACAGATGTCTGATACCCAATAGCCACTAGAAACTGATACAAATAGGTTTGCATTTCCAACTGCCTATTAGGCATGTCAAACTGGATGTCCCTTAGACATCCTAAAACCAACATAGCAAAAAATGAACTCATATTTCTCCCCAAAATCCCTTCTTCTTAAATTCTCTATTATTGTATAGGGTGCTACCATTCTCCCAGATATCCAGGTTTGCAAACTAGGTATCATCCTTGGCTCATTACTTTCCCTTACTTCCTATATCTAATCCATTTCCAAAAACTGTCAGTTCTCCCTTTATAACATCACTTTCATATACCCCTTTCTTCCCTCTGAAGTTGCCTTCACCCCAACGAGGGTCCTCATTGTCTCATACCTGGGCTATTGCAATACCCTTCTGTTCTGTCTATGTGTCTTCCTTTGATGAGAACAGAGGGTGTGTGAAAGGGGAGCAGTATGAAATAAGGTAAATGGAAGTCAACTTATTTAAGGCTTTGAATGCCAGGCTGAGGATTTCATCATTTGTCCTTTTATCAGTGAACTGTTGAAGATTTTTTGAGTAGGGGAATAATATGGTTATATTGGTGTTTAAGGAATATAAATTTGCTAGCTATATGGAAAATAGATGGGAGTGGGGAAGAGATGAGACCAATTAGTATGCCAATCCTTCAAGACAAAGGTGATGAGTACTTAAACGAAGATAGAGACTATGTGAGTATCCAGATAGGGATGGATTCCAGAGCTGCTGCTTCAGATATAGAATAAACATGACAGCATGATATTTTTCATGGAACACTGAAATTGGAGTCAGAAAGATCTGAGTTCAAATTCTGACTCAGATATGTATTAGCTATAGGACATTAGGTAAGCTACTAATCTCTCTGGGCTCTAAATCTATGATCTTATGAACAAGGCTTGGAAAAGCTCTCTCTACTACTTTCTCTCTCTCAGAAGTTGACCAAGAACTTGGAAAAGATTTCCTTTTCTGGAGGCTGGCAGCAGGAGCTTTATTGCATGCTTAAAATGTTTAAAATCTTCCCATCTGGGCTTATCCAGTGTCCATATAATTGCTGAAGACAATTCCTCTCCCATCTCCTTCTAAATCCTTAAGACACCCAATTTGACTAGACCATCTGATACTGCTCCTGAGCCCCTGTGTGCATCCTGATCAGTGGCCCAACCTCCTCTTTCTCATGTGCACCTCACACACGTATCAGTCAGCTCATTAAGCAAATTTCATGGTCTTGCAATTCAGTCTCCTCCCCCCTCCCTGTTTCTCCAGTTCCAGCAAGATTTTGAGACTTTGATCTCATGCCTTGATTATATCCAATCCATTTTGCTGTTGTTCAGTCATTTTTCAGTTGTGTCTGACTGTTCATGATCCCATTTGGGGTTTTCTTGGCAGAGATACTAGAGTAATTTGCCATTTCTTTCTCCAGCTCATTTTACAGATGAGGAAACTGAGGCAAATAGGGTTAAGTAATTTGTCTAGGATCTCACAGTTAGTAAGTGCCTGAGGCCAGATTTAAACTCAGAAAAATGAGTCTTACTCATCCCCAGTCCAGCATTCTATTTACTGTGCCACCTAGCTGCCCCAAATCCATAGCCTTTCTCCTTTCCAAGCTCTAGGTCCCATTAGATCTGAGGCCTCTATTCCCCAAGAAGGGCCTTTCCCTTGTTCCCTCATATATCTTTCATTCACCATCAGAAGACACTCTTCCAGAGTTCCACTGGGGAAAGATTCACTAGCCTGGGCCTTTAATGACTCAGTGGAAAAATTCTCCAGAGGTATTTTCCTACCCTGGGTGTTTCAGACTTTCTTTCTAGCTTTGCCACATTCCCCAGAGACCCTAAGTCAGCAGAACAATCCATTATATAAATTCATTTGACACTAGTTCATGATAAAAATGAGCTTCTTTCTCCTTAATCTGAGATTCTTTCAGTAGCCCTTGGATGCATTGCAACAGATGATTTTCATCAGATATCTGATTAATTGAATTAATTAATGAACTTCTATTCATAATTTGTGATCAAAATCTTGTTCTTATCTACCTTTCTATCTGTCTACCTATCTATCTGTGTCTGTCTATCTATCTACCTACCTACCTATCTATATCATTTCTTCTTCTCATCTCTCAGCTATTCTTCCCTTTCACTTATCTGTCAATATTCCATACTCAAAGATCACTAGACTAACCAAATTTCAACATATCATTTCCTCTTGGTACTCAAGTTGAAAAGTCTACTTTGTTCATCGGATAGATTTCCAGTTCCCCTTGACAGAAGTTCCCAAACTTATTTGCCTTTTCAAAAGAAAATTATTTAGTGTCTTCCCTGGAAATCTACTTTCTTTAACCCATTAATGTTTTTTTTTTTTAAATTTGTGTCATTTAAAAAATATATAAAATATATTTTTTTAAATTTACATCTTAAATTAAATAATTTATTATAAATTTGTTTTTTTTTCCTGCACTGGAATTTTGATGATGCAATATTGTGTCATGTAATTGTATAGTATTATATTATAAACAAGTCATTACATGCACATATTCCTGCCATTGCATGTTGGACTTCCCAACAATGTGTGACATGTTCGCTTGCTTGTTAAGACCCATTGGCAGAATTGACCACTGATGGTTATAACTTGAATTTTGTGTGTTTATTTGGAAAATAATGTAATCACTATGACTTTAATTCTGTTACACAACAGATGAAACACGTATGAACAGTTTTTCAAAATTTTCTTCTGTTCTCTTCCTACTTTATGCTTTCACCATACTCTTAATTTTTTTTCAACACCCCCCCCCTCCCAATTGCACCTGAGGCTACTACACTCCCCCATTGTTACAATGCCCTCCAGGAGGTGGTTTTGCCCACTTTGGGAACCTGTGCCCTAGACTTATTTCCAGGGATGCAATCTCTTTTTGCTAGGCCAGAATTACACAATGACCAAAGATGAGAATTAGAATAAACTTCAGAGGCTATGTAATTCAACTTACTTCTGAACAGAAATCCTTTGTACACGATAGCCAAGAAACCTGTGATGGAAGCCCTCTAGGGAGGGCAACCCCTCTCTCCCAAAACAACACTTCTGGGTAGCTCTAATCATTATGAAGTTACATATTACAGTTTGCATATTCATGTCTTTTACCCATTGTTCCAGGTTCTGTTCTCTAGTCGCCATGAAGAACTAATGCTTCTTCTACCTGACAGCCCTTCAAATACTTCAAGATAATAATTCAGGCCCTGCTCCAAACCTCTTCTTCAAGTTCAATATCCCTAGTTTCTTCTATCTCTACTTTTGCCCTCTGTTCCATCCCATCTAATCCAGGAGGCTGCCCTTTTGATATTTTTTTTCACTCTTTATCTGCTGCTTTTCCCCTATGGCCTAAAATTATGCCCCGATCAACCCTATATTTAAAAGATCTTCACTTGATCATGCTGTCACCCCTTATACCTCTTCTCCATTTCACAACCAAATCTCAGAAAAATCTATCTATGTTCATTGCATCTATTTCTCCACCTTCCACTTATTTCCCAACCCCTTGTATACTGACTTCCCACTTTGCCACTTGACTGAAATTGCTCTCTTTCTCTCTCAGTTCACCAAGGATTTCTTTGTTGCCAAATCCAATGGTCTTTTCTCAGTCTTTATCCTTCTTGACTTCTCTGTACCATTTGACATTGATGGGGTCCTTCTGCCATATTCTCTTCTCCCTGGGTTTTCATTATTCTCTTCTGTCCTGGTTCTCACCCCACCTCTATTTTCTTTGCTGGGTCATCATCTACATCCCACCAGAGATGTGTGAGTATACATCAGAGCTCTGTCCTGGCCCCTCTTCACTCTCCATAGTCTTTCTCAGTGACCTCATCATGTATCATGCATTCAATGATCATCTTTGTGCTCATGAATCCCATATTCACACATCCACCTCTTTTCTGAACCTTCATTAAACTTTCTCCAGCAGCCATCTGGACATCTATACTCACATATCTCATAGTCACCCAAAAATCAATATGTGCTGAAGAGAACTCGTCTTCCCTACTAAACCCACTTCTCTTACTCTCCCTCTTTCTGTCTAAGGTACTGACATCTTTCTGACTTCAACAGCAAAGATTCATCCTCAACTCTAAACTTTCCCTTAGCCCCCTATCCAATCACTTGCCAAATCTTGTTGATTCTAATTCACATCTCTTTCATTTGTACCCTTTTCTTCATTCACACCACAATTACCTACTTATCTCTCCTGGATCATTGTAAGAGCTTTCCTTCTGTAAGTCTCTCCACTCCAATCTGTCTTTCACATAGTTACCAAAGTGACATTTTAAGAACATTTTCTTTTTTTCTTTTTGTTACAAGCACAACAATCATCAATAAATACACAAAGATAAACAAAAATCAGAATTGCATATAAAACTGTGGGCTGTTAAATATAATGTAAGTATATATTAAATTCATTAGTAATAAAATGGCCCACTTTGGCTCTCTGTCCTGTTCTGAAATTCTTTTTATTTTTCTTGTGTATATTTGTAATTTAGATGTTCTTTCCCCCCCCCCCCCTTTGCGTCTGTCACTTCTCATGAACTTATTCCCCATTCCCCACACTCTTTCCCATCCAAAACTCTTCCTTATAACAAATAGACACAACCAAGTAAAACAAATCCGCTTATTGGCCAAGTTTAAAAATGTATGTCTCATTTTATGTCTCTAGTTCATCACCTCTCTTCCAAGAAGCAGGAGAAAAGTTTCATCATTGGTCCAACAAAATCAATATTGGCTATTTCATTGATCACGATTCCATAGAGTTGTTTTCCTTTACGTTATTCTGGTAATCTGGTAAATCATTCACCTAGTTTTCCTTATTTCATTCTGCATCAGTTAATAAAATCTTTCCAAGTTTCTCTTAATTATTCATATTTCAATTTCTTTTTTTTTAAGCAGTTGGGGTTAAGTAACTTGCTCAAGGTTACATGGCCAGTTTTTGTGTGTGTGGGTGTTAAGTATCTGAGGCCAGAACCGATCCTGGGTCCTCCCGACTCCAGGGCCAGCGCTCTTACTCACTGCACCACCTAGCCGCCCCCATATTTCAATTTCTTATGGAACAATAATATTCTGTTACATGAACATATCACAAATTGTTTAGCCATTCTTCAACTGGTAGACACCTGTTTGGTTTTTAGTTCTTTGAAACCACACAAAAAAAATTGTGGCTGTAAATCCAAATGGATATTCCTAAAGTACAGGTCTGGCTGTGTTATCCCCTCACTCAGGAAGCTTTTAAAAATTATTCAGTTACATCAATTATGTCCAACTCTTCATGACCTTTTTTGGAGTTTTCTTGGCAAAGATATTGGAGGGGGGAGGCTTAATGCAAAGTAAATTTTTTCCGTCCCTTCCATTTTATCCTGTATAAAGATGTCTTTGATTTTTAATGTGTTTCTTGCAAACAATGGATTGTAGGATTTTGTTGCATTATCTAATTTATCAATTCATTTTTTCTCTTGTTTAATCTATACTTATTGAGAATTAGGTATATATGTTCTGCTGTTTGCCTCTAAAAGTTTTTTTTATGTTACATTTCCCTACTTCTTCTACTGTAAGCAATGTACTATGTCTCTTCAGTTCCTTTAGCTTCATCTTTCTGCCCCACTTAAATCCAATTTATGCATGAATCAAAAGACATCACCCATGCCGTTATATAATTATTTTAACTTAAAATTGTTCACATTTTATTATTTTGTAGTTTACATCATTCATTTCCACAAGATTTTGAGTTACAAATTTTCTCCCCATTTTTCCCCTATCCATCATCCCAAAATAGCAATCTCTCTGAATATCCCCTCTCCCAATCTGCTCTCTCCCATATCTTCCCCCATCCCCTCTCCGACTTCCAGTAGGGCATGGTGGATCTCTATGCCCCAGTGCCTGTATATCTTATTTCCCAGTTACATGTAAAATAATAATGATAATATACATATATCTTAAACATTTGATTTTAAACCTTTGAATTCCAGATTGTTTCCCTACCTCCATTGTCACCCACCCTTACTGGGAAGATAAGCAATTCAATATAAGCTGTACATGTGTAGCTATGTAAAATGTTCCCATAGTGGATATATTGTGAAAGACTGACTATATTTACCTCCCTCCTATCCCACCCCCTCTAGTTCTATTCTCTACTTTGATCCTGTCCCTTATCAAAAGTGGGTGCTTCTAACTTCCCTCCCCACCAGCCTGCCCTCCTGTCCATCATCCTTCCTTTTGTCTCCTTCCCCCCCCCTACTCTCCTGTAGGGTGAGATACCCTATTTAGTGTGTATGTCATTCCCTCCCTAAGCCCAATTCAATGGGAATAAGGTTGACTCATTCCCTTTTACCTTCCTGTTCTTCCCCTCCATTGTAACAGTTTTCCCTTGACTCTTCTATTTGAGATAATTTACCCCATTCTATCTCTCCCCATATTCTCTCATTATATTCCTCTCTCATCTCTAAATTTAACCTTTTAAGTATTATCCCTTCCTCTTCATTTGGTCCTGTGCCCTCTGTCTATGTATACCTGTACACATATATACACACACTCATATGTGTTCATACACCCATAAACTGCCTATATAGATACATATGTATGTATGTTTATATATATGCATTTCTATTCCCTTCAACTATTCTCATACTGAGAAAAGTTTCATAAGTTACAATTATCATTTTTCCATGTAGGAATGTAAATAGTTCAACTTTGATAAGTTTCTTATGATTTCTTTTCCCTTTTTACCTTCTCATGCTTCTCTTGCTTCTTGTATCTATTTTCTGTTTAACTCTGTTTTTTTTTCATCAAGAATACTTGAAAGTCCTCTATTCCATTGAATAGCCATATTTCCCCCTGCAACATGATACTCAGTTTTGCTGGGTAGGTGATTCTTGGTTTTAATCCCAGCTCCTTTGACCTCCAGAATATCATATTCCAAGCCCTTTGATCCCTCAGTGTAGAAGCTGCCAGATCCTGTGTTATCCTGATTGTGTTTCCACAGTATTCAAAATGTTTCTTCCTGGCTGCTTGTAATATTTTCTCCTTGATCTGGGAACCCCAGAACCTGGCTATAATATTCCTAGGAATTTTCTTTTTGGGATCTTTTTCAGGAGGTGATCAGTGGATTCTTTCAACCTCTACTTTGCCCTCTGGTTCTAAAACATCAGGGCAATTTTCCTTGAGAATTTCTTGAAGGACGATTTCTAGGTTCTTTTTTTGATCATGGCTTTCAGGTAGTCCAATAATTTTTAAATTATCTCTCCTGGATCTATTTTCCAGGTCAGTGGTTTTTCCAATGAGGAATTTTACATTTCCTTCTATTTTTTCATTTGTTTGTATCTGTTTAATAGTATCTTGATTTCTCATAAAGTCACTAGCCTCCATTTGCTCCAATCTAATTTTGAAGGAATGAGTCTCTTCAGTGATCTTTTGAGATTCTTTTTCCATCTGACAAATTTGGCTTTTTAAGGCATCCTTCTCCTCACTGGCTTTTTGAGCCTCTTTTGCCATTTGAGTTAGTTTATTTTTTAAGGTGTTATTTTCTTCACTCAGGTTGTTCATTCTCATTTCATAATTTTCTTGCATCATTCTCATTTCTCTTCCTAATTTTTCCTCCACTACTCTTATTTGGTTTTCAAAATTCTTCTTAAGCTCCTCTATGACCTGTAAGCAGCTTATTCTTTTGATGAAAGCTGCTGGTGCAGAAGTTCTGACTTTACTGTCTTCCTCCCATTCCATGTCCTGATCCTTTTTGTCCCCAAAAGAGGAATCCAGAGTAGGACCGCTGTGCTTGCCTTGCTTCCCTCGTTTGCTCATTTTGCCACTCAACTACTTGACTTTTGAGCTTTTTGCCATGGTAGAACTCTGCTACCAGAGGGGGGAGCTTTGTTCCAAATTTCTGGGGTTTTCTCAGCTGCTGGAGCTATTAGTTGGCTGCCCTCTCTGAAACCTCCGCATGCTCTGGCACACTGGTCACACACCCCAGGACCTCCACCCCAGACAGTGATCCAGATCCAAGCAGGTTAAAGCAAAAGAAATTACCCCTCAGACTGGATGCTTGTTCCCCCTGCCATCCACAGGTCTAGAGCTCTGAAGCAGCCATGTGGCAGTGGCTGGATGGCCGCCATGCCTCAGCAGCTTCTCTCCCTGGGGGCAAAGGCTGTACCCCACTCCCAAACTCCTAGGTCCCAGAGTCCACACTGCACTGACCTCTCACTTTGTCTTTAGCATCTATGGGTTGATAATTCTGGAAAATGTCACAGCTTCTGGTGATCTGAAGTCCCTTCAGCCAGCAGCTGGTTGTGGCTGCCCTGAGGCTAAAACCTTGGGCTAGCGAGGGGCTGGGCTGGGCTCCCAGAGTGCTGTGCTGGCCCCTTCTTGCAGGCCTTCCAGATTGTCTTGAGCAGGAGGTTAGCTTCTGTGTGTCATTTTGTGGGTTCTGTAGCTCCAAAGTTTTTTCAGAGTCATTTTTTACATGAATTGGAGGAGGTGGGAGTGGGACCCCCGAGGAAGTCCTGTTTCTACTCATCATCTTGACTCTGCCCTTCCATTATATCATTTTGAAGTCAGCCATATTCCCATTCTCTTTTTCCTCATTCCTGCCCTTCCACTCTTATTTGTTGCCATTTTCCCTTTGAAGTTTTGCTACTAGTTCCTTTTTACCTCCTTCTTTTATCTAGTTATTTTATTCTTTCCCTCTTTTCTTCTGAGTTAATTAGATTTCCTCTTCTCCTCACCTTCAACTCCCATTGATTAATTTTTAAAATTTCATTTTTGGGTGCCTCATTATGGAGAGAACTTCTTTCCCTCACTCTCTTTACTATCATCCTCCCTTTCTGTCTATTCTAAACCCTCAATCCCTGGTGTACGGCCCCTGTATTTAACTTAGTCCTTCTCAGTTCTCTACATTCCTCATAGAACCAATATTTCTGGGGTACTCCTTCTTGCCTTTTCCCTCTAAGCATTTTCTACCTCTGCTTCTGAGAATGTAGCAGGTAGAACAAGCTCTATGAATTTCTCAGATGAGACCCCTCAGGAAGAACAGAGACAGCATGGAAATCTTAATCTGCTGTGATTTTCTAAAATGCAATGTTTTGCCTCTCCTTAGGCCAGGAGGTCACTATATTAGTACTGAACTTAGAGTAGATACCCAATCAACTTGAGACCTACAGGAACTCAGAACTTTGGAACTCAAATGACCCACTAGTCTTAGCCTTCCCTAGTAGCAAGGATTATAGGTATGTGTCAACAATCCTGGCTCATTTTCCCATATTGTGGAGCTAGGAAAACCACTCTCATAGAATCATGGAATCACAGCATGTCAAAGCCAGAAGATCATCTAGTCCAATGAGTTCATGTTACTGTTGAGGAAACTCAATGCCAAAGAATGTTATGAGACTCAACCAAGGTAACACAGGTAGTTAAAGGGATCTGCTTATTTGCCTATCACTTCCAGAGCATTAGATCACAAGGGGGGGGGGAAGCAGAGAGTTGGGGCCAAAATATAGATCTGAATCTTAAGTTGAATCTCTAGGATGGTGAGAAGCCCAGTGTTGGGGAACAGGTATTTTTTTTTTAGGTTGCTCAGTTGTTTTTCAGTTGTGTCTGACTCTTCATGACCCCATTTGGGATTTTCTTGACAAGATACTGGAATGGTTCTGTCATTTCCTACCCCAGTTCATTTTGCAGTTAAGAAAACCACAGCAAACAGGGTTAAGTGACTTCCCAGGGTCATGTAGCTAGTAAGTGCCTGAGATCAGATTTGAATTCAGAAAGAGGAATCTTCCTGATTCTATCCACTGTTCCATCTAGCACAGAACACTAGAGCTTAAATCTTGACTTCCATTAATCATGTCTATCACCTTGAGATAGTCCCTTCTCTTCTCTGCTCTTCAGTTTCAACATGTGTAAATTGAGGGCATTCAACTGAATGATTCCAGCATTCTGAGCTCAAAATTGGAGAAATTATCTATTTATTCTGTAAAACACATAAAACTAATCAATACAACACAATGGAATTGTCTTCAACAAAAGACTTGTGGCTCCCACAGAGACCAGATGAGAGTTCAATGACAAATTCAAATTGCACAAACATTGGGCCTGATATATGTAGGACACTAGCCTACAGATCTCAAATTGTAGACACCCAGGTCCTGCCTTAGGGTCAAAAGGAGTACAGAGGAAAAAGCTTGCTTCCAAGGGCTGTAAAGCAGAGAGCCCTCATAGCCATCTTGACTCCAGAAAAAAGAATTCCTCCAAGCCCTGCTCTGTTGCTCCTGTTCTCCCCTGCCCTCCCTGACCCTGTGTTTCTGGCCATAGTGAATTTACAGATAGTTTGTTCATTTAAATTTCACATTCAATATTTAACTTGCGCCAACATTAAATCTATAGTCTAGTTTTCCTGCCGAAAAATAAAGAATTGGGCCTGTTTGATTTGTTTCAGTGAAAAATGACTCTAGAGGCATAGTTTTTTCTTTCTTGTCTCCATCATGGGGGAGAATTGAGCACAAAAGATATTACCTCTGTTCTTGTAATAGCTTTTTTGAAACACCAATACCAGAAATGCCTGCCTTGCAGATTAAAAAAAAAATCTTCATGCTTCCTTATATGGCGACTAAAATTGAGAAAAGAGATTGCCTTCTGGGAAATGGCACAAAATCTCTTACAGTATCTGAGTGCAGTGACTCAGGGCAGGGGCGCACAGAAAACGTGCTCATCCTCACTCGCTTGTGACCATTTCTAAGTACTGTGCAGACTTTTTTGTTTCTTGAGACCCCGCTTCCTTCCACAATCTCTTTATTTTTCTAGCTTTTTTTTCCTTTGAGAAATATTCTGTCATTACTCTTTTCAGAAATACCAGAAACCAGTCATAATGGAATCCAATATCAGGCCCATGCATCACCAGATCGCTTTGGAAGATTGAAAGAAACGTGGACGTGGTTAATTTTGCAAGAGTTTGTGGCTGTGAAATGACTAGAGTTCACACTGGATTACAGGTGGTCAGCGAAATAAGGTGTGAGCCAGCACCTTCAACTCTATGTGTCTCTGACTAGGTATTCCAGAAAATGAAACACTTTTGTTTCTCCTCAATGAGTGAAGCTTTTCCTCTAGTCTTACAAATTACCTGCTGAACTAACTAACCCTGCCTGTGAGAAAGGGAGAGGCGGTATTTCCTCTATGGTGTCATGGATAAGAAGAGACCTTGAGAGATCAAGTTCATGGCCCTACATCCAGAACACAGCACATTTCATTCCCCCAGCATTTATTAAGTATCTAATATGTGTCAAGTATTCCACCAATCACTTTGGGCTTAGAAACTTACTACTTCTACTGCTACTACTACTACTACTACTAGTATCATAGTAGTAGCATTTGCATAGTACCATGTGCTAGGCACTTTGTTAAGCACTTTACAAATGTCTCAATTTATACTCACAATCACCCTGTGAGGTAGATGCTATTGTTATCCTTTATAGCTGAAGAAACTGAGGCAAACAGAAGTTTAGTTTTCCTGGTGTCCTTCATTTCACTTGCATCTATTCATATACTCATCCCTTATAGTTAAGGTTTTGCCTAAATAGCAAAAGATCAGGCTTTGAGTATAGGTTCTATCCCTCAATTTGCTCTAAAAACTTTCTTCCTTAGTATTTTAGACTGTCATTTACCTCCAATGTCTGTGATGTCTAAGAATTCTTCTAAGAAGGCTCTACTTAGAACAGCATTGCTATAGATTTATTAGCACATCAAAATAGCTTATGTTAGAATGTAAACCTGAATTTTACTTTGTATTTTTAATATATTGAAGAATTCTTCTATGGTAGTTGTTGTTTAGTTGTTTCAGTCATGTCCAACTCTTCATGACCCCATTTGGGGTCTTGGCAGAGATACTGCAGTGGTCTGCCATTTCTTTCTCTAGATGAAGAAACTGAGGCAAACAGGGTTAAGTGATTTGCCCAGGGTCACACAACTAGTAAGTGTCTAAGGCCGGATTTGAACTCAGGAAGATGAGTTTTCCTGACTCCAGGCCTGGTCCTCTATCCACTGTGCCACCTATCTGCCCAAGGTTATGAAACTTAAAAGTATCTAAGACCAGATTTTAATTCCAGTCTTCCTGAGTTGAAATATATAAATATAAAGTAAATATCTTAGTGCTAAGGTGCTGGAAGGAGAGTACCCTTCAAAATTCTACCATATCCCTGTCTCCTACCCAACCCTATATCTCTCTGTCTCTGTCTCTCCTCTCTTTTTCTGTTTCTCATAAATACATAATTATTTGTATGTCTTTCTCCCCCTTACATCCAGGATGAAATTTAATATCCTTGTTCGATTTTTAAAGCCCTTCATAGCCTGGTCCTTTCCTACCTTTCCAGTCCTCTTAGTCATCACTCCCCTCATTATCCAGTCCAGTGACATCAGCCTTCTAGCCACTCCTTGCACACGAGTCTCCATCTCTTGAATCCACACATGGGTACCCTGCCATTCCTAGAATGCTTTCCTTCCATTTCTCTTTTCCTGGCTTCCCTGAATTTCTTCAAGTCTCAATTTAATTTCTACTCTCCGTAAGAGGCCTTCCCAATTTATCCTGCATATTTATCTGTACATTGTTGTCTTCCTGAATTAGGCTGTGAACTCTTTCTTTGTATCTCCAGTGCTGGCATATAATGAACACTTAATTACTTCTTTGTTGACTTGATTCGAGAGTGCTGACAAAATCACAGATTCTGGAAATGTTGATGTGTAAGTCATTTTATTTTTGACTTTGCATTTCTCTCTATGATCCATTCTTGAGAGTTGACTTTAGGGGTCATGTTTATTTTCTCTGAGTTCTATATTGTTGCTGTGAAGAGTTTAAAACAAGAGTCTCATGTACTATAAAGGACTAAATATTTCTAGCCTAGATGAATACTATAGACATTTATAGAATCACAGACTCTGTGAACTGGAAAGGACCTCAGAAGTCATTTAGTCCAACTGTCTCATTTTCTGAAGAAGAATGAGGTCA
Source organism: Petaurus breviceps papuanus (assembly GCF_028583685.1). Classification (NCBI taxonomy): domain Eukaryota; kingdom Metazoa; phylum Chordata; class Mammalia; order Diprotodontia; family Petauridae; genus Petaurus; species Petaurus breviceps. Next base: position 17,551,677 of record NW_027187376.1, on the reverse strand, counting down.
GAGAAAGAGATGTGATTCTAAAGGACCCAGAGCTAGTTCATGGCCAAGCCAGTACCAGAATCTCAGTCTTCTGAATTTCAGTCCTGTACTATCATAGAGATTGGGGGTAGCTAGATGGTGCAGTAAATAGAACACTAGGCTGGGAATCCTAAGACTCACCTTTCTGGGTTCAAATTTAGCATCAGACTCTTACTATGGGACCCTGAACGCTTAACCCTGTTTGTCTCAGTTTCTTCTTCTATATAGTGAGCTGGATAAGGAAACAGCAAAGCACTCCAGTATCTTTGCCAAGAAAACCCCAAATGGGGTCACAAAGAGTTGGGCATGACCAAACAACAACCACTGCTGAAGAAGGATTCTTTGATATACTAACAGTACAAAATAAAATTCAGATATACATTCTAACTTAAGCTATTTTGATGTGCTAACATACCCACAGTGATACTGTTCTAAGTGGGGTGTTCACTGAACGATTCTTAGATACCATCGATATTGGAAGTTGATGGTAGTATCTGAAATTTTAGTGCAAATCGAGGGATAGAATCCTGTACTCAAAGCCTTTTGCTGAAAATAGTGTTTGCTATTAAGTATAAGGGTTGAGTGGATGAACAAATGCAAGGGAAATGAGGAACACCAGGAAAACTATATGCAATGACTACAATAATGTAAAGGAACTAAAAAATGAAGCCAAAGGTTGTATGATTATAATGACCAGTCTTGACCTTAGAGAATAGGTAACGTAAAAACATCTCTGGCTTCTATTTATCTCCATCTATATCTATGTATCTAATCTGTTTTATATTTATCTGTTCCTGGCCAGGAACTTCCTTTACTAATGTAGACTGACTCCTTCTCCCAATTTATAGTATTAAAATGTTGCCTGGGTTACTGACAAGATCACAGAGTCACCTATGTGGCAGAAGTGAAATTTGAACCCACATCTTCCTGTGTGGGATGAAAAAACCCATTAAAAATTTAATCAAGAACACAGAGATTTCTCAGGATAAAGTAGGAAATTTTATTCTCTTCCTCTGGAAGAAGAGGACAGTCCTCTCCATGAGGGATCAGGGAGAGGAGGCATGAAATATGGGGCAACAGAATTTTTAAATCCTGGGTCATATTTCCCCCATTGCCCCTCACTTCCATTGGTTGGGAGTTCGTGGGCTCGGGTTGTCTCTGGCTCCCATTGGCTAGGAGGAGGGGCCCACAGAGGCAGGAAAGAAATGACAAAGAACTGAAGCTAGGTGGGGGTTGAAAGACTCCTAAAAGGTCTTGCTGCTGATGGACAGCAGCAATGAAGGGGAAAGGGTAAGGCTGACACTCAAATCTGACACCAAATTCCAAGACCCATCCTGAGAAGTTCTCACATTCCCTCACACATTCCTGATTCTGAAACAAGCTCTTTATCCACCACAGTGCACTACCTCTCATATATAATAGGGTCATAGACATAGCTGTAAGGAACTACCTATGTATATACATATACATATATATACATATGGGGTGAACCAGCTTCCTCCATCTCAGTTAACTTGCCCCTTTAACTACATTCCTCCTGTTTTTTAAAACCTGCTTTAGCTAAACTATCAGTGAAAACTGTTCTCTAATGAATCTCTTCTTTTCTTCCCCCCCCCCTTTTTTTTTTTAAGCAATTGGTGTTAAGTAACTTGCTCAAGGTTACACAGCCAGTTATTTATGGGTGTGGTGCTAAGTATCAGAGCCCGGATTCGATCCCAGGTTATCCTGACTCTGGGGCTGGTGCTCTTACTCACTGTGCTGCCTGGCCACCCCGAATCTCTTCTTTTCTTAAAGAAGAGCTGAGATTGTGTCCAATAACTCAGAAGTTAACTGAGATCCGGAAAAGCTGTTAACTGGGATGTTTGTTGGTATGTGTTATGACTTGGACAACCCAATAAAAGACTTCACTACTTCCTCATTTTTTCCTCTTCTTTAACTCAGAGCTCTCTCTCTCTCTCTGTCTCTCTCTCTGTCTGTCTCTGTCTCTGTCTGTCTCTCTTTCTCTGTCTCTCTCTGTCTCTCTCTCTCTGTCTGTCTCTCTCTCTGTCTCTCTTTCTCTGTCTCTCTCTGTCTCTCTTTCTGTCTCTGTCTCTCTCTCTCTGTCTCTCTCTCTCTTGCTCTCTCTTCCCTTTTCCCCCCACTTCTCTCTCTCCCTTTTTTCTTCTCTCTTCCTCCATTCTTCCCTCTCTATCTCCCTCTTTCCCTCTTTCTTCTCTCTCCCTCTCTCTCTTCCTCTCTCCCTCCTTTCTCTTCCCTCTTCCTCTTTTTTCTTATCTGCATCCCACAATCCTATCCTGGCTATACTTCTGCATTGTGAATGAAATGAAATGGAGTTGTAAACCTCAAATAAAGTTAATATCTTAATATAAATGCATAAACTTCAAAAATTATGACAACTTTATTTATATATTGTGCACCCCCTTACAATACCTCCAGGATCAAATTTAATATCATCTGTTTGTGTTTGGCTTTTAAAGCCCTTCATAACCTGGCTTCTTCCTACCTTTCCAGTCCTCTTACCCATTACTCCCCTCATTATGCAATCCAATGATATCAGCCTTCTAGCCATTCCTTGAACATGAGACTCCATCTCTTGACTCCATCCATGGCTGCCCTTAATAGAAATGCATAAACCTCAGAAACTATGACAACTTTATTTAAGCTTTAGTCCTTCTGCTTTTTCTCTCCCTCCAAAGTGCTCAATTCAATTTCTCTCATTGTTCAGAAACAACTAAGTAGATGTTGATTAAATGGGGTTAAACAGAAGTGTATTTAACCTAAAGGCCCTAGGAGATTGCTGTAAAGATAATGGTGGCCCTTTTGGGATGTTACCAGAAGTGTACCACCTTATTCACACTCATTAATGTTCCTATGGAACTCATCATGTTCCTATGGAAAACTAAGCTTTGGAAGCAGGATATTCTCTTCATTTTGGGGAGATCAGTTCTAGAGATTCTTGTAAATAGGAAAAAATCCTCCAATACTTATTGTACTTTTTTCTTTTAAAAGAGGATTTTATGATGACAAAAGTGAAAAAGACAAAAACAACCTTGAGAAGAAGCTTTTGTTGTAGTTGAGTAATTTCAGACTCTCCACGACTCCATTTGGGGTTTTGTTGGCAAGGATACTGGAATGGTTTGCCATTTCCTTTTCCAGCTCAGGAACTGAGACAAACAGGATTAAGTGACTTGCCCAGGGTCATATAGCTAGTAAGTGTCTGAGAGCAGATTTGAACTAAGGTCCTCGATTTCAGGACCAGCACTCTATTCACTTTGCAAGTTAGCTGCCCTGAGGAGAGGCAAAATGTTTCTAGCCTAGACCAATAAGCAACTTTAAGAAATAATATGCAAAATAATTTTGATTTGAGTGTAGAGATCAAAAAGAAGTGATAAAGTAGCTAATAATCTTTACCTTGTTATTTGACCCTCTGCTATATTTTCATTTTCATTAAAGTTGATACCCTGTGAATAAAAAGACTAAGCAGCTGGGGGTGGATTCTTATGATCTGGGGAAAGAATAGGCAAGTATGGGGGGGAAGTAGGTAGGCAGTTGGGGAAATTAATTCTAGGGTTCATTAGGTGACAAAACGACAGATAAACCACGTAGTCACAGGGACTAACTATAAGGTGTTGCTTTTAACATCCGGAGAAAGGAGAGATACGAGGGGCAGCAAAACAACTATATGTTGAGTTAAGTATAAAAAGCAATGTATTAGTGCAACATCTTGCATCAAATGTAAAAGTGTCATGAGAAAGGAGAGGCAATGTCAGCACAGTGGGAACTTTCAAAACCACAAATCAAAAACCTGTGAATCCCTAGAGCTACCCCAAATGCTGTTTTCAATAAAGCTTACATTTCCAGGAAGGTAACCCTAGAATTATTCAAATAAGTAGAAGAGAATAGATTTAAAGAAATGAAAATGTGTTAGTCAAAAATACATGCAAGTAACTCAAATTAAGCCAAAGTATTGTCAAGGATATTTTTCTTTAATGAAATTAAATTTAATGAAAATTGCAATCAGCATATTTCATGTATAAATAGGTATCCCTAAAGGGCTTCAGATGCATTTCACTCCCCATAAATTGAACCATGAAAGAGAACTATAAATAGACATGTAATCTGGAACTGGCAAGCTGATTGTATTATCTTTTTTAAAGGGTTATTTTTCTAGTTTAAAAAAAAGTTTTAGTGATATCTGTTGCTTTTATATCTCCATAATTTCTGACTATACCCATCCAACCCACCATCAACCCCAAATCAAAGTCCTCTTTTGAAAAAAGAAAAACAATTAAGCAAAGGCCCTCTATATTGAGACTTGGTCTGATAACACATGGGATATTTTACCCCCATAGTCCTCCAAATTTTCTACTGAAGTAGATTCTCTAATCATTATTTGGTTTTGCAATCCTTCGAAATTTATGTAAGATGGCCTCCCAATATCAGCATAAGAAGGGATGAGAGATGAGACAATGCTATATTTCACGTTTGTTTCACTTATTTACTCTTTGCTTTTTTTTTTGAAGAAAGCTATCAGAACAGGATACCAGGGGAAATGATCTAATTAAAAGTTAAGGGATTGGAGCAGCTAGGTGGTGCAGTGAATAGAGCAATGGCCCTGGAATAAGGAGGACCTGAGTTCAAATCTGACCTCAGACATTTGACACACTTACTGTGTGATCTTCAGCAAGTCAACTCAACCCCAATTGCCTTGCCTTCCTCCCTCCAAAAAAAAAAAGTTAAAGGGTTGGCCTGCAGGCAAAGCTACAAAAGCAATGGAAAAATAGCTAAGGTGGAGGTGGGAGAAGGTTGTCTAGGCTTATGACCTTCTTTAAATTTAAAATTTAACTTTGGCAGATGTGGTTTAGCATTAGGAGTTGTCTTGATCCACATCTGGCAACTGGACCCAGATGGCTCTAGAGAAGAAGGTGAGGCTGCACAACCCTCCCTCACTTAAATCCAATTCATTTGCATGTCATGGCATCATCTCCCTGATGAGATGATTCTCCTTTTCAAGAACAAGGAGAAATAGCAACCTTCTAGCCTTATATTATTTGCAAGCTTCCCACCCAAATGTACAAGCTAACCCTTGAAAGGAACGTCAGAGACTGTCTTAACCAAGCCACACTTTACTGAGTCTCCAACCTGCCCAACTGGCTTTCACCTGAAGTCTAGTGAGGACAAACCCATTGCTTACTAAGGCATTTAGAGAGAGCTCTAAATGTTAGAAGGTTTGTCTTTACATCAAGCCTAAAACTACTTCTCTGCAGCTTCCATTCAATGATGTTAATTCTATAAACTGAACAAGTCATATCCCTTTTCTATGTGTCAGGACTTCAAATACTTGAAAGAAGGTCTTGTATCCTGCTGAATGTTCTTTTCTTCAGAGAGTAAGGTTCCTCAGTGGATTCATCCTATGGTATGATCTTGAGTCCCCTCTCCATCCTTATTGCCCTCTTATGGAGGGTCTCCACAGTGGTGCTTCCTTCAGTGTGGTACCTAGAGCCAAACATAGTACTCAAGATGAGGTATGACTAAGGTAGAATACAGCCAGGCTATCACCTCTCTTGTTTTGAGTGTTATTTTTCCTTGGGTGTAGCCTCAGATTGCATTTGGATTGTTTTGGGGACCTGGGGGTTGTTGTATGACACCATTGACTCATATTGAGTTTCCACTTCACTAAAATCTTCAGATCTTCTGCAGATAACTTGCTGTGTGGTCAAGTGTCACTCATATCATACTTGTGAAGTTGATTATTGAATCCAAGTGTAGAACTTTGTATTTGTTCCTATTAAATTTCATCCAATTAAATTTAGCCAAACTTTCTAGCTGAGATCCTTTTGCATCCTGACTCTGCTGTTTAACATGTTATCTAGCCTCCCTGCCTGTGCTTTCTCCCTTAAATTCTTAGTTACTAGGATCTCTGTTGCTTGGGGTGGTGGTATGGGTGGGTTAGGAATGAGGTATATATAGGGGGAGAGGGAAAAGATTTTAATTATTTCAGTCAGAAACCAACATAGGTACACAACACAAAGGTCAATTTATTTAGTTCTGCTGACCTTGCTGTTGATCTCCACATATCTTTCTAGACTTCACTTGCTATAAAGCTATCTTTAAGACTGTATTCCAGCCAACTGATTAGATAGTATCATTCTGGCTTGCCCAGAATTAAAATTGTCCCAGACTTTGCAATTAATGTGAAAGGGTACTGGTTGTTTCATTGTAACCACAGAAACTCCAGGGCCTAGACTGGTTAAAGGTAGGATATAGATGAAAAATTAGGTGGATCTTCAAGGTTATGAGGAGTCACATTTGGTAAGTGATCCATTTATTTCGCCAATGCGATACCCATAGCAGCTGCTATGAATATGCAGGCATATTTCCAGGTTTGAATCACAAGATATAACAGACTCTCCACATGGAAGAGAGAACCAAAACATTTATTCAAACACCAGAGAGCCAAATCCCAACACCAGAAAGCCAAATCCATCATAGCAACAAAGCAATCTGTACGCAAAACACTGCAGAGGGCACTGCTATCCTCAAGTCTTCCCCCTGCTAATACCTTCCCACAGACAACACTCATAGCTTGCTTCCTGCCTCCCCTTTCTCCCTCAGCTCTAACTACTCTCACCAACTTCCTCTGGATTCTGCTCCACCCTTCCTGCTCCACTGGCTACATAAGCTCCCCCCCGCCCCCACCACAGACTCATGTGACTCAGGCAGCTCACATGGGCTTATTAATAGATGGGAAAAATCTTTCCAGTAAGCAAAAATACATTAACAATACATAACTTTTAAAGAAAGCAATTTAACAAGCATTCATTAAGCTATTACTATGGATAGACACTGTGCTAAGTGCTGGATAATTTAATCATTTTATTAATAAGGCCAGCACATTTATTAAATGAAAAGATGGTCATTTGGCTGTCTCTCTTAGACCAAAGACAATCATGATGGTAGGCTCAGAACTTATGTTCTTTTGGAGGAGGAGTGGCAGTCAACTCTGATTGAGAGAAAGAATATTACAATGAATAATACAAATACAAATAATACCAAAAAATATTACAATGAGGGGGTTGAGAATGACATCATGTCATCCTTCGACAGAGAGACTATCTGTATATCCAGACCATCCCCAACCTTGGGCAATGTATTCAAAGAATTCATGCCCAAACAAAACACAGTGGCTACTTTACCTGGGTAGGGTCTTGAACAAGAAAGTAGTCCAATCTTGTGATCAGCAATGTCCTTCAAGAGAGTGAACTTTTAAAAATCAGAACTTTAGGAAAAAAGTGGAAACTCTGAATCTTTCCAGATCATTGGTTATTAATAATAATTTCTCTCAAGGGAAGATAACACATGAAAAGAAGATGAAAAAAAAAAAGCTGAAAAGATGAATATGGGAAAGAATTGCTCCAGGGCTGAGGGGGCATGGCAGAGAAAGAAGTCGGGACAGTCAGAAATGGAACACCAAGAGGAATGAGGGAGTATACAGGGCTGGCATGACCACTATCCTTAAAATGAAGGTTCCAGTAGAAACTGACCAAGTAGAGGAAAGGGTTACAGGGATGGAATAATCTTCTGGGGTAAGAAATTAGATAGTGGGGCAAGCCAGGTAGCACAGCGAGTAAGAGCACCAGCTCCAGTGTTGGGATGATCTGGGGATCGAATCCGGGCTCAGACACTCAGCACCACACCCAGAAATAACTGGCCTTGTAACCTTGAGCAAGTTACTTAACCCCAATTGCTTAGGGGCGGCCAGGTGGCTCAGCAAGTAAGAGCACCCGCCCCAGTGTCGGGATGACCTGGAGATTGAATCTGGGCTCAGATACTTAGTACCACACCCAGAAATAACTGGCCATGTGACCTTGAGCAAGTTACTTAACCACTGATTGCTTTAAAAAAAAAGAAAGTAGATAGCAGGCATATTTTTGAGTGCCTATAATCTAAGCTTCATGAGAGTCTCTGTACTAAGGGCTGAGTATTGTCTCAAAAGGCTTGGTTTTTGAACTTCAATATGAGACTTCAAGAAGACTTTACGAGATCTGAGAGTAGTAGTTCTTAAAATAGGGTCTGTGAACTTAAATTTTTTTATGACTGTATTTCAAAATAATTGACATCTTTTGGAATCTTATATATTTAATTTCATGCATTTAAAAAACATTATTCTAAGAAGGGGCAAATAGACTTCAGAAGACTCAATAAAGTAGTCCATGACACAAATCAGGTCAAGCACCCTTATCCTTACAGGTCATTTAGACCAGTAGCATCAAATACATGTGGCCCACAGACCCATGTAGCCTGCCACACTCCAAAGTATGCTGAAACCAGATTAAAATATAATTGGGAAATATTTAACAAAATAAAAATACAATAAAATATAGATAAAATATATTTTAAGACTAAGTTAATATGTATCTGCAGGGATTCTTACATATGGATTGGTGACCCTTATTTGAACTTGATACCAGTGATTTAGTTGAAACCACTCTTTTGTCTGTGAGTACTTAAAAAAGTGTAAATATCTGTTCATACATATATAGGCATATATTCATATCTACATATGTATAAGATATTTGTAATATATGTAATTTAACTTTTTTGTACTTAACTATCAACAAAAATGAAGTTTTAATATACAAAGAATAGAAAAAAGAGATTATATATGGATATACAATAATTGTGTATAGCTTGTATTTTTTAAAAAAGTTAATATTAGAGTTAATATGATATTATCAATACTGCCCTTATTGTCAGTGTCTCCTTTGAACTTCCCTTCTGATTTTTTTCTGCTGTTAAAAAAATTCATTCATGCTTCTTTCTCCCTTTTTATTTTTTGCATCACTATCCTCCCCCACCCAAGAATAAAAAACTTACCCTTATAACAAATAGCTATAGTCAAAAAAAAAAAATTCACACATTGGCCGAGAGTTTTGAGGAAAGACAATGGGTTCAGGTTTGTGTATGTTGAATTTGAAATGTCTACAATATTACCCACTTGAAATGTTCAAGAGTCAATCGGTTTGGTCAGGAGAGAGACTAGGGTTGAATGTAAAGATCTGGGAATCACCTGCATAGAAATGATAACTGAAACCACAGAATCTGATGAGGTTACTAAGTGAGGTAGAAAAAAGAGGCCCAGGATAGAGCATATGAGGATACTCACATACTCACAGTTCAGTGGTTCCATCATAGATGAAGAACCAGCAAAAGAGAGAATGAGCATTTAGACAGAAAGGAGTTCTCCAGTTCTCCAGGCTGAAATGTAAAAGTGGGGAAAGGAATGTCTGTTCCTTTTACTTGGGAATTCATTGACCCTCTGAATTTGGTACTTAAGGAATTAATTTTTGGTCTTTTTTTTCTTTTTGGAGGACAATTGGGGTTAAGTGACTTGCTCAAGGTCACACAGCTAGTTTTTGTGTTAAGTGTATGAGGCTGGATTTGAACTCAGTTCCTCCTGACTCCAGGGCCAGTGCTCTATTCACTGTGCCACCTAGCCTCCCTGATTTTTGGTCATTTTAAACCTCCAAATTAATTGTTATAAAAGGTTACACAGACTTTGAAATTTTGTGCATTCGTTGGAAAGATTACTATAGTGGGAAAAAATTTCTGAACCCCACTTTAAACTGAGGAGAAAGTTCAGCACATGCCATCACATTTTTCTAACTTTGCTACATTCTGCATTTTGGTTTTACTAATAGGAATTCTTCATAGTCATGATTTTGTTGAATATGGCTTTGTTAGGTTACTATCTGGTGGGATGGAAATTTGGGTTTTAGTGTGATTCAGATTGGACCTACGTTATCATTTGGGGATGAAATGCATTATACTGAGCATATCTAGTTGGACTGCAAGCTCAATATGAGTCATCACTATGATGTGGTAGCTAAAAACCCTCATGTGACCTTGGGGAGCATTAAGAAAAGTAGAGGTTCCAGGAAAAAAGAAATAACCATCTACTGTATTCTGTTCTAGTCACACCACACATGGAATAGTGCAAGCATTGACTATCTGGAGGTCAGCATGGTGAAGGGTCTGGGGTCCATGCCAAATGAGGAGTGGTTGAAGGAACTAGATATATTTAGCTTAGAGAAGAGACACTAAGGATTTTGCTATTAGCAGGGTTCAAGTAGTTGAAGGGCTGCCAAGATACTGGCATGATTTGCCATTTCCTTCTCTAGCTCCTTTTACAGATGAGGAAACTGAGGCAAACCAAATTAAGTGACTTGTCTAGGGTCATATAGCTAATAAGTGTCCGAGACTGAATTTGTACTAAGGTTTTCCTAACTCCAGACCTGGAACTCTATCCACTGCACCACCTAGCTGCCCCATGAATTGTTACTTTGCCTCTTTTTATAGTCTCCATGATCTGTTTTCCTGAAGGGATGGTTGCACCATCTGCAGGCTAACTCTGTGCCATGTTTGATGGGCATTTAAAGAGTTCTAAGTTCATTTTAGGTGAGATAAACTTTAAATCAAGAAAGTCCTGCCTTGATAGCAACAAAAACCTTCCTTCTCCAAATACTTACATGTCATTTTCCCTAAGATTCATTATTCTCATTGAAGTTGGTGACTGATGCACGCATGATTTCCTCCATTCCAAACAGTTAGAAGGTAATAAATTGATGATCAGAAAGATATCAGAAGGCTTTTTAACAGTTAGCAGTCTCAGGTGCAGAGATGTAGGGCAGTAGGTCAGTGTAATTTAGGAGAGTTTGTCAGCATATGACACTAGCAGGGTGTTATTTTCCCAGAATTTATGTGTTGACAGGAACCTCTCTGGCTTCCTAGTCTAAACCATATAAGAAAGGATATGACCACTCAGCCTTTGCTTGACGAGCTTTAAGGATAGGGAATCAATTATCTCTCTTTTAAAATTTTTTTAAAGAAAACATCTCCATGTACACAGCAGAAATAGAGGATTCAATATAAAACAATAACTTTCCATATCAAAATGTTTACTTTTTTTGGGTAAAACCTACATAATAAATACTATACATTGTTTTCAAAGTTACCCATTTTTTTCTGTGCCTACTTCTAGGTTTTCGTTTGTTTTCTGCTGTGCACTTTTTATTTTATTTTTTTTTCTCCCTCCCTCCTCATCCTACTCTAGAGAAGGAAACAATTAAACAAAAATATATAAAAAAATAGACATCCATATATTTATATAAATTATATATATCTATACACACATATACACATGTATAAGACCATACTATAGATTTTTATTTGTCAGTCCTTTCTCCAGAGGTCAATAGCATCTTCCTTCATAAGTCCAAGTCTTTCCATGTTTTCCTAAAGTCTACCAGCTCATTATATCCTATATCACCGTATTATTCTATCACAATTGTATATAACTTGTTTAGCCATTTCCCAATTGAAAGGTGTCTATCATTTTAGTAAATCTGATAGATGTAAGATCGTACCTCAAAGTTGTTTTAATTTGCATTTCTCTAATCAATAATGATTTAAAGCATTTTTACATGACTATATATGGTTTTGATATTTTCATTGAAAAACTGCCTATTCATATTCTTTAACCATTTACCAATTGGGAAATGACTCATATTCTTATAAATTTCACCAAGTTCTTTATATATTTGAGAAATTGGCATTTTATCTGAGAGATTGTCTTTGAAAAATTTCTCAATTATCTGTTTTCCTTCTAATCTTGGTTACATTGATTTTATTTGTACAAGAACTTTTAAAATTTAATATAATCAAAACCACCCATTTTACAACTCACAACTCTCTGTATCTCTTGTTTCTTCATATATTATTTTCTTATCCATGGGTCCAATGGGTAATATGTTCCATGCTCTTCTAATTTCCTTGTGACATCTCCATTTATATCTAGGTCAGGTATTGTTTTGACCTTATCTTGGTACAGACTTAAGGTATGGGTTTATGCCCAATTTCTGCCAGGCTGTTTTCCAGCTTTCCCTATATCATCTATATCTATATCCATATCTATGTCTATGTCTATGTCTACATCTACATCTACATCTACATCTACATCTACATCCATATCCATATCTATATCATCTATATCTATATCTATCTATTGCTTTTTGGAGGAAGGAAGGCTGGGCAATTAGGGTTAAGTGACTTGCCCAAACTCACACAGCTAGTAAGTGTTAAGTGTCTGAGGATGGATTTGAGCTCAGGTCCTCCTGACTCCAGGGCCAATGCTCTATTCACTGCATAACCTAGCCGTCCCCCTCCAATATATTTTTTTAAACCAAACAATGAATTCTCATCCCTAAAATTATATTCTTTACATTTGTCAGACACAAGGTTGGTTTAGTCCTTTACTGTGTATTTTATGTCTACTCTGTTCTGCCAATCTACTTTTCTATTTCTTAGTATAAGATAGTTTTGATATTTGCTACCTTATACTGTAGTTTAAGATCTGTACTGCTAAATCTCCTGCTTTTACTTTTTTCCTTAGTTTCATTGAAATTTTTCACCTTTTGTTCTTCCAAATGAATTTCGTTGTTATTTTTCTAACTCAGTAAAATATTTTTTTAGTAATTTAATTGGAATGGCATTAAATAAATAGATTAGGTGGGAAAAACTGTCATTCTTGTTATAATGGCTTTGCCTACCATGAATAATAATTATTTTTAAATTATTTAAATCTGGCTTTATTTGTATAAAGAGTGTTTTATAATTATGTTCATGTAGTTCCTGAGTCTGTTTTGGTAAGTATATTCTCAGGTATTTTATACCATGTTTCCCTGATAATAAGACCTATACCGAAAATAAGCCCTCCCCTTACTGTGTAAGATTCCTCTAAAATAATCCCTCCCCCGAAAATAAGCCCTATTGAGATTGCTACTGTAGTGAAGGTGATCCCCTGCGCTACACGCTACATTACGGTACCCTCTGTATGCACCCTCCCCCCCCCCCCCCCCGTTCTTCCCCAGTGATTTGCTAGCTGGCTCCATTGAGAGCAGTGCTGCGGAGGAGAGCTGAGGCAGGACAACATAAGCCCTCCCCTGAAAATAAGCCCTCTGGTGGTTTTCTTTCCAAAAAAATTAATAAGACAGTGTCTTATTATCGGGGAAACATGGTATTGTCTACAATTATTTTAAATGGTCTAAAACAGTATGGAGTAATATTGAAGACACAAAGTATAGTTTCCTTGTTTTTCTCTTTTAATTAATTCTATTTTAATTTTAACTTTGTCTGATGACATGATTGCTACCCCTGATTTTTTAAAATATCAGCTGAAACATAAATTCTACTCCAACCTTTTATTTTAACTCTGTGTGTACCTCTCATTTAAAAAATATTCTTGTAAGCAGCATATAGTGGAATCCAGATGTTTATTCCATTCTATTTTCCATTTCTTCCATTTTATGAGTAAATTCACCCCATTCACATTCAAAGTTTTACTTTTCAAAGTTATTGTTACTCATTGTATTTTTCCTCACAGCCCTATTGTCCTATTTACCTTGTCCTTCCTCACATGTCTAATTTATTTCTACCCACTACCTTGCCCTCCTATTCCTTAATCTACCTACTGAGAGTCCTTCCCTTATTCTTTCCTCCCACCCTCCTAATTCTTAATCTACACACCCTTCTAGAAGTCCCTGCCTTATCCTGTCCCCTCATCCTCTCATTTCTTTCTAAATTTAGAAGACTTTTATACCATTCTAGATATGTATGTTGTTCCTTCTTTAACCCATTTTCAATGAGAGTTAGGTTCCAGCACTACCAGCCCTCCACCCTCAATTGCTTCTTCTGTATCAGTTCTTCCTTTCACACCTTTTTGTGTCTCCCTATCCAGTATTATCTTTTAGATTTACCCAATCATATTCAGCTCAGTCCAAGTCTTTCTTTCAAAATGCCCAAGTAATGATGAAAGTCATAAGAGTACTGATAACATTTGCACATATAAGAAGTAAATAGTTTGAACTTATTGAGTCCCTTAAAGTTGACTTTTAATGTTTAACTTATATTTCTCCTGGATCTTATATGCCAAATTTTCCATTAAGTTTTGGTCTTTTTGTCACAAATATCTAAAAGTCTTTCAGTTCTTTAAATACCCATTTTTTTTCTCCAGTTAAGATTATACTAAAGTTTGCTGAGTAAGTTTGACCTATGGTCTTTCAACACAGAAGTTACAAGGTGTTATGTGATCTTGATTGTAGCGCCACTGTATTTAAATTGTTTTTTTTTCTTGTTGATCACAATATTTTCTCATTAATCTGAGAGCTTTGAAACTTGGCTAAGATATTCCTGTAAGTTTTCCTCCTAGGATCTCTTTCATTGGTGATTAAAGTATTTTTTTTTTTCTATTTCTGCTTTACTCTTAATTCTAGAACTTCAGGGCAATTTTCCTTAATACTTTCTTATTATATTGTAGAAAGTCAACTAACTGGAAAAAGGGGAATCAAAAAAAATTTTTTTGTAGCTTTTAAAAAATGTTTTAGTTTACGTCATTCATTTCCACAAGATTTTGAGTTACAAAGTTTCTCCGCACTCTCCCCCTACTCACCACCCCAAAACAACGATCCCACTGAATATTCCCTCCTCCAATCTGCTCTCTTCTATATCTTCCCCAATCCTCCTTCCGACTTTCCAGTAGGGCATGGTGGATCTCTATGCCCCAGTGCCTATATACGTTATTTCCCAGTTACATGTAAAATAATAATAATAATAATAATGATAATAATATATATATTTTTAGACATTTGATTTTAAACCTTTGAATTCCAGATTCTTTCCTTACCTCCTTCATCACCCAACCTTACTGGGAAGACAAGCAATTCAATATAGGTTGTACATGTGTAGCTATGCAAAACATTTCCATAGGGATATTTGTGAAAGACTGACTATATTTCTCTCCATCCCATCCTACCTCCCACTTGTTTGATTCTCTACTTTGATCCTGTCTCTTTTCAAAAGTGGTTGCTTCCAACTTCCCTTCCCCCCAGCCTGCCCTCCTTTCCATCATCCTCCCTCTCATCCCCTTCCCCCCTACTCTCCTGTAGGGTGAGATACCCTATTTAGTGTGTATGTCATTCCCTCCCTAAGCCCAATTCATTGAGAATAAGGTTGACTCATTCCCTTTTACCTTCCTGTTCTTCCCCTCTATTGTAACAGTTTACCCTTGCCTCTTCTATATGAGATAATTTACTCCATTCTATCTCTCCCCATCTCCTCTCATTATATTCCTGTCTCACCTCTTAATTTCACCTTTTAACTATCATCCCTTCCTATTAAACTGGTCCTGTACCCTCTATGTATACCTGTACACATATATACACATACTCACATACGTATTCATACACCCATATACCCTCCTATATGGACATTTATATGTATGGGTGTGTGTATGTATATACACATTTCTATTCCCTTCAACTATCCTCATACTGAGAAAAGTTTCATAAATTACAATGATCATTTTCCCATGTATGAATGTAAGAGGTTCAACTTTGATAAGGTCCTTATGATTTCTTTTCCGTGTTTACCTTTTCATGCTTCTCTTGCTTCTTGAATGTCAAATTTTCTCTTCAACTCTGGTTTTTTCATCAAGAAAGCTTGAAACTCCTCTATTCCATTGAATGACCATATTTCCCCCTGCAACATGATACTCAGTTTTCTAGGTAGGTGATTCTTGGTTTTAATCCCAGCTCCTTTGACCTCCAGAATATCACATTCCAAGCCCTTTGATCCCTCAGTGTAGAAGCTGCCAGATCCTGTGTTATCCTGATTGTGTTTCCACAGTATTCAAATTGTTTCTTCCTGGCTGCTTGTAATATTTTCTCCTTGATCTGGGAACTCTGGAACTTGGTGATAATATTCCTAGGAGTTTTCTTTTTTTGGATCTTTTTCAGGAGGTGATAGGTGGATTCTTTCAACCTCTACTTTGCCCTCTGGTTCTAAAAAATCAGGGCAATTTTCCTTGAGAATTTTTTGAAGGATGATTGATAGACTCTTTTTTTGATCATGGATTTCAAGTAGTCCAATAATTTTTAAGTTATCTCTCCTGTATCTATTTTCCAGGTCAGTGGTTTTCCCAATGAGATATTTCACATTGCCTTCTATTTTTTCATTTGTTTGTATCTGTTTAATAGTATCTTGATTTCTCATAAAGTATCTAGCTTCCATTTGCTCCAATCTAATTCTGAAAGAATGATTCTCTTCAGTGAGCTTTTGAGATTCTTTTTCCATCTGACAAATTCAGGTTTTTAAGGCATTCTTCTCCTCACTGGCTTTTTGAGCCTCTTTTGCCATTTGAGTTAGTCTATTTTTTGAGGTGTTATTTTTTTCAGTCAAGTCATTGACTCTCATTTTATAATTTTCTTGCATCATTCTCATTTATCTTCCCAATTTTTCCTCCACTTCTCTTATTGTTTTTTTTTTCCCCTTTTGGAGGGCAATTGGGGTTAAGTAACTCGCCCAAGGTTACATGGCTAGTTTTTTGTGTGGGTGTTAAGTGTCTGAGGCTGGAACCCAACTCAGGTCCTCCTGACTCTGGGGCCTGTGCTTTACTCACTGTGCAACCTAGCCACCTTTCTCTTAATGTTTTTCAAGATCCTTCTTAAGGCTATGGCCTGTAAGCAGCTTATTCTTTTGATGGAAGCTTTTGGTGCAGGAATTCTGACTTCATTGTCTTCCTCCTGTTTCATGCTTTGATCCTTTTTGTCCCCCAAAAAGGAGTCCAGAGTCGGATTGCTGTGCTTGCCTTGCTTCCCTTGTTTGCTCATGTTGCCACTCAATTACTTGACTTTTGAGCTTTTTGCCGCAGTAGAACTCTGCTGCCAGAGTGGGGAGCTTTGTTCCATATTGCTGGGGTTTTCCCAGCTGCTGGAGCTATTAGTTGGGTGCCTTCTCTGAAGCCACCCCACGCTCTGGCAAACTGGTCATACCCCAGGATCTCCACCCCAGACCATAATCCAGATCCAAGCAGGTTAAAGCAAGAGTCATTACTCTTCATACCAGATGCTTGGTTCCCCCTACAATCTGCAGGTCAGGAACTCTGAAGCAACCACATGGCTGTGGCTGCATGGCAGCAGCACCTCAGCCGCTTCTTGCCCTGGGTGCAAAGGCTACCCACACTTCCGAATTCCCAGGTCCAAAGTCCACACTGCACTGACCTCTCACTTTGTCCTTAGCATCTATGGGATGATAATTCTGCAAACTGCCACAGCTGCTGGTGATCTGAAGTCCCTCCACCCGGTGGCTGGCTGTGGCTGCCCTAAGGCTAAAACCTCAGGCTCACTTGGGGCTTGGCTTGGTTCCCAACAGGCTAAGCTGGCCACTTCTTGCCAGTCTGCTGGGCTGTCATCATTGGGAGGTTAGCTTCTCTGTGTCATTTTGTCAGTTCTGTAGCTCCAAAGTTTGTTCTGAGTCACCTTTTACATGAATTAGAGGAGGTGGAAGCAGGAGCCCAGTGGAAGTCCTGTTTCTACTCTGCCATCTACTCCTGGGGAATCAAAAATTTAAGAAAAAAAATAACTCCTTAAAAACTAGAAATGGCAAGAGAAACTAATGACATTACAAGGAACCAAGAAGTAATAAAATAAAACCAAAGGTATGAAAAATAGATGAAAATGTGAAATATCTCTTTAGAAAAACAATTTATCTGGTGAACAAATCAAATAAGAGTTGTCGGACTACCTGAAACTTATACAACAACCCTGTGATATAGGTGCTATCATTATCCCCATTTTACAGTTGAGGAAACTGAGGTAAGCAGAGGTAAAATGACTTGTCCAGTGTCACACAACTAGTAACTGACTAAGGCTAGATTTGAACTTATGTCTTCCTGACTTCAGGACTTCTTTGCGCTATGGTACCACCTAACTGACTAAATATAGAAAGAGATTGCTACAAATATATTTTGCCTGGATTTTATTAAACCTTTTGATAAATTATCTCATACTATTTTTTGTGTAGAAGATGGAGGGATGTGAATTCAGTGATAATATAATTAGATAGATTCAGAATGTGTTGGATGTCCGATGTCAAAGAAGAGTTGTTAGTAGTTCAAATCACAGTGGCAGGCTGACTCCAGGGGATTAGAAAGAACATTGGATTTGGAATCAGAACACATCTGTTCAAACACTGGTTCTGCCCCTTACTTCCTATGTGAATTGGAGTAATTTACTTGTTCTTTCTGGATATCATTTTTTTCAAGTCCCATGCTCTATCCACTGTACTTTAAATTCTGTCTGCGGTGATTCATTTCATGGTGTCTGGTTTGTGGTTTACATGACCTTTATTATGGTATGTAGAAGGATAGGTTTGCTTCTTAGAATTCTCTCACTGTAGTTGCTAGCCTTCCTCATCTTGACTCAATGAACAGTAGATTGGGGAGTCAGGAGTCCTAGGGTTCCCAGTTTTTTCTGTGACACCAAATCTGGGTTTCTCTTTTCTCCTCTATAAAATGAGCGATTGGTCAAGGTGGCCTCTAAGGTCCTTTCAGACCTGACAGACTATGAGTCTGGGACACGTGAGCTATATTGGACTTCATTTCAGCTCAATTTCAGTAAGAGCTGAGTCAGTCTTCTCCTATAACTTTTGACAAAGCACTTATACTTTCTGGGGTCTCAGTTTCCTCTCTCATAAAATGAAATTGGGTTAGGTGATGAAACAACTGGATAATACAAAGCATCCCTGAGGTCCCTTCTAATTATAATATTCTATTGTATTACTTTGAGGGCTGGAGGAGAGGAGAACATGGCAGACCCTCTAACAACACCTTACTCTTTGCTTCAGGGGTTATTATTCTATCATCTCTTGTAACCCATCATCTTGATTTCCAGTATGAAGAAATTATTGGCCTAATTACCTAGTTTTCAAAAATAATCATGTGAAAGACAATTAATTAGTTAATTAAATAAGCATTTATTAAGACAGGCACTGTGCTAGGTGCCATTGAGACGAAGACAAAAAAATGAAACTGTCTTTGTCCTCAAGAAGCTTATATTTTATTGGGTTGAATTAAATTAAGTTGATTGAGCAACCCTCTCCTCCCATTACAGTTTGCCACCAGAGGGCTTCCTTACTTAAACTGGATGTGCCCTGCCCAGCAGTCATTCCTTGTATCGGAAGGGCTTTGTATTCTCCCACAGAGTACTGCCTACTTCCTCAACCTCCCCTCTCTCCTATCTTGCAACACTTAATTTGAGAATGTGGTTTGCTCTGGATGAAGTCTGTAGTGCAAAAATTTCTTAGCTATGATTCTCATTGAGCCCATACCAAATGAAAGGTAGAGCTGCTGTAACAATTTCTTTAACCTTATTGCCTTTATGTCTCATTTTTCATAGTTCCTCCACATGTGAATGAAATGTTTCCTTGAGCTTTTCTTGATCTTTTTTGTGGTTAGGCCTTCTCCATGACAGGAAGCCTAGATAATTTACAGGTTTCCCCTTCTAGAATATTTTCACCAGTTTGACCTTTACTGCTGCAGAAATCAGACTTGACCTTAGGCATGCACATGCGAAGGTAGCAGGTGCTACCGGAACAGGGGCTGGTGATTTTTTAAAACAGTGCCAGGCTCTGCTTCTATTTCCATTATTGGAAAAATGGGGGAAAGATGGCCCAAGTGGAAGACCTGCCACAAATAGGCCTGGAGGAAAGTTGACAAAGCAAGAGGATTGCAGAAGGATAAAACTTGAAAGAAATCTAAAAGTGATATAGGACTTGGCTTAGCCCTTCTGTAGAGGACCATGAAGGCGAGTTCTTTGGCCTGAGCAAATGAGATGATCTATGGTATGTAAAGTGCTTTGTAAACCACTTGCACTCTAGGTTTGTTACCTTTTGTCATCAGCTATTAAGCAAGAAAAGAAGCATGGTGACAAGTAGCCCTATATGTCTTGTCTTCCCTCTACCAGCAGCAGATTAGGTGGACTCTTCTTGCAGAATTTATGGGAGAATATGGTCAAGAGCAGCGAGGGGTGGCTGCATGTGACCCTGTAGGTCCTCAAGTGCAGCCCTTTGACTGAATCCAAGCTTCACAGAATAAATTCCCTTTATAAAAGGATTTGTTCTGAAAACTTGGACTCAGTCAAAAGGCCTCACCGAGGACCTAGAAAGCAGCTACATGTGGCCTCAAGGCTGCAGGTTCCCCACCCCTGGTGAAGTCATAAAGGATGAAAAAACATGGATGAGTTATGATCAGTACCATTGAAAGGAATATCCACATTAATGAGATCATGAATCTACCAAAAATTTAAAAGTATGTTTAGTGTTGAATTTTGGACATATGCAATAAAATGTAGAGACAAGGCAAGAGAGAACAGGAGAAAAAAGGAAAGTGAAGGAAGGAAAGTGAAAGGCATATACATGATAGAAAAAGAAGGAAAAAATTGTAGAGAGAAAAAAAGAATTACAGAGTAGAAAGAAGTAATAGGTGGTTGGATGACAGAGAAGACCTAGGAGGAAAGGAAGAATGAATTGGCAAGTTTGTAGAGTGTTATACACAGAAATAGTCCCTCATAAATGTTTGGGGAAGGAAAGATTGATGGAAGGAGCAAAGGAGGGAAAGAGAAAAGGAAAGAAGGAAGTAAAGAAAATAGGAGAAAGATATTGAATTAGTATATTATAACATTTCCCTCTATTAATCAAACTGAAATGTCAAGCAAAAGAATCAAAATATTCTATATTAATGTTTTCTAAAAGAAAGATGGAGAAGGAGACTGGAAAGAAAGGACAAGTAGGCTGGGTGGGGAGAGAGAACAAAGACAAATTCTGCCTATGTACAAATGAGGTACCTTTCACTCTTTTTTATTTATTAGTTTTCATCCACATCAAGCTTGATTAGGCTATTATCACTCAGTTCTTCTTGTTGATTACATTGGTCATGTCCACGTTTTATTATAAGGCATGAGCAAGACTGGGGCAGATAGGTGATACTATGGATAGAATGCCAGGCCTAGAGTCAGGAAGACATCTTCCTGAGTTCAAATCTGGTCTCAGACACTGTGACCCTGGACAAGTCACTTAACTCTGCTTGCCATAGTTTCCTCATCTGTAGAAAGAGCAGGAGAAGGAAATGGCAAACCACTTCAGTATCTTCGCCGAGAAAACTCCAAATGAGGTCACAAAGAATTGGACATGACTGAAAAATGATTGAACAACAACAGCAAAGAAAATATTAAAGATATACACATATATACATATACATACATAAAGATATGCATATTATGTGTATGTGTATGTATGTATATCTTTACATATCTTTTGACTTTTGGAATATTGTATCCAAAATCTCCTCTCATTTAGAGTAGAAGCTACTAGGTTTTGTGTGATCCTGACTGTGATTCCTTGGTACTCAAAATATTTTTTTCTGGGGTGGAGGAAGTCACTTACTGTTGCTTCTCATTGAATTTTTTTTTAATTTTTCTTTTTTTTTTGGAGGGCAGTTGGGGTTAAGTGACTTGCCCAAGGTCACACGGCTAGTTTTTTTTGTGTGTGTGTTAAGTGTCTGAGGCTGGACTTGAACCCAGGTCCTCCTGACTCCAGGGCCAGTTCTCTATTCACTGTGCCACCTAGCTGCCCCTCTCACTGAATTTCTTGATCATGATTGATTTGCTGCAAATGTCAGGGTCTTGCTGAAGTGAGTGTGAAGAAGCTAAGCTTCTTCAGGTCTTGGTTCAGGAAACAATCTGGCTAGAAATCTCATTCATCTTCCTTCTTGCATCAATCATTAATTAGTAATCTTCTGGTTTGATCCCAAGGTTTGAGTAGAAATTATTGATTTTGAATTGTTCTTTTGGTTAGAAATTCCCAAAGAATGTCCACATAGCTTCAAAATTCTAGCTAGTTTTACTTAAAAAGAAAAGCCATTTCAAGAGCTTTGTCCCAAACTTTGATGTCTCTAATGATACAAACCTATTTCCAATTTATTGAGAAAGAAAATATTAACCAATCTTTTCAGTTCTATGAAATATAAGAATTCTTTCATCTTTTCCTTTCACAGGCAGAAATGGAAAATGAGAGAAAAAACATCATTACAAGAAAGCACATTTCTTTTTTTCAATTTCTGAATCCCTGTCTTTTTTTCTAAGCTCAGTTTGAATGTTTCCTCTCCTTCCATCTTTCCTGCTCCCTCCACTCTCCATACTCAACATTTCCTCATACTCATTATCTGCATACACTGGAATTCAAGTTCCTGAATGGTGGGAAAGGTTTTATTTTATTTTATTTTATTTTTAACTCTAGCAAGAACCTTTTATACTGTTTGGGCATAATAGGTTGTTGTTGAAGTGCAAGTCTGGTTGCACCATATATAATCTAACTAGCAAAACCAAACAAACAAAAGGCAGTTTTTCACTACCAAAATTTGGGAACATAAAATGTGATCAAGAAGATAATATAAACAATTGCCCAATGGTGAATGAATAAAAAATTATTTATTAAATGCTTATGTGTCAAGCACTGTGCTAAGCTCTAGGATAGAAATAAAAAACAACAACACTTTTTGCTTTCAAGAAACTCACAAATGGGGTATGAGACAATTCAGGATTAAAGGGCCTAGAAATCTGAAGAATGCAGCAGTCGGTTAGATGGCAAGGTTCAGGGGTCCTTAGGATATATAAAGACATGTTATCTCCTGTCTGCAATAATCATGCTTTCATTGATTATCACATTACTCTAAACAGAGGACATTACTAATGGAAACATATTTTCTGAGCTCTTTTTTCAAGTAAAATAATGACCAAAGAAATTTTATGAACAAGATGTTGTCTTGTCCATGAGTCAATGTGGGTAAAGAGATGATTTAATATATGGTATGGGCAATATACTTACTTTTAAAAAGATAAATGGGGGGTATGCCTACCCATGTTTTTCTCCTAAGACATTTATCTATAGATTCTCTACTTATGTAAATTTTAGGGAAACCCTTAAAATTACAGAAGATGTGTCCTTTTATAAATTTTTGTTGACTGTTAATTTTATTTCAGCATGGTAGACTAAACTAGAAACTGAATTTTCAGCAACCCCAAACTATGTCATTGGGCTTCTCAGAACCCCAAATTGCAACACTTTCAGGTCAAGGAGAAAATATTGCAAACAGCCAGAAAGGAACAATCCAAATATCATGGAGCCACAGAAAGGGTCACACAAGATTTAGTAGTTTTCATGTTAAAGAAGCAGAGGGCTTTCCTCTGTTCCTTCCTTCCTTCCTTCCTTCCTTCCTTCCTTCCTTCCTTCCTTCCTTCCTTCCTTCCTTCCTTCCTTCCTCCCTC
>NW_027187376.1:17521205-17528346 GCF_028583685.1 Petaurus breviceps papuanus | reverse complement strand
TCTCTCTCTCTCTCTCTCTCTGTCTCTCTCTCTCTCTCTGTCTCTCTCTCGTTGATCTAACTTCCAGCATTTCATTTCTATATAAATAATTCCTAAATCTATAAGCTTAAAACATGGCATAGAATTTTGTTGGATTAATGTTAATCTTACATTCAGAAACCATTTTCTCCCACTTTTGAAAACCATGACATTTATCAGTTTTCAGGCTTTTGATGTCATTCCCACTGCCCATGATTCCTCGGAGTATCAATGATGTTGAATAATAGCATTTTTACATCATGCTTTAAGTTTTACAAAACGCTTTGCAAACATTATTTTTACCTTTACAAAAACTTTGGAAGTAGGTTCTATTATCATTCTTACTTTATTGATAAAGAAACTAAGGCAGACAGATTGAGTGACTTGCCCAGGATCCCATAGCTAGAGTCTAATGTTGAATTTGAAATCAGGTCTTTGCAATTCCAGTTTTAGCATTCTATCCAAGGGGTCACCTAGTTGTCTGTAGACATTCCTATCTTTAACTACCCTAGAATTTAATCTGTCTAGAAATGGAGCCTTAAACACATTAAAAGTTCTAAGTTTCTTCTTAATATCTTGTCTCCTGGGGCGGCCAGGTAGCACAGCGAGTAAGAGCATTGGCTCCAGTGTCAGACTGACCTGGAGATCGAATCCCAGGCTCAGACACTTAGCACCCACCGAGAAACAGCTGGCCGTGTAACCTTGAGCAAGTTACTTAACCCCAATTGCTTAGGGGAGGCCAGGTGGCTCAGAGTAAGAGCACTGGCTCCAGTGTTGGGATGACCTGGATCAAATCCGGGCTCAGATACTCAGCACCACACCCAGAAATAACTGGTGGTGTAACCTTGAGCAAGTTACTTAACCCCGATTGCTTTAAAAAAAAAATCTTGTCTCCTATTCGAGATTATTTTTAATGTTTCCTTCCTATTTCAAATTTCTCTTATGATGTTTCTTCTAACACCATCAGCTTAAAAATTGATTTCTTTAAGACAGAATATGAAAAAATATAAGAAGTTTTACCTTCTCTGTTATGTTTTTCAAGCAATGAGCCTAACTTTTTCTTGATCATCTTGCTCAGAACACAGCTAAAGAAGCTTTTCTATTGTCTTTAACATATTTTTTTTTTGGTAAGCCTCATCTGATTCTCAACCTTAGCTTTCCTAACTCCATATTTATAGATTTGTGTCACTTCTATTCAACCTTGGCTATGTTCTTCCTTCCTCCATATACTACATATGTTTTTTCTTTTTTTCTAATCTGAGCTCTCAGAGAGTTGCCTGTGAAGCCACATTTCCCATTAATTTCTCTAGATGGCTCCCTCTCTTCTCTTTCATCAGAATTACTTATGATTGTTTTTACCAGAATTAGATTCTGTCCCATCAGCGTCATGCTCTAATGTCTTGTAGTGGCATGGAGGTAATTCTGGACTCTTAAAAGCTTTGCCAGTGGAGTACGAACTCTGGACAAGTCCTATTAAGTAAGAAAAACACTAAACATCATGATATTCTATCTCCGAACTTGATGCATTTTCACAAGCCATCCTCCACACCTGGAATGTTCTTTCTCTTCTTCTTTATCTCTTGGGATTCCTAGCCCCTTCCTGGTTCAACTCAGGTCTCATCTTCCATATGTGGTCCTTCTTGATCCTCTACTGATTTATCCTAAGTGAGATTGTTGTGTTCACTTATCTGGAAAATTCATTTCTCCCTCTTTCCTCCCACTTCTCATCAACATAATGTAAGTTCCTTGAGGGGATATTTTATTTTTTGACCTTATAACCCTAGCACTCCACACAATGCCTGGCACAGAAATATAATCAGAATTACATTTTTTGGAGAATATTTTCACCCTCTTAAGTCCAGTTCCCCTTTCTAATCTTTGCCCAGGAAATTATACTTCTCTTTTCTTTTATTATGTACAACCTGCTTTCCTAATGCCTAGGACATATGTCTCAGTATTCCCAGCTTTTGCAGTTATAAAGGTCAAGAAAAGGTGGTTGCTTTTTCCCAGGGTTCCCTTTATTTCTATATTACCAACCTTTTCTTCTCCATTCTTTAGAATTGTGAGTAACATTTTCTTTCCCTGTCTCCTTAACTTTCTGAGAGGTGGCATTATTGGGAAGATAAGTCAAGAATTAATATCTTTTTTAGCAAAACAAAACTATAAAAATTTGTCTAGGTCAGCAAAATTCCCCTTGCTGCTACCTTTTGGCTCTTTGTCAGCTTTTTAAACTGTATTAGGGAACCATTGCTCATATACTCTATTGGTCTGGACAGTCTGTAGCATTCTAGAATGAAATAACCTCTCTCCTTTTATCCTCACTGTAGCAAATATTGGTTATCATGCTTCCTTGTTCATGTTTATAGGCTTCCATGGTATAGATAGACCTATGCCCTCTTTTATGTGACTCAATTACAGGAATACTTTGGACATATTGCAGGTTCAGATTCCAGACCACCCCAATAAAGCAAATATTGTAATAAAGTGAGTAACAAGAATTTTTTGGTTTTTCAGTGTATATAAAAGTTATATTTGTACTTTTCTGTAGTCTATTGTAATAGTAATGGAATTAAAAAATCTCCCTGTATTGGCTTGGTTTTTGGGTTTAGTGTTAAAACCCAGAGCTTGTGAATCCCACTTGTGGGATGGACTTGTTGATGTGAAAAGAGAGTGCTGAACTGGGAGGAGCTGGTACCATGGATTTAAAGAGAGGCTCAAGCAAAGAGAAGCCCAGAGCAGAGGGAGGGGCAGAAGTACTTTTGGGAGCAACATTATGGAAGATTGCTGAGGGCCAGTTTGAGTTGCCCAGGAGTTTTGAGAGCTGCCACCTGGAGCTGCCAAGGAGTGAGGAGACAAGACTGTGATGACGGTATTTTATCTGTCTGTTCTGATGTGGCTTTGCCAGATTCGTTCGCTGGTGAAGGACAGTGCTGTTGTTGCAGAGGCTTTTGAACCTTGCTGTTGGTTCAGGGATCCTGAGACTTTTGTGCAGACAGAGAGTGAATTGACGTTGTTTTGCCAGATTCCTCTGCTGGTGAAGGATAATGCTGTTGTTGCAGAAGCCTTAGAAACTTGCTGTTGGTTCAGAAGCCCTGAAGAAGGATTTTCTTGTTGTATGTTTACAGAAATCCTGGAAGAGGGTCT
This sequence comes from Petaurus breviceps papuanus, assembly GCF_028583685.1. NCBI lineage: Eukaryota > Metazoa > Chordata > Mammalia > Diprotodontia > Petauridae > Petaurus > Petaurus breviceps. Next base: position 17,525,184 of record NW_027187376.1, on the reverse strand, counting down.
TGCTGATATTTTCAGGGGTCCTGAGACTGTTCTGCAGGTAGAAATTGAATTTATGAGGACACTGGCAATGTATCTTGTGGCTTTGTTAAGCTTTGTCTCCCCAGGAACAGAGATTGCTGAGAACTTGCCTTGGGTCAAGATGAAGAAAAGACCTCTCTTCGGGTATTAAATGCTGTGATGATATCTTAATCTTGCTGTAGCTCAGGGGTAGATGGCCTTTGTGCTCTCTACTACCCCTTTTGAGAAGGTGCTTGGCATTAATTGATGATAATTGTTATTCAGTTGTGATCCAGGGGTGGGAAACTTTTGACTTTTTTTTGTGCTCTGTGACTGACCAAATGAATGTACTTTGTTTGTGATTGGAAATTAATCTCCATTTGAGAAGAGGGACTTTGTGATTGACTAAATGAATGTTCTTCCCAGGGCTGGAGTAGTACTTGGAAATTATTGAATTACACTTGGTGAATGCTGTATTTTGATTTTCTCTTTTCTGTGAATGTTTTGCCTTGATTTGTCACTGAATAAAATGAAGAGTTACTATGCTGGTATTCTGAACCTTGAAAGTTGCCTTTGCTTGTCATTACATCTATTAAGTGTGAAATTGTACTATGTCTAAAAATAATAGCACATAGTTAAAAAATACTTCATTGCTAAGTAAGCATCTTCTGAGTCTTAAGTGAATTGTGATCATTTTATAGTAGAGGGTCTTGCCTCCATGTTGATGGCTGTTGACTGTCAGGTTTGTGGTTGCTGAAGGTTGGGGTGGCTATGGCAATTTCTTAAAATAAGACAACAATGAAGTTTGCAGCATCAATTGGCTCTTCCTTTCACTTAAACACTTAGAGGCCATTGTAAGGTTATTAATTGTCCTAATTTAAATCTTATTGTTTCTTAGGGAATAGGGAGACTGGAGAAGAGGAAGAGAGAATAGAAACAGGCAGCCTGTGGAGTAGTTAGAACACAGACAACATTTATCAATTAAGTTCACTGTCTTACATGGGCATGGTTTGTGGCAGCCAAAAACAATAGTGACACCAAAGATACTGATCATAGATCACCATAGCAAATATAAAAAATAATGAAAATGTTTGAAATACTGTGAGAAATGCCAAAATGTGACACATAAACATGATGTGAGAATGTGTTGTTAGAAAAATGATGCTAACGCAATTGCTTGATGCAGGGTTTCCACAAATCTTCAATTTGTTAAAAAAAAAGAAATCTACAAAGCAAAAGAAAACAAAGTATACCTGTATTAATATTTTGGAAATAGGAGGTCAGAGAGGACAGAGAACAATAATTCATTCATTTCTTCTTTCTTTGTTTATTTTTGTTGCATGGGTTTCTATCAACAAAGGATTAATCATCTAAGGGGCCAATTTGCTAGTGATGTGCTTCTCCATTCTGAGCTGAGGTGATCCTTGTATGGTAGACTCTGTCTGTGTCTGTGTTATGGGAGTGGGATTTTAAGCTCTTCCCTGCCCCCTAGGCCCTTTGATAGGCTTACATGACTCTGAGAACCTTCCTTGATTTGAAAATATACTTTGCCCCCTATTAGTCTGAATGTGGTCACCTGGAGCCTGTGTCGGAAGTATTGCTTTTCAGGAATGCCCATGTCTTGGTGATTTGTCATCAGGCAGTAAGTCAAGAGGGTTGTGACATTCTATGAGCCAGGAGAAGGCCATATATACCCTAATGTGAAATTTTTTTTGGGGGGGCTCACTTTGAGAAGAGTTATGTGATTTTACCAGACAAGACTCTGGGCAGCTGTTGAGCCCCCTGGTTTTGAAAACCCAGATGTTGGTGCTTCCCTCTCTGTTAACTGTGACTAGGTATGGATGAAATGGTCAGACAGCTGGAAGCCTGTCTGCTGAATTGTTTCTCTGTCTGCTTATAACTTCCGTCTGTATACTCGGAAGTTCGGGGTGCTGACTTTTTCCCCTGAACTAGACAAATGGTATGTTTGATTTGATTAAAGCAAGATTGTTAACCCATTTTGAGTTGCTTTCCTTTAGAAAAGCAGATCTAAGAACCTGTATTGGCAGCCAACCTGGGGATGCTGAGGTGCTTGCTGCTACAGTCTGGGTCTGTGTTCAAAGCCTTTCTAACACTGAAGAATTGACCAGAGCTTCTGCCATGGTGGTGTAGTCTTCATGAACCTGGGGTTATTTCTACCCCATGATGAAGCATGAGAGTAGGATTTTATACATCATTTTTAGCTCAGTGCAGTATAATTCTTACCTATTGGAAATGAGTTTGGCCAATCAATGGGTAGTAAGTGGCAGAGATAGGATTTATTTCTTCTGACTGCAAGGCCAGAGCTCTTTCTTACTAAAGCACAAATAACTCAATACTGTTTTAGGGTGATACCTGCTCACCCTCCCCAAGTACTAAAGTGCCTAACTTGTCACCGTGTGGAGTTGTTATAGTATTTGTCCTTCATTTTTGAGGAGGACCATGGCATCAGGGAAATGATGACATGACTTGCAGTTGACTTTGATTTGAGTGAGGGAGGGCTATGTAAGGTCACCAACTTCACTTTCACCCTCAGCCATCTGGATTCAGTGACCTTGATATTCATCAGGATCACTGGAGATGACCCAGGATGCAATGGGAGATCCTGAGCCTTCTAGGCTAAGACTTTTGCAGGTACTCACTGAGAGTGAGTTAATGCCCATTCAGTGAATAGGCCTCTTTAAGAAGGGAGTCAAGGGAAGTCTGGACCATAATTCTCTTTTCTGTCTCTCAAGATGGCTGACAAAAAGCCACCCAAGGAAAAGAAGGTCAAAAAGGAAAAAAAAAGAGAACAAAAAGGAAGATGTAGCTGAAAAGGTCAAAAAGCCTAGAAAGAATTGCAGTCGGAACCCAGTCCTGGCCTGAGGGATTGGTAGATACTCCAGGTCTGCAATGTATTCCTGGAGAGCCATATACAAGTAGAAATACGCTGCCCCAAAAACCTGGATTGAAAGGAAGAAGAAAGAAAAAGTGCCTGCTACTATCTCAAAGCCTGTGGGTGGTGACAAGAATGGAGGAACTCATGTGGTAAAGATTCACAAAATGCCTAGGTATTACCCTACTGAGGGTGTGCCTAGAAAGCTGCTAAGTCATGGCAAAAAGCTGTTTAGCCAGCATGTGAGGAGACTTTGAGCCAGCATCCAGCCAGGTACCATTCTGATCATGCTCACTGGCCGCCACAGGGGCAAGCGAGTGGTTTTCCTGAAGCATCTGATTAGTGGCTTGCTCCTGGTGACTGGACCTTTGACCATCAACCGTGTTCCTCTGAGAAGGACCCATCAGAAATTTGTCATTGCCACCTCTACCCGGGTTAACCTTTCAGGTGTGAAAATTCCAAATCATCTTGCTGATGCTTACTTCAAGAAGAAGAGGCTCCATAAACCTAGGCACCAAGAAGGAGAGATTTTTGACAAAGAAAAAGAGAAATACGAGATTACAGAGCAGTGCAAGGCTGATCAGAAAACAGTAGACTCTCATATCCTACCTCAAATCAAGAAAATTCCTCAGCTCCATGGCTACCTGTGTTCTGTCTTCTCTTTCTCCAATGGAGTTTATCCTCACAAACTGGTGTTTTAAATGCAGTGCAGAGAACACTTATTAAAATATTTGCAATAGCTTAAAAAAAAAAAGAATGGAGTCAAGGGATGGCCCCTTTAATTAGAAAAAGAAAAAAAAATCAAGCTGGGAGGGTGAGACCCTGAGGCTTGCTGTTGCAAAGAGAAACAGTTGCTGTAGATCATCGACTCTAAGCCAGGAGAGCCCAAAATATAGCCTTAGAGTGAATGTCAATGGCAACTGTGTGGAGTAGAATAGGACAAAGGTGGAGGTTGGTCAGATGGAACTGAAGAGTGACAGGAATGGTATTCAGGGATAAATTCCCTGCTTTTCTTCCACCAAATAACATGTTTGAAACAACGTATCATTCTTCAGTCTCTCTCTCTCTCTCTCTCTCTCTCTCTCTCTC
>NW_027187376.1:17510497-17521105 GCF_028583685.1 Petaurus breviceps papuanus | reverse complement strand
TCTCTCTCTCTCTCTCTCTCTCTCTCTCTCTCTCTCTTTCCTTTTTGACAATCATTGAGTAGACTGCAAAGGATTAGAATGTCATTTTTTTGATGGGGGTAAATCTCATCAGAGCATGATCTAAGAAATCTTATTTGTTTCATATAAAAGGAAAATTTTTCACTCTCTTCAGAACATATAAACTCCAGCAATCAGAAACACATCTCTTATTTATTTATTTCTTGGCTTACCAGTGCCATACAAACTGAAACTTAATTGTTTTATATGCTAGAGGATGTTATCAACTTATTTTCAAACTACTAATGTTTTGTGTGGTTTCCTCCCAACAGTCTCTATTCCTATATATTGATAGTGTTAAGTAATGGCATGTAAGTAGAGTATGGCTTCTGGAACAGTTAAGAAGCTATAGCTGTGTGAGGGGTGCAGGAGAGGAGAGTTTCCTTTATCCTTCTTTCTCCTAGTCTCTGTATGCTTTGCTCATATCAGGACAATGATAGGGAAAGAGTTGATGATATGAGTGCTCTTCTATGATATGGAATATAAGAATAATGATAAGCACTACTACCATTTATATTGTCTATTATATGCCGTGAAAAAGTTTGGGAGATATATTATCATAGGCGATTTTGCTTAAAAGTGGTTCCACAGCACAGATCTCTAGATGTGATATGATGGTGAAGTTCAGTCTTATCTAAGGTGGTTGTGGATGTTATTGTAGAGGATACTGTTGGCTGGGCAATACTTATCACTGCCCTCTTCTTCCTACCCCCTCTCCTTTGTCTTTGGATTTTACTATGTTTTTTGCTCTTTCTGTAATTAGCTCTTTCTTTTCCATCTTAGTGGTGAGATAACCAATGGCCTTTCAAGTCCATATGCTCCTTTGCTTCTTTATGGAGTTCATATGAAATTAAAATTGAAGAGTACAACCATAATAGCTCAGAGCCCCCAGTTAGGAGCATTTCTAATAGGAGCATTCCTAATAGATTTTCTGCCCTAATTTGAATCTATGTTTATATTTAGGTAACCCATTTTCTCTTTATGGCTGAAGTAGCAAACTTGTAGTCATCAGAAAAGTTGAGAGTAAAGAAATAGATAGAGTATATTATAATATCTGTTGATGGATAAGCACATGGAAAGTAAGTGGAATGAAGAGCAGAACTTTTTTGGAAACTTCCCTTCGTTCTTAAAGAGGACAATATAACCAGTAGTTTCAACCCAAGACTTCTGCTCTGGACTGCCTAAAGAGGCCAATGGCCTTCCTTGATCTCCCACTTCTCTACCACAACTCTGTCTTTTTTTAGTTTGTCCTTTTACCTGCTGCCTCTGTCCTCCTGATTCTTTCCAGTTCTTGAAGTCCCTCTTCTTCTTTAATCTGTATAATCTATAAATAGAACCATAAACTCTTTTTTAGACCTCTGTATAATCTATAATTAGAACCATAGACATTTACATCTTAGAGTTGGAAGAGATCTAGGTAATTTAGTTCAAATTTTTGCCTTGTGTGGAATTTTACATGATTTAACAATTGCTTGAGTACCTCCTTTGACAGCAGGAATGCATTCCCTTTTTGGACACCTAAAATTGTCAGAGGATTCTCTTTTTTTTTAAAAATGTCACATTGTGAGATATGATGGAAAGAATACTGGATTTGGAGTTAGTGGACCTGGGTTCAAATCCCACTCTAAAATCCCTTCCAGCTCTGTTATTTTATGTGAGAAATTGAAAGTAGGAGGGAGGCAATGGGTAGAGAGTGAGCAAGAGAGCGTATAAAGTGTGTGATCAGTGATATGTTCACAGTATTAACTGAGTCCCAACCAGAATCTGTATTTAATGTCTTAGAATTTCTTATATTTAACAAGGGCTATTTCCATCTGTACTTCAGTATAATTGTATACAGCATATCCTTTATCAGTGGAAGAGCTAGAAAAGGGAAAAAAAGAAATGATTTTTTTCTTTTTTTGTCTCTGTGATATAGAAGGCCATGGAATTGACTCTTCATGGTCTTCTGCAACCCAGATGCAGAGACCAGGATGTTGGGGAATGGCTGCATATGTGGGAGTATGTGTGTGTGTGTGTGTGTGTGTGTGTGAACATCAAAGATTTACTTAACAAAATTGTTGGTCAAGTAGAGTTTTAAAGTGAAATAAACTGTTGGTATTGCAAACCCTGTGTAATGGATTATAACTTAAAACTTAATAGCTGCAGGCAGATGAAAGTCTTTAAAGTGAGACCCCATTGCTGTGCCATTAAAAAGCCATTTAAATTCACAAGTGTCTATGAATCCAAATCGCTCTCTAAACTTCAATGAGTGCACTTTGGAAAGTCTTAATTATCTAGAGGACACGTGAGCCACAATACTGGTCTTTCTACCCAGGGTTGTGTCTACAGATTAACCAACAATCAAGGGAAGGGATGAATTGGTCTGACAGGTTGGATTAATTCCTACCTTTGAGTCCCTGCTGGACCATCTCCAGTTATCCTGATCTATATCTGGCCACTGGACCCAGGAGGCTCTGGAGGAGAAAATGAAGCTGGTGACTTTGCCCATCCCTCCCTCACTCAAATCCAACTTAATACAAGTTACGTCATCAGCTCCCTGATGTCATGGTCCTCTGAGAACAAAGGACAAAACCACACATAAACTTTGAGTCCCTAGATGACCTTGTAATCGAGCCATAAAATAAGAATGCTCATCTAGGTGTCACCTTAGTTTATTGTAAACTTAGAATCCTTGATCAGTTTCTGTGGACATCAGTATGAGCTGTGAGTGGTACTAAGAGTAAATAGTTCCTCCTTACAAAGAATTTAGAATCTAAAGGGGAGGAGTGTATAATTCAGTTCAACAAACATTAGCACCTACTATGAACAGGGTACTGTGCTAGGTAGTGAGGACACAAAAATGAAAAGTGGCAGTTTCTACTCTCAAGTGGCCTATAACAATAGATGCTTAATAAATGTCTATTGATTGACAATCTAACAGAGCTAAGAAAATACAGTCATCATCTAAGGTGTAAGCCCTGTGCGCAAGAGGTAAGACGTCTTCACCAACTACCAACGAAGTGGCACCAATGGGACAGGCAAACCAGTCTAGCTAAAACAGCAAGATACCTTGAGGAAGAAACAGTAGATGGCATGTCCCATGCAAGTAAAACCAATGATACTGTCTCCAATACCACTTCTTCTCAGACCCTGGTAGAGACTGCTCAAGATCCTGAATCCAAGAGCCCTAGAAATAGCAATCCCTCAAACCATGGACTCTGCTTAGAGCCAGGTTCCTGAGGAGAAGGGGTCCATCTTCCTTACTGCCACCAACACCAACTGCTATTCTACTGCCACCAATGGGCATCCCAAAAATAGCAGCACCTACAAGACCATAACCTTTGCTCTCATCTCAGTCTCAGCTAGCATCATCCAGGGAAGCAACAATTGTACAGTCTGCACTGATTCTGTAACCACAACTACCAAAGAACCAGAAAAGATAATTCTCACCACTAAAGACCTTGAGACTATCAGATGATTTAGCATTAGAAACAGAACTGGTTTTATCAGTGGAAATGACATTAAAGAAGATGTATTCCCATAGGCTTTCCCACAACATGGTAAAGAACATGGATCTTTTTCCATCTGACTCATAGCTAAAACCTCCCATAACTATTGTTTTTCTCAGAATTTAGGCTTCTTGAGAGCAGGGACTATCTTTTTTTTTCTATTTGTATCCCCAGTACTTTGTATAGTGTTTTACATTTAATAAGCACTTAATAAATGCTTTTACATTCATTATTTAAACATAAAGACACATTATGTTTACTGGTGTGTGAATGAAAGGTAATGGGTTCAGGGGTGGGGAACCTGTGCCTCGAGGTTATATGTGGCCCTCTAGGTGCTGAAATGAGACCCTTTGAAAGTCAAAGGGCTGCACTTGAGGACCTAGAGGGCCACATATGACCTCAAAGCCACAGGTTCCCCACCCCTGACAATGGCTGAAGTCTATTTTCTGTTCATTCTAGAAAATCTTTTCTCCAGTAGCCTGTAGAATTTATTATACCAGGTCTGAGATTGAATAGAGAGTTAGAGAGACTATATCTTCCACTTTAGGGTTTGGGGTTTTTTTCTGGAGGGAGAAAAACAGGGCAATTGGGGTTAAATGACTTGTCCAAGGTCACAAGCTAGTAAATGTTAAGTGTCTGAGGCTGGATTTGAACTCAGGTCCTCCTGATGCCAGGGCTGGTGCTCTATTCACTGCACCACCTATCCATCCCAACTTCAGGTTTTTAAAACTTAACTTACAATGTAGTTTTTATTCAAATAGTACGTATTTAAAAACTTTTATAAAATGAAATTTTCTTTAAAGATCAAGCAAATACAGAAATCACAAAGATTTACTTCCAACACCTGGTGGGGGCACATTCTCCTTGTACTACCTGGGTAATATAGAGAGAGTGGGCTCAAACTTGACACAATTTTTTTACATAGCTTCTACCCCCACCAAAATTGCTTTCAAATGTGTTGCAGCTGCTGCATTTATCTGCGTTTCAATGGGATCAAGAAGCTTTTTCTGTACTTTACTCTTTACTGTGATGTTTCTAGCAAATCTTCAGCTCCCAGACCTCCAAAGGTCACAGAATAGTAGCTGTCTCCAATCTCCTTTACATCAAAGGATAGAAAAAACCCTAAGAGATAAAGAACCCAAAGGCCATGTATCATCTTCTTCTGTTTACAGCATTGTCTCGCTCACAAGAATCAGTCACTCCCTATTGTTTGATATGTCATTCTAGGACTAAGGGGAGGCTTATTGACCTGGACCTTAAGATGAACCCTCTCTCTGTCTCTGTCTGTCTGTCTCTGTCTCCATCTCTCTCTGTGCATGCGTGTGTGAATGATTCAGTGGCAGGAGGAGAGAGAATGCCCAAATCTGACCAAAAATAGCTTCAATGGATTTAAGGTTGATGCTCTCTCTGCTGTTATTGCCTAAGAAGTGGACACAGGATTAAAGAATCACAGAATTTCAAAGTGAGAAGTGACTCATCTGTCATCTAGTACAAACCACACCCAATAATAAATCCCCATATGACACACCCTACAAGTGCCCATGCAGTTGCTTGAAAACCTCCAGTGATGGTAGAACCTAGTAAGTCTGGAATCAGGCTGTTCTGCTTTGGGATCAATCTAATTATTAATGACTTTTTCTTTATATCATTTCTCAATTTGCCCCTTTGCAACTTCTAACTATGACTATTGATTTTGTCCTTTGGGTCTAAGCAGGCCAAGTCTAAATCCTCCTTCCAAGTGACAATCCTTCAAATACTGTGTTTTAATTACATTCACATTCCCTATTATATTCCCCTGGTCTTCTCTCCTCTAGGTTAAACATACCCATTTCTTTTGACTGGCTCTCAGAATCTTAAGTTTTGGGTTTGAACTCCTTTAGTGATGTCTTAGATGAATACCTATTACAGTCCAAGGAGTTGACTGAGGACCATCTGTACTTAGGAATTACAAATGTCTGATGTTTTTGTCCTTTATGACTTTCTGCCTAAAGGCATTTAAGTGAGTGACAGAGGTGAATCTGCTGTTCCATTCCTGAGTATTTCTCATGTAAGTAAGCCTAACACTTTTCAGTATGAAATTTCTCATGTTTTAATTCTAAATAAAGAGAGGATGTTCTTGGAAAGTCTGAAGGTAATCAGAAAAGTACTTTTTAAAAGCAGAATCTTAGAAAAATGTCAAGTTTTTCATTTTGGAAGACTAATAACCAGCTGTTGTCCACTTACAACTCAAAGTTTGGTTTTAATTAATTTTTCATATTATGTCCCTCCCTTCTAGCTACATTAATTTATTTTCACTTCTAGTTTTAACATCTAATCCCTAAACTCAAAAGTGCATCTACCCAGCTAAAGTTTTAACTGGGTCAAGTTGGCTGAAATGCAATTCATTTTTGTCAACATGTTTCACAAAATTGACCTAAGTTTCAAGAGCGTAATGAAACCAAAAGGTGGGGGAAGTTTCAAGTATAGTCTCATCTCAATTTCTACTGTCTGCTCTTGGAAAACCACGGTCTGGTTTCAGCCCCACTCATCTTGGATAATCACATGAAAAAGCAGTAGGTGGGAAACTCCAGTAACACATGGAAATCAGTAGCATCCTTCTAAGAACAGGCTTGGCAACCCAAGATCTCCTCCTGAACAACAACCAAATGAATGTTGTTACTTTCAAAGGATGACCACAGAAAACATTTCAAGGATGCTGCCATTGCTAAGAACTTTGGTAATTTTCTTCAATTCCTTTGACACATTCCTGTGAAAGTCCTCAAAAGCAGCAAATCTTTTTTCTTTTTAGTATGGCTCTGATCTTTGTGAACAGTGCTCATTAGCAACAGAACTCATTTGAAATGCAGTCTTTGGAAGAAGAGGAGAGAACCAACAGATTAATACCATTTTGGCATTAAAAAGTAAGCCATGATTACAGTGATACAGTGAACAGATTACTGAGCCTGGAGTTAAGAAGACTTATCTTCCTGAGTTCAAATCTGGCCTCAGACATTTACTAGCTATGGGACTCTGGGTAAGTCACTTAACCCTGTTTGCCTCAGTTCCACCTCTGTAAAACGAGCTAGAGAAGGAATAGGCAAACTATTCCAGTTTCTTTGCCAAGAAAACCCAAATAGGGTCATGAACAGTCAAACACAACTGAAAAATGAGTGAACAACATAAAGAAATGAAATTATTTTTCTCTTAAGTCTTTGATTCAGAAGACAGTTCTAAAAAAGTTCTCAAAATGGGTTGAAAACTGGAAGCATAGTTACAATAAGCATGTCTATTAAGGTGACTAATTTAGATAGTTGTAGTTAGTCCAGAAAAACCTCCATCTACAAATCATCTGGCCCACTTCTGTTTCCCTAGGCTTTCCTGATTCATGAAATGAAATTGGACCAAAGATCCACAACCATTAAACCTGGGACGTCTTAGTTTAAGATACGGAAAGTCTGAGGAGTAGCCTCTTGCAAAAGTAGCACGGAGCCCTTCCTTCTGTCTGACTGCCCTCTCATGGAATTCCTGCCCTGCACTCCTTCTATATCTTGTTCTTGTCTTGCTCTGGAGGTATTAGTTGGATCCAGGGGCATGCTAGTGAACGTTTAATAACCAGCTTTCTAGAGGAAAAATGTATGCATGATGAACTTTTATGTTTAATCTGAAATAATGACACTTTTTCTCAAACACTTTGAGTATAGACAATCAATAAAAAAGCAAACCCTGATTTGTAATGTTTTCTGATTTCTGAGGTGCAAATGCTCATACTGGAAATTTAACAATTAATTTTTGGGAGTCAATACAAGCACACCACTGGTTGCATCTTTGGTGTATGTGGATCGATGCACTGTCCCACCTTTGTGAGATAACAGCTGCTACCCAACTTGTGAGAATGGATGCTGCTACCCTTATCCACTAAGCTTGTTGGTACTCTCTCCTCCTTTATACCCCCTTAAGCTATGTGAATTTCCCACAACTGGCTTATCTAACTCTTTAACATTCTAGTAATGGACCTCAATATAGATATTTAAGTTCTGGCATGTCAAAAAACAAAAAAAAATATGTATTGTCATAACCATTCTACCACATGAAAAGATGCAAATGATTCTCTACCAGTAAGACATGAATTTGTATGAGTTTACATGGGTAATGGAGTATACTGAGCTCTTCATTATCTTCGCTAGGCTCCCACTGGCTACATATTAGAGACAAGACAACTCCCACCATGTTTATAAGTAGAACATGGAAAGATCCCTTTGAGGGGACCTAACCCAACCCTTTTATTTTATGAATAAGGAAACTAACTGTCAGAGAGATGAATTACATTGCCTGAGTGCACACAAGAAATAAGATATCAGAGCTGGATACAAATCCAAGTCATAGTAATAGATTTAGTTAGCCATGTAGGAGTCCCAAGGATCCCAGTGCCCTTATTTTACAAATGAGTAAAATGAGTTCTGGAGAATCATGTCCAAGTGGTTTTCTCAAGGTACCCTAGTGTTTAAGTGGCAAAAATTGGATTTGCCTCTAGGTTTTCTAACTCTGAATACATCCATCAAGCAATCCACTAGCTTTAGCACCTCTCTGGTAGTAGGGACTGCAGTTGTGACCCACTACTCCTGCTTTTGTGATCTTTTAAAAAAATTCCATTTTTATTTATTCTTTCTTTCTGTGTGTGTGTACATACATACACATATACCACCATACAAATGCATGTATTGCTGTTTGTCCTTCACTTTCAAAGAGAATCAATGACATCACAGGTGATGTCTTGACTTGTGCGTGAATTGGATATAAGTGAGGCAGAGCTGTGCAAAATAGTCAACCTCATTCTCTCTTCCAGAGCCATTGAAGTCCAGTGGCAAGATAAAAGTCAAGAAAACTGGTGACGGTCTGGGATGCACTGGATGCCCTTTTTATCTCTGACGTCTGATGAAGCTCTAAGTACCCCCATAGTGCCTGTTTCATCTACCTTCATGGCCATTGGAACAAATTGTTCTCAATCACCCATTCTGCTAGGGTAAGCCTTCATGTGCTTGGGGTAGACTCCCCCCTAACTCACTAATGACTTTGAAGTTCATCAGATTGCATGTATGCATGTGCACACAAGTACACATATGTGCACACGTGTGTAAATAAGTTTACACATGGAAATGTATATAGATATACATATGTGTATGCATATGTGCATATATACACATATATGCATGCACACACATATATACACTACATATTGCTTTTTTTTCCATTAGATTGTAAGCTTTGCTGGTACTTAATTTGTGGCACTTTAGTATACTTTTAAGATCATAGATTATGAGCTGAAAAAGGACCTTAGAAGTTAAAATGTCCAGCTCCCTCAAGGTCTGGAGACTTGCCAAAGTCCCCCAAGCTATAAGTGGCCATCAGAATTAGAATTGAGGACCTTGTACCCAGATCCACTGCCCTTTCCACAGTAATGCACTGCATACCTACTGTAGCTTTGAGTACTACTTTTCAGTCTCACTCCTTTGTCATGTGTTTGTAGCAGATCTTTGGTCTGAACCAATTAGCCGACAGGGCTAGAGAACCTGTGACCTCAAAGGCCACATATGGCCCTCTAGGTCCTCAAGTGTGGCCCTTTGACTGAATCCAAACTTCACAGAACACATCTCCTTAATAAAAGGATTTGTTCTGTACAACTTGGACTCAGTCAAAAGGCTGCACCTAAGGACCCAGAAGGCTATGTGTAGCCTTGAGGCCACAGGTTTCCCATCCCTGGTAGAGTTTCTGAACCTGAAGATGAGCTGTCTGTCTGAACAGTTTCCTCCAAAATGCTGTTTAAATATGTTCATTCTAAAGAGAAATGTTCTAAACTGAGGACACCTTCCCCAACCCTGCACACCCTTCCTGGGCCACCCTTCTGGCAACACAAAGCCTTCCTTCAGTTGATATCAAATATAAGACAGCACAGTCTCACTGTTGGGAAGATCCATCTGCCTACCATATTAGTGTTAGGTCAATAGAGACATTGTGAACCTGTCTGATACTTAAGAAAGCTACTTGATGCTCAGAAAGATTCAGTGGTGGTCACCTAGCCAGTGTCAGAGGTAGAGTTTAATCCAAGGTCTTTCTAATTCCAGGGCTAGCCTTCTATTCATGAGAAACTGGGTGCTGCAAGGAATAGAGCTCTGCAAGCAATAGAGCTCTGGACTTGGACTCAGGAAGGCCTAGGTTTGAATCCCAGACACTGTCTAGTTGTGTGACTGTGGATAAATCACTTAACCTTTCTAAGCCCTGTGTTTGGAGATAATAACAGCACCAACCTCACAGAATTATTGTGACGTTTAAATGTGACAATGTACATAAGGCACTTTGCAATACTTTAAGTGCAATATAAACAGCTGTTAGGTGGAGAAGTAGTTGTACCACAGGAGAGGGAGAGTAGGTAGTCTTGTAGTCAAGTCCTGGGTTCAAGTTCTGTGCCTGACCACATTAGCCGTGTGTCTCTGGGCAAGCCACCTGGCAACTGATTCTAATAATAATAATAACAACAACAGCTAGTATTTATTTAAAAATTGGGATCCACACAAAAATCCTGGGAGATAGGTGCTATTATTATCCCCATTTTACCTATGGGGAAACTGAGGCATATGACAGTTAAGTGATTTGCTCAGGATCACCTAGACAGTAAGTGCTTGAGGCCAGATTTGAACTCAGGTATTCCTGAGTCCAAAGCAAGAATTCTAACTACTATATCACCTAGTTGTAAAAGAAGGTGCTGATCTGCATCGGTAAAGTGAGTTTCCTCACCTGGGAGTTACCTCTATCAATGAAATCATAGGCCCAATACCTATCCTACTCTTTAAGACTATACTTTATAGATGAATGTTTCTGACAGATACCCCTGGAAGGAAATTCTTCACTACAGGCCCCTTTCACTTAGAAAAACACAGGTCTTCATGAGAGAGAGAAGGTGGGGGGAGGTGCGGGGGGAAAAATGGAGAGGGCGAGGGAGAGAGAGAGAGAGAGAGAGAGACAGAGAGAGAGAGAGAGAGAGAGAGAGAGAGAGAGAGAGAGAGAGAGAGAGAGAGAGAGAGAGAGA
>NW_027187376.1:17498970-17510097 GCF_028583685.1 Petaurus breviceps papuanus | reverse complement strand
GGGGAGAGAGAGAGAAAGAGAGAGAGAGAGGGAGGGAGGGAGGGAGAGAGACAGAGAGAGAGACAGAGAGAGGGAGGGAAAGAGAAGAGAGAAAATCGGTTGGGAGGGGAGGAGAGGGACAGAGAAAGAAACAGAGGGGAGAGGGGAAGAGGGGGAGGGGAGGAGAAAAGGGGAAAGAAGGGGAGAGAGAAGAAAGGAGACTTAAAAGAGCTGCTCTTATCGAGAAGTTCTCATTTGGTTTAAGGATCACCTACCAGAGGGCGTATCAAATACACCGATCTCTCACTTATAAAGTGTTCTAGCAGAGCATGTGCTTTCTCTCCACCATCTGCACTATTCACTCATCTGCTTCGTGTTTATCCATGTCAATGTTGCCTGTTTTAGTAGAAGGAACTGCACCCATTTATTTTGTCCACTGTATTGTGTTGAATTCTGAGAAGAAACACTCCCAAGAAATACATTTTGGGACAATTATGATGATTTAACCTTGGGTACCATGGGAAAGTTCTATCTTTTAGTACAACTTCCTCATTTTAGAAATCAGGAAACTGAGTCCTGTAGGATTTGAGTGAGTAGCCCTAGTTTCTATATATAGTGGCATAGCACATCCCCTGACTCAGTCAACTCCTCCTTTCAATACACCAGGTTGCCACCAAAGGCTCTCCATCCTTCCCTTCTCCTCTTAGACTCTCTAGACTCCAGACTTTCACCTAGTCTTTCTTGATCCCCACCCCTAACAGCTATTCTCTCTCCTTCCAAATTACTTTGTAAATATTTTATATTTAGTATTTATATATTATGCAAATAGTATAATATATAAATATATACATTTTATACATATTGTATTTTGTATGTATATTTCATATATAGGTATATATTGCTTCCCCTGATAGAAAGTTTGTTAAGCACTGGGACAGGTTCATTTTGTCTTCATATCCCCTAGCACAGTGCTTAACACATAGTAGGCACCTTATAAATACTTGTTGATGGATTAAGTGGTAAACATTGAGAGGCAGGGTTTCCAGGAATAATGAGACAATAGTACCACTCTATCTGCCCCAATCAGACCAGATCTGCAGTATTAGGTTTGGTTCTGGGATCTACGTTTTAGTCAGTACTTTGATACTGAAAGCAACAGGGATAGTGAGAGGTCTTTAATTCATGACTTATGAAGACCAGTCAAAGGAACTATAGATATTTAGCCTGGTGTGCAGTGGAAAAAACACTGGACTTGGAATCAGAAAGTATCATCTTAATGAGTTCAAATCCAGCCTCAGAGATTTACTAGCATGTGACCCTGGCCAAGTCACTTAATCCTGTTTGCCTCAGTTTCCTCATCTGGAAAACAAGCTGAAGGAGAAGATGGCAAACCACTCTAGTATCTTTTCCAATGGAAATATTCAAACAAAAACTCTTGACCACCTCTCAATTGTGTTACATTTTGTGGGGGTATGTATTGAATTAGATCATAAGATCACAGGATCATAGATGGAGGACCAAAAAGCGCCTTAGAAACTTCTTAATTCAACCCTCCATTTTAGAAGTGAGTAAACTGGGAGCCAGAGAGGGAATGTTGAGATCCCTTCCAACTCTGAAATCCTGTGATTCTGTAAATTGAGTGTTATTATTATGGAATAGAGTCAATGGGAGAGACTTTTTATCTCTTTGCTTTCATGCTTTAGCCCAGAATTTTAGAAACACTACAGACTAGGTTGCTTCCTTGATTCATTTCTT
Source organism: Petaurus breviceps papuanus (assembly GCF_028583685.1). NCBI lineage: Eukaryota > Metazoa > Chordata > Mammalia > Diprotodontia > Petauridae > Petaurus > Petaurus breviceps. Next base: position 17,508,363 of record NW_027187376.1, on the reverse strand, counting down.
CTCATTAGCTCCTCTCTTATCAGAGACATTTTGTAGAATACAATGTGTGCACTTTGAGGTTTTGTTTTTGAAACTTAAAAGCTCTTGAAGGTGACACAGTAACCTGGTGTCACTGCAGTGATGTTTGAGAGATACATTGCCAAACAGTTGGCAATAGTGCATGAAAGGATGCATCAAATACCCTGTCATTGACAAGATAATTTAGGTCTCCCTGAATGGCAGTCACACACTTAGTGTTCTACTCTTTAGAAAAACTTTTAAGCCAGTTGGCTTCCTCATTTGTACTGAAACTACTCTTATTAAACCATAGAGGATCTGTAAAAAGTTCTTAATCATATCTTATCCATTACAATCAAACGTGGTTGCTATAGATAAAATGCTCTTTCTTGGTAAGAAAATACTTCCAAATATGGACTCTCATTTTTGATAAGCTTATCAAAAGGTTTTTAGAACTCAAGTTCCAAAAACTCAAGTAAATTTCACCCATAAGCAAATCCATTTTCTTTTATCTTTGATTAATTCTGTCAGAGAGGTTGACTTCTTTTGAATATATGGAAATAATCTTTTATTAAGAGTTTCAGCTTTGACTCTTCCTTCATTCTTTACCTCCTTATGTTTCTTTTTCATCTTTTTCTATTTTTTCTTTACTTGTTCTCTTTAAATAAAAGCCTGACTTTTTTCAAAAGTTCTACTTGTATAGAGTACATTTTAGTGAAAAAAAACAAACCTGATTCCTTATACAATATAAATGATGTTCGTCTCTGCAGGCATTCTGTATGTCTAAATAAGTATCTGGATATCAGCCTTATGTTTAGATGTTCAGTCATAGCAAATGCACATAGGGTTGGGGGGGGAATTTATTTTTTATTTTATGAGGGGTAGAAGGGAGTAAGAATTTTCTTAAATATATATTATATGCCAGTCATTGTGCTAAGTACTTTACAAACATCTCATTTGATCCTTGAAACAACCCCATGAAGTAGGTGCTATTATTATCCACATTTTATAGTAGAGGAAACTGAGGCAGGCAGAGGTTACATGATTTGCCCAGGGTCACACAGCTAGTAAGTGTCTAAGACCAGATTTGAACTTGTGTCATCCTGACTCCAGGCCAGGGCTCTACCAACTACATCACCTTGCTGTCCCATGAGAAAACACCGCAGAACCAATACAATGTGCAGACAACATGAAGGAAAGAGCTTGGAGTCAGTAAACCCAGGTTCAAGAACCACTCCAACACTTACTTGCTGCTGTAACCTCTGTATACCTCATCCCAATCTTTAAGGTGGACACAAGAATACTTTTTATCAATTATCTCACTGGGTTATTTGTGAGTACAGAGCTTTGTAAATGGCAATGTGTTGCTTTGTAGAATTAAAGAATTTCAGAGCTTTATGGGACCTTGTAACCCAAATCTACTTCAAACCTCCCACTAAGAAGAAAGATTCCTTCTACAAACATAACCAGCAAAGTGGTCAATCAAACTTTGGTTGAAGTCTTCTGGTGAGATGGAACTCAGTACATCCTGAGGCAATGCTATTTAAAGTAATCTTTGTTTATAGTAAACTAATTTAAATAGTAGATGTAAGCTTATTTTGTTTTTTGAGAGGGGAAGGTAGGGCAATTGGGGTTAAGTGACTCGCCCAAGGTTACATGGCTAGTTTTGTGTTAAGTGTCTGAGGCCAAATTTGAACCCAGGTCCTCCTGACTCCAGGGCCATGCTCTATTCACTGTGCCCCCTAGCTGCTCCCTAGAATGTCCGCTTCTTGACCACAGGGGCTATATTATTTTGTATTTCATTCCCGTCATCCAGCACAGTGCCTGACCATACAGAAGGCACTTAAAAAATGCTTATTGATTGATTTGTTCAAATAGCTTATATAAATATGAAGTCTTATTAATATGAACATAATGGAGGCATTCAGGAGACCTTCAACTCAGTGACTTCTCCTGGAGCTGAGCATGTTACCTTAGTTCTAGGGAAAGTACTTGGTTCTGCAAATTAGATGGGGGTGGGGGGAGCATTCTCCTCTGACTAGTATAACACTAACACCAATATAAATGCCAAGTATATCTTTATTTTAAATACGTGCTGTTTGGTTTTTAATTATCTGAATGTTTGTATATATAAGTACTCAGCAAATAGGGGTAGGTGTATCCTGGAGAATTCTCATTTCTAGAGTATCAATGGAAATGATAGAAAATTGACGATGACATATAGACAGATAAATAGAATAGAAAATTGGAGTCAGAAATGTGCAGTGAGTCAACTGGGTTTGAGAAGATGGTGATTAATGTGAGATAGAAGAGTGGAAAAAAACACTTAATTGGGAGTCAGCAGAATTAGATGTCCACTGACTAATGAGATAGTGTTTATAAAGCTTTTTTTTTTTTGTGGGGGGTGGGGTGGAGTGCAAACTTTAAAGGTCTTCCAGTAACTAGCAATTTCTAACTGTACCAATGGGGCAGGTGGTTTCATGCAGAGGTCCCTCTCAACTCTCTATGATCCTATGATCTCTCTAAACCTCAACTTCCTCATCTGTAAATTGGGGTTAAACATACCATTAGCAGCTACTGCACAATTCGTTGTTGTTGCTGCTGTTGTGAGACTGAAATGAAGGAAGGAAATAAGCATTAGGTACCTACTATATTCCAGACAGTGTACTTTACAAATATAATCTCATTTTATCTTCGAAGGCAAACAACCCTATGAGGTATGCGCTATTACTGCCCCCATTTTACAGTTGAGGAAACTGAAGCAGACAAAGGTTAAGTGCCTTGTTTGGGGTTACACAGTTAGTAAATGTTTGAGATGAGATTCAAACTCAAGTCTTCCTCAGACTCCAAGCACAGTGCTCTGTCCACTGCGCCACCTAGAGGACAAATAAGTTCATACCTGTAAAGTAAACTGGAAACTTCAAAGTGATTCCTAAGATTTTTAGCGTTCATTTGATTCTCCCCTTCATCATCACTTTTATTTCTCTTCTCTTATATTTTTATGGGGTTTAGATAGAAACAGCCTTGAGATAAGTCACCATTCTACCTTTATTCTTTCATATTTAAGACTTGTACAGGTAGATGTTTTAAAAAAAGAAAGCTACTTTTTTGTAAGCACATCAACGTGTTAGAATGAAAATTCATCTAAGACTGCTGAAAGCATCAATACAACTCTGGTATGCACCTTACTTCATACTCATATCATTATTTGAATTAAACTTTATTTCGTTTTCACAAAGATGTACTTTCTCTTCCTCTTATTCCAACCTCCCCCACAATAAGAAAAAAAAAGAAAAACAGAACCTTTGTTACAAACTTCTATATTCAAGTAAAACAAATTCATGCAATGGTCAGCTTCTTCCCTTCCCCCAAATATGTCTCAGTCTGAACTGAGTCCATCAGCACTCTCTCTGGAGGTGTCTAGCAGCTTTTATCTTCAGTTCTCTGGAGTCGTGTTTGGTCATTGTGTTGCCAAATCTTTCAAAGTCGTTTGTCTTCACAATATGGTGTTCTTGAATAAATCCTCTTGGTTCCACTCACTTTGCTCTTCATCAGTTCATACAAATATTCCCAGATTTAAAAAAAAAACACCTTTTCATCATTTCTTAACAACACAATCATATTTGACCATAGTCACAGATCACAACTTGTTCAGCCATTCACCAATTAATGGGTATTCCTCTGTTTCCTACATCATTCTGGGCATACTCTGCAATATCTTTACATTTTGGTGAAAGGTTCTCTTTACATGTAATTTGGAGATTGTGATTATATGGTATGACAACATATGTTAAAAACATTGTTCTCAAATTTTTATCGATCGATGTTATGTCCAGGTGATTGTAAGCAACAGTTGGATCTGTGAAATGGGTTGTTTTCAGCACAGTTTCTTGGTTACAATTGTTATTATTGGTATCATCTTGGGCAAGGCATTTCATTTCTCTGCTTTTGAATTTCCTTATCTAAAAAAAAAACACACATAGTAGAGAATAAACTCTCTTAGGGCCTTCTCAAATTCCATACTGAATTATTCTATGTCAAAGAAAAAAATAACCCAGTAACATAATTTCACTTGCTCCTTCAAACACAACCACTCAAATGCAGAGAGAGTAGAAAATGTTTCTTGGCTCTTCTCTCATCTAAGATATGAAAACAATAGCCCCTTGTGAACTAAAGAGGTGTGAAAGAAATTATGACCTGAAAGTATTCAAATGCTCCAAGATCCAAGGCAGAGATGCTTGATACATGAAGGCAGTGATTGTCTTTGTTCCTCAAGAAACTGAATTAAACACAATGCCTGGGGCTGAAATTGCCACTAGCTACAAGTGTCTGATCTCAATGACTTACATTTTAATATCAAGCCAACAACGTTTTTTGTTTGTTTGTTTTCTGACAGGTTTTAGGGGAAACAGTAAGTGCAGGGATTGGAAATGGCTGTAGAATGGCTTTCAGTTTAAGAATCTTTAGGATCTTGCTTGGTTTAGTGATCTGTGACATAGAAAGCACATTTCAAATTTATCCTGAATGGGAAAATGAAGAAGTTTGGGGGTTTTAGTGGATCAGTCAGTCAATAAACAATAAAGTTTTTACTATATTCCAGGAACTGCGCTAAACTCTGGGGAGACAAAGAAATGCAAAAACAATCAAGGACCCTCAAGGACCTTACATTCTAATGATATAGACAACATGAAAATAATTATTTACAAGATGTATACTGGGTAGATGGAAGGTAATTTGAGAGGTCAAGGTACAAAAGGCTGAGCTGGATCATGGGGCTGGGAAAAATTTTTTGTAAAAGGTGTGATTTCAGTTTAGTCTTGAAGGAAATTGGGGAAACTTAGAAGCAGAAGTAAAGAAGCAGAACATTCCAAGTGTCTGGGGAGTGAAAACTTCTCAGGCATTTTTGATTGTTAACTTCTCTCTTCCCCCTCAACTGCTGCTGTCAATCAGCAGCAAGCCCTTTTATGAGGCTTTCTACTTCCAACCTTGCTGGTGACCCTTCTCCCTCCCCTTCCCTTGCTTCAGGACTTTCCCCCCTTTTCCTTGCTGCCAATCAGCATTAAGCTCTTAGCACCTCCCTTCTTCACTTTGGTGTTTGCCAAATAAGGATAGGTACATTTGAATTGTTCATTCCCCATTTCCCATTTCCCTGTTCTTTGTAAGCCTGCCTCCCAACCACTAAAGGATAGTGGCAGGCTTCCTTGTTATTTGCCATTGGGGAAGACTTTTGCCCCAAGACTTGAGCCCACCTCTCTGGCAATGGGAGAAGGGACAGCCTTGGGGAGGGAGTTTGACTGCTTTAGGGTATAAATTCTTGTTCTGCCTTTTGTAACTCACCTCTTCCTCATGAGCAGTCATGGGGAACACCACCCTCTTCTCTCTGGGGAAGAGAATAAAATTCCTGTTCTTATCCTAAGAAATCTCCATGTTCTCGATTAAATTTTGGATGGGGTTTTCATCCCAAACACAAGCATGTGGATAGTCCTTGCATGACACAGATACAGGAGATGAAGGTATTTGAGGAACAGCAAGAAGAACAATGTTGTTGGATTGTAGCATAGGTGGAAGGCAATAATGTGTCAGAAGACTTGGAAAGGTAGGAAGGGTTATAAACAGGTTATAAACAACTTTAAATCCCAAGCAAATGACTTATTTTTGATCTCAGAGGTAAGAGGAAGCCACTGGAACTCATCAAATATGGGGATCACATAGTCTGACCCATGCTTTAGAGAAAGCACCTTGACAGGGAATGGAAGATGACTTGGAGAAACTTGAGGCAAGGAGACAAGAAAAAAAGGTTATTAAAATATTACAAGTGAGAGGAAGTGAGGGCCTGTGCCAGGTTGAATGGAGAGAGGATGACATGGGAGATATTATAAAGGTGGAAATGACTGGTTTTGGCACCAGATTACATATGTAGAGCAAGTGAGACTGAAAAATTGAAGATGATACTGAGTTGTAGGCCTAGGGAACTGAGAGAATGGTGGTGCTCTCAAACACTAAAAGAAAAATTCCGAAGAATAGTGGTTTTTGGGCAAAGATAAGGAATTCTGTTTTGAACATGTTGAGTCTGAGATACCTAGGGGACATCCAGTTAGAGGTGACCAAAAGGCTACTGGTGTTTGGGGACTGTAGTTCTGCAGAGTGAATAAAGCTAGAGATCTGAGAACCATCTGCATAGAGATAATAATTAGACCCATGGGAGGTGATGAGATTATCAAGTGAGATACTATAGAGTGAACAGAAAAGGGGGCCACAACAGAGCCTTGGGGGACACCTAGGGCTAGTGTCTGCTAAGTGTGTGATCTCAGACGCACATCTGGGACATAGTTTGAATACATTCAACTATTCCTTGCTATTTGTGGACCTTTGATGAGGAAGGAATCATCTCCTGAAAGCTCTTCTGTTGTTGGGTTTTGAGGCCCTGCCAGCCAGTCTCCATGGACACCATCTACCCTCTAGGTTAGTTTGTTTAGCTGCATCCAGAGCTGGCAAGTTAAGACTGAACATCCTCTTATCCTTTCCTTTCCTTTTACACATAAGGAATGAAGATTGTTGATAGAATGGGACAAATGGCACTACATTCAGAAATATCATGAAACATCTTTGTCTCTAATATTGAAAATGTATTTAAAGGAGAATCTGATGACTTAAACAAGGAGTGAGCCAATCAGAGACAAGTTCTCCATATTGTCTTCATGGGGCCCATTCTTTGATGCAGAAATCTCTGATTTCACCAGTGAAACCAACATAATGTTCCAAAATGTTAGCACTGAAAGTATCATGGACTCACGGATAACTCAGAGTTAGAAGGGCCATTTAGTCCAATTCCCTTATTTTATAGATGAGGAAAATAAGGCCCAGAGAGGTTGTTATTTTCCCAAAGTCACACAGGTAGGAAGGAAGTATCAGAGGTAGAATTTGAGCCCAGGTCCTTTGACTCTAAAGCCAGTGCTCTTTTTGCTGCCTCTCCTCATTTAACAAAGGAAGAAACTGACACCTAGAGAAGTTAAATGATTTGGCTGAGTTTCTTATATTGGTAGCAGGACCTCATACATCATATATTTCCAATCTTGTACTTTATAGTTTAGGAAACTGAGGCCCAGAGTGATGAATGGCTTGCTCAAGAACATAAGAAGCCATTTGTTTCAATGATGACCACATTCAATTTAACCCGAAGCAAGTGAACAATACAAACTCAAAATTCAGCAGAAATCCAATTTTTAATTATTTCATTATAGATCAGAAATTTCCATATATAAGTGGTGTCTTATGCTATGAATTACAATCTCCTCAGGGCTAGAGTCAATCCAGCAAGTTCATTTCATTGGGGTGTCTCACACCAGCCTCATATTAGTTTTTAAAAAGTAATGAATCCATCTTTTTCTCCCTAGCCTTTGCATGTCATTTAATTTTCTTTTTACCTCTTTTTTGAAGCTTGATGACTGATAGATGCTTCTTCCAGCAATCACTTAGTTTTTCAGATGATTTCTTTTTTCCTTTTGAAGCAAACATTGAAAAGGGGCAGCTATGTGATGAGCTAATTAGCATGAAAGCACAGAATATGTAACCTTAATTAGGCATAATTACACGTGAAACGTAATGGGATATCCTGAAACTAGACACTATGCAAATATTAAACTTTTCATTCTTCCCATTACATCTGAAACCATCAAGCAAAGGATGTTTTGCAGTAGATACTACAGTCAAGACCCAGGGGCAAATCTTTCGATACAAGTTGGGTTTTTTGGCATGCCCTTAATGTGAAAGATGAGAAGAGGACATTTAGAAAATGGAAGAGCATTGTTCAAACGCTTGAAAATGTAGAACTAAGCACAGAGAGTGGAATGACCTTTACAAAGTAAGAGAAGTTTGTTAATTAGGCCAGAAACAGCCTTCCTCCCCCATTGTAGCAGCAGCTCTTCAATTTCTGAGAACAAAAAAGAAAAAAAAAACTAATATAGTTAAGAGAAGTGGGTTAGTGGCTTTTGAACTAGGACCATTGCAAAGCAGGCAAATCTTGATAACCTTAGAAGTCCAGCAGCACCTGAAAACAGTCAGCCAATTTGGGCTCATCTATCTCAGTATGAGACAAGGACATGGGTGAATGAAGTCACCATGAAGTCCAAATCCTTTCAACAAACTGTTTCAGTTTCCTTCCCTATGTGGTTCCCCCACCCTCCCTTTTTGAGAGTTTCAGATAAGTGGCAAAATTAAATTCTCCCATCTTTAACTTCTCTTTGATGGAAGGAACCTACATATGTGCAAAGGATGTAGGGAAAGGAGGAGATGGAAAAATGATGGCATGAACCACCGGATTTTTGGCCCCTGAGTGGCTGAAAATTTACTGTGTTAAATTCACTTTTCATTGTAAGAGATTATGAGTTTTCTGACCAAATCAAGTCACTGACAAGTTTTTGTTCTGCTGTTAGAAATGGATGGAGGCACAGAAAAGTCTAAGAAACAAATGTAAAGCTAGAAGGGACCTTAGAGGTCATTTTGATCTAATACTCTTATTTTACATGTGAGTAAACTGAGGTGCAGAGATGACTTGCCAAAGATCACCCAGGTAGAAAATATCAAAGCTGGGATTTTGACCACTCTGATTGGCAGGGCCACAACACTTCCCACTGTATCACACTGGATAAAAACTTGTCCTCCAGAAATTTCGTATGTGGGTTGGTATCAGAACTCAACTTCTATTCTAGGATACTTCTCCCAGCCTGGACTTTGATTAAGGAGGAGTTTTGCTGTTCTGTCATTTCAGTCACATCCTACTCTCTGCAACCTCATTTGGGGTCTTTCTTGGCAAAGATACTGCAGTTGTTTGCTATTTCCTTCTGTAGTTCATTTTATAGATAAGGAAACTGAGGCAAACAGGGTTAATTGACTTAATTGGGGTCCCACAACTAGTAAATGACACCAGATTTGAACTTAGGAAGATGAGTCTTCCTAATTCTAGAGCAGTTGACTAAAGTCTGAAATCCAGAATTAATTCTTGATTTATTTAGAGACAAATGACCTATTTTGTCTCCTTGTTTTTAAATCATTTTAGCATTTACTAGCTAAAGATGGAAATAAAATTGAGGGAGAATGAAGGGAGAAAAAATTCAAAATGAAGTCTTTTTCTGCTGGTTAGGCAGTTCTGAAAAAAATGTTTGGCAAGACAATGGATTAGATGATTTTTACTAAAACAAAAGTTTAGTATTAACTCTGGATGTCATTAATCAGAGCTATCCTAGTCTCTCTTCAATCATGGGGGCACAGCATTTAGAACTTGGAAGAGACCTTCTCTCCTCCCTTCTTCCTTCCCTTGCTCCCCTTCCTCCCTTCTTCCTTCCCTTGCTCCCCTTCCTTCCTTCCTTCCTTCCTTCCTTCCTTCCTTCCTTCCTTCCT
>NW_027187376.1:17478299-17498960 GCF_028583685.1 Petaurus breviceps papuanus | reverse complement strand
TTCCTTCCTTCCTTCCTTCCTTCCTTCCTTCCTTCCTTCCTTCCTTCTTTTGTTTTCTACTCTATTATGGGTCTATCACTCTTTAATTCCCAAATCCTTTCTAAACCTATTTGTGTTTTCCGTCTGTACCATTTCTTCTTTAATAAATCCACAAAATTATTTAGGAATATTAAAGCTTTTTTGTTGTTGTTCCAAATGATATCTTTCCAAGTCTAAGCAGTGTCCCTTTGTTCTTATGTGATATAGAGCTGGAAAGAACCTTTTTCAATCCAACTTTCTCATTTTACAGATCAGAAAACTAAGGCAGAGAGAGAAAGAGGTTAAGTACTTTGTTTGAAGTAATATAATTAGTGGCAGAGTTCCAGGTTTCCTGACTTGTAATTCAGGGATCTTTCCACTAAAGCAATCAAGAAATGACTATTTAAAGAAAAAAATATGTTTCTACTCTCTCTTTAATGCTTCTAGCACTTTTATTTTAAAGCCTTTTAAAAAATTCAATTTTTTAGTCATTTTGCATACTGACCTTATATTATCCTATGCTCTGGCACTATCCCTTCTTTTCATCTTGTCATGATGAAATAATATAAAATGTTATATATTATAATTATTAATTATAAATATCATAAAATAAAGCAAATAAAATATATTGCATCCACAGTTTTTTGGAATAAAGGAATTTGCTTCATCATCATACTCTTGGTTGACAGGGCTTCATCATTTGTGGTAAACAAATAGTTTTGCTGGTAGACCATGTTTGTTTTAAGAGTATACAAAGAGACCCTTGACCAAGAGAAGTGTCTACCAACCAAATGTGAAAAATTCAGACAGAGGCAGCTTAGTACTATAGACAGATTGTTGACTATTGAATGAAAAGGGGGTCAAATCCCAGTTCTGTTGCTTATTAGACTTACCTTCTATAAATCTTTTTTTTTTTTTAAAGCAATCGGGGTTAAGTAACTTGCTCAAGGTTACATGGCCAGGTGTTTCTGGGTGGGTGCTAAGTGTCTGAGCCCGGATTCGATCCCCAGGTCATTCCGACACTGGAGCTGGTGCTCTTACTGGCTGTGCTACCTGGCCGCCCCACCTTCTATGAATTTTAACATCTCATCTATAAAAAGAAGGGATTGGACTAGAGGATCATTCCAACTCTAAATCTATCATCCTATGGTAGTAGACTTGACAATGATACACACACACACATATGTGCACGTGCACACACACACAATCTGGTTATGGTGCACTAGAACAGCAAAAGGAAGCTTGGAAATTACTTTAGCAGATCCAGTTCTTCCAATTAATTGTTTGTATGACCAAATAACATGAACTGACAGGACATAGCCTACATAATAGAAGAAGATAAGACTTAGACCAAATCAGATCCATGATATATCCATTTCAGTCTCTGATAGTGGTAATTGTGATCTCTGGAAGGTCTTGGTTGTCCTCCAAGACAGCATGATGCATGGAAAGAGTGCTGGATTTAGTCAGAGAACTTGGATTCACATCACTAGAAATTACCCTAAATATCCCAAGTTCCCTTCTCTCCTTGTCTTTTTTTCTCCTCCTTTCTCCACTCTTCCCCTCTTTTTCTTTTCGTTTCTCATTTTTTTCTTTCTCCTCCCTCCCTCTTTTTTTCCTTCCTTCCTTCATCCTTCCCTCTCTCCTTTCTTTCCTTCCTCTCTCTCTTCCTCCCTCCCTCCCTTCTTCTCTCCCTTTCTCCCTCTCTCCTTTCTTCCCTTCCTTCCTTCCCTCCTTCCTTCCTTTCTCTTTCCTTCCTTCTTGTTTACTACTCTGTTATGGGTCTATCACTCTTTAATTCCCCAATCCTTTCTAAACCTATTTGTGTTTTCAGCCTGTACCATTTCTTCTTTAATAAATCTACAAAATTAATTAGGAATATTAATGCTTTTTTGTCCCAAATGATTTCTTTACAAGTTTAAGCAGTCCCCTTGTTCTTATATTCTAGGATTTGGTAAGCAACCTGATATTCATCCTACTCATATAGTAATGTCTTTCATAGTGGTGTGAATTTCAGTTATAACCACTACCTCTTTTGGCCTCTAGAATTTGTTTTCCGTTTGAAGAATACAATACTTTTTATCCCAAAGGAGGGTATTTTTTTTTAATGTGGCAGACCTACTACAACCTGGATCATTTCAATTATCTTTTCCTGGACCTTCCCCAGCTTTATTCTTAAGGTAGAGATTTTAGGAATATTTGGGTTAGCTTCTGATTCTAAGAACATCTAGATTCACTACTGAACTCTTGGCATTAGTAGAGGTAAGTCAACTACTTCTCTGGTTAGCCTCGGTAGTAACAATCCATAATATGGAAACAGTACATTAGGAAGCCTTTGCTTACTGAGATTTGCTCTGGAGTGACTGATGCTTCTTTGTGAAGGATCAAGAAGCCCTTAGAAAGAACATGTTATTGGAATGCAAACAACATGCAGAGCTTTTTTCAATAATTTCCCCTTCCCTCCCATTAATTATACAGTTAGATTGAAGGGATGTTCAACCTGAAGCTTTGCTGCTAAAGAGATTTCATACGTAAGAGTAAAGGCTTTTGAATGCCTGAATTGAATCTGGGATTTAGGTGCACTCCAGGAAATTCTCCAAGCCTCCCCCTATTCTTCAGATCCTCAAAGTGAACAAAAGCATCAGTTTCAAAGTGAGTGCATTTTCCATCCATGGATTGGCTTGTTTTGTTCACTTCTATTTTGAGGACTTTGAGGTTACAGTCTACGTAGCAACCGAGCCCACTACTTCCGTTCTCGTAAAACCAAAACAAAAAGTTATCCTTTCAGGTGCCTCCCGGGTGTGCACATGTATATTACATGCATGGGATCAAAGCTACCTATATAAACTCCCAGACTCTGTGTGGGTTCAAACACATTTCAAAGCTTTGGTATCCCAACAAGTTTCATTCTCCTTCCTGACATTCCGAGTCAGGCAACGATCAAGTTATGGTTCTCCTGGGATCCAGGAGACAAATGGGAAAGCCTCACCATCCCAAGACCTGGCCCTGCACAGCGATGCTCTCTCTGCTCTTTATCCCAAGTATCTCCAAAGGTGAGTGCTTTAAAAGACTTAACAGAATACAGATCTCCACTGTTTCTCTTCCAGAGCATGGTTTCACATAGGGGCAGTAGCTAAAAACAAACCTTAGGCCTCCTTGGCAGCTCTGAGAAATTTTCTATTCCAGGCCAAGCAGCTGAAAGAAGTCAGTAGAGAATAGACCGAAACCTATGTATCGAATGCCTAGCTCATTCTTGAATACATCACACATGAATTCTAATTGCTTGTGGATTTATTTATCTGGGAGAGAGAATCCCTGATCAGAATGGGTGGCAGCTTGAGATAGACAGTTTCACATGTTTCTATGTTTATGTTGGAAGAATGTATATTTTTAAAATTCTAGTACTTTTATTCTTTTTTTTTAAGATAAAGATTTTCTAGTGGGAAATGGATATCCTTTATTCATTGAATCATAGCTTTAGATCTGGAAAAAGACCTTAGTGGTTGTGTAGCCAACCCCTGCATTTGCCAGACGAGGAACTGAGGCCCAAGGAGGTTAAATGTTACTCAGGAAGATGTATCTGCATCCTGATCCTCTCATTTAGAGCCAATGCTCTTTTTACCATCTACTGTTTTTGCTACTAACTGCAAATAACTCAGTGTGGTGCGCGGAATACTTATAAGGATGGTCATTATTTGACAATGCTGGGGTTCAATAGGGATGGATTAAACATTTTTTGGTCAAAATATCCACTTAATTAAATTGTGGGATGCTCTCCATCCCAGACCAATGTTACTGTGACTTTTAATCAAATTAAAAATGTTTATTGGGAAATTTATGAAGTGACAATCATGAAAGCAATTTCAAGTCTTGAGCTAAAGTTAGCAAACAAAAATGGTTCATTTGATTGTTGGTATAAGGGATTTCATTACTATTTGATTTTCACTTTGAGTTCAGATACTTATGCTATTCATTTCAGTAAATCTCCCTATTTCATACAGATGAAACCAGGGTTCATTGTGGCATGTAATAGGTCATTTTTCATATTTAAAAGTTGGGTGTTCCCAGGAAGCCTCATACTCAATGCTCATTATGTTTGATAGTTCAGCTAAGATCAACCAATCAAAAACACTAATTAAGCACCTACTGTGTACCCAGGCATAGTGTACATAATAGAAGGAAAAAAGTTATTCTTAGAAACTTGACATGTAGTTTGTCAGAATGGGCAATCCAAATATTTGTTAATTTGATAGGAGAAATGACTATACATTTCTTGAGTCTGTGAGGTATGAGCTGAGATTTTGAGTTATATTAGATATGGCTAAGATTTCTAAAGGAGTCATAGATTCTGATTTCTTCCCATAGGGTACAAAAAGCATAGGCTTTTCCAAAGGCTTGGACACTGGGTATGATGATTAAATATTATTGGGGGGAGGAGAAGATTTCCTTGGGGTGGAGGAGAAGGGAAGTTTGATAGCTGGGAAGCTAAGCAATGGAGTGGCCAAGAGACTCAAGAATACCCAAGCATAGGCCAGGCTAAGAGGTGCAAGACGCCACCTTTTATTTTTTAGATAATAGGAAATGCATGATCCTTTCTTAATGTTAGTCTTGCCTCTGTTATGTACAACCTGATGAAAAGGAGAATCAAGGCATGGAGGGACTTATAAAGGAAGTATTTGTGTTGGGTAGAATATTAATGGTGGTGGCGGTAGCAGTAGTAAAGGGTTAGCCCATAGATCAGGCAATTGGGGAAGCCCACAAGAGCCTGGTGGCAAGGTTGCTTTACTCTACAGAGGAAACGACCTGGCACCCTCTACCCTGTGGCTTTCTTCGTGTAAAAGCTTCCCTTGCTATGATAAGGAATCCCTCCCAGGCAAATGCAGTGGGTAGACAGGAGAGTCACTCTCTAGCTATTATTTCAGGGTTGAATGAACACAGTCGTGTTGCTTCGAGGACCCCAAAACTTTAACGTTCCTGTAGCCTACACATTAAAGTCCAACCCTATTTTCCCTAATCCTAAATGTGCTTTCCCTTCACTCTTCTGGCTTATTCAGTGACCACATCCTCTCTCTAATTTCATCATTCACTCCTAAACTTCTTGGAAAAAGTTGTCTATGCCCATTGATTCCTCTTATTCATTATCCTACTGTCTCTGTAACCTCCTGCAGTCTGTTTCGATCCCCACCATTCCACAAAAAACACCCTCCCAAAGACCACCAGGACTACCTAACAACTAAATTCAGTGGCCTTTTGCTTGACTCTCATCCTAATCAACATTTTCATTGCTTTGGATATGGTTGATCATTTCTTTCTATTGGGCTGGTTTTCTCTCATGGCTCTGGAGATGGTATATTTTCCTGGTTATCTTGCCTCTCTAGCTTCTCTCCTTTGTTTATTTTCCTGGTTCCCTTTTTCTTTCTTACCTTTTAATGTCGGTGTTTTCCAAGGGTCTGCCTATTAGCCTCTTCTCTTTTTTCTCTGCACTCTCTATGTTGGTGATCTCATTCATTCCCATGGCATTCATAATTACTTTTATGAAGATAATTTGTACTAGGATCCTTAAGAAACTGACCTAACTTAAGGCATTGAGATGATGAAAATGAATGAGCTAACATGAGCAAGGAGTATACATTGTCAAAAGAGGGGTAAGGAAGATTACTTGGCTGTCAAGGATGAACTTGTCAAGCATAAGGCAAAGCTACCTGAGGCACATAATAGCAGATACCATTAGCAGATAGGTTCCTAGGGTCTCTCTCTGTTCTTCCAGATTGAGGCTCAGCTCAGGTTCTGATTACAGCATTCAACTCAAGGTGAGGGTCTCTCCAGGTCAGAGAAACAATGATCCTTTTCCTTATGAGTGCTTTTATCCTCAAATGGTAGATACTACATGAGCCCTTCATTTTTTACAACTTTTTTACTACCCCCCTCCCCCGCCTGTCCCCTGGTTTTAACTAGAATTTAATTATAGAATTTAAAAATTTATTCTTACTATATGTGGGGACCTCAGGGTTCTTACTGACATATGGTCATCATGTTTTGGGGGGAGGTGGAGGTTTGCAACAGGGCCTGGCCAAAGCACACCATGAGTCTCAAACTTTATCTCTAGCCCTAAGCTCTTTTCTGAAATCTAGTTCAAGATTCCAACTACTAGCTATTTCTGCCCGAAACTCAGTAATTTCCACCTCAAACTCAAATAATAAAGCTTTTTTTCATCACTCAGAATTGCTCCTTCTGATCTATCTACCTATTTCCCATCTATCTATCTATCTATCTATCTATCTGGGGGGGACCTTGGGGGTTATTGAATCTCATCCCTTCATTTTACAGAAGAGGAAATTGAGACCAAGTGAGAGTGTTCAGTGTCATATGATTAATATGGGTCAGATGCAGGATTTGAACCCAGGTCTTTCTGACTCTGGGTCCAAGTCTCTATTGACTTCACAAAGGTTTCTCTACATTTTCTAATTCTCTCACATTTGAAACTTTGGAATTATCAGAGAGGCAATATATTGTAGTGAGAGAAAATGTGAAATATTGGAAAGAGTTGAACTTTAGGTGAGGAGGAAGTATAATGATTTGAATATCAGTGTGATCATAGATTAGTCTTTTAGATTCTATGAGCCTTGACTTCCTCTTTAATAAAATGAGAATTGTAATATGATTAATTTCTCCCGTGGGCAGCAAGGTGGCATAGTTGATAGAGTTCTGGACCTGGATCAGGAAGATTCGTCTTCCTGAGTTCAAATCAGACCTCAGATACTTATTAACTGTGATGCCCTGGGCAAGTCACTTAACCCAGTTTGCCTCATTTTCTTCATTTGGAAAAGGAAATGGCAAAGTACTCCAGTGTCTTTGTCAAGAAAACCCCAAAATGGGACCACAAAAGAGTTGGATGTGACTCAAACTACTGAATAACACATTATCCAGGGAGAGTCCTTTTTTTTTTCTTTTTGGAGGGGCAATTGGGGTTTTGACTTGCCCAAAGTCACACAGTTAGTTAAGTGTTGTGTCTGAGGCTGGATTTGAAATCAGGTCCTTCTGACTCCAGGGCTTCTATTCACTGTGCCACCTAGCTGTCCCAGCTTTATAAGCCTTAAAGGGTTATATTAATGTGAATCAAATTTTTGTAGTATCACAATTCCTCACATCCAATGAATCTCAAAATCCTTTCAGTTCCATCTCTGTAATATTTCTTGCATTCAACCCTTCCTTCCTGTCATCAAAAATAAGTCGCTTAACCTCCCTGGGCCTCAGTTTCATCTTTAAAATGAAAAGATTGGAATAGATTTTTCCAAAGTCTTCTCCAGCAGTCCTATTCTCATTCCACCAACCCTAAATAATAGAAGGCCCTTTTTATTTGCTACCATCTTGGATTATTATAATATAATTATTATATTATTATATATTTTATTTATTATTACAATATTCTTTCCAATTAGAAAAAAAATTCTTTTTATACAGATTGGATCATGTTATTTTTTCTACTGAAAAGTTATTCCCTATTGCCTACTTAGTAAATTTCAGATTCCTTTGCTTGGTATTCAAGACGTTTAACAAACCGGTACCACCTTACCTTTCCAGCCTCCAAGAACTCTATGCTGCAGCAAAACTGATCCACAATCTATTCCTCTATCGTAATATGTATCCTTCCACCTTGATTCCCTTGTTCATGCTGTACCTTATACCTCAAATGTCTTCCTTTTCCCTCTTTGTCTGTTGTACCTCTCCTTTAAAGTTATGCTTAAATGCTACTTCCTCCAGAAGACCATTCCAGATTCTTCCCTTCCCTTCCCTTCCTTTCCTCCATCCAAGTAAAAAATGACCTTTTTTCCTCTCCTCACACATACCCCTTCATTTTGCAACTCTCCAATGAAACTATCATATAATGTATATTAGAATGATCTGCGTTTTATCACTCGCTACATTTAAAAGATCTCTGATGTCAGCATACATCTTATCTAAAGTTTTTCTGTCCAGCAGGCCTAATATAGATGCTTAATAAATGCTTAACTAATGAATAAATTAATAAATAAATGAAAATTTCCTTTTCTAACTTTCAAGCTTCTCCATGATCTGATCTTTTCTGGTGTTAACTCTCATTATTCACCTTTATAAACCTGGACTATTTACTATCCTCCAGACAGGTCACGTCATATATTTTTGATATGATTTCTACTTGTCGAAATTATACTTAACCTTCCAGCTGAAAATGTAACCCACTCCTGTGAAGTAAAAAAATTAACCCAGAACATAGCAACTTATAATTTAAGCAAGGTATATAGTTTTATGGTTTATGGCCATAAGGAAATGAACTATTCAGCAGACACAGGAATATTATGGAGAAGTTTCTCAACCAACTGCATGAGGCAACAATATTTTTCAATTAAAATATTTTTTATATTTCCATAATATAATATTGCAAAAGAAATCACAAGCAAAACAAGATAATAAAAATAAAGAAAGTAAAAAGAAGTATGCTTCAATCTGCATTGAGAGTTCATCAGTTCTCTTGCTGGAGGTGGTCAGCATTTTTCATCATGGGTTTTTAAAAATTTTGTTGGATCATTGTCTTCATCAGGGTAACTGAGTCTTTCACAGTTGATCATTCTTACAATGTTGCTGTTACTGTGTACAATGTTTTTCTGTTTCTGTTCACTTCTCTTTGCATCAGTTCATATAAGTCTTCCCAGGTTTTTCCTGAAATTATCTTGCTTGTCATTTCTTGTGTTATGGTATTACATCACAATCATATGCCACACCTTCCACAACTTGTTAAACCATTCCCCAATTTATGAGTACACCCTCAATTTCCAATAATTTGAGTCAACAATTTTGTACTCATTGAAGGGAAAAATAAAATAAAAGTCTTACACAAGATGAATGGGAATATATAAAATAGTCAAGATAATGGAGTGATCACTGAGACTTAACAACTGTGAGAAACCAGATTGTTTGGGATGATCAGAGAAAGAGGCAAAAAAATAATGAATTATTGGTTATTGTATGCAATACAGGTGCTTCCATTGTTCTATAGAATGCAAGGGTTCCCACTAGAAAACCTATTCCCATGGTCTTTCAGGAGAGAAATTGCTAGCTACCCATTGTCCTTGGCAGCAATGCCAGGCTTCTAGAAGCACAATGTCAGAGTAGATTTAGGATCTATTAGGCCTAGAATCCTGATTCCACACTCCTTCAGCCAGACAAACACTGTTCTCTCTGCTTCAGTAGTATCTTGTGTTTATCTCCCTATTTTCACTTGAATCCTGTTTAACGCTCAGATACATGTTCTGTATCCTTTATTATCACGTAAAATCTTTGAGGGCAGGGATCTTTTCCATCTGTCCGTGCAACCCCTGAAGGCCAAGCTCAGTAACTTGTGTGCAGTAGGTCCACAATAAATGTTTAATGAATTGAATTCAACCACGGGGTCAGACATGTTAGCGCATACACAGTGGATCTGAGTAATTCAAGTCACTTGCCCCTGAACATCTTCCTAAAACATACATTAACGCATCTGAAATTCTGCTAATGGAGATTTATTCTTTGATTCCTTGGAGGAATTATAGGTCTTAAGAGTTTGAGTAAAATGGAAGTAGGGGCTGAAATAATTTGCTTCTATTTAGCACTTTAAAGCAAAGGCTTTTTTGTTCACAACTCTGTTAAGTAGCAGATACAATAATCATTCTTTCCTTTTTACACTTAAAGAAACTGAGACCATATGAATGAAATAAGCTATGCACAGTCACAATTATTTGTTTTAGAGTTAGGGAAGGTAGTAACCGGCATAGGTAAATATGGTTATGTCTCAGGGTGCTGACATGAGAGGTCAGCCAACTTTTTCCCTACAAGGACACATTTCCTCTCCATAATAACCATTATTCCCATACCTTACTTTGTATTCTTCTGCTTGCCTATTTTACCATCAATCAGTCAGTCAGTCAGTTAGCAAATAAGCTCTTATTAATCACCTGCTTGTGCCAGGCACTGGGCGATACAAAGACAAAAAGAGTAGAGTCCTGTCCTTAAGGAGCCAGTAATCTATCAGGAGATTCAACATTTAAATATATAAGCACATATATGTATATCTTTCTCTATACACACATATATACATATGTGCATGCATATACACACATATGTAAACATATACAAAATTTGGGGGGAAGACACATTAGTAAATAGGAGGACCAAGAGAGATGGCCATGTCAGAGGTAGCTTTTTGTTTTTTTAAAAGCAATCAGGGTTAAGTAACTTGTTCAAGTTTACACGGCCAGTTATTTCTGGGTGTGGTGCTGAGTATCTGAGCCCGGATTTGAGCCCAGGTCATCCCTACCCTGGGAACGGTGCTCTTACTTGCTGTGCCACCTGGCTGCCCCCAGAGGTAGATTTTGAGCTAAGCTTTGAAGGAAACCATGGATTCTAAGAGGTAGAGATGAGAAGGGAGGACATTCCAGGCATGTAAGAGAGGAAAGGCATAAAAATAATGGAATTCAATGGAGATGGAGTTCTGTGTATTTGTGTACAAAGCATGCCTCGAAGCAAACATCTCCCAGGGCCATTACCTCCAAGGGATCCATTTCTATGGCAATACCTACACTAAGTCCCCACAAAAGGAGTGAGGCCAAACAGTTCCCTCTCCTTGGGTCATGGTCTTCTTTGGCACCATCCTTCCTCTCTTGATCAACTCTTTTTGTTCCAGGTGAAAAAAATTCCCTAGGCATGACTCTGGAACTAGGACTCACATCTAAGTCTTCTTAATTCCACAATTTGTCTTCAGGAATTCAGATACTGTGCAAGTACTTATTAACAGCTAACAATTTAGCACTTTAGTAAGAAGCAGTGAACAGTAAGATCTTAGAGGCACAGAGATAGGCTAGGCTAAGATAGTGGGATGGAATATTTAGGTTGGGACAGAAGATCTAAAAACCTACTTCACAATTTTGCATTGACTCTTCCCTAATTAGTTGCTAAGTCATAAAATATATTTTTTTATTTCTTTAATGTTAGGAGTGCATGTGACTCAACCAGCAGTGGTCCTGGCCAACAGCAGAGGTATTGCAAGTTTCATGTGTAACTATGAGTTGACAAATAAAACCAAAGAGATCCGAGTGGGTCTTCTTCGACAGGTGGACAACCAGATGATTGAAGTCTGTGCCTCAACATACCTGGTACAGAATCAACCAGTGTTCATGGATGACATGCTTGAGTGCACGGGAAATGCCAGTGGAAATAAATTAACACTCACCCTCACAGGACTGAAGGCCTCAGACAGTGGACTATACATCTGCAAAGTGGAGCTCATGTATCCTCCCCCCTACTACATGGGTTTGGGCAATGGAACCCAGATATACGTCATTGGTGAGCAGAGCTATTTCACCTGTGTAATAAGCATCAACATAGGAATAAAATGATATGTGTGCTATAGAACTACATTATTTTGCATAATATCTAGAAATGACAAAAATAATTTTGTTCCTGGGTATTAGACTATTATTCATTGTTGAGTTTGGAAGGTTATTTGGGTCTCTTGTTTGTCCTCTTGCAAAGGCAGTCATGTTCCCAGTGGTCCCCAAAGTTAAGATAATGACTGAGAATAAATGGGGCTAAAGAACTCTAACTAAGGCACCTAGAGTAGTGTAAGCCTTATGTTTGGGGTATGACACGCTTGGGAAATCAAGCTTCCAGATTCTCTATATATTATCCAATAATGAAGACACAATTTAAGATTTCTTTTCTATTGAAAAGAATCTATCCATTTTCTTTCTATTGAAGCTTGTCAGTCCTGAAGTAGAAAGAGGTAGGGGCCTTGCCAAAACTTTCTTATCCTAGACTAGTATCTTTAGAGGCCACCCATGAAAATAGTTGGCTTTTTATGTATAGGGAGGCCTCAATCCATATAAAAAGAAGTTTCTTAATGATTTTCTTCTTGGGGCTGGAAGGGAACTTAGAGGTCATCTTGTCTGGTCCTCTCATTCTACAGGTGGAAAGTGAAACAATTTGCCTTGAGTCCCGTAGCTAATGAAGGGTGGAGCAGGGACTAGAGCCTAGGCCTCATGACTTCTAGTCCAGTGATCTTTCCACCATGCCAGCCACATGGAGATTGTATTTCCCCTCCTTTGTTTCAGATCCTGAACCTTGCCCAGACTCTGAAGTCATGCTCTGGATCCTGGCGATAGTGAGCTCTGCATTATTTTTTTACAGTTTCCTCATCACAGCTGTTTCCTTGAATAAAATGGTGAGTATTACCTTGGTCCCTTCCAATCCTGGCCTTCTCGCTGGTCAGATCTCCATTAGCCCAAAGGCCTGATCCTCCGCTCAGCCTTGCATTGAAGATCTTTGAGGCTGAGGAGTCAAAGAGGAAGGGGGAAAGACAGTGACAGAGCCCTGAAAAGAAGAGCGAGAAGTAGCTAGTGTAGGGTTCAGGGATGACTCATTTTAGATCAGTGTGTTCAACACAGCAGTGTTTGTGTGCTTCTGAAGGGTTTCACTTTGACTAACGGCTAGAGGAAGGCCACCTGGCTGCTTCACTTCTCACCTTCATTTAAAATGAACTCGAGCGACTAGTCCTTGAATATTGGGCTGACTTTAGGCAAAGTTGGGGGCAGGGGAAGGGAAAGAAGGAAGAAAGGAAAAAGCATCTATTAAATGCCTTCTCTGTGCCAGGGATTATGCTAAATAATTTGCAATTCTGTTCTCTTTTGATCCTCACAACCTTGGAAGGTAGATGCTGTTATTATCTGTTTTGCAGTTGAGGAAACAGGTTGAGTGACTTGTCCACAGTCATACAGTTAATATGGTCTGAGGCTAGATTTGAACTCAGGTGTTTCTACCTGGGCCCAGAACTCTCTCCACTACACCACCTAGGGGCTGAAGCATTGTGGTAGGTGACCACCTCTCCATGTTTTTGCCCACCTGGCTTTCCTTGTCCTCCACCAAGCTGCAAAGGCCCAATTGTGCATTCCCCCTATGCACTACATGCCCTTAGACTTTCTGTGATTCAATACTCTCTTCCCCTTAAAAAACTTATTATAGTTAGTGACAGGGGGTAGATTTATGTAGGGAGCAGACATCCTTTCTCCTTTAAAATAGGTCTTTGTCACCTCCTTGTGGATTTATGAGGTCTGTCACCTGTTTGCAATGCTATCTAATTAGGAATGAAGTGAAACATAATCTATTCCAAAGGTTCTTGGTATCTATAAAGCTCTGTAGAAAAAATTTTTTTGGGGGGGGATCTATAAACTTGGATTAGGAAAAATGCATCTTTATTATTATTAACGTTTATTTGAAATTTAGCATTTTATTTAGTATTTATTATTAACAAAACTATTATTCTCTGAAGGGGTTTATAGACTTCATCAGACTACTAAAGGAGTCCATGACACACAAAGAGGTTAAGAATAGCCACTCTATTCCAAAGTCGCCTCACCTCAATTTTTGAAAATCATGTACTGTCTTTCTTTAAGACATGCATGGTTCAAGGGACACATCCTTCAGAAGGCCTTTCCTTCCCATCCCCAACTCCTCAACTGCCAGTATTATCCCCTCTAAGGCTAATTTCCAATTACTCCATATTGTCTGATAAGTACTAATTCATGTATATGTTGTCACCCCCATTAGAAAGTAAATTCCTTAAGGGCACCAGCTGTTTTTCCTCCTTCTCTGTAATTCCAGCACTTAACACAATGCTTACCACATGTAAATTCCTGGCTCTTAACAAAAATGCTTGTTGATAGATTTATTAGTGGATTTTGTCTACCTTTCTTGCCATATACTGCTATCACACAGGACCACGGAATGAACTTTAAAAAAAATGAGGTGACATAAATTAAAGATCGATACAGGAAAAGAGAAAAATCACCTAGAGGAGGAAAAGGATTAATTCTGAGAACTGGCTAATACTTGATTGCTTTTCTAATTCAATAGACCTTGACCCATTAAACTCTGTTGCAGACACAAACCAGCTGATAGTCATTGATCTGAGATGAGAAAGCTAGAAGGATTTAGTGCCTCTTTTTTTTTCTGGCCTCTTTAAAGTTTCTTACCACACACCTTGCCCTTCTGTCTTATAGAGAGGGAAGATGGTTCTCATTTTCCAGAGATGGTAGAGGGTTCCTTATCCAACAGTCCCAGTAATATAATCAAGATGAGATCCTTGTTCTAAAATGCATCCACCATGTTTCCTAACCACACCAAGAAAAGTTCTGTGTTGTACAATTGTAACTCATTCTCTCTCTCTCTCTCTCTCTCTCTCTCTCTCTCTCTCTCTCTCAGCTAAAGAAAAGGAGTCTTCTCACTACAGGAGTCTATGTGAAAATGCCCCCAACAGAACCTGAACACGAGAAGCAATTTCAGCCCTACTTCATTCCTATCAACTGAGAAAAAGGAGTGGTGTGTAGAGAGATAGTTTTCCAATTGCAAGAGACCTTGAGATCTTCACTTTCATTGTAACCTGCTTTAAAAACATTTTTTGAAGGAGGGAGGGTAGAGGGTGGGCTTGAATGTGGGAGGATGAAAAAACAAACCTCTAATTAAAACACAGTTGAGTATAGAGCCATAGCTAGGTATTTGGAGAATCAAAACCCCAAGAGCAGGATATGTCAGGGAAGAGAATGTTTCTGACATCTCAAGGAAATATGAGCAAAAAGGATCCTTCCAGGAGCAAAACAAGAATATCTTATAATACAGAATGGTGGACCTAGGTTAGGGCAATGTATTAAGGAGGGAAGAAGAGAACTCCTGTTCAACCTTGTGTTTTCAATGTGCTAAACATGTCTGAACAAAATTATCTTTTCAAGATTATTTGTTTTTTCTCTTTATAAATGTTAATCACAAGATTTTTTTTTAAATGCAGTCAAATGGCTCTGTTTAAGCCAGTGATTTCCTCAATTGTATTTGTTGTATTGATACCAATATGTATCTTTTATAAAGTCTTATAGCATTATGTGCCAGGCAAGGCAAAGGCTAGGGTATGTGCTGATCAGTTACATTCAAACACTATGTGACAGTGTCTTGCCTCCCACTGACTAATTGAGAAGGCTGGTGGACTCTGGCTCATGACACTAATGAGCCAGGAAGGGAAGAAGGTCGTTTCCCAATTAACTCCGAGTCTAAATGAAATAGTAGTTGCTCTCTGGATTCCGACAGAAAGGTAAAGTTGCACTGACATGATAGGACCCAGGACATTGAATGTTGGATCCTGACACTTTATCTGGCTTCACACTTAAGTCAAAGTTAGTGGTCGCTGAGCAAATCCTGACTCAACACAGTACAAGGAAAAGGTTCGTTCTGGAAGTCCTTTCAGGCCCACTTTCAGGATGTCCCAACTCTGTGGGACAGATGACAAACGGTCCACTTAGCAACAAAGCAGGAGGGAATTGGTGTCTGGAAAGGGCACATAATGTTTTTGAAAGTGAACACTGTTTGGGTGTTTTTAAGCTCACTATTTTCCATGAAAATGTAAACAATATGTATAGTATTTTAATTAAATAAAATGCTGTGACTGTTTCCCAGAGCTTGTTTACTTTAAAAAAAAATTCAACATGTTTTGATAACAAAAATAAAGCCAAGAATAAATTAGAAAGAAATAGAAATAAAAAAGAAATAAGGAACACAGTTGGGGCAGCTAGGTGACACAGTGCGTAGAGTGCTAAGCTTGAAGTCAGACAGACTCATCTTCTTGAGTTCAAATCTGGCCTCGGACACTTCCTAGCCCTGTGACCCTGGGCAAGTCACTTAATCCTGGTTGCCTCAGTTTCCTCATCTGTAAAATGAGTTGGAGAAGAAAATAGGAAACCACTCCAGTATCTTTGCCAAGAAAACGCTGAATGGGGTCATGGAGAGTTGGAGACAACACAACAACAACAATAATGAAGTACACGGTTTGCTTCATGTTCCAAATATCTTTTCTCCTGGTATGTTAGACTGCAAGCTTTATCAGGGTAGGAGCCAGGTCTTATCTGATCTTTATATACTTAGTACCTTACTGAGGTGTTATATACATAGTAAATATTTAATGATTTGTGGACATAGTCATTGATCATTTGCATGGATTTTGCCAAGTTTTTTTTTTTTTTATCTATTCCATGGCAGTTCAGAAGAACAGGTGGGTTGCTCAAAAGAGAAGCTTTGGAAGCTGCCAACAGCTTTTAAATGGTTGCAGGCTTAGGAATCTTCTTCAATACCATCTCCCTTAGTTTAACTCAGTGTTTCTTAAACTGTGGACAGCAACCCCATATGAGGTCACGAAAAATTTGGCAACAGTAAAAGGTTTCTGAACATGCGATGACCAAAAATTAATTAAAAACTAAATGAGTAAAGAATCCAAGGTGTTTCTGGCAGCACTTGTCTGTGTTGCATTGTACAACTTTACTGTAGCCTTGGTTCTGAACACAAATCATGGGCACTTTGTACTACACATGCTCTCACACCATGCAGCACCAATGAATGCTGCCTAATCAGAAAAGGGGTCCTGAGTGGAAACCGTTGAAGAAGCCCTGGTTTAACTGCTCCTACTGGATGGCTCACTAATCACCCTCTCTTCTCCACTCTATCCCTCTATGCTTAGAGCTAGGCTGGCCATTCTACAGGCCCCAGCTCCATTTCTTATGATCATTCTAATCTGCTTCTTTGACAACTACAGCCTTCTATTTCTATTTCTGAGGGGCCATGGGGCAGTGTTTTGCAAAAATCTGTTCCCAAGAGCAAGGTATACTTGCTGTTCCCCATTAGTTAGTCAGCAAGCATACCCCAAACCTGGCATTCCAAGCACTCTTGTGATTGCTGGCTAACCCTTTGGGGGCTTCTGCCTTCTTAGTTCCCCTTTGGTCTTTTTCATTCCTTTTCTCTGTATCTCATTGTCTCTTGCTCATTCAATTCCAGGTAATGTTCACTGATACCCAAACAGAAGATCGTGAAATAAGCTCAGCCACCATTAATTAGCTCCATTCCATCCCTGTAAGGTCAACAATCTCTTTATTAAATTCTGTGAGAAATGATTCATTTAGACCCCTACTATATTCCAATCAGTTTGATATGATTTCATAGGGGTAGTGACTATAAGTTTTGTATATTAGGCCCCTAAGCTGTGAACTGCAGATTATAAATTCACTTCTTAATCATAGGAAGCTAACTTTAGTCTCTCCATCCTTGTTTTACCTTGTTATGGTGACCAAGTGCCATGTGGCACAGGTGACTCAGTTACATGGAAAATCCCCCAACTTATTTTTGTCGTGTTGGACCACTTTCTCTTTGTCCAACATGAGCAGGTAACCATCTTAGTCAGTGAAGATGCCCCATGCTGCACCCAACCCAAGACTCCCTTGATGATATACCATTTTTTTGACTGATATATCATTTTTGATTCTCAAAGCAAGATCTGTCAACCAATTGGATTCATATTTTGTGTAGCCCCTCTAGAGTCTTCACGTATCAAACCTTATAAAAATAAAGCCCCAGAAGAAGAGGATATCTCAGATTGTGAGAAAGATCTGAAGTCCATTTCATTGGCGGTATCCATGGACCCTTTCATAAAGTGCCACTGGCTCAGGGCTCTGCCTCAGATGTTTTTCTTGCAGATTGGAAAATTATAATCCCCACATTATCTACTATGTGAAACTTTCTCTTCTCTCAAAAACTTATATTCTAACATGGGAAATAGATTAGACACAGAAAAGTAAATTATGTATTATATATGCATCTCTGCACCATCCCTATTTATCATGGTCAATGGAGTCTGAATGGTCCAAGATTCATCACACCTTCATTTTTATGCTTGAAGTTATTATGAGCCAACAGATCTAACTAGTCTATGGGAAATCCATGTTAACAAGAAGGTAAGTTATATGGCATATATCCTGATCTGAGGGAGCAAAAAGGGGTTTGCTAGAACGAACTCACACTGCTTCATGAAAGCTCATTAGTAACTTTTCATGTTGGAAATCAGCAAAGGAATAAGTAAAGGAAAAGGGAGGGGACAGACCAGTTATAGGACTTGATTTCAACTATTGTTGCACCCTTGGAGCAACTGTCATGTTTATAGATTGGAGACAGAAAAGAGAATGAGAGGGAGTGGTGAGTAGTAAAGGAAAAGGGAGCGGACAGACCAGTTATAGGACTTGATTTCAACTATTGGCCAGGGCACACACTTCTGCTATCTACAGTGTCCCCTGAGCACTGCATTCTCTCTTTGACTCTGTGCATTTGTTTTTTGATCCTAACATTCCCTCCTCCTATGCCTATCAAAATCTTACCCAATCTTCTCCAGGGATGGGGAACCTGTGGCCTCAAGGCCACACGTGGCCCTTTAGGTCCTCAAGTGCAGCCTTTTGACTGAATCTAAACTTCACAGAACAAATCCTGCTAGATCAAAGATTAACTTCTTCCAGTAAGTCCCCCCCCCCCCCGGAAAACCGAAGGCCAGACCGATATTTGTCCATTTATTATCTACAAAACACATTTCATTGTTCTACTGTATTGCTTTCCATTTGTTTCCTCGATGTATTTTTTTCTCTGCCCCATTTAATTTAATTCCCTTGGATGACAGATAGCAATGTAGTAGAAAGAGCCTGGACTTGGATTTAGGCAGACTTGGATTAAAATCCTCTGCCTTTCTGATACTTATTGAATGTTTGGTTATAGACAATTCATTTAACCTCTTTCAGCCTCAGTTTTCCGATCTGTAAAACAGGATAGTAATACATAGAGTACGTATCTCACAAGGTTATTGTGAGGATCAGATTAGATAATGCATATAAAGCAAATCATAGAGTGTTACATAAATAATAGTTAGAATTATTATTAATATTATTGCTATATACTTCTTCAGTATCCCTCACAGACCCCAGCACCCATCTATGCACAGAGAAGGATTTTAATGATCATTTGTTAGCTTGATTTGAATTATTATGGCACTTGTGATAATTAGTCTGTTTTGAGCATAAACCCCTTTACGTGCAGAGCCTTGAAAATATTTGTTCAAAAGGAACTGTTTACCACTGTGCATAATAATAATAAGGCACAGTGATGTAGCCCTTCAGAATAATAATGAGACCATGGGAGCAAATGAGGTTACCAAGGGAAAGAATATATAGAGAAAAGTGTCCAGAACAAAGCCTTAGGGTACATGAATCTCTAGGGGATAGATAATGATCCCATGCAGGAGAATAAGTAGGAGCCATCATACATGAAGATAACAGGAGGAGAATCAGGCAAAAGAAGAATAAAGGAAGCCAAGAGAGGAAATAGGTTTTAAAGCTACAGCAAGGTTAAGAAGGATGAGTATTGGGGGCGGCCAGGTTGCACAGCGAGTGGAGCACCAGCTCCAGTGTCAGGATGACCTGGAGTTTGAATCCCGGGCTCAGACACTTAGCACCCACCCAGAAACACCTGGCTGTGTAACCTTGAGCAAGTTACTTAACCCCAATTGCTTAGGGGTGGCCAGGTGGCTCAGGGAGTAAGAGCACAGGCTCCAGTTTTGGGATGACCTGGAGATTGAATCCTGGGCTGGGACACTCAGCACCACATCCAGAAATAACTGGCTGTGTAACCTTGAACAAGTTACTTAACCCTGATTGCTTAAAAAAAAAAAGAAGGATGGGATTGAGGGAAGGCCATCTGATTTAATTGTTAGGTTATAGGATTATAGATTTATTACTGGAAAGGGCTTTTAGACATGATTTAGTTCAGCTGCCTTGTTTTACAAGGGAGGAAACTGAGGTTCAGGGAAAAAAAAATCCTTGCCCAAAGTCACACAGGAATTGAAGGGAATATCTGGGGCTCAAATTCTGATTTCAGATTCAGTGTGTTTTCCACTTCAATTATTGGTAATCTTGAAGAGGGAAATTTCAGTTGAGTGGTGGGGTCAGAAGCCTCATGTCAAGGGTCTAAGAAGTGAGCAGGTGATGAGACAGCAGGGGCAGTAAGTGTAGAAACTCCTTTTTTTCCTCACAAAAATATTGGTTAAATAAGTTATACATGTCTACAAAGTTTTGTCTTAGAGATACTGTTAATGAACTGGGGTGTTTGGAATTCAGTTATACCAAGAACTTTTTTTTTCATGTAAGGAAAGAGTTCCATGTGTAGAGAAAGGGAGACCATGCATGGTGAGGAGGCTGTCATAGACACTGTATGGCTCAAAGCCAGGCAGTCAAAAATAGACATCTCTAGCTTCTTCTCCCCCTGACCTTCTCAAGGAAAGATTTCATTCTTGCCAGAAGAGGAAGCAGGAGTTTGGAGCTGGAGGCCACCACTCTGCTGTTCTCTGTGAGAAGCAGTAGGGGGTCAGAAGTATATCTGTCTACTCCCTTAAATATTGTTTATTTATGAGATATGATCAGTTTCAAGCTAGCTTTATTTTATTTTTTGAGCTAACTTTTGATAATTGTGTTATTTGAAGGTCGAGGGGACCTCAAGCTCTATATTCCAAGGCTTTATATATCTGATACCAATTCTGCAATAAACGTGCATAGCAAATAGCAAAGAAACCCAAATCATGGCAAAACAAAAATCAGAGGTGTACATAGAAGGTATGTACCACACAATACAGAGTGAAAGAGCTCTTCAATTCAGAGAGAGAGACAGAGAGAGACAGAGAGAGACAAACAGAGAGAGAGAGAGAGAGAGAGAGAGAGAGAGAGAGAGAGAGAGAGA
>NW_027187376.1:17477569-17478289 GCF_028583685.1 Petaurus breviceps papuanus | reverse complement strand
AGAGAGAGAGAGAGAGAGAGAGAGAGAGAGAGAGAGAGAGAGAGAGAGAGAGAGAGAGAGAGAGAGTCTTGGATCTCTCCCAAGGGAAAACTACCCAAATTCTCTAGAATAGCAAGCTGGGAATTAGGGACATGATGGGGACTACCCACTCCTTTCATGTCTTCTTGGAGTCTTTTGCTTCAGCAACCTTAAGTGTGTTGACCTTTTCTATTTTCTCTCTCAAAGATGGAAGCCTGAACAATGATGAGTCTCCCAAGGGGGTGGGGTGGGAATGGGAGGGGGGAAACTGATGGAGAACTTAAGCTCTCTCACCTCTTTCCAACTCTGCCATGCCCTGACTCAGGGCAGAACATTAATCTCCAACAATATGGAGAAAGTCCCATGCCAATGTGCCTTGGGATGGGGTTACATTAAAAATGTATAAAGTCTGTGTTAGAAATTATAGCATGTAATTTTTTTTAAATTTAAATGCTTTATTAACTGCTGATTTACATCATTCGTTTCTACCAGATTTTGAGTTACAAATTTTCTCCCCATTTTTCCCCCACCCATCCCCCCAAAACAGCAGTCCCACAGGATATCCCCACCTCCAATCTGCTCTCTCCCATATTTTCTCCCATACACGTTTCAACTTTTCCAGTGGATCTCTATGCCTCAGTGCCTGTATATCTTTTTTCTTAATTACATGTAAGATGGTATTAACAATAGTATATATATATA
>NW_027187376.1:17469697-17477169 GCF_028583685.1 Petaurus breviceps papuanus | reverse complement strand
GCAATGATTCTCCTCAGTGAGCTTTTGAGATTCTTTTTCCATCTGGCAAATTCGACTTTTTAAGGCATTCTTCTCCTCATTGCCTTTTTGAGCCTCCTTTGCCATTTGAGTCAGTCTGTTTTTTAAGGTATTATTTTCTTCAGTCAGGCTGTTGACTCTCATTTCATAATTTTCTTGCATTGTTCTCATTTCTCTTCCCAATTTTTCCTCCACTTCTCTTATCTGCTTCTTAAGGTCCTCTATGGCCTGTAACCAGCTTGTATTTTCCTTTGAAGCATTTGGTGCAGGAGTTCTGCGTTCACTGTTTTCCTCCTGTTCCATGCCTTGCTCCTTCTTATCCCCCAAATAGGAGTGTAATGTTGGAATCTTCTGTCTGCTTTGTTTCCTTTGCCTGCTTATTTTGCCACTCAATGATTTGACTTTTGGGCTTTTTGCCACAGTAGGACTCTGCCACCAGACAGGGGAGTTTTCATCCCAAACGCTGGGGCTTTCTCAACCGCCTGAGGTATTAGATGGGTGCCCTCTCTGAGGTCTCCACATGCTCTGGCAAGCTGGACACACACCCCAGGACCTCCACCCTAGACTGCAATCCAGATCCAAGCAGGTGAAAGCAAGAGCAATGACCCCTCAGACTGGTGCTTGGTCCTCCTACACTCTGCAGGCCAGGAGCTGAAGCCGCCATGTGGTGCTGGCAGGCTGTGCTGGCATCTCAGCGGTTTCTCGCTCCAGGGGTAAAATCCACGCACTCCCACTTCCTGGGTCCCAAAGTCCAGACTGCACTGGCCTCTCACCTTGTCCTTCGCATCTATGTATTGATAAATCTGGAAATGGCCACAGCTGCTGCTGATCTGGAGTCCCTCTGGCTGGCAGCTGGTCAGGCCCGCCCTGGGGCTAAAGCCTTGGAGTGGGGCTGGGCTCGGCTCCCAGAGCGCTGGGCCAATTCCTGCTGGCCTACCGGGCTGTCCTCAGCGGGAGGTTAGCTTCTCTGTGTCATTTTGTGGGTTCTGCAGCTCCAAAGTTTGTTTAGAGTCCCCTTTTTACATGGATTGGGGAGGGTGGAAGCCGGAGCCGCGGGAAGGTCGTGCTTCTACTCCGCCATCTTGGCTCCGCCCTCCTAGCATGTAATTTCTAAAATAGTGTCAACTCTTTCTAGGAATTTTTCAGTGTAAGACTATACCATATGTCACAATTAGTGGAAATGATGAATTCTATGAAATGATCACATATATTTGAATTTGGACTATCTGAAGTTACTTACTTATACAATAATTTGTTCCAGTACGATGGAACTATGCAGTACAAATTTGAAAAATACAACCATTACCCAGAATTCATAATTCTTTTTGTACAGATATGGAAAGATAAGGGGATGGAAGGGTCAAGTGACTTTTTAAAAAAGAATTGGGGAGACGAGCATGCTTGCAAGAAGCAAAGAAAAAGCCCACATTGAAGATGAGAGAGACAATGGTTGATGGAACAAACTTTGGAATGAGACAGGAAGGTCTGACATCAAAGGATACAAGTAGAATTTAAGAATAGGACAGGGATTCTGAGCTTTTGTTGTATCATGTACCCCTTTGGCAGTCTGGTGAAACCTATGGACCCATTATAAGAACACTGTTATTAAATACATAAAAATAAAATACATAGGATCACAAAGGAAACAAATAATATTGAAATATAATTACCAAAACATTTTTCAAAAAGTTAACATGTCCCAGGTTAAAAACCGCTGTAGAATGTCTCTTCTTCAGAAAACAGAGAGGAGAATGAAATAAATATGTAGAGAGTTCTGAGGTATGGAAAAGAAGAAGGATTTTACAACAAAAAAACTTTAATTTTCTCAATAAAGTAGGAAGTGAGGTTATTTTTTGAGAAATGATATTGCATTGAACTTTTGAGGAGATTTGGAATAACTGATGTAATGAATGTGTTGAGTTAATTGGGTCAGGGTGAAGGTTGCTTTGCAGCAGTGAGGGTGAATAGAATCTTTTTTTTAAACTTTTATTTATTTTATTTTTAATTTATGAAATAAAACAAGCATTTCTATAACATAGTATAATAAAAAGATGGTCACACATGAAACTGCAAGTAGAACAGAATCTTAGAATTGAACATGATCTCAGAATTCTCTCTAGTCTAAAGAGTGCCTAAATAAAAACTTCTCAGTAAAGCTGTTGATAAAGTATCAGTTAGTCTACACACACACACACACACACACACACACACACACACACTATACATTATATATATATTATATGTTTACATATATTATCCACATATTTTCATTATACACTATTTTCCTTCATTTATTGTACAATCTAGCCAAATTGACCCAAGTGCACTTTTCATCTCTCCCATCACTGTGCCTTTTTGTCAGTTGTCCTCCATACCTGGAAAGCACTTCCTGCTCACTTAAGACCTGCCGCTTTATATATGAAGTTTCCCTCTTTCCTAATTGCTCAGTTGCTAGTATTCTTCTCCCTAAATTATCTTAATCTTTTAAAAATAATGTTTTAATTTCATAAATATAATTACTTTAAACCTATAATTTAATTATTTTATCATTTAATAATTTTAATCTAATTATTTTCCTTCATTAAATATTTCCCAATTACAAGTAAAAATTTTAATTTTTATTTGTTTCATTAAATATTTCCCAATTATATGTAAAAACATTTAGTGATTATTTTTTAAAAGTTTTGAATTCCAAATTCTCTCTCTCCCTTCCATGCCTCCCCACCCTCCTTGAGAAGGTAAGCACTTTGATTTTGATTATACATGTGAGGTCATTCAAAACATTTCCATATTAGCCATATTACAAAAGAAAACACAAACAAAATAAAATGATAAAAATAAAGAAAGGGAAAAAATGTGTCAGTTTGCATTCAGAGTTCTTAAGTTCTCTCTCTGGAGGTAAATAGCATTTTTCATCATGGAGCCTTTGTAGTTATTCTTGGTTCATTGTCTTGATCAGGGTAGCCAAATCTTTCATACTGATCATCCTTACAATACTGTGGTTACTATGTACAATATTTTCCTAGTTCTGCTCACTTCACTTTGTATCAGTTCATATAAGTTTTTCTATGATTCTCTGAAACCATGCTGCTCATTTGTTATAGCACAATAATATTCCACCATTATCATATACTACAACTTATTCAACCATTCCTTAAATAATGGGCATCCAATCAATTTTCAATTCTTTGCCACCACAAAAAGAGCTTTTATATATATATATATATATATATATACATATATATATATATATATATGTATGTATGTATTTTGTACAACTAGGATTTCCCCCCTTTCCTTTGACATTTTTTTAGGATACAGACATAGTAATGGTGTTGCTGGGTCAAACAGGTATGCACAGTTTTATAGCCCTTTAGGCATAGTTCTAAATGGTTCTCTAGAGTGGTTAGACTAGTTCACAACTCCACCAACTGTGTATTAGTATCCCAATTATTCCACATCCCTTCCAGTATTTGTAATTTTCCTTTTCTGTCATTTTAGCCAATCTGAGAGGTGTGAGGTGTTATCACAGAACTGTTTTAATTTGCATTTCTCTAATCAGTAGTGATTTAGAACATTTTTTTAATGCAACTGTTGGTACTTTTGATTTCTTCTTCTGAAAACTACCTGTTCATAACTTTTGACCATTTTTAACTGGGTACTGGCTTTTATTTTTTGTAGTGTAGATTTGGATCATTTCCCAATATATTTGAGAAATGAGGCCTTTATCAGTGAAACATTATAACTATTTTCCTCCAGTTTCCTGTTTTTTTTTCTAATTTTGTTTGCATTATTTTTGTTTGTACAAAATTTTTAAACTTTATATAATCAAAATTATCCATTGTACTTTTAGTAATCCTCTTTATCTCTTGTTTGGTCATAAACTCTTCTTCCCTTATCCAAAGATCTTACAGGTACATTTTTCCTGCTCCCCTAATTTGCTTATGATACCTCTCTTTATGTTTTCATTATTTATCCATTTTGACCTTATTTTGGTATATGGTGTGAGATGCTAGTCTATGCCTAGCTTCTCCCAAACTGCTTTCTAGTTTTCCCAGGATTTTTGGCAGATGTTGAATTCTTACCCTAAAACCTTGGAGCTTTGGGTTTGTCAAATATTTGATCACCATGGTTATTTACTACTCTGTATTTTGTGTATCTAACTATTCCACTGATCCACGCTTCTCTTTCTTAGCCAGTACCAGATTGTTTTGTTGATTACCTTTTGTAATATAGTTTGAAATCTGGAACTGCAAGCCGATCTTCTTCAACATTTTTCCTCCATTGATTCCTTCGATGTTTTTGACTTTTTGTTCTTCCAGATGAACTTTATTACTATTTTTCTAGCTCTACAAAATAATTCTTTGGTAGTTTGGTATCAGTCTGTCTTAAGGGAGATCTTAAGAGAAGAAGAACCTATTTCCTAAAGTATCCTATTTACTTTTAACTATCTTTAGTGACTAGGAAATTTGTCCTTACCTTGACTTTAAATCTATTTTTCTTCAACTTCCTCCCGCTCCCCTAAGTTCTACCCTCTGAAATCAAATAGTGGAAGTTTAAATCATTTTTACATGCTTGTCATTCAAAGACTTGACTATAGCTAACATATGCTCCTTGCCCTCCACATAAGTTTTTTTCTTTTCCAGGCTAAAATAAACTTAATTCAGCCACTTCTTATATGGTATGGTTTCCATTCTTGCCGTTCTTACCATTATAGTTGCCTTCTTCTGGATGCTTCTTTTCACTGTCATCAGCATTCCAAACTGAAGATAATATTCCTGATGTAGTCTGATCAGCTGATCAGGGCAGAATGTAGTGGAAATGTTAGCTTACTTTTTCTGAACACAAGGCTTCTCAATGAAGTGTGAGTTGCATTAATTTATTTTTACTTTTTTGTATCAGCAGTTAGCACAGTGTCTGCCACACATTAAGCACATGATTTCTTAGATATGCCCTCTCCTGTCCACTTGCATAGCCACAAGCCTATAAACCCTCATCAAATCTCAGCTGGACTATTGCAATAGACTTCTGATAGGTCCCTCTTTCTCAAGTCTCACCCCTCTCCAATCCTCCTACACTCAGTCAACACAGGGATTTTCCTAAAGCACAGGCCTAACCATGTCATTTCCCTACTCAACAAACTTCTGGCTACCTCTTACCTCCAAAATAAAATACAATGTCCTGGGTCATTCAAAACCTTTCCCTACCTGTCCTTTTCCTCCTTTTGCCATCTTAAACTGTTCTCCCCTTCATACATTTTCTAGTTGAATTATAGGGATTTGTACTAGCACCTCTTGTATTAGAGCTTGCAAGCCCTTTACAGGGCTGCTCATCTACCTTTGGTGCCTACCTTTCACCCAGATCTTACTTGTGGCTCCAAGAAACTGTACTGTGTGTGGTGGTTACACCCCAGGAAAACCCTCTTGGCAGACAGGCAAAATTAGGTTGAGGATAATCAACAGGCCTCAAACCTGTCAGTGTGTTAGGGGGATATATACCCAGGCATTTGAAGACTTCCTTTGGTGGAGTAGGTGAATGGGAGCAATTTGTTCCAATGGCCATGAAGGCAGATGAAGCAGGCTCTGTGAAGCGTTTAGAATTTGGTCACATATTGAAGATGCCAAGGTCATCACTGCATCATCCATCATCTCTATTTTGTCTTGCCACTGTACTTTGATAACTCTGGAAGAGAAGAGTGAGGCTGATGACTATACAAGTCTGCCTCATTTCAATTCATGTACAAATCAAGACATCACCCATGATGCCACTGGTCCTCTTCAAAACAAAGGATGAACAACAATTGAATTACATGCATCTATTTGCTATTCCTTGAGTACAACACTTCATCACCCATCTCTCTTGCCTGTGGTCAGGAAGCCCTACATTAAAATCTGGCTGCAGATTTGCTTTCTTCTGCATAAATTTCATCAATTGGGCTTAAACTCTGATTTGTTCTATCAAGATAGAAAGTCTTTGAGTCCAGTCCTGATGACAGATTGGATTTGCTTCCTGACAGCCATCCTAGCTGAGTACAGGGTGGTACATTGCTAGTCAATTGAGCACTAAGTGATGAATTCTTTAGCTATGCTGACCCACAAAACAAAGAAAAAATACAGTGCTTTTCAAACCTGCGTAGCTCCTTTTGGTTTCTATAGGGACAGTCACAGAGTTTTTTTAGACTTTCTATAAACCTTAATGTAACTGACAGTACCTTAAATGGGAGCCCCTAATCCAATGTTATCAATCTTTATATCATCACTATAAATGAAACTAGAGGATGAAAGGAAAGTGCAGTTTCGTGGAAATGTGGGTCATAGCCTCCTTGAAGTAGCAAATAGGAGAGTTAATTTTCTTATATCTTCATAGGCAACAATGATAATAATTTCATTAAACACTTGATAATCCTTCATTGCAGTCAGTGTTCATGACAAGCATTTCCAAAAAGGACTGCCATGAAGAGAACTGCAGATGAAGTGCCTACATTTGTTGCAATAAGGGAGGAAGTAGGAAGAAAATAAGCATTTAATAAACACCCACGATGCCCTATAGGGTAGTTAGGTGGTACAGTGGATAGAGAGATTCATCTTCATGATTTCAAATCTGGCCTCAGACACTTACTAGCTGTAAGTCACCTGTAAAATGAACTAGAGAAGGAAATGACAAACCACTCCAGTACCTTTTTCAAGAAAATCCCAAATGGGGTCACAAAGAGTTGGGCACAGCTGAAACGACTTAACAACAACAATGCCCGAGGCACTGTGATATGCACTTTACAAATATTCTCTCATTTGATATTCACAACAACTCTGAGAGGCAGGTGCTATCATTATGACCATTTTACAGTTGAGAAAACTGATAGCTAGTAAGTATCTCAGACATTTAAACTCAGATCTTCCTGACTCTAGGCCCAGCACTCTATCTACTGTGTCGAGTAGCCCTTTCTTTTTCTTTTTCCTTTTTTGCTTTTTGGAGGGGCAATTGGGGTTAAGTGACTTGTCCAAAGTCACATTGCTAGTTAAATGTTAAGTTTCTGAGGCTGGATTTGAACTCAGGTCCTCCTGACTCCAGGGCCGTTGCTCTATTCACTGAGCCACTTAGCTACCCCTCAACTAGTCATTTCAAGTAAAGAAATTATATTGATAACTTGAGAAGACCCCTAGCTTCACTAGAATCCATATATGCTTTGATACTTGATGACTTCATCGAAAAGATAGGAATAAGGATTGGTGGCAAAAAAATAAAAAATATATGGTTTTGGATTAAGAAACAAAGGAGGTATGAGATGGGGAGATTACATAAGAGTTTCATTCATATATACCATGAAAACATAGAGAGAGAGGGAGAAGAAGAGGGAGAGGAGACGGGGTGGGGAAGAGAGAGAGAGAAAGAGAGAGAGAGAGAGAGAGAGAGAGAGAGAGAGAGAGAGAGAGAGAGAGAGAGAGAGAGAGAGAGAG
>NW_027187376.1:17462993-17469687 GCF_028583685.1 Petaurus breviceps papuanus | reverse complement strand
GAGAGAGAGAGAGAGAGAGAGAGAGAGAGAGAGAGAGAGAGAGAGAGGAGGTGTTGTTTTACATAGTGAGTACCAAATAAATAAAGGTAAAATTGATTCTTATTTTAGTGGATAGGAAATGATTAATTACTTATGAAGGAATAATTTCTGAATCATCTCTCTGTGTAAAGTCAGAACATTTATTTGTTAGAGCAAAGATTAAAATCAAACACCAAATTAGAACAATGAAAATGACAAGAAGATTTATTATGGAATGAAAATATCTCCAATTTAATCTTATATAAGCTAGAAACATGGGAAATAGATTAAAGAATTGACATCAACTCAGACCATCATCATTTACTTGGGAAATCAAATTGATGTCATCATTTGTCTTGATGAAAAGACCTAAAAAACCTAGGAATCCCTTTAGCCAGCTATCAGTTGGTCCTCTTGCTGAACAGAGATATGGCAACTAAAGGGTAGCACTTGATATAGAGTCTAAACTTTTACAAAATTTTTATAGAAGAGGGTAGTGAAAGATTATGAACAATCTAACTTCAATAAATATCAAGAAGAAAGGGAAAATATGTTTACAGCTGGCTTGATTCAAGACTCAATTGAACCTAATAAAATTCTAGATGCAAAGACAAACCTGAAATCATTCCTACTTCTAAGGAGTTTATATTGCCCTGAAGGATGCAATACATCTGATCATTTTGGGACCACTGAAAGATGAAATTGGAAGGACAATAGACAGATAATTATGGATAATGGAAAATATGTCAAGATTTTTTCTAACACTTGAAAAGATACATCAATAGTTGTGGAACTAGAACCTTTGAATTGAATGTTATTGTCTTTGATTTGTTCTATGAGTAAATAGAAATTCCTCTAAAAAAGAAGAGTAGTTGAAATGAGAAAATGTACATGGATGAATTCTATACTGGGGCCACATAATTTTGTGACAGTTGAGGGATTGAGTCTTAATATTTTTGAAAGAGAGGACAGCAAGCCCTTGGGAAAAAATCATGAGAACTAGTCTATACACTTATCAAAGGCATCCTTGGTTAAGCTATGAGAAAGGGACACTCAGGCTTTTGCAAATGACACTTTTTAATAGATTATATCTTTATAATCCTCATAATAACCCTGGGAGGTAGGTGCTATTGTTATCCCATTTTTAGGTGTAGAAACTGAGGCTGACAGAATTTAAGTAACTTGCCCATCAATAGGTACCTAGTTAAGTATCTGGGGTTGGATTTGTACTCAGGTCTCCCTGATTTTAGGTCCAATGCTTTATCTACTGTGCCATCTAGCTGCCATACAGAGAGAAGCAGTGTGATGTCATAGTGCATCGAGCTCTGGGTTTGAATCCCTTATTTAGATACTTACTAGCTGGGTGACTCTGGGTAAATTATTTAATTTTTCTGCATCTCAATCTTTTCATATATATAAAATGAAATTAGTAATAGTGCCTATATCCTAGGGTAAGGGTCAACTAAGAAAATGTATGTAAAATATTATGTAAACTATAAAGGACTCTATAAATATAAACTCTTATTTTCATTGTAGTTCAAGTATGGTTTGAGGCAGAGGACCTTTGGGCTCTGAGATCCTGCTCGATCTCTGTGTTATCCTATGTCTCCTAAGTTCTAACCCTTCTTTGATCCTCCTCATGCATCCAACATAGATAGCCAATTCTGCCTCCACCATTTTATTGTTCTTAGCATTCAAAACTGTTCTTAGTTCATTCTGGTCTTTGACACTCCTTAAATTATTCTTCAAGATACTTATCTTGATTCATCCTTAATTCTCAGCACTTGCTTCCAATTTCTATCTTTTTAATGTGAGTTTGTGCAATGAATTCTATGTGCAACTATGTGGTTCTGTTTAGTCAGGTCCTATTTTTCCTCCTCATTACAGTCATTTCTACATTCTTTTTTTTTTTTTTTTTTCTTTTTTTTTTTTTTTTTTTTTGCCTTTTTTTGGAGGGGGGAAGGTAGGGCGATTGGAATTAAGTGACTTGCCCAAGGTCACATGGCTAGATTTTTTTTTTATTGTCTGAGGCTGGATTTGAACTCAGGTCCTCCTGCCTCCAGGGCCAGTGCTCTATTCACTGCACCACCTAACTGCCCCTCTATCTTCATTCTTGAGTGCTTTTCTACTGGGCCAACTTCTCTAGATTATGAAGTTGTTGGATCGCATTTTATATCTTTTCTGAGTCCTTTGAAATCAGATTTCTTGAAATCCAAAATACAGGGAAGATTAGGGCCACATTCCTTCTCCTCTACCACAAACTCTAGGAGAGAGTGGTCATTTGCCTTTGAGAGCCTATTGTTTCTGCATTAACAACCAGCTCCCCCTTGCTGGTCAGAATTAGGCTGTGTTTCCCTTGTCACTTCCTACAGTCCTGATCTAGGGTTCTTTTTACTCCACAAATTGATAGGTGAATCTAGGTCAAAACTGAAAAGTAAAATCTAGGACATCCCATCCCTTGGCACATTTTTCTTTTTGCAATTGAATTGGGCTACTGACTGCTCAGAAGAGGAAGGGAAGGAATGACAATAATAATAACAAACTTTCACATTCCAGAATAATAAAATGTTTATATTTTACAATAAGAACACAATATATTCATA
The DNA here is from genome assembly GCF_028583685.1 of Petaurus breviceps papuanus. Classification (NCBI taxonomy): domain Eukaryota; kingdom Metazoa; phylum Chordata; class Mammalia; order Diprotodontia; family Petauridae; genus Petaurus; species Petaurus breviceps. Next base: position 17,467,066 of record NW_027187376.1, on the reverse strand, counting down.
TTTTAAAACAATAGATATTTACATTTCTGAATAACAATAACATTTTCTATTATATCATAATCTTATTATTTTATTTATATTACATGTATTTATAATAACTTATATTTTAGAATAGCAACAACAGATATTTATATTTCACTTGAGGTTATTCAGCTCTCACTCATCTTCTCTTTCTCTTTTTCTTCATTTGAGTTTGCACCCTATAGACTACTGAGATTTGTTTTATTTTCAATCCTTTTTTGAGTTTCCCTCTGGCTCTGTGGTTGATACTCACTAAATTGACTTGGGATGGAACTTGGCAAAGATTTGATGTAGGGATTGCTATTAAAAGCATGAAAGTTAGACTTAAAGATTAAGCAGAATTTATGACTTAAACTTATTGCTTTGGGAAATCTCTTAACAATGTCATGAAGAAAATTACTTTTCTTCCTGCGACTACTCCTGTCAAATCTCTGATGTGTTGCACCTAATTGGGGTTATATACATTCTTGCTCCCAGGCAGCACAATTATGTTTGGCATTTTTCTCGTCTTGACTTGATTTTCTCCTTTGAGAAGAGAAGGACACCATACTGTGTCATTGAATGGGTGGGCAGGAGAGCTGACATTCCCATTCTTTCTCTTCCCCCTCCTGCAACTTCCAGCTGACAATAGAGGAGATTATTACTGCAAATTGGACAGATTCAACAACTGTTAAGGGGGCATGTGTTAACAGCTGAATTAAGGAATCAACAGGGTCATGTTTTCACTCTCCAAATTCATTCCTTCAGCTGAGGTCAGTGTTTCGGTAGGGAGATAACCTCTTGGAATGATATGCTAGTAGAAAGGGAGAAAGTTATCCTATCTCTTTGTGTTATATTAACCTAAGGATTTTGACTTGAATGATGGGGAAAGCTACTATGAATCAGGATCTTCCCAAGATAACTTGTGTTTCATCCCATGAAGAATAATAATAATTTATATTTCTATAGTGCTTTAAGGTTTACAAAGTGCTTCTCTCATAACAACCTTTAAAGGAAGGAAGGGCAATTAGTAGGATCCCCATTTTTCATATGAGGAACCTAAGGCTCAGAAAGGTTAATTGACCTTTAGAAAGGCCAGAAAGGTCAGATCTTTAGAAACCTCAGAAAGGTTAATGATGTCAGGATCATACAACTAGTAAGTTTAAAAATCAGGAATTGAGCTTAGGTCTTCTGACTAAAAATCAGTGCCCTGTCCACCATACCATGCTTACCCAAATTTTACCCACATCTTATTGAATCATAGAGTCATATAATACAAAGAATATTAATTAGCTAATAGAATAGTCGAGTTCAGAGGGATCTTGGAAATCTTCTGTTCCAACACCCACATTTTACTGAGACTCAGAGAAGTTAATAAACTTCCCCATGGTCACACAACTAGTTAGCGTCAAGAACCCAAGTTTTTTGACACTCAGCCTAGCAGTTATTAGCAACATGATAGAGTCCTGCCTAGTATATTGAGCCATGCCTAATAGTAGCAATAATAGTAACAAAGAGGTATTAAGGACCTGCTCTGTTCCAGGTACTATACTAAGCATGTCTGTCATGTTTTCCCAATGACTGCCACCATCCAAGACTGTTCTGACCCTTTTACCTCAAGGTACAATATATTTTTGCTGTCACAACCTAGATGCAAAGAAGAGAACACTTTGAAAATTAAGTTTTGGCTAATGTTATCAGCACAACTTTTGTGTTGGGAGATGTAGCCTGTTGTCTTCTTCCCTCCTTTCCTTGACCTGCTATGGCAATGTTATTTTTGTTGATCATTTCTGTTATGTCTGATTTCTCATGACCCCATGGAGTGGCTGGCCATTTGCTTCTCCAGCTCATTTGACATATGAGGTACTGGGACAAACAGGGTTAAATGACTTGTCCAGGTTCACACAGCTAGTAAGTTTCTGAGACTGTATTTGAACTCATGAAGATGAGTCTTCCTGATTACAAGCCCAGTGCTCTCTGTCCACTGCACACCTAACTGCCTGCTATGACAATAGAAACATGTTTTCAGTCCAAACTTCACTCAGCCCTCACTGGATCACAGAATATTACAGAGGATATTCAAGAAACATTCATCTCACCCACAGATTGTCAGGAAACTTTCTCAATGATGTGAAGAATAATTTATACTAGAATGATGAAGAAGGAAGAGTATTGGATTTTAAGTCAGAGGACCCGAATCCAATTGCTGTGCTATTATTTATTATATGTGTGTGACCTTGGTAAGTCACCTAACCACCTCTGGACCTCAGTTTTCTCATCTGATAGACTAGATCCTACACAATCTTTTACAGCTCTAAATCTTGTCATCCTCTTTCCTTGAGAGGCAATAAATATGCACTCTAGTATTGAATACAATCAAGTTACTATAGCAACCAATCATATTGATTGGATATAGAGAAAAGGGAGATGAGAGTTCTTTCTTGAGTGATAGGATAAGAAGTTCTACTAAGTAGCACATTTCCATAGATAATTTCAAACTTAAGGAAGCAAGGAAAACAATTTCTCATGAAAGCAGCATATTTAAAAGGGTAACATTTCTCTTTCTTTTAAAGATAATAACAACAGCTAAGTTGATAAAGCATCTTAAAGTTTACAAAGTGATTAACACATAAAATTTCATTTGATCCTCATCATAACCCTCTGAAGTAGATGCACTTATTATCCCCATTTAACACTCAGTTACTAAGTATATATTAAGAGTTTACTATGTGCCAAGCACTAGAGATACAAAGAAAAAGGGGAAAATGCTCTTGCCCTCAGGTAGCACACATTCTAACAGGGGAGACAACATAAAAAGAGGAGGGGAGTAGATATACTCAAGAGATATATAGATATAGAATGTAAATGGAAGATAGTCTCACAGGAAAGAGTCCAGTAGTAGGGAAGAAGGAGTGAAAGGTGGGACCAGGAAAAGCCTCCTGCAGAAGGGGAAAAGGGGTAAGATTTGAGTTCAGTCTTGAAGGAAGCAAGGGAAGCCAGGAAGCAAAGATCAAGAGGGAAAGCACAATAACTAAGAGGGACAGCCAGTCAAAAACCATTCAGCCAGAAGATGGAGTGTTGTGTGGGAGAAATGACAAGGAAGCCAGTGTCATTGGATTAGAGGACATATGACAGGAGGAGTGTTGGAAAAGTGTGAAGGGAGAGAGAGGTCAGGCTTTGAAGGACTGCAATAGTAAAACAAGAATTCTAATCCAGGTTTTCTGATTTTAAGTCAGACTTTTTTCTGCATTGGCAAGTTGACTCTACCCATGGAAAATGCTGTAGAAGGAAAAAAAAAGTCTTTGTGTGTCCTTTCTGAGAGCCATTGAAAGAAATTTATGATTTAATGACTTGGCTTCTACTGTTCCTCAAGTCTAAAGTACAAGGTGAAGCAGTTTGAATGTCTCCCATTGACCTTTGGAATGGCTAACTATGTGTTCTGGATCACTTTCCAGCATTATATTCTCACAATTTTCTATCCCCAGAAAAATGAGACATGGTAGCTGAAAGACAAGGCTAGGTTTGCACTGAAGAATGGAAAGCACTGTTTTTAAACCACTTAAGTGGGCGTTGGTCGTCAGAGTTGGTTCTGCATTTAATCAAGTGTAGCTATATTTCAGTATCGCTGACATGCCGTGCAAGCTGAGCGTTTGCCAGCACATAGGAAAGTAATAGCTCAGCTAATTGCAAATATGTCAAGGCAAACAAGTAAAATAAACTCTCTGTTATTTGGCATGTCTGGGGAACAGGGTGTTCTTTTTAATCAAATACAATGGTTACCTGAGTAATGCCTTATATGTGATGGGTGGCTTACCAATTTCCCAAGAATTAGGCAATAAATAGCACAACATTAAAATGATATTCGTTTCTTTCTCTGGTAACATAGAAAACTATCTAGCATCTTGCAACCTTGAGGGCCATCAGAACTAATGATTATTATTCATTTCTCCCCTTCTCTCCCCTCCCTTGTCTCATCCTTCTTTCTTTCTCCCCTTCTTCACTTCTTTCTTCCTTCTCACCTTCCCTTTTTCCTTCCTTCCTTCCTTCCTTCCTTCCTTCCTTCCTTCCTTCCT
>NW_027187376.1:17451670-17462893 GCF_028583685.1 Petaurus breviceps papuanus | reverse complement strand
TCCTTCCTTCCTTCCTTCCTTCCTTCCTTCCTTCCTTCTTTCCTTCCCTCTATTTACTGTGCCCTAAACTAAAGAGGCAATGTTATACAGGGGAAAGAACACTGGACATGGAGACGAAAGATATGATCCTCCCTCTTCCTTTCTTTCATCCCTTCTAACTTTATTATATTAGTAGTAATGATATTGCTAGATCAGGAAAACACTGTAGACATGGTGTAACTAGACCAGTAAGGCACTTGACAAAAATATCTCCTGACATGCTGTAGAAGAAATGGATATTTATATATTAGATAATAGTAAAGTTAGGTTGATATGGAAATGGTTGAGCAATCAGACCTAAAGAATGATGGTTTATGGATTAATGACATCCTTAAAGAAACTCTGAATTGGAATGTTCCAAGGAATTCTCTGTCCTTGGTCCTGGTCTGTTCCACATTTTTATCACTGACTTGTAAGGCATGCTTGTTGAGTTTTTAGATTACATGAATTTGGGTCAACTTCAGGCCATCGTCTTCTTTTCCTAGGCTACCATAGTAGTCTACAATAACTGGTATAATTGGTCTCCAAGACTCATATCTCTCCCATCTCCAAATCCATCCTCCATATAGCTACCAAGTGATTTTTCTAAAATGAATGTTTGATCATGTCATTCCCCTATTCAATAAACTCTAGCAGATCCTTATTAACTATAAGAGCAACCATCATTTAATCATTATCTTGACCTTTAAAAATGCTACATTTGTATAAGTTTTATATTGCACACAATTACTAGTATAGTAGTACAAGCATAAAATGTATAAACAAATAATAAGACAATAGAATCAAGGAGGGGGTGACATAAGCATTTATTGTTATTGTTGTTTTCATATCCATTGCACAGTTGAGGAAATGGAGGCAAACAGAAGTTAAGTGACTTGCCCAGGGTCATATAACTAGCAAGTATCTAAATCAGATTTGAACTCAGGTTTTTCTGACTCCAGGCCTAGCTGTCTACACACTATGTCACCTAGCTGCCCCACAAAATTACAAGAATTAAGATCATAAAAGATCTCAGTAGGATTAAATGATAGTAGGGTAAAATAGAATTAAATAGGGATAGATATAAAATCATACTCACACAAACAGATAAGAGTTAACTCGTATGGGAAAAAGAGTCTGGGGTCTTAGTGGACTGCAAATTTAATATGAATGAACAGTTAAGCATGACAAGCAAAATAGCGTAATAGCTCTTTAGTATTTGAAAGGTCATCATGAGGAAGAGATAAATTTGCTCTGCTTTGTCTCAGAGAGAGGAAATAGAAGTAGTGGGTAGAAGTTTCAGAAAGGCAAATTTTAGCTCAACGAGAGGGGAAAAATCTTAACAATTTGAATGAATTAAGTAGAATTAACTGCCTTTTGATATAATGGATTTCTCTGTACTGGAGGTTTTCAAGTTTTCAAGTAGTCACTTATTCGAGATGTTGTGAAGGCATTCCCATTTAGCTACAGGTTGGCCTGAATGACCTTTGATATATCTCTCAACTGTGAGATTCTATGAAATTTCTATTGCATTTTCTTCCTTTCAAATGAAATTCTCCCACTGTAATGACATAGGGAAGAAATTGAGTCATTAAAAGCAAAATCAATTAGTGACAAGGGGACAGTATTATTTACTTAACCTCATAGGATGTGGTCAGGATAAGGTTCTCTCACTATTTCAAATAGAAACTGACCTAAGTAAGCTGCTGCACTTGAGATTCATGACTTCCGTGTGCATAGAAATTGAACTGTTATTTCAGTACTTTTGAGGTGTACATATAAAAATAAAATTCAGAAGTGTAGTCAGAACAATAGTACTCAATGCTTCTGTGTCTAATGTAATCAAATCTAGTGCCCTGTCATGTATGGTAGATGTGGCTGGCCATTGGCCAATAACACAGCTAAGATGTTGACAACAGAAGTAGTTACTTGTCATGTATATTGATTATATATGATTTGTACCTGAAACTTTCTTGTTGAAGTGAAGCTTTGCTTTAGAAACTTAAAAAATAATGCATGTGCCATAAAGGGCATCAAATTAGGGCAAGTCAGATGAGATGACATATTCAAAAACAATTTATAGCTATACAACTCTATGAAAACATAGACTATCAGAAATAGTTAATATGAAAAGGCTGTATAACAAGTATATTGTTCACCAAAGTGAGGTCCATGGCCTCTGGGAACTGTGGACTTATCCATGACCATGGACTGACTTCAAGAGGTATGTGATCAACCAAGGTGAGGGCTGGGAAATGGATAACCTCCAACTCTTACTGCAAAAGTCAATTATGGGACTAGTCTCCAACAAAACCTTATCTTTTCTCACCTACCAACAATCCCCAACTCCTTCCTGTTCATTTGTTATCCTCCCATCCTTCTCCCCTTCTGGGTCAGGGGTCAGGATCTCTCAAGGATCCTAGAACCCACAGCAGTAGCTACAGCTGCTGCTATTGGCAAAATTCTGCTCCCCTCCTTATTCAATTGATCACCTCATGACTGCATTGTGTATTCTAAGACAGTGAACTCTGCACTTGGGGCTATAAGAAGACTCATGTCCCCATTTTCACTTAGGGTGGGATAGAGTGAGTGATGAAGGGAGAGGTCATGGATTGCCATCTGCATCACAGGTATCATTGCTATCTTCCTCCTCCCTGTTTCACTCTTCTTCTAAACTTCTCTATCATAGTTAAGGGCACCATCATCATTCCACTCACCCAGGTTCTCACAACCTTGTTGCCATATTCAACTTCTCATTTTCCCTCACTTCACATATCTACTAGTTGCCAAATCTTATTCCTTTTTCCAAATCTCTCATATTTGCCATCTTTTCTCTACTTCAGGCCACCACCCAACTTTAGTCCCTCCCCTTACCTCTCTCTGTGCTATTATAGTAGTCTCCTAATTGGTCTCCAAATCTCAAGTCCCCCCCCCACCCCTCCCATCCATTTTCCACATAGCCACCAAGTCATTTTCCTAAAGGTCAGGTCTCACCATTCCCCTACTCAATAAATTCCAACAGATCCCTATTGATTATAGAACTAAATATTACTTAATCTTTATCTCAACCTTTAAAAATTTATATTTTGCATTAGTCTTATGATACCTATAATTATTGATACAACTATATAATTAATTATAATTATAGTGCCATAATTATTGGTACAGCTATATAATTAATAAATAAGTAAACACACATATTGGGAGTATGTGCAAACTTTTTTTTTCTGAAACAAATGCAGGATCAAAAGAGTTTGGAGACTACTAGCACAGTGGATTTTTAGCTCACCTTAAAATCAGGGAAACCTAGGGTTAAGTCTTGCTTCAGACTTATGCTAGTTATGTGGTCCCTGGGCAAGTTATTCAACCTCTCAGTAAGCCAGGCAACCCTTTAGGACTGTAAGGCACAGAAAGTGATGATTTAAATTGATGGAAGGAGCTTCCTTCTACTCTGGGAGTTCTCTAAAATAATGAAATTCTAGCTCCAGATATCCCTCAAACCACTCCCCTTCTTCTGGGAATGAATCTCTCTGTATCTAGCCAGCCTGATCCTTGGGTAGCAGACATACTGCCTGCCTCTAGACATAAATTAAGCTTTTCCAACTTGGTAGACCTTAATTGAATGTGTGCCCAACTGGCAAAGATACTTTTTTTGGATGAATTTGTTTATAGTTGAAGCTCCTCCTCCTGGGACCAGTTCCTGTAGCTGAGACTTGCAGGCAGGGTAGGAAAGACAGAAAGCTACTAATCATGGGCCAAATGTACAGCTTCCGAATGGAAACACTGGGTATTTTGCAATCTGTTGGTTGCAAAGGTAGCATGGCATCATGGAAAGTTAATCTTACTAACCATTTCCCCACCAACTTTGATGGAGTGGATATTAGCAACTGAAAAAGTTACTCCTACTTTGTGGACGGTACTTAAGTTGTCATTTAATTATGACAACATGCTATAGGCAATATAGTCTAACCTTTACCTAAACAGTATTTCTACAGTATTTCTAAACAAGCAACTATCCAATATCTTCTTGAAAAATTCCATTGAGGGGAAACCCAATTCTTCCACAAGCACAGACAAGGGTAGAGATGTCCACAGAAAAATGTAAATGTGGAGCCTTAGATATCATTTAACTGCTTAATGGAAGTTGATACATATTGACGGCATTCCATCTTTCATCTTGATGACTTTGGCTGGGCTATCTGACAAATCTGGAGTGGTTTCATAGATCTAGACTCCATCATAGATCTAGAACTGGCAAGGACACCATTTAGTTCAACTTTCTCATTAAACAGATGAAGAAACTGAGGTTAACAGAAGTTAAGTGACTTGCCCAAAGTCATCCAAGCAATAAACATCAGAGATGGAGTTTGTACACAAATGCTCTGACTCTAGAGTAGGTTTTATTTCCACTCTACTGTTATGTCCTCATCACAACCTCTTAGGACCCTGACTTATTTAAATTCTTAGCTCATGTGGAAACCTCTCTTTGGTCTCCCAGTTCTTAGTATGTTCTTTTGTTGTTCAGTATTTTTTCAATTATGTTTAAAACCTCATGACCCTATTTGGGATTTTCTTGACAGAGATACTGGAGTGGTTTGCCATTCCCTTCTTCAGACCATGAGGAAAAAGAGTTAAACAGCGTTAAGTGACTTGTCCAGGCTCACATAGCTAGTAAGTGACTAGGGCAAGATTTGAGCTCAGAAAAATGAGCCTTCCTGCCTCATGCTCTGTCTAGTGCACCACTTTCTATCTCCTCAAATTATCTTGTGCTTGCTTATTTGCTCAAAACCATCCCCCTTTCTCCAGTCAAATGGAAGACCCTTGAGCAAAGAGACTGCCTTTGCTTTTGCCCTTACACAAAGCAGATGCTTAGTAAAGGTTTGTTGGATTAGATTTTAATTTGTAAGTGTAGGCAGTGAATCCCTGACTAGGGACATTATAAAAGGAGGCAATGATCAGCTTAGGAGAAATGTAAGGCATGCTCAGATATGTTTATTAAGAAAATTATTAGGGGCAGCTAGGTGGTGCAGTGAATAGAGCACCAGCCCTGGAGTCAGGAGTCTCTGAGTTCAAATCCAGCCTCAGACACTTAACACAAAACTAGCCGTGTGACCTTGGGCAAGTCACTTAACCCCAATTGCCCTCCAAAAAAAAGCAAAAAAAAAAAGAAAATTATTAGCAATTCAAGGGAATGCTCATCAATTGGGGAGTGGCATATGATTGTGATGGAGTACAATTGGACTATAAGAAATGACAAGGGGGTAGTTTCAGAAAAATCTGACAAGAACTATATGAACTGATGCAAAGTGAAATGAGAAGTACTGAGAGATCATTGTGCACAGTAGTAGCAATGTTGTAATGATGACAAGCTGTAAAAGACTTGGCTACTCTGATCAATAAAATGAGCCAAGATAATTTCAAAGGACTCATGATGAAAAAGAAAGAACTGATGAACTCTGAGTGCAAATTGAAGTATAATTTTTTCACTTTTTTTCTTGAAATATAGCTAATATGGAAATATGTTTTGCATAATTTTGCATGTATGATTGATATATTGCTTGCCTTCTCAGGGGTTGTGTGAGAGAGTAAAGAAGAGAGAGAATTTGGGACTTGAAATTTTGAAAGAAAAGAATATAAATAAATAATATTTTGAATTATAAAAAAGACAATTATTAAGCCATATGAAGGATGATGTAGAGAGGGGAGAGACAAGAAGCAGGGAAACTAGATGGAAGGTAACACAGTAGTCTAGGTCAGAAGTAATGTGAGGTTAATAGCTATATGGGCAGGGAGATAAGGAAGCATGGACTTCCCCATATTCAACGTGGCATGAACTGCCATTTATTCTACCCATCCTTCCCCTTGGACCTCTATTGAAAAGTAGGCTTAGGGGTCAAGATGGAGGAGTAGAAATAGGACTTCTGAGGGGCTCCAGCTCCCACCTCCTCCAATTCATGTAAAAGGTTTCTCTGAAGAAACTTTGGAGCTATAGAACCCACAAAATGACACAGAGAACCTAACCTCCCTCTGAGGACAGTCTGGCAGGCTGGCAGGAAGTGGCCAGTGCAGTGCTCTGGGAGCCAACCCCAGCCCTGCACAAGCCAGAGTTTTTAGCCTCAGGGCCGGCCTGACCAGCCACTGGCCGGAGGGACTTCAGATCACCAGCAGTTGTGGCAGTTTCCAGAATTATCAACACATAGATGCTAAGGACAAAGTAAGAGGACAGTGCAGTGTGGACTTTGGGAACCAGTAATTCGGTTGTGAGGTTGGCCTTTGGCCCCGGAGTGAGAAGCTGCTGAGGCACAGTGGCCATACAGCCACAGGCACGTGGCTGATTCAGCTCCTAGTCTGCAGGGTGTAGGGGTTCCAAACGACTAGTCTGAGGGTTAATTATTCTTGCTTTAACCTGCTTGGATGTGGATTGTAGTCTAGGGTGGAGGTCCTGGGGTGTGGGACCAGCTTGCCAGAGCATGTGGAGGCTTCAGAGAAGGTACCCAACTAATACCTTTGGCACTGAGAAAACCCCAGCATTTGGTACGAAGCTCCCCTCTCTGGTAGCAGAGTCCTACCGTGGCAAAAAGCCCAAAAGCAAAGTAATTGAGTGGCAACATGAGCAGGCAAAGGAAGCAAAGCAAACAGAACAACCCAACTTTACACTCCTATTTTGGGGACAAAAAGGATCAAAGCATGGAACAGGAGGAAGACAGTAAAGTCAGAACTCCTGTACCAAAAGCTTCCAAGAAAAATATGAGCTGATTACAGGCCATAGAGGAGCTTAAGAAGGATATTGAAAACCAAATAAGAGAAGTGGAGGAAAAATTGGGAAGAGAAATGAGAATGATAATAGAGAAAATTGTAAAATGAGAGTCAACAACCTGACTGAAGAAAATAACACCTTAAAAAACAGACTAACTCAAATGGCAAAAGAGTCTCAAAAAGGAAATGAGGAGAAGAATGCCTTAAAGAGCTGAATTTGCCAGAGGGAAAAAGAATCTCAAAATCTCACTTAAGAGGATCATTATTTCAGAATTAGATTGGAGCAAATGGAAGCTAGTGACTTTATGAGAAATCAAGATACTATTAAACAAATCAAAACAAATGAAAAATAGAAGGCAATGTGAAATATCTCACTGGAAAAAACACTGACCTAGAAAATAGATCCAGGAGAGATAATTTAAGAATTATTGGACTACCTGAAAGCCATGATCAAAAAAAGAACCTAGAAATCATCCTTCAAGAAATTCTCAAGGAAAATTTCTCTGATGTTTTAGAATCAGAGGGCAAAATAGAGGTTAAAAGAATCCACCGATCACCTCCTGAAAAAGATCCCTAAAAGAAAACTCCTAGGAATATTATAGCCAGGTTCTGGAATTCCCAGATCAAGGAGAAAATATTACAAACAGCCAGGAAGAAACAATTTGAATATTGTGGGAATACAATCAGGATAACACAGGATCTGGCAGCTTCTACACTGAAGGATTGAAGGGTTTGGAATATGATATTCTGTATGTCAAAGGAGTTGGAATTAAAACCAAGAATCACCTACACAGCAAAACTGAGTATCAAGTTTCAGGGGAAAATATGGTCATTCAATGGAATAGAGGACTTTGAAGCATTAAAAAAAAATTTTTTTTAAAGCAATTGGGGTTAAGTAACTTGCTCAAGGTTACATGGTCAGGTATTTCTGGGTGTGGTGCTAAGTATCTGAGCCCAGATTCGATCCCAGGCCATCCCAGCTCTGGGGCCAGTGCTCTTACTCACTGAGCCACCTGGATGCCCCAACTTTCAAGCATTCTTGATGAAAAAAACAGAGTTGAAGAGAAAATATGACATTCAGATACAAGAAGCAAGAGAAGCATGAGAAGGTAAACAGGGAAAGGAAATCATAAGGAACTTATCAAAGTTGAACTATTTACATCCCTATATGGAAAAGTGATAATTGTAACTGATGAAATTTTTCTCAGTATGTGAATAGTTGAAGGAAATAGAAATGTATGTGTTTATATATGTGTGTGTGTGTATACATGCATACATATATATGTCTATATAGGAGAGTATATGGGTGTATGAATACATATATGAATGTGTGTTTATATGTGTACAGGTATACGTAGATAGAGGGTGCAGGACCAATTTAATAGGAAAGGATGATACTTAAAATGTGAAATTAAAAGGTGAGAGAGGAATATAATGAGCAGAGATGCAAAGAGACAGAATGAGGTAAACTATCTCATACAGAAGAGGCAAGGGAAAATAATTACAATGGAGAGGAAGAACAGAAAACAAAAGGGAATGGGTCAACTTTATTCTCATTGAATTTGGCTCAGGGAGGGAATGACATACACACTAAATAGGGTATCTCACCCTACAGCAGAGTAGGGGGGAAGGAGATGATAGGGGGGATGATGGAAGGGAGGGCAGGCTGAGGGGGGGGAAAGGAAGTTGGAAGCACCCACTTTTGAAAAGGGACAGAATTAAAGTAGAGAATAGGACAAGTGGGAGGTGGGATAGGAGGGAGGGAAATATAGTCAGTCTTTTACAATATATCCACTATGGAAATGTTTGGCATAGCTACACATATACAACCTATACTAAATTGCTTATCTTTCCAGTAACAGTAGGTGACAAGGGAGTAAGGGAATGAATCTGGAATTCAAAGATTTAAAATTAAATGTTTAAATATATATATATATATATATACATATATATATATATATATATATATATATATATACCATTATTTATATTATTTTACACGTAACTGGGAAATAAGACATACATGCACTGGGGCATAGAGATCCACTGTACCCTACTGGATAGTCAGAGGGGGTATGGGAGAAGATATGGGAGAGAGCAGATTGAAGGAGGGGATATCCAGTGGGATCGGTATTTTGGGGTGGTGGGTAGGGGAAAAAGGGGAGAAAATTTGTAACTCAAAATCTTTCAGAAATGAGTGATGTAAACTAGAAGTTAATATAGCATTTGATTTTTTAAAAAAGTAGGCTTAGGCTAGGAGAGGAACAGGAAGTAGGAACCAGGAGCAGCTGTACTTTGGTCTTTGCTAAAGAATGGGGCTGGAGTGAGAATATGATCATCATCAAGGTCTCCTTTATTCACTGCTCACAAGTGCCCTGTTTCCTTTCCCATACCAGATGAACCTCCATGAAAATCAAGGATACCCAACAGAGATGGGGGCTCATGAACCATGCAAAGTTCTGAGTGAGTGTTGAGTCCCAGAGTGCCTACAACCTGCCTTACAACATTGCTGCTACCATGCACAATGCTCTCTCAGTTCTTTTCACTTCACTTTTCATCAGTTCATATAGTTCTTGCCAGGTTTTTCTGAAACTGCCCCCCTTGTCATTTCTTATATCCCAATATTATTCATCACAATCATATGCCACTCCCCAGTTGATGAGCATCCCTTCGAATTCTTAACAATTTCTGGAAGAAGGAAAGGAATAAAATTAGTTAAAATAGGAATCTACCACTTAGATGAACTCTTCTGTGAATCTTTTCTGCCTATCCATTCATATGGATGTTTTGGGATCCTGCCCTTTCCTTCCTGTGCAACTAAGAGACATTTCTGATCTTCCCCCTTCCAATATGCTCCCACTCCCCCATGTAAAAGCTCCCACCTGTGTCTCTGTAGACAAGAAAACAATGCACTTCATTGGTACTTGGGAGCAGAGTTCTTCAATTTCTCCCTGATTTTCTCCTTTAAAGACTAGCACTACAGCATTTTACACATTGGGATCAAACGGACTTCAATGGTTATGACCATGGCAAGCTCTCTCTTTTCTAACATGATCATTAGCATATTTAGATGTAGTTGAACTATTTTCTTCAAACTTGACTATCTGACACGTGAAATGTCTCAGTCCTGATGCTTTTTAAAAAAACAGACAGAATTACTAAAACCATTATGCTACAATCACACCTGTAGGGGAAAAAAAGTCAATGGAAATTTTAATTTAAAATTATCACAGGAGCAATAGAATTTAAAGTCATAACTGTTGAAAACATTTTGAAAAACCTTAGCCTGTATACTACATAGTCTTCTGCAAACATCTGTGGAAATTTACAAGCATCGAATTAGATACAGGTTGGTTTCCTTGTTTGTAAAGACAACAGAAACCTGATTGAAAACCACATAGCAACGTATAAAACCAAATGTAATGTCTGCTTGCTTCAAGGTCAAAATACATGCGTAATCTCATGAAAATTGGGTGCTTTGTTATTTTAATGAAACTCTGTCAATATTTTCATTTAATACAGAGCATTTCTAAGTGACAAGGATAAAACATTTCAACAGCCACTGAGAGATGAAAGGACTGGGGTAAAATTTTATAATTAATGGAAGTTTGCACAAAATAAATGCTTAAGAAATTATTGTCAAATGGATGAAGGAATGTTGGAATTGACCAAAATTTTTCACTTTCTGGATATTCTATTAAACATGTTTTCTTTTCTTTTGTTAATTACCTTTTCAGACATTGACTTGAAATATCATATTAAGCTGCTTAAAAATTATATTGTTGAAACATTTAGAAAATTGGTGGAGATGTCCCCTTTAAAATAATAAAAATTATAATGATAATAAGATTAACAATATCAACAATATGCAATCATATGAAGTTTGAGAATATCTTGCATGTCTGACTTTGAGATATCATATCTGTGATTCTAAGAAAAATCTTGTCCCTTCTGCAACATCTTAGGACTATATTCTCCAAAGTACATATGATCAAGGCCTGAGACAAAGTATCTATCCCATTATCCCTACAACCTTGAGTAGGTCACAATCTTCTGTGTCTCTGTTTCCTAATCTGTAAAAGGAGGGGTTTGGATTGGAGGGTGTGCACATCTAAGGTCCTTTCCACCTCCAACATTCTATGCATGTGTGATTATTATCTCAAGAAACCTTGACAAGCTAGGGAAGTATTCAGAAATAAGCCAGAATTTCAATCAAGAACAAGATGGTGTTCTTGGGGAAGAAAAACATTGCAAAAATATAAAATGAAAAACCTTGATTGTAGTCAAGCACAGCTAAGAAAGATCTTGGTGTGAGGCAGCAAGGCCCTGCTTACTGCCAGGAGAATTGAATGTGGTCCGGGTGGGGTGAGGTGGGGGTAGAGAGGGGGTGTTCGGGAATGTGGGAGGTGGAAAGGACCTTAGATGTGCACACCCTCCAATCCAAACCCC
>NW_027187376.1:17449975-17451270 GCF_028583685.1 Petaurus breviceps papuanus | reverse complement strand
GTTCACACCCCTCCTGGTGTGCTGCTAGCTTTTGCTTGTGTAATTTGTAAAAAGGTGTGAACATGAAGAAACCAAATAACAGAAAAATTGAAAAATGGCATCTAAAAAAGGTCAAAGAAAAAAAAGTGAAGGCAAGACTGAATAGTGGGCTTCTCACAAATGATTTGGTGCAGACATTACATTGGAAATATTGTATTTTTATTGATTCATGACATTTTTATTATGCATTTTTTGAAAGTTTTCCAGACTGATGGAATTGGGAGATCCTGAAATTACATTCCTGTCCCATCTCCTATTTCTGTCACTGCTTCCAAGGCAACATAAAAAGCTTGTCTTTGTCTCCATATCTGTGTTATGCCCTATTTCCAGAGCAATCGGCCATCTTGTTTCCCACCTCCTTTTTGCCAAGCTGCATATCTTGCCGCTATGTACCCATTCCAATTCTGGAACCATAATCACATCATCTCTGCCATTGCTTCTGGAAAGCATATGCCAATTTATTCTCCTACTTGTGACTTTCTAAACTAAAACAGTCTCCTTGACTGCCAATCCCTCTTATGTGTTTTCCCTACCATTCTACTATTAGAGTATAAAGTCTTTGAGGGCAAGGAATGGTTTTTGTATTTATATCCTAAGAGCTTTACACAGTGCCTGGCACACAGTAAACATCTAATAAACTTCTCATTCATTCATTCATTCATTCATTCATTCATTCATTCATTCATTCATTCATTCCATGGACTTCACACTGAGCACTGTGATCTATACAGAGTAGGTACTCTTTAAGAGGAATGTAATGAATGGACAAGAAAACATAGACCGAAACTCTGATAAGGAGGATTTTACGTTCGACATTGGAAGCCCTTTTTAAATGAAAAGGTTTTGAGCTGTTTTACCAAGGAGGGATATGGAACTTTCTTTTGGGGAAATATTTGAAAGATGATCTTTAGTCATTAATTTGACTGGGATGGTTACAGTGAAGTATCTCAAGTCCAAAGGCTCACTAAAGGAGGAAGCTAATCTGGCCTAGATGAATGTCTATGCTGGGATGCTAGGGGAAGGTTAAGCAGACTCAGAAGAGGTGCATAAATAATGATAACAACGCAAATTTATATTTTGTTTTAAGGCTTACAAAGCATTTTTGTCATAACTCATTAAAGTAGGTAGTGCAGATATTGTTATGAGAGATGAGAGACAGTGGTAAACAGAGACGGAGTGGGAGACAGAGAGGGAGTGGGAAAGAGAGAGAGACAGAGATAGAGAGAGACAGAGACAGAGAGAGGGAGAGAGAGAGA
>NW_027187376.1:17444324-17449875 GCF_028583685.1 Petaurus breviceps papuanus | reverse complement strand
GAGACAGAGAGACAGAGACAGAGAGAGAGAGAGAGAGAGAGAGAGAGAGAGAGAGAGAGAGAGAGAGAGAGAGAGAGAGAGAGAGAGAGTTGCATTTGGTCCTTAATTGACATTTTCTATCATTTCAGCTAAAAAGAAAAAAAAATGTTTCCCAATTCCTGGTCTAAGGAAAGTGCCCTGGAATAAGAATCAGGATGCTCACCAAGCTCAATCACAAATTAATCTTGTGCAAATGACTTGACCTCTTTGGGATTTAATTTTCTTAATATCACTTAACCCACTGTTCTAGTGGCTAAAGCACTGAGCTTGGGGCCAGGAGATCAAAATCTGAATTCCCTTTTGGTCACTTACTGGCTATGTAAGTAACATGTAACACATGTTCACGAGCAGGTCACAACCTGTGGAAATCTTGGTTTCCTCCTCTGTAAGATGTATTTATGCTACTGTATAGTAAAAATATTTATACTACTGGTTATACTTCCAGGTCCTCAGAGGATTGCTCTGAGAAAAGTGCTTTGCCAACTTTACAGTAGTCTCTAAAGTATGTTATGTTCATTATAATACCTTTGTAAGAATGCATTTGCATAACAACTTATAGTTTTTGAAGTACTTTCACATACATTATCTCATCTGACTCTGACAGCAACCCTGTGAGGTGGGCAGGGCAGATATCATTTTCATTTTATTGATGAGCAAATTGAAGCCTACAAAGTTTTAGTAAGTTGGCAGGTGTTATTGATATTAAGTCATAGAGTAGGTTTTAGAACTCAGATCTTCTCATGTCTCATCTGGTGGATTTTTTTTTCCTGGATGTTTTTTTTTTCCAGCAATGTTATGAAGATAAAATAAGGCAGTCATCAGAGCAAAGAAAAATATTATCCAAATGTTAGGTATTATTATTATTCGATATTAGATCTTCAAGAAACTTGATATTTTAATAGTAATTTTCAACAAACCAAATTCTCCTCAATTGGAACTGCCCCTCTTGCTTCTTCCTGCTAGACGATCCTTTCTATTAGTGAGTCAAAGGCATTTAAAAATACATATTTTTTAACTTCATAAATGATTGAAAGGTTGTGATATTTGGAAGCAAACGGAATATATTCGCTCCATTACCAAAAAGAAGTGAGACCACACTCTTGGAACAGTCAAAACAGACTTGGTGGGCTGTGTTCATCAAGATAGGAAAAGAGAGAGATTCATTTCTGAATTGGTTATCAAATTCTTCTTGTAAGTGACACGATTGAAACCTTCAATCAGCTCCACAACCTGCTGAGTCCATGTTTCTGCATCTGTGGAAGCTCAGTAAATGAGCCCTTCTCAGCAAAGCAAGATGGTTTCACCAGCAAGAGGCTCGCTTCGGTGTCACACCCTGTGGGCTACCATTTTGCAAGAGTGCTCTTTCTGTTTCTCCCTTTGAATTACCTAATGATTGGCAGCACCCCTCCTTAGTCACATTTTCCTTTCTCTGATCTCCTGAGTAAACCTGATCATTAGAAGACTTTTTTTTCTAAGTCACTTACCTGCTTTTTCCTTCTTTTATCATGAATTCACTCTTCTACCACATGGGTCTTTTGAGTTATATTCCATTTTGGCCTTCATCATCTTTGTGCTGTCATTTCTGGTGAAAAATGGTATAGAAGATATCACTACTAGGCCTATGCCCCAAATAAATGGAGGAAAAGATCTACAAAAATATTTGTAGCAGCCCTTTTCTTGGCAGCTGAAAACTGGAAACTAAGCGGGTGTCTAAATATGGGAGAATGGCTAAACAAATTATTGTATATGGCCATAATTGAATATTATTGAGCCATTACAAATAACCAAATGGACTGTTTCAAAGGAAAACTGGGAAGATCTGCATTCTGATAAGGGCTCTATAGGCTTCATCTGAATACCAAAGGGGTCCTTGATACAAAAAGGGTTAAGAACTTTTGGTCTCGTGGAAGGTGAAGCAAAATTTCTCTTCTATCTTGGCTGAAAAATTCTCTTCCTTGTTGCACTTGGCAAAATGAGACCTAGGCTGCTGTCACCACAATTGAGACTTTAGCACTTTTTAATGTGGCTATTCATTGGTTCATAGGGATATTTTCTATTAAGGATCAATACAGTCGCTTCAGAGGCAATGGGAGCAGATCCAGAAGATTCAAGAATGAGATCTTTGTATTGCTGGATGACGTTGTTCAAAGAAAATTAGGAGTCAATATGACCTGTCCAAGGGAGAGATAATAAGAGATGTAGAGGACAGTCTTCATCAGAATCTTAATAGACTCCATTCTGTGAAGGCAGTTCCAGAAAATGAAAAACACCTGTCTCATTTTTTTTTTTCTAGAAAAAGTAACAGGTGAATTTTAAAATGATGCCCTTAAAATCAGTAGGAAATCACTGGAAAAGAACAACAAAATAACTTAGGATTTGGAGTCAGAAATCCTATTTTGGAATCTTGGCTTTCCTATGATTAAGGCTGATGACTGTTGGGGAAGACGAAGACAAAGATTTTTTTGCAGCTGTCTACAATAGCTCAGTAGCCTCTTGGTTATATCAATACCTGCTTCTGCCATTAGAGTTGATGATCTGGTGTAGGGGCAAGACCTGAAGGAACTTGTGATACAGTGTGAAGCATCCACTTCCTAAATGAAGAAAAACCTTGTGAGTGACTGGAAGAGAACAGTGTGTGTGTGTGTGTGTGTGTGTGTGTTAGATAGAATAGATAGCAAGTGAGAAAGAGAATAATGTGTGTATATGAGAGAATAGATTGTGTGTGTGTGTGTGTGTGTGTGTGTGTGTGCAGAGCAGGAGTTGAATACTGGGGAATGAATGGGAGGGAGGGAAGAAGGACTGGGCAGATAGGCAACCCCTGTATTGGAATTAACCTGAGTGTTTGTAGGTTCTAATAACAATACTCATGTATCAGAATTGATGTCTGAACTCTGGCAGATGTAAGTATGTTATTGACACAGTTTTGAGCCCTTTGCCCATCAGTGGTCTCCATGATCCCAGGACCTTCTAGGGTGTGGACTCCAAGTGGACCCATGCTCAACACTGGACTCATGTCAGGTATTTCCAGCTGTGTGGTCACAGATTAGTTACTTTTCCTTTCTAGGTCTGTTTGCTTGGGGAGGAGTTAGATCAGATGATCCCCCTGTTTCTGTGGTATGATGGGTAAAGTGATTTAAAAGTAATGTGTGGGAGATTTGACACATTTGAAATGGAAGAACTTTAACACTGGAGGAAGACAGTAGCAAGTATTAAAAATTTTGGAGTGGAAGGCAGAATAATAGAGTCCGTATCACAAGAAAGTGTCAAGGGGGTGACAAAAGCACTTCAGAGACAGCATATTTTTTCAAATGACTCAGCTGTCACGCAACAATGATTTTGTTGGGAAGAGTAATCAGTACTAGACAGTAAGGGCTTCTTCTTCCCACCTAATACACACATGCTTGCTTTGCCTCTGACTTATGCTATGGCTTCATAAAAATCATTTATTCTTTTCTAGTTACCTCCTTAGGAAATTGGGCATGTTATGAGTTTCAAGGGGTTCTCATTGATTTTTTCTGTATTTCAGTTTCACCATCTTCAAAATGAGGGGGTTGAACTTATGATCTCTGAGGTCCTTTACAGGTCTTACAATCTATGGGTAATAACTTATTAATGATGGCACAATCAATTGACAAGCAATATTGAGAGCAGCTATCATGTATCAGAAACTGTGTTAGATAATTGGGGTACAAAGAAACATTAAACAGTACCTGCCCTTAAGGAACACACATTTTGTTGGTGGAGACAACAATGTATGTAAATGAATTTGTACAGAACATATGCAAAGTAAATATATGATCATTTGTGGAAGGAGGGTGCTTGGAGATGAGCCAAGTGCACAGCATCTGGCCATTTATTCATGAGTGATTTTATTTTATTTTTTAGCTTTTTCTACTCTAATAAATACTTTAAAAAGCAAATTATTAGCAGCATTATATTTCAGCACAACAGATACTTCCTAAAAAATGCCCTGTCACTCTCCCACAAAGTACATTCCCAGAAACCAGTTGGGTGAAGTTGCCTTCTAACATGTTTGGGACTGACCATGCATGCCATTCTCTACTCTTGTACAAGTGTTAACAGAGAGAAAGGATGTGTGCTTTAGTCCCGATAGCCTGGTACCTACACTGTCCATGGTATTGACTGGAGTTTTACTGCTGTTCATTGTCTTGTTTATTTATCTTTTAACAAATACCTTAAATAATAGGATCAGTTCTTCATTTGGTTAAATAGAGCTCTGATGGGAAGCATCAGTAAGGTCAACATACCGAGGAAGCATCAGAAATATATCAATATAATGGCATTCACTGATGCAGCAGCTGGCCCCTGCACCATGCCTTTGCTCTCGTTAGGTGAGAAAGATATGATTTGTGCCTCTTCATCCCTCCAGTAGGGGGTGGGGTAAAGAGGAAGGAAAAAAAATCCCAAGCAGAAAAGGCAACTGCATGATAACATTTGTGGGCAGATAGTGAAGAATGAGCTGCTAGAGCTTTGGGGCAGCAGTGGGTAAGGAGAGGTCTGCAGAAAGTATGTTACTTTAGGGTACAAAGAGATGTGGGAGTTCTTGTTTGAAGTATGTCTACAGCGTAGAGAGAAACGTCAGCTGTATTGGATAAAAATCCAAGATGGTCAAAGTGATGAGGCCCTTTGGGGTGGTTCATACCGTACCTTGAGTGGGCAGGTTGTGGTTCCTCATTCAGTGAGATATTCTGCCTCTCACAACTCATCAAAAAGCTTGAGTATTCATAACAATTGGAATGAAAATTTAAAAAAATACTTTAAAAAAAATCTAGCACTAGTATTGAATAAGTGGGTAGCTAGACAGTACAGTGGATAGAGCACTAGTCCTGGAATTAGGAAGACTCATCTTCATGAGTTCAAATCTGGCCTCAGACACTTGCTAGCTACTGTAACCCTGGGCAAGTCACTTAATCCTGTTTGCCTCAGTTTCTTCATTTGTAAAATGAGCTGGAGAAGGAAATGGCAAACTAGTATCTTTCCCAATAAAACTCCAAATAGGGTCACGAAGAGTTGGTGTGAGTTGGTATGATTGAAATGACTAAACAATCAACAACAACAACAGAAGTTAACGAGCTGTTTTCACTTTCAATTACTTACTTGGCATAGCTAGGAACTGCCAAAGGGAAACCTGCTGGTTTAGAACTCAAGGCATCAGGCTACATCCAGGTAATGGGGATTCATTACTTGCTCTCTCCCTTATAGCTTTTGTAAAACCAGCAGATTGATGCTGTCTGCCTTCAGGAGAACCAGTTCTTTGGTTAAAACTTCCTCAGGTCAGTGCTTACTAAATTAGCCAAAATGGTGGTATGAATTTCTGATACTCTGTATATCCAATACTAAAGAACACTATGATCAGGACTTTCTTTCTTTCATTTTCTTCCTTCCTCCCTCCCTTCCTTATTTCTTCCATCTTCTTTTTCCTTCCCTTCTTCCCTCTCTTTCTTTTTCTTTCTTTCTTTCTTTCTTTCTTTCTTTCTTTCTTTCTTTCTTT
>NW_027187376.1:17436298-17444314 GCF_028583685.1 Petaurus breviceps papuanus | reverse complement strand
TCTTTCTTTCTTTCTTTCTTTCTTTCTTTCTTTCTTTCTTTCTTTCTCTCTTTCTAGATAATCCTTCAGAGAGGCATGGAGTCTCATAATGGGTAAAGAGCAAGCATCAGAGGAAGGGTTCCAGTCTGAACTCTGACATATACTAGCTGCGTGACCCTGGGCAAGGCATTTACCTCTCAATCTAAGGCTATCAATTTGAACAGAAGTAGCTGATCAGAATTGGTAAAGTTTCTTCACTTGGTGGGTGTATGTATGGGTCTCTTTCCTAGCGAAATGATCTATTCCTAGATCTTTCTCAGTCTTCCTTTACTCAAACATAGTTCCAATAAAGAAAATGTGGGGATATTGTTTATAAACTTTTGCCAAGTCTTATAAATCAGTAAGTCTCTCAGACAACAAAAGTTTACAATGTTTACTGCATACTTTGCTTGGATCACATAGGGGAGGGCAACAAACATTTTTTAAATGCCTATTATGTGCTGGGCACTGTCCCAACTCCTTTACAAATATCTTATTTGATCTTTACAACAACCCTGTGAAGTAGGTGTTTAATGAGCAATAATTAGATTCTCCCTTATTTTAATGGACAAATTCCTAGTCAATCAAAGAATCAACAGTATTTATTAAACATCTACTATAAGACAGGGGTCTTACAGTCAGGAAGGCCTGAGTTCAAATCCCACATCATATACTTGCCAGTTGTGTGACCCTGAGCAAATCCTTAACTTCTTCATGCCTGAGTCTCATCTGTAAAATAAGAGGATAGACCAGAGGGGAACCTTTAAGATTCTTTCTAGCTCTAAATCTAGGCTCTTATGGTCCTATGATCAGGCATTTTGCTAAGTTCTAGGATGCAAAGATAAAAGCTGAACTTTCTCAGCCCTCAAGAAGGTTACTCTCCATCAGGAAAGACACTAAGTCCAACCAAAACAAATTTACAGTAATTTTGGGGGAAGTACTAATAGCTGGGAATATTAGGAAAAGACTCATGTAGCTTTTAGCCAGTATTTATATAGTGTTTTCAAGTTTGCAAAGTGCTTGAAATATGTCATTTGATCTTCACAACAACCCTGTGAGGTAAGTGACATTATAATGCCCACTTCATAAATGAAGGAATTGAGGCTGAGAGGTTAAGCCCAGGGTCACACAGCTAATCAGTGTCTAAGATATAATTTGAACTCAGGTGTTCACGAATCCAAATAAAAGTCAAATGCTCTGTTTAAAATGCTGTCTAAAAGCATTTGGTTAAAAATTACCTTTACATGTAATTGGAAAAAGTAAAATACAGTTATCCCTTCCATATCACAAGAGTTAGTGGTGCAGTGCCCCTGCAATCTGGAGAATCTATATAAAATTTTTTGGCCCTCCCTTCATAGCAGAGAAGAAGTCTGAATTATTATGGTATTAAAAGACAAACTATGTTGATGTTGTACAATACCATACATATGTTATATATGTTCTTGAGTTTCTAGACTTTTTCTGTGTCATCTACTAGCTTTCACGTGTCATCTATGGCTTCTGCAAAACTCCCTCAAAATTGTCCTTTAATTTCTTATGCCAACCTGTGATATATCAAAAGCATGATGGAGAAAGTAGCAATGTGGAAGGGATAACTGTACTATTGAAAAATTTTTTTGAAAAGCATTTGAATTGAGCTTTGAAGAATGCTAGGATTCTTAGGAGAGTATAGGGATGTTGATCCAACAAACATTTATTAAGCACCTAATATATATATAATATATATATAATATAATATATATTTTATATATATATATATATATATATATATATATATATATATATATATAAATTACTCGGCTAGGCTGGGGATAGAAGGATAAATAATAAAGTTCTTGACTAGGAAGCCAGTCAAGGTGTTTGAGTAGGGCAACGACAATGATCAATTCCATTTGTTAGGATCATTACCTCCAGGACCCTCTGCCTGGCATTTACAGTCTTTACAGTCTGGTCCTTCCTTTCCAGTCTTCTTAGACTTTATACTCTTCCACACATGTGATAATTGAGCCATATTGGTCTATTTGCTTTGCTGCTCCTTGGACATAACATTCTCTATGCTTTTGTACTGGTCAATTCTCACTCTTGGGATACAATCCTTGTCTTTCTTTTACCCTTTAGAAACTCTGACTTCTTTTAAGATTAAACTCAAATACCATCTTCTGCAGGATGCCTTTCCTAGTTCCCCTACACCAAATGCTAGAATCTTTCTTTCCAAGTTTACCTTTCATCTACTCTATTATGTGTCTTTGTAATACCACTCCTACCCAAGCCTGGAGTGGTTTTCTGTGAAAGACAGCCCTGTCTTGGATGTTACTCACACAGAGGTGACATGACTCCTGAATGCCTATGACACCTTAGCCAACAACATTGATTAGCTGTGTAAGTGGGAAGAGATTTTGGAGACACTTTTGGGACACACTTCAGGAAGGAGATTTGAGAGAGGCCAGAAGGTTTTCAACTATGAAATTTTAAATGATGGACTAGATATTTCCCTGGAGCTAAAGACATGGAGAAATCAACCCATAACAGGTCCTTTGACCTGTAGTACCTATAACTCTTGAGATTGCTAAGAATGGACCTGCTCTTCCTTATGAGATCCCTTTCTCTCTTGAAGAGCTCATTTACTTGTGTATTCATTCATCTACTCTAGTCTATACAATGCCTCCAATTTCTGTTTATTATTTTTTTATAAAGAAGTTTATCTATTCATGTCTTTTATGAACCAGGCATTTGGTGAGAAGGAGCTAGGCTGTCAAGAGTGAGCTAATTGTTACTGTCCCCTTGAGACCAGAGAAAGTGATATGTATCCTGAACCCTTTATTCTACTCTAAGACTACAAATATTTGATATATAATAGAAAAAATAATTCTAGCCCAATATCACTCTTGGCCATAGGAGAATAAAGGAGAAATTGCCCAGCCATAACCCTCTTCCTGCTCCTCACACATGTAGAAATCAGTCTCCCTTGGAGACATGATGGTCCAGATTCAAGATCAATTACCTATCTATGAATTGAAAGAATTAGAATAGGCAATGAAAAAATAAGACTATCACTCTTGTCAGATAATATGATTATATACTCAGAGAATCCCATAGAATCAATTTAAATTAATTTAATTAACAACTTTACCAAAATTGCAGGATATAAAATAAACTCACATAAATCATCAACATTTCTATATGTTACCAACAAAGTTCAGCAAGAAGAGATAGAAGGATAAATTCCAGTTAAAGTAACTGCAGACAATATAAAATATTTGGAAGTCTGCCTGCCGAGACAAACCCAGGAACTATATGAACATAATTGTAAAACACTTTTCATATAAATAAAGTCAAATCTAAGTAATTGGAGGCCAAGTAATTGCTCATTGATAGGCCAGACTGATACAATAAAAATGACAATTCTACTTCAATTGAATTTACATATTCAATGACATACCAATCAATTGTCAAAAATGTATTTAGTAGAGCTAGACAAAATAATAACAAAATTCATCTGGAAGAATAAAGGGTCAAGCATATAAAGGGTATCAAAGAAAAATGTGTGAAGGAAGATGACCTAGCAGTCCCAGATTTCATACAGTATTACAAAGTGGTAATCATAAAAACAGTCTGGTACTAAGAAATAGTGTAGATAAGTGGAATAGATTAGGTACACAATATACAGAAGCAGATGATCATAGTAATCTAGTACTTTACAAACCCAAAGATCTAAGATTTTGGGACAAGAAATAATTATTTGACCAAAATTATCAGGAAAAATGTTTGGCAGAAACTAGGTCTAGACCAACATTCATAGCATATACCAAGATAAGGTCAAAATGGGTACATGATTTAGACACAAAAGGTGATGTAATAAGCAAATTAGGGGAGGTTGAATATTTTACCTAACAGATTTATGGATAAGTGAAGAAATTATGCCCAAACAAGAGATAGAGATCATTATGAGATAAAATGGATAATTTCGATTACATCAAATTAAAAAGGTTTTGCACATATAAAACCATTGCAGCTAAAATTAGAAGGAAAACAGGAAACTGGGAAACTTTTTTTAATAGAAAGTTTCTCTGATAAAGTCCTCATTTTTCAAATATATAGAGAACTGAGTCAAATGTATAAGCATATGAGTCATTCCCCAATTGATAAGTGGTCAAAAGATATAAACATGCAGTTTTCAGATGAAGAAATCAAAGTCATCTATAGTCATGTGAAAAAAAAACCGCTTGAAATCACTATTGATTTGAAAAATGCAAATTAAAATAACTCTGAGGTACCACCTCATACCTATCAGATTGGCTAGAAAAAGAAAATAATAAATGTTGGAGGGGATGTGGGAAAATTGGGATGCTAATGCACTATTGGTGGAATTATTAACTGATCCAACCATTATGGATAGGAATTTGGATCTATGTCCAAACGGCTGTAAAACTGTGTATACCTTTTGACCCAACTATACCACTACCAGATCTGTATCCCAAAGAGATAAAAAAAGAAAAGGACATATATGTACAAATACATTTATAGGAGCTCTTTTTGTGGTGGCAAAGAATTGGAAATTGAGATGTCCCTCAATCGGGGAATGGCTAAACAAGTTGTAGTATATGATTGAGATGAAATATTAGTGCTATAAGAAATGACTGGCAGGATGGTTTCAGAAAAATCAAGGAAGACTTACATGAACTGATGAAAAGTGAAGTGAGAAGAATCAGAACATCGTACACAGTAATAACAATATTGTAAGGAACTGTGAATGACTTAGCTCTTCTCAGAAATACAATGATACAAAGCAGCTCCAAAGAACTTATGATAAAAATGCTATCCATCTCCAAAGAAAGAACTGATGGAGTCTGAACTCAGAGGAAAGACTATTTTTTTCCTTTATTTTTCTTTATTGTTTTATTTTGTATGTGTTTTGTTTTGCAACATGGCTACTATGGAAATGCTTTGTATGATCTCACATATGTAATCAAAATCAAAGTGCTTGCCTTCTCAAGGAGAGGGGAGAGAGAGAATTTGGATTTTTAAGAAAATGTTAAAATGTTTTATTTATATGTAATTGAGAAATGATAAAAATTAAGTCTAAAATATTATCCTTCCATGCCACATGAGACCTGTCATATTTATATTAGACAGCTACCAACCAACCACAGATGTAGATTACATCTTGTATTACCTAATTTTTTACAAGAAGAATTCCTTCCAACTAGAATGTAAGCCCCTTGAGGACAGGTACTGTTTTTACCTTTTTGTGTATGTGTGTCTCCAGTCCTTAGCATAGTACCTGGCACATCATAAGTTCTTAATAAATATTAATGGACTGATTGGTTTAACAAGAAAAGGCAGATTAGAAATGCAGGGAGTGGAGGTAGGGTGACCCATTAGAAGTCTCTTTTTTTTTTTTTTTTTTCCTTTTTGGGGGCAATTGGGGTGGAATAACTTGCCCCACAACGGTTGTATTTTTGTGCGGTGTTTAAGTGTCTGAGGCCTGAACCGAACTCGGGTCCTCCTGATTCCGGGGCTGGTGCTTTACTCACTGCACCACCTAGCCGTCCTTCCCCCCCCCCCCAACCAGAAGTCTCTTACAACAGTCCAGGTTAATGAGAGCCTGAAGTAGGATGGTTGTAGGGTAAGGGGAGAAGATGGATACTCATAAGGTATGTGTAATGAGAGAGAAGAAATATTCACCAATGACCATAAGCCATTGAGCTTGGTAATAACCAGAAGAACGCTATAAACAGAAATAGGAAAGTTGGGATAAAAGGTTTTATTTTTCAAAAATAAGCTTGATTGATATTTATTGTTTTTTATATTGCAGGCATTTCTGAAGCTTTCTCTGAATCTCATCATGTGCTAATTTCCAGGGAGCAGGAGGTGGATGGTGGTTATCTCAGCTTGCTAGAGCTAGAATGTGGAAGATTTGAGGTAAAATCCAGTCTCTGATATTTACTAGCTATGTGACCCTGGCTAAGTCACTTAATCTCTGACTGCCTCAGTTTCCTCAAGTATAAAATGAGAACAAGAAGATTTCCTCCTATAATTGTTGTGAGAAAGAATGAGATAATACTTGTAAATTAGTGAATTCGTAAATTAAATCTAAATTGTCTCCATGGTTTATCTCCTGAAAGCTTGTAAAGGGAATAAACCCACTGAATCTCTTAAAACCCAAAGTGGCTGATTCATTTTCAGGCCTTGGAATGATTCAAGCTTACTATTTTTCTCAAATAAAGCAAAGGAAAGCTTCTAGTGATATCTAAGATCAGAGAATTTGGATTTTTTGTTTTTGCTGGGCTTGTGGACTAACATTAGTCCCCCCTACTTTGCACTATCAGCTTCAGCCCCCTGGTTCAGTTCTCCACATCTGTATCATATGTTTTGTCTCTAAAACTGGGGAAAATGTCTCTCTCTTCCTTATACCTATGTATATGAGCATTCAGTAAAAATACAATGGACAGTTTGGGTTTATTTTCATCAAAAGTTTTGTCACATTTAATAACCTAGATGGAAAAATAAGAATTAAGGACAAAGCCTAAAGCTCCCCACTACCCAGAAAGAATTGAAAATGAACAGATGACCCATGTTTCTTTAAATTCCTCATATTTGTCATTTCTTAATCTGTAACAATATCCTATTATATTCATATACAACAGTTATTTCAGCCATTCCTCAAGTGATGGGAACCTTCTTTGTCTGCAATTCTTTGCTTGCACAAAGAGTGCTGCTATGAATATTTTGGTCTATATTGGACCTTTGTTTCTATCTTTGACCTCATGAGTTATATACCCAGTACTGAGATCACTGGGTTAAAGAGTATGAACAGTTTAGTTCTTCTTACATATTCGAAACTGATATCTAGAAGGGTTGAGCCAATTCACGTCTCCACCAACAGTGTATTAATGCCTATCTTTCCACAGTCTTTCCAATATTGACTGTTTCGATGATTGTCACCCTTGCCGACTTGTGGGCAGGAAGTGAAACCTCAGAATTGTTTAAGTAAAATTTTTTTTTCTTACCATTTTGATTTGGAACATGTTTTCAAACAGTCAGTTATAGTTTGTTATTTATTTATAATGATAATAATAACTAGCACTACTAATATAGCCCTTTAAGGTTTCTGAAGCATTTTACAAATATTATCTCATTTTATTCTCACCAGAGAGGTACCTGATGTTATTATTCCTATTTCACAGATGAAGGAACTGAGGTAGATAGGAATTAAGTGACTGACCCAGGATTACACAGCTACTAGGTATCTGAAGTTGTATTTGAAATCAGGTCTTCTTGGCTGTGGGTACAGCAGTCTATTCACTGAGCCACCTAGCTAGGATTTATATAACACTTTTTTTTTTTAGTTTTTTTTTTAATTAGTTTGCAAACTAATTTACAAATATTATCTTATTCTTTCTCACAACAATTCTAGGGGGTTATATTATTACCCTCATTTTATAGCTGAGGAAACTGAGGCAATCAGATGACTTAGACTTAGGTTTAAGGTGACTTAGGGTCACACAGCTAGTAATCATCTGAGATTTGAACTCAAATCTTCCAGATTTTATCTCCATCACTCTATATATCACAGCACCTAACTACTTGCCTCTTCCCCACAAACCTTGGTTATCAGACTTTTATCAGTAAAATTTGATACAAATATTTTTTCCACTCAACAATTTCTCTTTTCAATCTTCAGTGGTTTTGTTCAGGTAAAAAAGCTTTTAAATTTCATGTGAGGAAAGAATGGTTTTGTATGGAAGCTGAGTTTTGTTTGAAGAAGTAATGAAATTACTTCCAGGTAAAGTCTAATAAACCTTTGGAAATACAGGACTTCTGTTTAGGGTAGAAATAGGGGATATAATATCTATACATATACATGGAAACATAATGAATATGTTAACACATTTAGATGAGTATGTACATGTTAAGATAATATATATAATGTGTACATATGTGTTAATATACATACATGCACACATACATATATAGGGGAATAGATAAAGTCAGACC
>NW_027187376.1:17226956-17436288 GCF_028583685.1 Petaurus breviceps papuanus | reverse complement strand
ACGAACTGTAGTCTTTAAGACCTGAGTTTGAATCCTGTCTCAGACACTTACTATCTGACCCTGTACAAATCACTTAACCTTGTGGTGTCAGTTTTCTAATCTATAAAATGAAGATGCTAATATTATCTACCTTACAGGGTTGTTGTGACATCAAATGAAATAATATATGTGAAGTTTTACAAACTTTAAGCACTATACATATTCCAGCTATTAAATGAGCATATTTATTTATATGAATAAACATATTTATAGAAAGCTGATATGAGAATGAGCATCAAAGAGGTGAGTTTTAGAGACACTCATTGATGTCTGTTTCAATGACAGGAAGTTGGAAATTCCAAAATATTACTTTAGGCTTTCCTCCAACCTTCAGGAATGGAGGTCTCCAGTGTGTACTTGAACATTTATCTGGTGGTCTGTGGAATAATTTAAAAATTTTTAATTTTTGTGGGGAAAGTGATCTAGGTAAAAGATGGGAGTTGTGTTGTTATTCAGTCATTTTTTAGTTGTGACTCCATTTGGGGTTTTCTTAGCAAAATTGCTGTGTTGGTTTGCCATTACCTTCTGTAGCTCATTTTACAGTTGAGGAAACTGAGGCAAACAGGTTTAAGTAACTGTCCAAGGTTGCACAGCTAGTAAGTATCTGAGGTTAGATTTGAACTCAGGAAGATGAGTCTTCCTGACTCCAGGCCTGGAACTCTGTGCACTATGGCACTGCCTAGCTGCCCTAAACGGTGAGAAGCAGCAATTAAAAATAATCCCAATTCACTGTTCTGTGAATGTTGTCTATCTCTTCCTTTTATGAAAGCTAGATTTGGCACTATCTTCTACTGTATATGCATATGGAACAAT
Source organism: Petaurus breviceps papuanus (assembly GCF_028583685.1). Lineage (NCBI taxonomy): Eukaryota > Metazoa > Chordata > Mammalia > Diprotodontia > Petauridae > Petaurus > Petaurus breviceps. The sequence continues at coordinate 17,435,436 of NW_027187376.1, read as the reverse complement.
TTTAAAAAGAGTACAATTTAGGCTAACTTCATTTCTTACAATATGTTGTAAAATGGGTTCAAAATCCCAGCTCTGTTTTTTACTGTCTTTGTGATCCTGGGCAAGCCAACTCTATACAATAATTAAAGTATTATAATCTCAGACATTCTTGTATTCTGAAACACAAGGTTTCCTTAGCAATGCAGATATTCTTGGGCTGAGAATAATGAAAGGCACACAAAGCTTTTGATTCATGGATCTCATGAATAAACCTTTTAAAAATTAAATATTTCCCTGAAACTTCTTCCTAGAAATGTAAGATGCCATCTAAAACCTTAATAGCTGTAGTGAATCATCACAGATTTCTTATACCTGGAAATCCTCCTGTGCTTTCATACATGGAAGGTGACTTAGTGAAGCCATATTATCAGATAGCTAAGTGGATCCATTAGGGCTTATTCCATCTATCACAAAATACAAAAATGAACCAAAAAACAAAAACAGAAACACAAAATGAAAATAGAAAAAACAACAACAAGAAAAACCCACAGGGAAAAGAGTTAAAGCCAAATCCTATATCAGTTATCATTGTTGACCTGATTCCAGTCACAATTACAGTACAGATCAGTGATCCAAAAGGGTCTTCTCTATCCCAAGTAAGGCACCCCCAAAGGATGAGATGAGCTGTATCAAGAAGCATTTCCCTCCACCCCCATAAGTTATAAGAATTCCCTAAGAAAAGGAATGGAATTCAAATCAGATTATTTCTTTGGTATTCTATAAAATGAGTTATTATTTCATAATTTAGTTATAATTTAGAATTATTATATTAGAATTCAATATATTATATTATAATTTAGAATTATCATAATCTTAGAAGTATTCAGAAAATTAACAATGGGACTTACTAGGACAAAATCAGATTAATTAGGATTTGAAACTTAAGAAGAAAAGTAGGAAGATGGTAAGAGAGTGTCTACTTGTTCCTAACGAGTTTAAATTACCAAGCCTAGATGATTTACATGCCATGGTACTGCAAGACCTGGATGATTTGATAGCCAAGTCATTGTTACAGACAATAAGAAAGGTACCCAGGCACAGAGAAGGGCAAGTGTAGCTAGGTAGAAAGTCATTTAACCCTGCTTGCCTCAGTTTCCTCATCTGTAAAATGAGCTAGAGAAGGAAATGGCAAACCACTGCAGTGTCTTTGCCAAGAATACCTCAAATGTGGGCACGAAGAGTGAGACACAACTGAACAACAACAAAATGGTCCAATTAATACTTTATTATGGACAACTCTAATACATCTCTCCTTCTTCCTGGCATCAGAAAGATAATGAGTTGAAATTCAGCCTCAGACACTGGCTGTGTGACTCTGGGCAAGTCACTTAACTCTTGTCTGCCTTAGTTTCTTCATCTGTAAAGTGAGGATAACAATACCCCTACTTCCTAGGATTGTTATAAGAATAAAATGAGATCATATTTGTAAAGCACTTGGTAAAACTTAAAGCACTATTTAAATACTAATTGTTTTATAGATGGGAAGATGAAGTAAGTGACTTATCCAAAGTCATAGGCATGTAGTAACACAGCAGGTATTATTTACATTTTGTTCTTTTGATTACAAATCCATCCCTCTTCTGGATGTATTTTCTGTGCTTTTGCATAGTCTGAGACAAACTCCCCAGTGTGCTCCCTACTCACCTCTACCATAGAATATTGAACTTCCTTCCTGGCTTAAGAGACTTGCTATTTCAAAAACATTTCTTCACCTTTTCCTGTTCTCCCAACAAAGGTGGTAGCATTCTCCCTCCTCTCAAATTATTTTATATTTACTTATCTGTTTAGGTATTATATGTCCCAGTAGAATGTAAACTTCTTGAGAACAGGGGCTGTGTGTGTGTGTGTGCATGAATTTTTGTTTTTAACTTTGTAATGTCAAATGCTTATCACCGAAGGGGACCTTTTTCATAGGAAGCTTGTTGAAATGAATGGAATTTCACCATATTGCCCCCGTGGGCACTATGTGGGCAATAAGTCTCCAGGAGATAGATCTATAGTTGAAGTAGACATCAGTATGGTCAGTACTATACTGAAGTTGTAGTGGAATTTCTTCTGAAATGAGTCATAGTTGCATTTCAGAGGCAAGGAATGGAGGGGGTTATGTGGCAATCTTTCTTTCCATTAAGGAAACCACTCAGTCATTTTCTAAGACAAAGTCTGACTAATAAAAACTGACATGGTCATATTCTAATAATCTAGAGTCAAATGAGCAAATATAAATACTTTCCAAATGGTGATGTATGTCTGAAAATGTGTCCTCATAGAAAACTCTTGAGTAAGTTCAGGGAAGAGGCACATATGGGGCAACTAGGTGGTGTCATGATGCATAGAGAGCCGAGTCCAGAATCAGGAGCACCTGAGTTCAAATCCAGCCTCAGACACTTGCTGGTTGTCTGACCCTGGTCAAGTCATTTAACCCTGTTTACCTCATTTTCCTCATCTATAAAATGAGCTAGAGTTGAGAAAACCCCAAGTGGGGTCATGAAGAATTGGACATGACTGAAATGACTGAACAAAAGAAGCTCATGTATGAGGACAATGTTGAAAAAATGAAAAAGAGTTGGGTTTGGAGTCGGAGGATCTGGACTTGCAATCTTGCTTGGATCTATAACTTACTCCCTTTGTGATAATTCTTTCAATATAATTAGTTTCTTTTGTAATCCTATATATTCGAATTTATTTAAAATTAGATTAATTATGTAATTATTAAGAATTAATATCATCATATGTTACATATTATAATATATAATATATCATATTAATATTTATTTAAAAATTAAATTAATTAGAATTCTGAGATGGGTAGTGTAGGCTTAGCAAGACTGAAAATGGAGAGCATGGCACAAAAAAGGATCTTTTCTATATGAATGGAAATGCCTTATTTATTTGGCCTTTTAAAGTTGAAAATAAAAATCAATTTTTTTTAAGTATAAAAATTTTCATGGGAAGAGGGAGAGATGTATTGGAATTGTAAATAAATAATAAAGTATTAATTAGACAATTTTGTTGTTGTTCAATCATGTCCGACTCTTTGTGACCTCATTTGGGGTATTTTTGGCAAAGAAGCTGGAGTGGTTTGCCATTTCCTTCTCCAGCTCATTTTATAGATGAGGAAACTGAAGCAAAGGGGGTTAAATGACTTACCCAGAGTCACAGAGCTAGTAAGTGTCTGAGGCCAGATTTGAACTTAGGAAGATGAATCTTCTGACTCCACGCCCAGTACTCTATCCACTCTACCACCAAGCTGCCCCACTTTGCTAATTACCTATATGCAAATATTATGCAGATTTACTTACTGCATTTCACACATTTGAAATGGCCCAGATCCAGGAATTACATTTTTAATTTTTCTTTTCTCTTTTACTCTGATTTCATATGAATTCAGAAGACAGAATAATTGGGGGATGGAATGAAGAGGGGGGGATGATAAAGAGGTAAGGAGTCAAGTTTGATGGTAGTTACCAGCAACCTTATGAGTATTTTCCTTACCTGACTGAAGGAGAGGGGATCAGGTTTTCGGAGGTCATGAAATTTTCTGGAAGGTTTTCCAAGCACATGCTTACTTTGGTAAGAAGAAGTTGCCAATCTCAGGGGGGTGCTGCTCTGTCTGATCTCAGAAGAACAGAGATAACCGACCTTACTTTTAAGTTTCTAAAAACAGGATATTGATGTTCAGATGTGTTTCAATTGTGGTACTATTATTATTATCACATGACCTCCATCATGGGTTAAGTTGTGGTGCTAGTATTATGTATTTTTGAGCCAGAGAATCAGAATCTTGATTTTAAAAAGGACATGAGAAGTTTTCCTGAGAAATTGTCAAAGGAGAGAGGGAGAGAGAGAGAGAGAGACAGAGAGAGAGAGAGAGAGAGAGAGAGAGAGAGAGAGAGAGAGACAGACAGACAGAGAGACAGACAGACAGACAGAGAGACAGAGAAAGAGAGAGAGAAACAGAGAGACAGAGAGAGAAAAAGAGAGAGACAGAGAGACAGGCAGAGAGAGATGGAGAGACAGAGACAGACACAGAGAGAGGGACAGAGACAGAGAGAAAAAGAGAGAGACAGAGAGACAGGCAGAGAGAGACAGAGAGACAGAGAGAGACAGACAGACAGAGAAAGAGAGTGGGGAGAAGAGGAGGAAAGCAAAAATAGGGTATCATCTGGTATATATGAGTTTTTAAGCAAGCCATTTCTTGCAATATACACCTCTTAGCTGAAAGATTTTCTCTTGAATTTTCTTAATTGAGTTGTCTGCTGAGTTCCAAATTATTAATAATTGATCACCTCATTTTTGTCATTATGGTGAGAACAGAAACTAGGATTTTTATCAAATATACCTGGGCATATATAGGCAGGCAAACATCTAGGAATCATTTAGTCCATACTCAAACAAGTTGAGTTTGCATACATAATTGGCTTGGTTTTCATAGTGGAAGATTAACTATGGATTCTTGCTCACAGTTTTTGGCAAGCTGATCCTTTTTCCTTGTACAGGTTGCCTATCTCTGTATTTGCATTTGGCTGATAATGTTCTTAATTAGATACTTGCCCTTTTTTTTCTGAAGTACTACTGCATTCAACTATGTGTGTAATTAGTCTTAAATGCAACCTCAAGCAAAGCAGGCCCTCTGAAAATGCTCATGTTTAAGCATTGGTTATATTCCCAAAGCTGAGTAGTATTTGTAGATTGTATTAGACTTTGCTGACGTGATGAGCTGAATACTAATGAGCAGTCATTTTTCTATTATTTGCCTTTGTCAATCATTACAAATTTTGCAGATGTTATGAATTCTTAGAACCAATCTAATACATTATTCTTCCTCTCTCCATAGACAGCTAGGATTAAGAAATGTGAAACACAACCTGTCAATGTCACCAAAAGTTCATTGTTGAAATGCACGGTACATCTTAATACACAATTCTGGGACTGAGCATAGATATTCCTCACACACTAAAAATCTTTCCAGGGCATATAAATAATAGAAACTTTAAAAAAAAACAGTTCATGTAGTTAGGATAGTACAAATATTAACAGTCACAGCTGAAAGGCAAGTTAACTGGATTTCCTGTTGAAAAGAGATATCATTTAAAATAAAAAAAATAAAGTTTCATAAGACTTTTATTATTCTTTTGTATTTCTTATAAAATTTTATTCTTTTGTATTAAATTTTATTCTATTGTATTTCTTGTAAAAACAGTAGATCTTTCATTAATAATAGCTAGCCTTTATATAGCGATGTAAAATTTGTAAAATTCTGTAAAAATGTGTTATTGGATTTAATCCTCACCATCCCCCTCCAAGGTATATGCCATTATTATGCCCATTTTATAGTTAAGGAAACTGAGTCAAACAGAGGTTAAGAGATTAGCCCAGGGTCACACAGCTAGTAAGTGTCTGAGACTGGATTTGAACCAAAGTCATCCTGACCTCATGCTTAGTGCTCTATTCACCTAGCTGCTGTAATGAATGTCATTTCTCTTTTCCAAACTTGAATATATTAGTCCAAAGATTTTTCTATACATTTAAAAGGTTCCCTTTATTTTTTTATTTTTTGCTTTTTGGAAGGGGGAAGGCAGGGCAGTTGGGGTTAAGTGACTTGCCCAAGGTCACATGGCTAGTTTTTTGTGTGTGTGTGTGTGTGTGTGTGTTAAGTGTCTGAGGCTGGATTTGAGCTCAGGTCCTCCTGACTCCAGGGCCAGTGCTCTATTTACTGTGCCACCTAGCCACCCCTAAAAGGTTCCCTTGAACTCCAATATTATCTATAATCCTCTGCCTCTATTTTATAGTTTACATCTGTTTTTCCTGACTTCATATATTCCTTACCAAGGTACCTTGTCACTTGCCTTCTCCATAGTGCCAGGAGGAAGCAGTTAAATGAATTAAATGCATTATTAGAAGATGAAAAAATGAGATCTGTGTATAAATATTGACATCATCCCTGCTGTTAACGTTGTATAGATAGGGTTATTTAGGCATGTACCTGTCTGTACCTATGTGCTAACAACTTCTTGTATTTACCATCTCCCAGCTGAATGGAACCAGCCAATGTCTGCTGTTCCTTGCAATAATAGGAACTAAAAGAATCAGCAGAAAGTTTCCATCTTTGCTGGTCATCATTTCTGCAGTTCTGGATGCCTCAGTTTACAGTTGCTTTTCCAATATGTTAGCACTGAACCTAGACTGCTATTGTGGATTAACTTTGAGCCCAAAGTATGAACCCAGCTGACTCCTTGAGCTATGGAGGTCTCAGTCTTTTTTTTTGCTGTATGAATACTGTATACCCTTCCCAGGAAGGGGGAAAGTTGGTAATTGGATTAGTACAGGTTTTGACCTTTTCCATGTTCATTGGTGAATAAAGTTCTTTTCTGGTCCCTCTGGTCTGCATGGACTATTGAATGTGGAATGTCTTGAGGGACACTTAGTTTAGCTGGCCATATTAATTAGATAGATTTGTCATCTGTATTGAGTCTTGGCTCACAGACTAGGTAGAATTATTTGAGACCCTACGTGACAGATGAGAACATAATGACAGAATTTTAACCAAATGACACTTGGATTCTTAATGACAGAACTTTAGGATACAAAGAGTTATTTCTTGAAGAACGTTGACCATAAGTCCAAAGGGGTCAAACTAGGAAGAAATACAGAATATTTGCCCAAACACAAGAATGGATTCCTGAGATTCTAAGGTGATTAACAATGGAGCAGGTCTACCTCCCACTACCATAGTGGTTAATTTGACAAAAACAGAATATGATAAATGTTGGAGTGTCCTAAAAAAACTACATTGGAGCTGTGAAATTGGTCTAGTAATTCTGGAAAAATTTCAAAAAGTTTCTAAACTTTTTTTCTAAACTCAGAGTAGGGCCTATAACCCAAAGAGTTCAAAGAAGAAAAGGATTCATATGTATAAACACATTTATAGCAGCTCTTTTTGTGATGGCAAAGAATTGGAAACTAAGGAGTTTATGGAAACATCAGTTAGGGAATGGTCAAACAAATTATGGTATCTGAATGTAATGGAATACCATTGTGCTATAGGAAATGAGTAAGGGTATAGTTTGAGAGAAATCTGGGAAGACTGGATGAAATTTTGTAAAGTGAAGTGAACAGAACCAGGAGAAGGTTTTTTTTTAATAATAATAATATTGTAAAGACAAATGACTTGGAAAGATAAGAACTCTGATCAAGACAATGAATAGTCATGGTTCCAGAGGACTAATGATGAAACATGCTACTCTCATCATGGCAACAATGCCATGTGGGTACAAATTGAGATGTATATTTTTTGGATATGATCAATGTGGACATAGGTTTGGCTTGATGAGGCATATTTGTAAAACAGATTTTCTCCCATTTTTCAATGGGCATAGAAGAAGGTGGGAAGGAGAAAAGGTAAATTATTATTCATCAGAAAAAGAATTAGGGGCAGCTAGGTGGTACAGTGGATAGAGAACTAGTCCTGGAGTCAGGTGGACCTGAGTTTAAATCTAGCCTCAGACACTTACTAGTGATATGACCCTGAGCAAGTCATTTAACCCCTATTACCTACTACCTCCCCCCCAAAAAATTAAAAATCAAAACTTTGAAATGGGATAATTAGAGATATGAAATATTTTTATCCCTGCAGAATTCTAAGTAGAATCAATGAAATTCTGTCTTAACTAGTTAGACACTGACCTGTTGAGGCTAGCCACACCACCACTGAAGTTCCTTTATTGAATCATTTTGAAAAGGCTGATTCCTTTGCCAATTTGTATATTTTCAAGAACTTTCCAAATACTTTTTAAGCTTAGAGATTAAATAAATGTTGTATTAATCAAGAAACAAAAGAAAATATCTTGGTATAGTACACATGGGATAGAGGAAAAAGTATTAGATCTGGTTCCAGAGGACTTGGTCTTGGCTCTATAGCTTGCTACAGGTATGACCTTGAGTAACTCAACTGAGCCTCAGTTTCATCACATGTAAAAATGAGGGGCCTAGGACCCTTCCAATCTATGATCCTCTGATACATATTCACTACTACATTATTACTACTGCATTTACAAAGTTTATCATCCTCAGGAACTTTGTGATCACTAAACTAGTTACACAGAAAAATGTGAAGTTTTCCAGGCCACTAAAATTTTTGATAGGCCTGAACTTTTTTTCCTCCCTAATTTGTATATAGGACTACTAGATGGGTAGTAATTGGCATCTAAAAATGGATTTTTCCCAAAGATTCACATCAGAGTGATAAAACTTAGATTACTTGTTCAAAAATCACATATTTCATTAGTGGTAGAACCAGGACTACATCCCATGTCTTCATAGCATTTGCTGTTATATGAAATATTTCCCTGAAGAATTTCTTCCTGGAAGACAAATTCTACTTATAAAAATAACTTTTTATCTTTCTATCCAATATGCTACATGGAGGATACTTCATTTTATTAATAAGCATTCAATGAAGTGGCATTTTATGCCAAAATTATATTTGGAAGGGAGGACATAATTTTTCCTGTCTCCCTTCTTTTGTGGCCTTATTCCATATGAATAGAACACAAGTACAGGCATTCTTCAATTCAAACTGTACACATAACACTATATGTTACCCTTCCTCAGCATGATCCTTGTTCCTTTTCTTCTCTTTCATTGCTACCATACTTGGCTCAAAGACTTAGAACTTTTAGAAGGGGGAGGAACTTTGAAGATTAAGAGTGATTTAAGGGGAAATGGCACAGAGTCTTGAGCAAGGCTGTCTTTCCAAAAATGCGAATGAGAAAGATGATGGATTGGTCACAGGCTGGTGGTGAGATCAAGGACTAACCAATCGAGAGTCCATTTGAGGAAATTGTGTACCCCTCGTAGGGAAGTTGTATGTGGACAAGACAGTTACAGAAGATAGAAAGGTATGGATGGGCTGTCATCTGCCTAGTTGTAGAGAATACCCACAGACAAGATCAAAAATCCTTTTGAATAATTGAGTGAACTATAATTGTATGAGTTTCTACCTACAAAGTAATAATTTGAAATAAGGATCCTATTTTTTTTAAACAAATACTTCCAGGCTCCAAGTAAATTAGTATAATCAGACTTGCTTCTTTCTAACACAAATGCAGAGGGAAAATAAAGGTGATTGGGAGGTGGCATTGATTGAAGGATAGTTGAGCTGACAATTTGGAGCATGAAAAATCTTAGAGGATAGGTCAGGCTTGAGATGGTTCTCCAATGGGAAAGTTAGAACAGATTGAAGGAATTATGACCTTAAGGGGAAGTTTACTGTGTTATAACGAAAAGGTGCAAGGGTTGGGAACCTGCAGTCTTGTGGCCACATGTGATCATCTAAGTCCTCAAGTGTGTCCCTTTGCCTGACTTCAAACTTCACAGAACAAAAGAATTTATTCTGTGAATTTTGGATTCAGTTAAAGGGCCATGCTTGAGGACCTAGAGGGCCACATGTGGTCTTGAGGTCGCAGGTTCCCCACCCCTGGGTTAGAGAAAAGGAGGTGGAAGATGAATAAGATATGCTTTGTCTATTTCAAAATTTTCAACTTGGGCCAGCCCTGTGCCTAAAAAAAGGATAGAAGGGGAAGGAGGCTGTTTTCTTCTGTCAAGTCCCAAAATAAATCAAAAGCCATGAGTTGAGGAGCAAAGAGTTTTTGATTGAGATAAAAGGGTAGCAAACCTGCCACCCTAGGAGATGTCCTGTGGATTTCCCAACCCTGAGACCTATGTGCAAACTTCTTGTACCTTTAGAAGGAAAGAAGGAGGAGGCAGTATCATGATACTGAAGTGGCTTTTGGCAATCCGGGCAAGGAAAGCCACTTCATTCGGGCTATTTTGCCCTTCATGCCATGAATCTCAATGGAAGGGGGCAAGGATCTCAAAGACCTAGATCCAACTTGAGCCAGGTTCCCTCACAAAGCAAGATCTCAGGATGGGGAGTCCTAGGGTGTGGTTCAGCTCAACCTAATCAAGACTAAATATCTTAAGCGTAGGAAGGTAAGGACATTACTGAAATTCTGATATTACAAGAGTCACTTAAGGGAGTGGCAGTCCATATTACATTTGTTATTATTTCTGTCATTACATTAACAATTTTGTCACTCCTTGTTGCTTGATTCTCCTCCTTACCCCCAAATCATTCCAAAGTCTAGCTAATATTATCACAACTATACTTTTGTTATGTTATGAGTTAAAAAATAGACTTTAGTAGGTTAGCTTGGCAACCTAACCACCATGCAAACATTCAAACATTGTTTCTATAGGAAAATGTGTTCCAAATTCCAAATAATTGACTTGCAAATGAACCTCTGGAATGCAACCCTTTTGGAAACTGGGGACTGTTTGTCACTTAATTGCACCCTTTCCCTCCATGTGGTGCTTGACCTCCCCAAATGGGGGCACTGTGCTCCCTCAAATGGGCCTTTGTTCAGAGTTCCTCTTCTAGCTTCTCTCTGTTTTCCCCAGCATTCTGAGCAGTGCCTTCCCATTTTAAGCAGCTAGGTCTTCACCTAGAGAGCAGGCCAGTTTTTCAAGAAGAATAAGTTGTGTGCCCATGGTTCCAGAATTTGGGAATGCAACCAAAAACCTTCTGGCAAATCCTAGGGGACTTCAGCTAACTGTCTAACACTCACTGGGCCATTGTGTTCACTATGGGGTACTGTACTTCTTTCTCAGAACTTTGTGCATAGGCTCCTGAAAAAATATACGAAAAGATACGAGATTTTAACTTTTTTTTCTTCTGGAATCTTGCCTCTGTTCACCAGCCCCTCTAAATGTGACACTTTGAGGTGGCAGACATTCACATATCAAATGAGTAATGCATCTTCCTTTAATTTACCCCCAAGCAAAGAGAAGACAGACCCAGGGAAATTACTTCTTGTGGCAAGTCTGTTATTGAAAATCTCCTCCCCCCTAATCCCCAACAACCTAGCAGTCCAAGGCATCCTACTCCTGGCAGGGTGAAAATTTGAATGAAAGAAAGTTGTGTGTGTGTGTGTGTGTGTGTGTGTGTGTGTGTGTGTCTGTCTGTCTGCATGTGCCTTTATAAGAGCACACCCCCTTCAGACTTGGGCAAATTTTCAAGTTGTAAAGAACAAGTAATAGAGACAGTTCGTATAAGCATGTATCACGTTCAGAAGCTAAACACTCCTCTCTTACATTGTAAAAACTATTGATATCTAGAGTATCAACCATGGGTGAACTATGCTACCCACCTCCTGAAAGATGGCTCCTTATGCCATAACTGCACCCTCTCCCAAATGTAGAATGATATAGATAATGCCAATGTGGGAATTTGTTTTGCCTGCCTATGCATATTTGTTACAAGGTCTTTCTTTTCTTTTCATTTCTCTTCTTTTTCCCCCCTCATTTGGGGGTGGGTGAGAGAAGGGGGAAAAGGAATAAAAATCCCCCCTACCACCTCCAAGAGAAGAGAACAGAAAGAAGTCCAAAAAGAATCGCAGACAAGCAGGACAGCTTTGAAAGTTGTAGGTTGGGTTTGTTACATACTTAAAAAGTTTTAAAAGCAAGAGGGACACAATGTAAAGGGTTCAGTTTTCCTGCTCTACAATGTATCTGGAAATGCTCATTTTGTGTGGTATTTGACAAGCTCAGCATAAAAAATAAAATAAAAATACTCTTGGTTTACTTCACCTCTTAAGAGAGATTCTTTCTATGTGCAGTTTTACAGAAAGGTTTAATTTCTAACAGCAAAAGCAAACATGTCCTCAAGTCATGGAGCACTGAGAAATTCTAATTCTGCAGCACACTCTTGTGGTCAGTCTTAGTAACTGCAGAAGAACTCACACCAGTTCTAGCCATCTAGGGGATGTTTCGGTGTTCAGAGCACCTGGAGGGATAAAAGTCAATCATTTCATTGTTGCCACGTGCCAAATAGTGGATAGCTAGGTGGCGCAGTAGATATGGCCTGAAGTCAGGAAGACTCATCTTGAGTTTTAATCAGGCTTCAGAGATTTGCTAGCTGGGTAATCCTGGGTAAATCATTTAATTCTGTTTGCCTCAATTTCCTCATTTGTAAAATGAGCTGGAGGAGAAAAAAAAGATGTATACAAATTAAGTATGGTGTTAATAAGAATGTAAAAATGGCAAAGGCGAGATCCCAGACAAAGTGTGAAATCAGGAAGGAAAGATTGCTTTATAGCTGGGGGAAACAGGGAAGGCTTCATAGAGCAGGTGGTGCCTAAGCTAGACCCTGGAGAAAGAGGATTTCAACATATTTCATGGATGGATAGATGTGGGAAAGTGCAGATGAAACATGAGATTAGTGAAAAGTTTAGTGTCCAGTTTGGTTGGAAGACTGAATGAATAAACAAACACAGGCATAGTGGGAAATGGGGCCTGAAAGGTGGGTTGAAGGCAGATTGTGAAGGGACTCAACCATGAGATGAGGGAGTCCGTATTTGATTCTATAGGCAATGGAAATAACTGAAGTCTTTGGAGTAGGACCTTGACAACTTTGAATTAAGACGATTAATTTATTAGCTGGAGGAAGGAGAGACTGAAAGCAGGAAAACCAGTTAGGATGCTATCCTCAGAGTCTAAATGACAAATAATGAGGCTGGATATATAATGATAGCCATGGGAGAAGATAAGAAGGTATGGATATGAGAGATATGGTGGTGGCAGAATTGATAGAACTTGGCCAATAATTGGAAATGGAGGTAGAGGAGGAAAGAGCCAATAATGATTTTGAATTTAGGTGGCCATGAAAATGGTGATGCCAAATACAGAAAAAAAGGAAGTTGGAGGGAGTAGGGTAGGGTGAAGAGAAAATTTTGGAGGAAGATGGAAAATGTAGCTTTGAATGTATTGATTTTTGAGGTTCCAATTGGGAAAACAAGGACGTTTGGGGAGGAAGATGAAGAACTCAGTTTTCAATTCTGAATGGTACAGTGTTGCATGATTTATTGATTTTAAGGTGCTAGTGGGAACTATCCACAAGGCAACTGCAAATTTTGGAGTGTAGCTCAGAGAGAGATGGGTATGCTATATTGAAGAGATTTCTTATGAATTGGATTATATGACCAATAAGATCCTCTCCAGCTCTTAACGTTATGATTCTGTGAGAAAGATTAAGGCTAGATATATAAATTTGGGAGTCATCTACATAAAAGGGATAATTGAAACCATGAAAGGGAAGAGATTTGGTGCATGTGGTATTGGACTTGGAATCAGGAAGACTGAAGTTCAAATCCCATCTCAGGTGCTTGCTAGTTATGTGATCCTGAGTAAACTATATTACTTTTTTTTTCATTTTTTGAATGCTTTATTAACTTCTGATTTACATCATTAATTTCTGCCAGATTTTGAGTTCAAATTTTCTCCCCGTTTTCCCCTGACCTACCGCCCCAAAATAGCAATCCTACAGGATATATACTCTCCTCCAATCTGCTCTCTCCCATATTTTCTCCCATACCCCCTTTGACTTTTCCAGTACGGCATGGTGGATTTCTATGCCCCAGTGCCTGTATACCTTATTTCCCAATTACATGTAAAATAGTATTATATATATATATATATGTTTTTTAACATTTGATTTTAAAACTTTGAATTCCAGATTCAGCCCTGTCATGCTCTCTTCCTGGCCCTAGAAAAATGTGACACAGTAACCAAAAATCAAGTTTAGGTTTGCCCAGAGGAATGGAAAACACTACTTTTAAGCCACTGAAGTGGATATTGGTTGACAGAGCTGATTCTGCATTTAGTCAAGGACAGTCAGGTTTCAGAATCATCAACATGCCATGCATGCCAAGCATTTGCCAACACATGGGAAAGCAATGACTCAAAAATTACAGATATGTCTAAGCAAACAAATAAACTGTCATTTGCTGTGACCAGATAACAGGGTGTTCTGCATAATCAAATGCACTGGTTAACTGAACATATTACTTCCTACGTCACACACAGTTCACCAACTTCCCAGGAAATATTATGATAACACTAAAATTTAAATTCACAGGGTCATAGACTTAAAGCCAGTCAGTCCAGTCCCTTCATGTTGCAGATAAGGACACTGAAGCCCAGACAGGTTAAATGACTTACCTAGAGTCATAAAGGTGGCAGGTAAGTGGGGCTTGAACCCAGGTGCTTTATGGGGACACTCCAAATTCAATACACTTTCTTCTGTATTGTATGGCTATATCTAAAACGTCGCCATGCAGGGAGACATACGTTGACTTGCACTTTCTATTTTAATCTAGTTGTTTCATCCAAAGGAACATCACACAAGGAATTCTTGATAACAGTGGAATCTCTCCCATATGTGTGTGTGTGTGTGTGTATTCACTCCTTCATTCATTTATTTGTGTGTTTTGTTGTTTCTATATTTATTCCATATCCACTCCTGCCACTGGTTTGTTCCTTTTTACAAGGTTTTCATTTGTGGCTTATGAGTAGGTTTTTTTTAAAGTTATTTTAAACTTAAATATACAATAAGAAAAGAAAAATATGTTATAACCTTAAATACAAAAGAATAAAAGAAAATAACAAAAGCATTGTCATGTGCACAGTGAGACTTAAGAATAGATTCAAAATATACAGCAATAAATTTCTATTTCAAGAAAGTCTATATAATAAAGACTACTCATATTCAGAGCTCTCCATCTTGTCTTTGCTTCCCTGCTGTTCACTTTTTACTTTGTTCTTTGTTTCCCTCTTTCTCCCCCACTGAAGGTAAATTAAGCACACACACATTTCTACATACATGTATACATATTCATACACATATACACCCATACATGTATACACACAAAGACATATACATGCATATACACAAATATATATACATGTATACACTTACATACACATAGATACACTTAGATATCTATAATCATACTTACATATAGACAAATACATTCATATGCATCTCTGCAAGACTATACTATACTTGTTTGTCCTCTGTGTCTCTGAGGGTGGATAACCTTTTCCTTTATAAGCCTTAGACTTTCCATATTTTTCTAAGTCTACCAACTCATCATTTCCTCCACCACGGCAATATTCCATCCTTAATACTGTGTAGTTATTTTAAATAGTCTAAAATAATGTTGATTAATATGACTGACAAAGGGTGTAATTTCCCTATTTTTCTCTTATGATTAAGCCTATTTTAGCTTTAACATTGTTTGAGGTCATGATTACTATCCCTGTTTCTTTTTCCTGATAAATTCTACTCCTGATTTTAATTTTATATTTGTGTGAATCTCTTATTCCCTATATGAGAAGATTTTTTTTTCCTTTGCAGCAGGCATCCTGTGTTGGCAACAAGAATCAAGCTGTATTTGTTTTTGGAGGAGGTCAACATTATTCAGCTCATGCCAGAAGAGGAATCCCATATCTCATAGTCTCTTAGTGAGCTCTTGGGCCAAAGATTAAATTTAAAAATTTGTTATTTTAATGTTTTCATTCAATAAAGAAATTCCTGAATTTGTGGAAACTTGATTTGTTTTCTTCAAACTTAAGTTTGAGGAATCTAAGTGTTATGCCTTGATAGCAAAAACTTTTTTAGCTTTATTCCTCTCTTTAGGCCTCTGTTTCCTTATCTATAAAAAAAGAGGTTATTGGACTAGATGATCATGAATGTTCCTTCTAGCTTTAAAAACCTGCAAGTCATATTATAAACCAAACACTCCAGTGATATTGAAGTGATGGGAGGTGGAGTAGGGGCCCACCATTAATTCTGAAACTTGTATCTATTAGCAACAACAAAAAAATTGATTCATAAAAAACAAGTGACTTGGATTTTCTTAGGCTAGTGAATTGACCCCCCTCGAAGTATAGCAATTAGTAATTATGATTTTTCCTAAAATGGAAAGGGTCATAGATTAAGAACTGAGAGGAACCTTCCAAGTCATTTGATCCAACTACCTCATTTTATGGTTGAGGAAATTATATCTCAGAGAAATTAAGTGACTTGCCCAAAGTTTCACAGGAAGTAAGTGGCAAAGTCAGGATCTAAATTCTCCAAATCATCTTAATTCTTGCATTTGGAGGCAATGTTTCTTTTTTTACATCTTTCCATTTCTCCTTTCAAAATAGCTTTAAATGGAGCGGCTAAGTGGCACAGTGAATAGAGCACCAGCCTTGGAGTCAGGAGGACCTGAGTTCAAATCCAGCCTCAGACACTTAACACAAAAACTAGCTGTGTGACCTTGGGCAAGTCACTTAACCTCAATTGTCCTACCTTCCCCCTCCAAAAGAGCAAAAAAAAAAAAGCTTTAAATACACATAACTGATCCCTCTCCCTAACTTTCCCTAATACATTAAAAAAAATTAAAAAAGAGGTAGCTTAACATATTGAATGGAGAGCTAGTCTCAATCAAAGAGTCATAAATTCAGATTCTACCCCTAATAAATTAAAAATCCAAACAAAAGTTTATCCACCTATGTAAGTCATTTAACCTTTCAATGTCTACAAATAATTCTTGAATTAGAAGTTGCAGAATAGTTAATGGTCTGTGGTGGTAGAGGGATTTTCTTTACTGAAAATTCCCTATGCTAATAAAATCATAGGTTCAGATCTGCATCTCCTTTTAAAATAAAGGCAAAATATATGATCTGCCTATTTTTCTCTCTTCCTTTAATCCAGATAAAAGCTCCCTCAAACATGATTCAGAGTATTCCTCTAATTTTGGTCCTTCTGTCATTAAGCCTGACTTCTACTTTTGTTGACGCAATTCACCCTAGTTTCCCACTGGGATATCTGAGTTTACTCTGGTTCCATTGGTTATAAAATCTTCTACTGCATAGTCCTTAGATAGACCAACTTTTACCTTCCTATGATTATCATGGCGATTCATATTATATTTGCAGAGCTGCTTCAATTTCGCTTTAAGTAGTTTAGAAAAAATGCATGCCGTGCAAATTTAGGGAATCCACCCCAAACGTTCACATGGTCTATTTGTGCTCGAACTGCGGTAGAACGTTCTGGGCTCATATTGGTCTGATCAGCCCCAGTTGGAGACACTGTCATTTGACTCCAACATAGTGGTGCCATTTTGGTCCTCTTCAAGAACAAAGAACAACCTACCAATTTGCAGAATCTCACCCGAAGTCTACATATAAACCTTCAGGCTTTTGGTTGCTGGATTTGGAGTCAGAGAAATTGGGCTGAAATCCTTGTAACTGGTATCGTCAATGCCTTGCATTATTGATCTAATATGGAGAAGTGTGAATGAAATGAATGGAAATTAATGAGCCCAGGGACAATTTCCGCCCCCCCCCCCCACTATTGATGGAACTTCTTGAGACTAGAATAATGATTCTTAGGTTCTTTATCTGGGAAACTAGAGAAACTATAGGTGTGGAATGTTATTTATGTTATCATAATTGGATTGAGATGCTGTATGATTTTGATGAACTTAAAAAAAAAATTCATTACCAGAGAATGCTCATGAGGTAAATGGGGGGGGGGGGAGAAGAACATTTGGGAAATTAATGCAGTGTAAATGCATCAGATTTTTAAAAATGAGATTAGTGATCATAGGCCCTTTTAATTTTTATATTTTATGCAATTTTAAGATTTATGCTGGTATGTGATCTATTGGATAGAGAAATAGATTTGATGCCAGGAAAACATAGATTTCCCTGTGATTTAAGAAAATAAAACTTCATGGACCCAAGTCTTGAACACCATTGCTTATTTTTATTTTATATTTTATTTTTAAATATTTTATTTTCTTATTTTTCCTAACTTTTCCTAACCCATGCTTAACATTTTTGTTCTTTTACTATGCTTAGTGCTTCTAAAGTACTTGATAATAAGTTTCACAAGGTTTTGTTTACTATTATTGCAGGCTACACTTTGAGGTGTGAAAAGCAGTCAGTTACTAGTTTGATTTTAGACCCTTCATGAGAACTCCACCAAGGTAACTCATATCACAGATCTAACCACTACATAAGCCCAGTCTCTGACCCCCTGCAGGAAAGGTAGAAGCTGACCAACTAACCACAGGAAAGAGGGGAAGCCCACCACGATGACTCACATCACAGATCTAATCACTATACAAGCCCAGTCTCTGACTCCCTGCAGAAAAGGTAGAAGCTGACCAACTAACTACAGAAAGAAGGGAAACCTGACAACTTACTTCACATCACAGAGCTAACCACCTCGTAAGCCCAGTCTCTGAGCCCTTACTAGAAGCCAGTCAACGAACAGTAGGAAGGATATTTTGACTTCATTGTCCCCTAATAAATGTTTTTTATTCAATATTTCCCTTCAAACAGTTCTAGTTGCAGAACTTAATTTAGGTACAATCTCTAGCATCACAATTTCAGGTCTCCCCCCTGCCCCTCAGAGGACACCGGGAAAGTGTGACTGAGAATTCCATCTTTGATTGGTAAGGTAATTGATTACTATTGGTAATAGTAGGACCAGGTATCATATTTCTTTCCTACAGGAGTAGACTCCCATTTACACCTTGTGAAATTCCATGTGAACATCTCTCTGTCTCTGTTTTCCCCACTAAATAGATCTCATTAGGGTGGCTAGGTGGTACAGTGAATAGAGCACTGGCCCTGGAGTCAGGAGGACCTGAGTTCAAATCTGACCTCAGACACTTAACACAAAAACTAGCCGTGTGACCTTGGGCAAATTACTTAGCCCCAGTTGCCCTACCAAAAAGCAAAAAACAAACAAAAAAAACCCAGATATCATTATGTTTTTTTTCCTTTACAGTCACACCCCACCTAATGGACAATGAGTATTCCACTCTCTGTTAAATTAATGTTATATGCCCATTTCTTCACGTGAAGAAAAATTGAGATTTTTCATTGGTCAAAAGATAGAACTAAACCAAAATTAAGGTTTCACTAATGACACAGATAATTCATAATAAAGACAGAAATGGGAATTAGATAGATGGAGAAAAATGACCTTCCCTCTTTAGATTACTTTATTTTACTTGCCTCCAATTCATTACATACTAAGTTGGAGAGTATCTTGGAAATGTCAAATCCTAAGTGAGATAATAGTTCAGAAAAGAAGACTATGATTAACCCTGAACAAGACCTAATCTAGCTCAATTTTGTTCAGTGGGTTTAATGCTGTTATCCTGCCTGTATCAGTAAGAGGTTCTAGTTGCTATGTCTTAGAAAACTGAGATAAGATGGTCAACAAGTAGCTCAAAAGACATAAAGGTCAGAGGCTAATAACAGGGAGTGATGGCCAGGAAAGAAAATGTACCAAGTCATTTCCACCAGACTATCTGAGATCAATAGAGCAATACCAGTAGAGACTCAATGTCCAACAGCCTAGTAGATAAATGGGCTTGTCCTCAATAGAAGTCTTCTAGTGTGTTATAGCAGGAATTGTTTTTAATTTATGAGTTAGACTACGGAAATTGGGCACTTTTCTAAGTCTGACATTTTGTGATTCTGTGGAGCTCAATCTCTCTTTTATATTTGTTGTTGTTCAGTCATTTCAGTGATGTTTGACTTTTTGTGACATCTTGGCAAAGGTACTGGAGCGGTTTGTAATTTTCTTCTTTAGATCATTTTGCAGATGAGAAACTGAGGCAAATAGAGTTTAGTGACTTGCCTAGGGTAACATAACTAGTAAGTTTCTGAAGCTGGATTTGAACTTGGAGTCTTCCTGACTCCAAGTCTATGCACTAGGCTATGCACTATGGTGCCACCTAGTGGCCTCTCTTTTACATGGCAGTCTTCAAGTACTTAATCACAGCTAATGAATTATGTTTTCTCAAAGACTTCTTTTCTCCAGGTAAAGATATCCAGTGCAGTTCTTTCACATGAGTCTCCCTGGAGATGGTCTCAAAATATTGAAAACCCTTCAGCTTATCAATTTGTTGTTTCCTAAATCTGAACACAATGCTACATATATGAGATAACTAGAGTGTACTCTAGTTATAGAGTAAACTCTACTATAAAGTAGAGTGGTACTCTCTCCTTTTCCATCCCCCTAGCTCTGGATAATATGCCTTTCTTAATACAGCCTAAAGATGCATCATATTGTTGACTCATTTTAAGGTTCCGTTCTACTACTACCCCTAGGTCTTTATCAGATGAACTGCTGTCTAGTCCCACATCCCCCATCTTACACTTGTACAGTTGATTTTTTGGACCCAGATATAATACTACATTTATTCCTATTAAATTTCCTCTTTCTAGATTTATCCCAATGTTCTAGCTCAAGGATTGGCAAGTTACATCCAAATACAATCACAAGCTTGTTTTTGTGTGACCCTAGAGCTAAGAATGGTTTTTCCATTTGGATTTAGACTATGTTTTATAGTCCTACAACCCCTGTTAGCTTATTAAAATAATGGGAACATAGATTTAGAGCTGGAAGAGATTTTATAGACCATCTAGTTCAATGACCTCATTTTACAGACTAAGAAACTGAGATCCAAGAGAGGTTACTTGAAGAAATCTCAGTTTCCTCAACTATTCATCATTGTTCTTTTGTTTCAACTCTTTGTGATAGCATTTAAGGTTTTCTTGGCAAACATGCTGGCATAGTTTGCCATTTCCTCCTCCAGTTCATTTTACAGAGGAGGAAACTGAGGTAAACAGGGTGAAGTGACTTACCCAAGGTCACACAGCTACTAAGTGTCTGATGTTAGATTTGAACTCAGATCTTCATGACTCCAGGTCTGGCACTCTATCCAATGTGCCACCTAGCTGCTGATTCCTCAACTATAAAACAGGAATAAAACCACATCAACTTCAAAGGATTGTTACAAGGATCAAATGAGATAATATTTGTAAAGCACCTAATACAGTCATTGGCACATAGTAAATGTCATGTAAATAAATGTTTCTTCCTGGGGTAGCTAGGTGGTGCAGTGAATAGAGCACAGACCCTGGAGTCAGGAGGACCTGAATTCAAATCTGGCCTCAGACCCTTAACACAAAAACTTGCTGTGTGATCTTGGGCAAGTCACTTAACTGCAATTGCCCTACCTTCCCCCCTCCAAAAAACAAAGAAAAATAAAAAATAAAAAATAAATGTTTCTTCCTTTTCCTTCCCTTTATTTCCCCTCATTCAAAGAGTGAATTCAAAAGAGCACATAAAAAAAAAGCCCTTCAGGGTCACGGAAAATAGAAAGAGCCTGAGTTGCATTAGACCTGGTGAAAGACCTAGGCATTTCTCTACCAAGAGTCATGAACACTGGGGCAGCTAGGTGGCTCAGTACTGGCACTGGAGTCGGGAGGACCTGAGTTCAAATTCAACCTCAGACACTTAACACTTACTAGCTGTGTGACCTTGGGCAAGTCACTTAGACCCAATTGCCCTACCTTCCCCCTCCACCAAGAGTCACGCACACCGAGGAACTGACACCACACAGAGACACTAGGATGGCATCGGAGACACAACAGGGAAGGGGAAATTCATTGACCTTACCTTGCTTGAAGGAGAGCTCATCCCAGTGGCAACCTGTGCCATGAGCCATGTGGACTCTGGGTGGGGCCAACCAGAGGGCAGGTGACTTAATGACTTCAGGAAAATGAGGAGGAGCACACCTGAGAGTTGAGTGGCTCAGGTATGAGCTGTTTCTGTGTGGTGCTGAGGTTTTTGGTTGGTTTAAATAAAACCTATCCTATATTTGATATTTTGTAGACTGAGTGCTTATGGGGGAACTCAGTACCCTTTCAGGAAAGGCAAAACAAGCCAGGTACAGACTTTCCTGGCATTTCTCTGTGTGGGGCTATGAGACAGGTATTATTTACTCTGTTTTTCCTATCTGAGGACTCAAAACAGGAAGATTTTGTAAGAAATCTCTCCCTTATTCCCCCAAATTGTACCTTGTTTCATCTTGTCATTTTAGGGACTAAAACCATGTGAATTACACCTGAAAATTTATCACACAGACAGTCCCTTATTCTGTATATTTGTGAGTTCTGGTGGGGACACAGCATCCTAATTAAATTACCAAAAAATATTTTGCTGAACTAGAAAAAATAACAAAATTCATTTGAAATAACAGAAAGTCAAGATTATCAAGGGAACTAATAAAAAACATAAAGGAAGGAGGTTTAGCAGTTACAGATCTTAAAGAATATTGTAAAGTAGTAATTATCAAAAATATCTGGTACAGGCTAAGAAATAGAAAGGTAGATCAATGGAATAGAGTAGTCATACAACCTACAGCAGAAAATAAATATAATAACCTTGTATTTGACAAGTGCAAAGATTTAAGATTTTGGGATAAGAATTCATTATTTGGTAAAAAAATATTGTTGAGAAAACTGGAAAGCAATATGAGAGAAACTGGGCATAGAACAATATCTTATACCATTTACTTTTAAACAATTTGTTATTTCATCGGTATGGGCACTCCTAAAGAAACAACCTCTGCATGCCTTAGTAGTTGGCTCATTCAGTGGCTGTGGATGAATCCCTATGAATTTGGTCTTGTTTTCCATATGTCATACAAATGGTACATCACTAGGCATGTCCTTGATGTCCACTCAGCTTGGTAAGATCTGTGAGAACTTACATTCTATCGGCAAAACTTCAAGGATACAGGGTTATCTCCAGAACACAGAGGAACATCATATTAATGGAAGCATTTGCAAATCATTCAATGGGGCAGCTAGGTGGTGCAGTGAATAGAGCACCAGCCCTGGAGTTAGGAGGACCTGAGTTCAAATCCGGCCTCAGACACTTAATACAAAACAAGCCATGTGACCTTGGGCAAGTCACTTAACCCCAATTGCTCTACCTTCCCCTGTCCAAAAAGCAAAAAAAGAAAAATCTTAAAAAAAACTTCAATAACATCACATGCAGGTACAAGTAGTAAAATATTTTGTGTTTAACAGTCCTCTCCTATCTTTAAAGATCAAAGCAGGTAGAATGTTCACTTGTTTTTATGCCTTTACCTAGTGTACATTCCCAGTTGGTTGCTCACTTGTGGTTTGCTTTATTAGATTTTTAAATGAAATATCCCAGTAAAGTCACTACAGGGCATAATCAAACCTGGGGTAGCAAAATCCACTTATAATAAATTCGTCCATTGCTTTCGAATATTGCATTACAGTAACTATTTCTTTTACATTTTTTCTCTATAATTTATAGTATAGGAAGAAAGATTTAATTTGGGACCAAGTGAGAGAATATGAAACAGAAGAGTTATACTGGAATCTGGTACTTGGAAAGTCATGGAATTTTTGCCCCTGATGATTTTTATTTTTTGCTTTTTGGAGGGCAATTGGGGTTAAATGACTTGCCCAAGGTCACATGGCTATTTTTTTGTGTGTTAAGTGTCTGAGAGCAGATCCAAACCTGGGTCTTCTTGACTCCAGAGCTGGTGCTCTATTCGCTGTGCCACCTAGCCATCCTACTGATGATTTTTAAGAAGAGGGTAGGGAAGAATCTGCCTTGTGTGGTTTGAGCATAGTCTACCTAAGCTTGGTTGAATGAACTCAAGACTCTTATTCTTCTATCTCACTTTTTGTGGTGAGAAAATTCAATTCACTTCAAATCAACAAGCACTTATCAATCACTGTACTCTGTTCTCAAGGACCTTGTATCTTGGGAGTTATATTATACATGTAGGAAAAAAAAACAGCAGATAATTTTGAGGAAGGAGAGAGGAACAGCAACTGGAATAAGGGTGGGGATGAAGAAAGGCTTGCATTGGAGGTGGTATATGAGCTGAATCTAAAGGGAAAATAATGATTTAAGAGGCAGAGGTGAAGAGGGGTTTCATTCCAGGCATGGCTCAGATATGAAAGACAACTTGTCAAAAGGCGTAAAGATGGGAGAAAAAATTCTCAAGGCTCAACATTTAAAATGAATTGTGCATGATCAGTCTGCGAATCATTGCCCAGGAAACAGACAAAAGGTATTAATTACAGAACCCTCTTTTACCCCAAGCAGGTTTTCTTTTGTAGTGTTGTTGCTGAAAGGATATCTAGGGTGGAGTTGCTGTGGTTCATTTGTTTCAGTTGTATCTGACTCTTCATGAACTCCTTTGAGGTTTTCTTGGCAAAGATACTAGAGTGGTTTGCCATTTACTCCAGATCATTTTACAGAGGAGAAACTGAGGCAAACAGGGTTAAGTGACTTGCTGAGGGTCACCCAGTAAGTAAGTGTCTGAGGCCAGATTTGGACTCAGGAAGATGAGTCTTCCTGATTTCAGGCCAACACTCCATCCACTAAACCACCTAGATGATCCTAGGGGGTGGGAAGGAGAATCTCTATTTTCTCATCTATAAATCAAAAGATACCTTAATATGGGGTCCAGGGCATCCATTTACATTTAGAAGGTCTGAGTTCACTTTAGAACTAGAGCATTGAGAAGATGGACAGATCAACACCATTGGAAACCTCTGTTAAAAATAATACCTTGGCAGGGTGGGAGGATAGGGGGGGAGAAGATAAGGTAAGAGGGATATGGTAAAAAGAGTGGTTGAGATAGACAATAATGAGTAAAAATAAGATGGAGGAAAATTCACAAATAGTAATTATAACTTTGTGTGTGAATAGTATGTTTATATTATCCCTCTTTGTAGGGGCAAAAAATTGGAAATTACAGGGATCCCCATTAATTAGGGGATATCTGAACAAGCTGTGGTGCATTGTTGTGATGGAATACTACTGTGGTATAAGAAATGATGAGCTCGATCTTAGAAAGGCATGAAAATTCTTACATGAAATGATGAAGAGAAAAGATGAGCAGAACCAAGAGAACATTGCATACATAGTAACAGCAGTATTGTTTTAAGAATGACTAAGTCATTTTAACTATGATAAACATACAAACTAAAAATAAAGGACATATTGAAGACATCTGCATTCAGGGCAAGAACTGATAAATATAAATATATGTAGAATAATTTTACATACATACACGCCTATTTGTGTCTAATGGTAGCTATATCTAGTGGGGAAGATGGGAGGGAAGAAAAAAAGGAAATTTACATGATAACTTTGTTGTATATTTGGAGGGAATAGCAAGTTGTACATGGTAGATTTGCAGTTTCATGTGCAATCATCTGTTTTACTGTACTATGTTATGGAACTGCTTATTTTGTTCTATGAATTGAAAATAAAATAAAATTTAAAAAATACCTTGGATTTGTATAGGGCTTTCTTCTGTACAATGTTATCTTAGGTGGTTCTGGTGGTTTAGTATTGGAACAAAATGAGACACTTTTTGACCAAATTAAGTTTATTTAGACATAAGATGGAAAGTATATCCATCTAATACACAGAAACAATCCAACTTCCCTGCCTCTATGATGACCATGGTGGCATAATGGTCAAGAATGAGGGAGGAACCTGTGGTTCCTTCTATGTTGGCTTTCATTTCTTGGCCACAAGGAAGATGTCAATATTATGATCATTGTCCCTTTGGATCAATTAAGCTTCGAGAACAGTTTTATGACCTTTTTTGGGGGGAGGGGGAAACTAGCCAATATAGCAGGGAACCTTAGTAGATGTTACTCCCATTAGAACCCCATGTTATTAAGTAGAAGAGCTAGCATTTAAACCAAGTTCTTTTGATTCAAAGTTCAATGGTCTTTCCAGTTTAAGTAGTGTTTCTCTTCTGGTACATAGGGAAATTTAGAAGTCCTCAGTAGAAGGGGTTATAGTGGTAGTAGGAAAATAGAATTCAACAAAATAAATGAAAAGAACATGACTTTATATATGAAATAATGGAAAATGTTGCCATGGAGTCCCTTTTATTTGTCAAAAGAAAAAGAGTTCAGTACACAGAATGAAAACTGTTTATAGAGATGGAGGATAGGGATAGAAAGGACAACTGAAATCTATAGGTAAGTAAGAGAATTCAAGCATATCTCCTTATTATGTGTAATCAGATTTTCCTTCCCTTCCATCCTGACTCAATCCAAAACATAGACTCTTGAATCAAAATGACCTAGAAAGAAGCAGCAGAATATTTTATATTTTCCATCAACCTTATTACCTTTTCCAAGGCTTATTTCAGTGGTGCAGATTTCTAAGAAAGGAATAAGCTACACTAAATGTCGCTTTCTACTTTTTGCACGCCCCTCTGCTAGTACAGAGTTGGCTTGTTAAACCATGCCTATGTAATGCCAAACATTCAAATTAAAAGAGAACAGTTTCGTCAACTAGTGAAATATTTGGTGTTAGCTGGACAAAAAAGCTAAATGACTGAGATCATGGATTTAAAGCTGAAAAGAAAATTCATGATTATGTAGACAAAACTTCCTGTACAGATCAAGACTGTGGGTCCCAGAAAGGCTAAGTAACTTACCTAAAGGCACGTAAGTAATAAATAGAAAAGACAGGTCTTTTGACTCCAAAGTTTTTCCTTTTTTTGTCCAGATGTTTAGAATTATATAAATAAAACTATTATTTTTATAGAAAATATATTTTTCTCCCAAATCAAGACATATCCTTTCAATGTCTACTATGTGTTTTATAACTCAGTGCTATTCCACATTATTATAATCTGTAGAAGGAAACATCATCTTATTTCCCAGTCTTACAGCCTCAATGCTACTCTTGACTTTTTACTGGGGTGTCCCTGATCCAACATACTCATTCAATTCCCAACTTATCAACCCTTCCTCCATCACTTCTCTCAAGTTGGAAAAGGATCTTCTTTCAACTAAAAAGCTACCTTTTTAGTTCAGGCCCTCATGATGGACTATTGCTTTGTTTTGAGGCCTTCCACTCTCTAACACATTCTCCACCTAATTGCTAGGGTGATTTTCATAAAATACTAGTATGAGCAGGACACTCACCTACTCAATAAACTCCAGGGGCTCCCTATTACCTCTAGGATAAAATATTAATTCCTATGCATGTCATTTAAAGTCTTTCGAAACCCAGCCCCATCCTTTCTTCCCATTCTTATTGTATGTGACTGCCCTTCCTATATTCTCTATTTGAGCCAGCCTGGCCTTGCTGCTCCTGATACACAACATTGCATCTGGGTCTTCAAGCATTTGCACCGGTTGTCCTCTATTCCGGGAATGCACTTAAAAACATTATTCTGAGGAGTTTATAGGCTTTGCCAGACTGCCAAAAAGGTTCAAAATACAACCCCTCCAAAAAAAACCAGTATGAACTCCTGTTCTACAAGGAGCTAAGGGTCTAGGACATGTCCAAAGACTGGGTTTCCATGGAATAATATAAGGAAAAGCTCAATTTTCCTTCTTCTCCTAAATTCTCCTTTATTTCATATTTATTCTGTATATACTTACTTGTGTATATGTTCTCTCTAACCAATAGAATGTAAGCTCCTTGAGGGCAGGAACAATTTAATTTGTGTGTGTGTGTGTGTTTCCTAACACCTAGTCCAACTTTTTCTCTCTAATTTCTGCTACCAGCCTCTTCCATTTGTCTGATTCCAGGACACTTTGCACATGTCCTCTGATTCCATCTTCAGCATGGAATAGTAGATAAAGCAGTAGACTTGGACTCAAGATAACCTGGGTTGAAATCCAACCTCAGAAACTTATTGGTTGTGCGACCTTAAGCTGGTTCCTTAGTTTCTCTGGGCTTCAATTTCCTCACCTGTAAAAGGAGAGAGTTGGATTCAATTATTTCTAACCTTTCTGGTTCTAAATCTATGATCACATGATCCAGTCCTTACTATTTCAAATTATCTTCCATAGTCAACTTTAATTCCAAGATGATTAGAACACTTTCCCCCTGAAGCCTTTCTTTGTTTTATCCCATGGAAACTCCTTTCCAGCTTTCTTGTGTCTTCTAGACTCCTTTCTCCTTCTAGATCAGGGGTTATTAGTCTATTTTTATATTATAGACCTATTTGGCAGTCTGGTGAAGCCTATGGATCCCTTCTTAGAATGTTTTTAAATGCACAAAATAAAATACATAGGATTACAAAGTAAACCAATTATATTAACATGGTTATCAAAATATTTAAAAATCAAGTTCACAGACCCAGGCTAAGAAATTTTTGGTCTAGATGAAAGCTTTTTTAGGTGTGGTGAACCCCCAGGACTCAACTCCTTACTGATGTCTCATGGATTTATGTCCTATGCATCCTGTCTTCTTCCTTTTACATAAAGTGATTTCAAAATGCTCTAGGTTAGTACCCACAATTATCTCTCTGGTAAAGGCAAGTGACTATTAACTTGTGCAAAACAGACGCTTCTCCCCGCCGCTCCCATTCTCAGCCCAAGATAGTAATTCCTTTTTCTTCTGAAAACAAACAAACAAAACCAACCAAAACCACCAAAAAAAAAAAAAATCCAAAACAACAGAACCCAGTACTGATTATGCCAGTAGGTGTCAGTCATTCACATAAAAAAAAACCTTCAAGCAATATCAAACAGAAGACACTACTACTCATTCACAAAATGTCGTTTTTGAGTTAAATGCTATTTTTTCTTTTTTAAACAGTTTTATTGGTGCTTTTTTATTACTATCATTTTTTGGAAACATGGTACCACTTCTCCCCCCCCCCCCAGTTGAGCCCTCTACAGTAATAAAAACAAAATAAAACTGTATTCCTTTTAAAAATATCCATTTCCCTTTTATCATGAACTTAAACAACCAATTGGAACATTTCAATATACAGTTGGGGCTGATCAGTGGGAATAATGAATCTCCTGAGATGGTAGCATTATTCCAATTCACACTTGATATTTCCATTGGGCTGGAACCAATTATTATATATTACATAATTATGGCTTCAAATAGTGTGAATTCAACTACATTTGACCAGACCACATCAAGGGATTTATTGTTCTCACTAATAGGAACCTAACTACAGAAAGAAGAATACAAATGAGGGAAGTCTATGAAACTGTGGAAAATGTTATGAATAGTTTTCAGGAATTATTTCACGTTATCTTTGTATCTTCAAGGCCTAGCATAATGCCTGGTATATAGCAGGTGCAAAATAAATGTCTTTTGATTTTTAAAGAAAGAATATATTAAATTAAACATGGTTGTAACAAGACTGCTGTGCTTATCTGTTTCTTCCTAAGCTACCTTCTGCCCACTACTGTTTCTTTTTTGTGTTTTATTGACACTTCTCTTTCATTTCGCCTTTATGTTATATCATTTTCAATACAATATTTTATTATATTACTTCTACTAAATTTTAGCCTTTCAATTTGAACCCCTATCAGAAGTTCCATGAGTGCAGCAAACAGAATTGGGTCCTAAAGATTTCAGAGAGAGCATGTCATAATGGCTTAAGGTTCTAAATTTGAAGTTGGTAAAACCCCAGTCTCACTGAATATATACATATGTATGTGTATACACATATGAACCTAGGGACTGTGATCCCAGTTTTTCTAAAGATTTTTCTATAGGATTGTCCATAACAAAACTGAATCCTATCTTTATCCTTTAAACACCTATGGTTATCGCGAAATATCCTTGCTCTTAATCTTCCCTGCCATTCACCCCAGGAATCAATCTGAATTAATTGCTAGTATAGCTAAATATTACATAACTAAGTCAGGTGTGATAACTTGACTTTCATTATTTTCATCTCAAGTATGGTAATACTCACTCCTGTTTCAGACAGTAGATATGTGACCCTGAGTAAATTATGTCACTTCTGTGATCTTCAACTTTCTCATCTATAAAATAAGGACAGTTGGAAGTCAATAATCTTTTTCTATAGGCTCTGGTAGCTCCAAATCTGAGATGTTATGTGTCCAGTAGTCTTTGTCATCAAGGAGTCTAATGGTGAGGAAAATGAATGACTTTGATGGGCATGAAATTGTCATCATTCAATTCTAAAAATACATCAGTACGTTAGTGAAGAGGTTGCTAAAGGCTAACACTTGATTCAAATCTACCAGTACTTAGATTTTTCAGCGAAGCATTTCACCAAACAAAATTAGGGGCTGGCAGAGCACGAAGGCCTTTGGTGACTAGGAATTGTTGAGACTCTCCCTCCCACAAAATTTTTATAGAACTTCCTTACCCAAATTGATTGTTGTCTTTCACAACCTTGGATTATGTACTTATTTCAATGATTTGGTGGGATCATGTTGCTCAAAACACTTGTAGAATTGCTCTATTTTTTTATGGCATAAGCAGCAAATGTTGGTGTTTCCCAGTTTGATCACTCATCTTGTTCACTAGTCTTGATTCTGAATGACTTCTAGCGGATTCCAAAAGTTTAATCTAGCCCTGAAGGACAAAGATTTGCTACCATTAGTATTTTGAAAAGACTGTCTCAAGCCCTAAAGACAATTCTAAATGAAGTGCTTCAGGAAATGTCCTGAGTATGAGAAAAACCATTGACATAGCCTCCCATTATGATTTCTTTGAAAGGCAACACTAATTTAGGTATAAAAGTTCCCACATGTTTATTTCAAAATGAGTCATATTCCTATACTTAGTCCAGGGCCTGGCATTTAGTAAGGGCTTAATAAATTCTTGTTAACTGTTAACTGATTATGTAGTTGCACCTCACAGGGTTGATTTTCTATCTTCTTTAGAAACATGTAGCCTTATCTGACAAGGATATTGAAATTTTTTGGACAAATTAATTACTTTGGAGATAAAACAAACAAACTACTTCAAAACATTCCAGGTTGATTTAAAATTAAATTTTCTCCTATGTTTCAGTTAAAGATGGGAAAAAGAAACAGGTAACCCAAGAGTAAACCTGAGTTAATTGTTATTACACCTTAACATTTCACTAAATTCTCACACTGATGCCTCATCAGGATTTGATAGTTTTCTTCAAAGATCTGCTGAAGTCGCAACAAACTCTGGAACATTCTAGTGAGCTAGATAGGCCTCAAGGACAGGGATAGAATGTCACTCAAGAACTAGTTTAACTAAATTCCAAGAAGTTCATCATGGGTTGGGTTGGCTGGCCATTAAGGGACAGATTCTTTGACCACAATGACTCAAGAGACCATCTGCTAAGGGGGGGAGGGGTGGAGATCTCACTGTCTGAGCCATCGGAAGAAGCAGCTCTCTACTGGTGATACCATAAGTCACTGGAAGTGTTAAATAAATTTTCCTTACAATGATGCTAAGTTAAAATAATTGCACTCCCTGCTAGTCCTATGTCACAGTATAATCCAGAAAGTAAAACCTTAGTAATTATGCTCCCCTCTGGTATTTTCATCCTACTAGGAGACAAGAATATGTGGGTGCAATCAGCTTGCTTTGGTGCTTCTATATGAGGATGGCAAATCATGTTTGTATAGTTTCACCAAGTTTGTATGAAGCATTCAGATTTAGTGTGTGTGTGTGTGTGTGTGTGTGTGTGTGTAGGGGGTTTGGTCCTGTGAACACCATCCCTATTCCACTTTTATTCAAGTTGAAAATCAGTTACTCTATGCCACAAACAATATATTTCAATTAACCAACAGATGTTAGTTGAATACCTACTATGCACCAGGCATTGTGCTAAGTGACTGAGATACGAAGAAAAAGCCAAAATGTCCCTGCCACAAAGGAACTTACCTTCACTTGGGAAAGACAATATCAGACTTCATGTAACAGTTGGGGTTGGAGCTATTTTGAAGGAAACCAGGGGTTCAAACTATGAAATAGAAAGGTATTCACCTGTAGCATCTAGGAGAGCTTTTGGTTTTGAACTCCAGTGCCTGAAAGGCAAGAATTAATAAACATTCCTCTCAATTCTCAGTGTAGCAAAGTTTCCATACCACACACTCCCACCTCAGGCATCTACATATACAAATCAAACACTTGTAAGTCATACAATGAACAAAAACAAACAAAAAGGCTTCCTGTGGGGTAAATGGAAATTTTTACTGGGTTAAATTTCCAGTCACATAAAAAAGTAACCTGAATATTGGAGACTACAAGCAATTTAATTGGTGATGTTTGGAGAGTTGAGGGGAATGAGAAAGAACACATGTGAAACCATTCAACATGAAGTATAATTTAATTAAGGGCTAGTGTTATGGCTACTCAAAGATCATGTTTGACCATGGGTATTTGGTATTTGGTACAGGATATTTGGTCAGAAACTTCTGAAGAATAAGAAATCGGACTGTTATGGAAAGGCAAAGAGATTCAGATAAAATAAAACTCCACATCTTTCTTTGCCGTCCCAACCATGTCCAACCTTACTGGAATCATAATTTAAATGACCTCTTTTTCCCCTCAATGTGTTTGCTTAAAGTTCTGTTTTAGTTTGTTTCTTTGAAAAATTTTCTCTCTCAGGATTTTAGGGCTTCATTTAGTACCCCAAAGAAAGTACTGAGATAAGAGAAAAAGATGATGTTTAAAGTAATTTCTGACCAGGATCACCACTGTGGTACAATGACCATTCTCCAGAATGGGTAGTCGTTCTTATATTAGCCAAAAGAGGTCATTTTGTCTAAAATGTCTAAAATCATGGGTGTGCAAGGGTAAATGTATACTAAGCAGGTTTACTTATAAAACATTTACTAGGCATTTACTATGTGCTAGGCACTGTGCTAAGTGCTGGTGATAAAAAGACAGGTAAAAGAGTTCTGACTTCCATGGAGCTCATAATCCATGTGACATTTACTTAGCAAATCTAATTTTATAATAATGCCATTAAAACATGACCAGACCCAATAGATAAGTTGCCAAGAGATATAATCAAACACCTATACAAAGAATTGTGAACTCTTCACAATCATATAAAAATGCTCCAAATTGATAAGAGAAATGCAAATCAAACCAACTCTGAGGTTTTACCTCACAGCTATCAAGTTAGCAAAGATAACAAAAGACAGAAGTGGCCAGTGTTGGAGGGGCTATGGAAAGCTAGGCACGCAAATGTAGTGTTGATAAATCTATGATTGAACTTAACCATTTTTGAAAGCAGTCGGAATTACGCAAATAATGTGACTAAAAACATTGAAATCATTCGATTAAGAGATTTCAATGCTAAGTACATGCCCCAAAGAGGTTAGTGACAAAAATAAAGGCACCATATACAACAGCACTTTTTTTTGTAGTAGTAGAAACAAATTGTAAACAAAGTGGATACCCTTTAATTATGAAATGGCTAAATAAGTTGTAGTACATGAATATAATGGAATATCGTTGTGTTGTAAGAAATGGTAAATATGATGAATACAAAGGAGTGTGGAAAGACATAGAAACCAATGTAAAGTAAAAGAAGAAGAACCTGGAAAGAACCAGGAAAACAGTATGCACAATGACTGCAACAGTATAAATGGAAAGAACAAGAATAAAATAATTGACATTAACGTTATAAAATTACAGTAAAGCTTGGCCCCCAGAGGAGAGGTTAGAAGACCCTTCCCTTTACTTCTCTACAGAATTGGAGAACAATGGATGTGTAACATGACATGTAATGCCAAACTTTTTCAAGGAATTGGTTAGTTTTGCTGAATTGGTTTTTCCCCCTCTTTTTTATTCTTTGTTATAAGGGATTGTTCCCTAAGGCAAGGAGCTTGAGAAGGATACTTTGGAAAATGTAGGTTATATGACTGAAATTTATTTGCCCCCCTGAGTATTACAAATCCCAAACCCAAATTTTTAATGTTGGCCAGTGGTTAGAGCTCATTCTTGCTAAACAATAATCTCCTTATAGAATGTCCTTTTCTTCTTTCTCTCTATCCCAACCTAATGTTGTCTCAGAGAGCCTAGATAGCTTGTTTTTTCCACCTTGATCCTCCTGCCCAGTTAGTCTTCAACAGAAGGAACTCTTTGCTCTATCTAGTCTTGCCCCTACTGCTTAGTCAGCACAATCTCTATTCAGAAAAGTTCTTTGTCCATTGGACTGTCATAGAGACTTGATTAGAATCCATTCATGGGAAGTACTTGTTTTGCTTGAATATGTTTCCTTGTACTTAAAAATAATTTTTTATTGATATTTTCTGTTTCTTACATCATCATGTATTCTTTCTCCACCTGATTTCTGAGCACCGTTCCATATAACAAATAGTACTTTTTGAAAGGAGGAAAAAGTCAGCACAACTGATCAATATATTGAAAGAGTCTGAAAACAAATGTGACTGTAACACCTGTGGACCTTCTACCTCAACAAAAAAGGGTACTTTGTAGATATCTTCTCATATTTCTTCATTTGAGTCCCACATGATCTTTATAATTTTGTTACATTTGTTTGTGATTTTTTGGTGTATTGTCCTTTCTATTTACACCATTTTAGTCGTTAGTAGTTTTAGTAGTTGCTGCATATATTGTTTTCTTAATTCTGCTTACTTTAGTCTGCATCAGTTCATATAGATCTTTCCATGCTTCTCTGTATTCAACACATATAAATTCTTACTACATTCCATTAATGCACCAAATTTATTTAGCCATTCTCCAAGAGATGGACATCTACTTTATTTTCCATTCAGAAAAAGTGCTGCTATAAATATTTTGAAGTGTATAAAGATTTTCTTGGGGCAAAAGCTCAGTAATGGAACTGGTTCAAAGTATATGGATATTTTAGTCACTTTATTTACATAATTTCAAATTGTTTTCCAAAATGATTGTGCTATTCCACATCTCCACCAACAATGTATTACTATGCCTATCTCTCCACAATCTTCTAATATTGACTGTTGTAATTTGGGGGGGGGGTCATTTTTGCCAATTTTAAGGATATGAGGTGAAACCTCAGGGTTGTTCTGATTTATATTTCTCCTATTAGTGATTTGGAGCATTTTTCTGTGCAGTTAATACTTTTCATTTCTTCCTTTGAGAATTATATGTTTGTATCCTTTAATCATTTATCTATTTGGGAATGACTATTAGTCATATAAATATAAGATTTATTTCTATATTTTAGATACCAAATCCTTATCACAGAAATTTGATACAAATATCCTCTCTCATTTGACCATTTCCCTTCTTATCCTAGGTGCATTAATGTTGTTTTTGATAAAGCTTTTCAGTTTTAAGTTCCCCCTTCTTCTGTAGATATGGTATTATGTTCTTCAGTTACTTTACTTTAATCTTTTTTTTTTTTTTACGGTGGCCCTGTCTCCACTAGCTCTCTTCCCCTCACTCCTAAACCCCTTTCTATTTAATATTCTCCCTTTCTCTCTTCCTCTTCTTCCTTAGTTTTCATGGGGTTTTTTTTTGGTTCCCCTTTCTGAAAAGGATTTCTTTCAATCTCTTAATTTATCCATCATTTATTTCTGTTTTTTTTTTCTGGATCCTTGTTTTCTAAGTTGTGACCCCTCTAATTATCTGGTCTCTCTCTTTTCTCTGTATTCTTAATGCAGTCAAAGTTTCCCAGGTATCCATTCTAGGGGCATCTATTCTAGGGTCTTTCCTCTATTCACTTTCTGTGACTGCCTTGTAGGGTTTGCCCTATGAATTTCCCTTTTCCATTGTGCCACACCTCCAGAACAGTGGCAAGTATTGCAAGTGTCAGAGAGGACACTGCCCATGGTAGGACCACTTTCTTAGTAGTTTTTAATTATGCAGCTCAACTCTGATCTATACTCTCTTTTGTTGAACACCCCCCCCCCATATTTACCTGGAAATCTCCTGCCTGTTTCCATGCTCTCCCACTTCTCCAGATGCCAGTTGGTCCCAAGGTTCCCTCCCTCTCAGGATAAATAGATTTTTCAAGCACCAAATCTCTCAGGCTTCATCCGGTTTAAGGTCCTCATTTCCCTTCACTGACCATCTCTCTTCATTTGTGAAGTAGTCATAATTGGAACCCACCTCACCTCAAAAGCAAGACCTCCTTCTTTTTTCCCTCTTTTTCAATCTTTCCCCATCCTGCTCCCCTCCTGTTCTGTAGCTTCTTCTCTTTCTGAGACCACAGAGCTTATATTCTCCTCATTTCTAGTCCTTGATTTGACCCTGATAGCACATCACTCATCATCTCTCTCTGCTCCCCTCTCCCCCTTTATGTACCTTTTCATGTTGTAATGTAGTCTCACAAAAGAAACTTTCACTCATAGACAGGATGTTGCCAGGTTCTGTCTTTGTCCTCATCTTCACTTGTACCACACTCCTTGCACTTTGAATCCTATCTGGCAAGCTCTCTTCCTATGTCTCCTTAACATTGTTTTACTCAATGTTTTTATGGGATCAATTAATGACATCAGGCAAGATTTACCAGTGCTGGGAAAATTATTTATACATGATTTTATGCTTAAAGATTTCAATACAAAACATATATATGACTACTCTTATGATGAGTCCATAGGCTTCCATCCTTTTTGCCACAAGAAGGTATTAGATATGTATGCACATGGCTAATTATTTAATTATTTGGCTAATTATTCTCAGAAAGGGTCTCAGTCACCATCATGGCAGCAACAAGCAATGGAATAAACAAAAATACTTGATCATTTTCTTTTCCATGACTTTTTAGGGTTTTTCATTACCATAGGCTATGGGAGTTGGAGTGTACCATTAGAAGAAGCTTTAGAAGAAGACAATGCATGAGACCAATTCTAGATATAAAAATGGTCATGGGCTTGCAGATCAACTGAGAATAGCAGACTGATGTAATATTTTGTCTCTTGGACTATTTATTGTAGCCTAAATCCCAGACATTGCCTCCTGTTAGCATTTTTGTGGTCATCATTTTCATGCTTAGGACCCTATTTTTGTTTTAGACTCTACTTATTTCTTGAGCCCCTATAACTCTACAATATGTCTGTAGTGATATTGTAGGGACAATATCTTTTTTTCATGTTTTTATTTCTAGAGCCTACCACAACATTTTTCATGCAATTGGTTATTCACCAAATATTTGTTGAACTGAATGGTACCCTAACCATTCCACATTCTGACTGTTCGAGTTAATGAAAGGCATGGTGGGAGAGTGGAAAGGGCACTGCCCTTGGAGTCAGGCCAATGGTGTTAATTCTAGTTCTAATACTTAGAAAGTGTGTGACCACTGTCAAGTCACTCAGTTTCCTCATCAGTAAAATCACACATGCTTAATTTATCTTAAAAGGGGCAGCATGGCATAGTCAAGAAAGTGATGGCTTGAGAGACAGGAGGACGTAGGTTCATGACTCATCTCAGAGTGACTCCGGACAAGTCACAGTCTCATAGAACCACAGGCAACTGTCAAGACCATAAGTTTTAGAGAAGGTGCCAACTGCATTGGTAGAGGGTGTTCCCTTATCCAGGAGTTACCAATATCTACACCAACAATAAAAGCATACCAGTACCTATTTTCACCTACATATCCCATGAGATTGTTAGAGGAAAGTGCTCAATAAATTTTAAGCATAATATATATATATATAATATTATATATAGAGAGAATATATATATATATGCTCTATAAAATTTAAGCATTATATAAATGTGAGTTTCTCTCCATTTTTCTTATCTTTCTCCAAAGGCTCTCCCAACTTTAAAAACCAATAAAGTAACTTGGAATATATGAGAATATGGGTAATATTTGTCAGTTAGTTGCCTAAGAAATACTGTTATTCATAGGAGTTGATAATTTAGGGAAAGTGTGTCTGGGGGAACAAATTTAACTCTGAGAGAAATGCATGTGTGCTTTATGGCAAACAGTCCAGTATCACAGGAACACGTGTTCACATACTCAGAACAGACTTTTCATGTCTACGTTAATCTGCCAGTAATTCATGGACACGTTTATCTTTCATTTTCACAAGCCACAATAACACCAATATAGCCTTTGGGAGCTAAGTGAAAGCCTTTGACTTAGTGCTTTTGCATGACTCTCAACTCAACCCCCACAAAACACACTTCCTCCCCAGAGCTTAGAAAAACAACTGAAGACGTGAATTCATCCGTCAGCTTTGAAAAATCCCGAGAGAGGGTGGTAGCATCTGTTTCAGGCAAATATGAAGACAGACATCTTACTTTTTGTTCTCCTCTCCCTCGAGGCTAAAATTCTAGCAGGTGAGTGACCCTACTATGGTTTTCTTATTAGGTTATAACCCATGAAGAGATTAAGAACATCATGGCAAGAGAAGCCTGGGACTAGAGGATGGACTTTGGGAACTGGGAATTGTAAGAGAAGATTTATGTGCCCAACTTTGGGCCTGTCATTGAGGTCAGATTCAGTTTTTGTGCTTCCATTATTTATTGCCTTTGCTGTCTTCTTTTGCTAAGGAAAATGGCTCAGGCTATTTTGTAACATTCTTGTTATCTTCTTAGAGTTACCTTTCACTGCCCAAAAGTAGAATTCTACTTTCTTTCTCTCCTATAGAGATACTAATTAAAATTGCTCCCATCAACAGGATTTAAACTGCTAAGTTCCTTAAAATAAATAGCACTCACATCTGGAATGGGAATTCTTATTTTTCAGGAAAACTAAATAGATGGTGTTTGAGGAGGAACATTTTGATATTTTTGTCTTTCCGGTGGTATGCCCAGTTAGCCACAGAGTTTTCCTTAACATTGGCTGATAGTAGTTTTCACTATAACAGGACCTTAAGGAATGAATGGGACAAGGCAAAATGACATTTTTATTTTGGAGGCCCTTTACCCATCATCCCCCTTTACACTGGTTATTTTCTTTTAACAACAAAATGTACATCTGAGGCCCTCACAAAAACACTTAAATATTTTGATGGTATTCAGGTGAGGACTTCTGGTATACATTATTTATAAATGATAAAAAGGGCTCCAAAGTTATTCTCACTTGACTCCTTTTTAATAGAGTTGAGATTTAACTGTCCTTGTCTCTAACTCAGAAAACAGTGGATGCTGCCTCATTTCATGTTATTTTTGTTTGCTCTTCAACTCTGTGCCATATTCTTGATGGCTGGGAAGGCATACAACTGAAGTGATACATGAGAAGGAAGTGCTGCTAACAGCAGAGTTGAAAGAAGACAATTTGACAGGCTTAATCACATCAGTAAATATGTTTTGGAGTGGTATAAGAGACAAACACTTTAATTTGCCTCCGAATTTTTAAATGACTCTGTCTTGACACAAATGTATGTGCCTGGGACTGTGGTGATACAGGATGAATCAATGGCATGGGAGGGAAAAAGAAACCTGATTAAGTGAAGCCTATGAAATATTTAGGACACACAGACCTTGTGCTTCTAGGGAATGTATAAAATTCACTTCCAGGCCACCATAGTTACACATTTGCCTGTGTTTTTCTCTATAAATGAAGAAAAGTCATGATTAGTTAGGGTGAATGGAACCTGGATGATATTCATTTATTTAAGAGATGTTTATTCAGGGCATGCTATATTCAAGACACCATGCTTGGTGGTGAGGGAGATGCAAGAATGAATTAAGACATGGCCTCGGGATGCTTGTATTTGAATAGGATTGTTAATTTTTCTTCGTACTTCCAAAGTGTCTTGTTTTGAGGGACAGTCAAACAACATCAAAGGATGCTACATCAATCTGAGTGTGTCAACTAGACTCTGAATTAATTAGCATTTTTTTTTCTAGTTTAGACCAAGTCTTAGATGAGGTATTTCAAGTCACCAGAGTGATTTGTTAACTCTGTATAGTAATTTAATCTTTCTAGAGTACAATTAATCTAGCACCATTTTGACATCTATTCACTGATTTTCATAGTACAAATAGTACCAGGGGGCACATCTTTATTTTAATTTGACAGTTAAAGAAACTGAAGCACCAGTGACTAAGGACACATAACAATAACAATAATGATAATGATGATCATATTAAAAACACTCTGCCAAATTCTATAGATTTGCACAGTAGCTGCCATTCAAAGATCTCAAAGCAGAAGTAGGATGCAAGCAGTCTGGTAGAATTTAGGTTTCTAGAAGGAAGGGGCTATTACAGTTTGTCTTTGTGTCCCAAGTACCTGTTACAGTGACTGACACTTAGTAGGTGCTTAATAAAAATTTGTTGAAGTGAGGGCAGAGCAGGAATGGAGGGAGGGCTTTTAACTCCCATGTGGCTGCCCAGGTTTCTTCTGAAATTCATGTAAAAATTGCAAATAGATCAGGATAAGATGCCTAAATAGGAGAGGTTGGTCAAGGGGGGGGGGTTATTTATTCCAATTCTCTTTGAGTCTCCAATAAAAGTTTAAGTCTAAGTCTTGTTAATTATGGTTATCATATCTATTTTGCATAGAAGAGCAAGAAGTAGCTTGGTGACACAGAGGATACAGTGTTGACCTCAGAATCAGGCTGACCTGTGTTCGAATCTCACCTGAGATACTTACTACTTATGTGACCCTGGGCAAGTCATTTAACATCTGTATCTTTCTGTTTCCTCAACTGTAAAATGAGGATAATAAGAGCACTGACCTTGCAGGTGTGTTTTGAGGATCAAATGAGATATTTGGGAAGTGCTTAACACAGCATCTAGCACATAGTAGGTGTCTAACAAATGTTTATTTCCTTCTTATTTAAAGCATCTTTGAGTAAGTAGATGACTTCTTACTTCTAACTGCATTTAAAGGCTACTAGGAAGCTAGGCTTTCCTAGTTTCATTCATTCATTCAACAAACACTTATATAGAAACTATTTTGTTTTTGTCGTATTTCTAGCACAATTATTG
The DNA here is from genome assembly GCF_028583685.1 of Petaurus breviceps papuanus. Taxonomy (NCBI): domain Eukaryota; kingdom Metazoa; phylum Chordata; class Mammalia; order Diprotodontia; family Petauridae; genus Petaurus; species Petaurus breviceps. Next base: position 17,395,049 of record NW_027187376.1, on the reverse strand, counting down.
GCACATAGTAGGTACTTAATAAAGGCTTATTTATTAACAGATGAAACTGCTATGGATAAAACACTATACTATTCCTTTCTCTGTCATAAAGCATTAAAACAATGTAAATATGATTATTCATTGTAAAATACCAATAGATATCTGTAGAGAACTTTACATACATATGTACACATGTATCATATGTATGTATGCACATAATAAATATATACACATAATGCATATACATACATACATACATCTCTCTCTTTCTCTCTCTCTCTCTCCCCCCCCCCCCAGATATCCCCATCTGCTCATCTCTTCCTGGCTGAAAGCATAAGGCTATTCATGGGCCCTAACCCACTATTGATCAACAGGGAAGCTTTGATATGCTTCATTTTGACCTGGTCCTATGATTCTTAGGCACCCCGGTGTCTACTCCCCCACCACCCCACACCTCACAGGAAATTAGTGCAAATACCCTATCAGCTTATCTATACTGCAGTTCAGATATCCCAAGTTTATGAAATCCTTCTGCCTCAGCCTCCCCAGTAGCTAGGATTATAGGCATGTGACACCATGCTTAGCAAACTTTACAACATTTAAATAACCTTCATGTTCTTCATGGCCTGAGCAAAGGTCAAGAATGGTACAAATATATCCACATTTACCAGTGATAAAACTGAAGTTCCTCGAGATTCGGTGATGTGGCCAAAGTGGGCTACCCATGTGGCTTGTCAGTGGCAGATCAGAGATTAGAATTCGGGTGTTATGGCTGTTAATCCAGTGCCCTTTCTACTCTACACACAACTTCTCAGGCTTCATGTGTTTCCTGCTCATAAGGAGAAAAATACTTCCCTTCATCCTGACACTGAGTTAAGAACCCAGAAGTTATCCAATAAAAATAGCATCTTTCTATGCCACAAGTGACTTGTATACTAAGTTTTCCCCATTCTCCTAAATTCTAACTGCCTGTAACATATCTCAGCTCAGCATGCATACAGCTCACCCAACTGTTCCACTTAATGTATCATCTGCCACCTCATGCTATCCCCAATAACAGCTTCTTGAGTCAGAAGCTGTCTGGCAGTTTTGTTAATGAGTTGAAGTACAGTGCACCTTTTGTTCTTTCTTGATCTAGTTAGTACCCATGGGGCTGAAAGTAAAAAATATCTTTGTCTACAAATGAAATGGGATTTAAATTGTGCAAGGGTTTCCCACCCTCAAACTACAAGCCAAACATGTCTATCTCATTTTGGAGAACGCATACACACATCGGCAGGAGAGAGGGGGAGACAGACAGACAGAGATGTAGAGAGAGACAGAGGGAAGAGAGAGAGGGAGAGGGGGAGAGGGAGGGAGAAAGGATGGGAGGAAGGGAGGGAGAGAGAGGATGCGAGAGAGAGGGAGAGGACTAGAGAGAGAGGAAGAGAGAGGGAGAGAGAGGGAGAGGGGGAGAGAGAGAGAGAGAGGGAGAGAGAGAGAGAGAGAGAGAGAGTTGGGTGGTCTTTGCTCCTTAAACACGATCCTAAAATATAAAGGCTATTAATATACATGCTAGCATAATTAACACATTTCACTTCTTCAATGAGTACTCATGGAAGTATTACTTAGTACAAGATTTAACAACAACAATAATGATGATAACTGTAAGAGTTAGCAATTATATAATGCTTTAAGATTTTTCAAATGCTTTACAAATATTATCTCATTTTATCCCCATAACAACTCTGTGGTGTAGGTACCATTATTATACCTATTTTTACAGAAGAGGAAATGAAGGCATATGGAGGTTAAATGACTTGCCACAGGTACATAGCTAATAAATATTTTACTTTGAACTCAATTTTTTCTGTCTCCCACACTTCATCTACTATACGATTTAGTTGCCATTTTATAAGATTTTTATATAGATTTTATGTAGGTATTTTGTATACATATTATAAAGTAAAAAACTAAGGTAGTGATAACAATTCAAAGAACCCAAATGTGTGTAGTTCTTTTCTCCCAATAACCATATATGTCTAGTGCACATATTGTTACCATTTAATGTATGAGGAAACTGAGGCTCTGAGGGTAAAGTCAGTTGTCCATAAGCACACAGCTAGTTAGCAATGCAGTTGGGACCATAATTTAGGTTCTCTGACAAGTTCAGTGTTCTATCTTCTTTATGACATTGATTCTCCAGCTATTGGCCCATTCCACCTCCTCTCCCTTCCATGTTAATCAAGTGGAGTCTTTTTTTCATTCAGTAATTATTTGTTGAATGCCAACTATCAGCCCTATACTATGCCAGGTACAGGGAGGGATACAAAAGAAATGTGACATACAGTCACTGATTTCGAAGAGATCAATCTGGCAGATTTTTAATCATTGGTTAAGGCGTTGATCTTTAATATGGTTGAAGACAGAGGACTTGTATTTGGAACAACTAAGTAAAAATATGAAATAATGCATAATTATGAACCAAATCAAATGCCAGGGAAAACAATTGTTAAAGAATTTCAGGGAGTAGTTAGGCGGCACAGTGAAGAGATCACCAGCCTTGGAGTCAGGAAGACCTGAGTTCAAATTCAGCCTCAGACACTTAACACTTACTAGCCATTTGACCTTGGGCAAGTCATTTAACCCCAACTGCCCTGCCCTCCCCCCTCTAAAAAGCAAAACAAAATACATGAATTTCAGAAAAGGGTGCAATGCTCAGAGAAAGCTTATGACAAAAACTGGATTTTTGAAAGACAAACAGAAGAAGAGAGAGGGCATTCCAAGTTGAGGGAACAGAATGAGTAAAAGCAGATTAGAAATAAGTGGGCTGAGCTCAGGACAATAAGAAGTTCCGTTTGGTTTGGCCAGGATTTGAATTGGGGTACAATATAGGGGAGAAGTTTAAATGTCTATTTCAGGGTCAGTTTATGAAGAGCTTTGAATAGTAGGTTGACGAGCCTAGACTTAGTTTTGCAGTAAATAAAAATGTTTTTGGACACAGAATTGACATGATGATGTCAGTCATCTGGGAAATTAATTTAGCTACGAGGGCTATTGGAACATATGGACAAAAGTTGCACAGAATGGGCAAGAATGGATGAGTTGAAACTGCATCATCGAAACAATTTTCCCAATCAATAAAATCACAGATCCAATGGAATATTTTGAGTCTGGTATGTGATAACTTTCTTGGACTCTGCCCTTACTAGACTACATCTGAAATAATTCATTTTGGGGAAATACATTTTGTAAAGGGCATTGATAATCTTAGAATATATCCTGGAGAGAGTTCCCAAGATAGTGAAGGGTCTACAGCTTATATCATACGGAGATCAGTTGAAGGAAATGGTAGTACTTAGTCTAGAAAAGAGAATCCCTGGGGTAGGAAGATATGAAAGCTATCTTTAAGCATTTGAAAAGCTCTCACATAGAACAGGTGTTCAGTTTGGTACTGGGGGCAGAACTGGGAGACAATGAGTAGAATAATAACAAGAGCATTTATATAGTGCTCTAAAGTTTGCAAAGCACATTATCTCACATATTCCCATAAGAACCCTGGGAGGAAGGTGCTGTTTTTATCCTTATTGTACAGAGGTAAAATTTGTCAGGTACATAGTAAAAGGGAGGGGTTCTTTTTCTTAACTTAAATTTACTTATTTATTTTTAGTTTTCAACATTTTCTTTTATAAGATTTCGAGTTCCAATTTCCCCTCCTCCCTCCACTTCCTCCTCCCTAAAACAGCATGCAATCTGATATAGGCTATACCTGTATGATCATATAAAATATATTTCCACATAAATCTTGATGTGAAAGAATCAGAACAAGAGAGAAAAAAACATGAGAAAGAAAAAACAAAACAAAACTACAACAAAGAGAAAATAGTATGCTTCAATCCGCATTCAGACTCCATAGTTCTTTCTCTGGATATAGATTAGCATTTTCCTTAATGAGTCTTTTGGATTTGTCTTAGATCATTGCATTGCTCAGAAAAGCTAAGGCTAACAAAGTCAGTCATCCCACAATGTTGCTATTACTGTGTATAGCATTTTCCTGATTCTGCTCACTTCACTCAGTATCAGTTCATATAAGTTTTTCCAGGTTCTTCTGAAATCTGCCTGTTCACCATGTCTTATGGAACAATAGTATTCCATTGCATTCATATACCACAGCTTGATCAGCCTTTCCCCAAATGATGGGCATCCCCTCAATTTCCAATTCTTTGTATCATGAAAAGAGCTGCTATAAACATTTTTGTACGTCTTTTCCCCTTTTTTATGATCTCTGTGGGATACAGAGATGGGTCTTTTTTTAAGGATGAATTAGTCTAGATGGTCTCTGAAGCTCCTTCCAACACTCCTGTCCTATGATTCTGAAAGATGAATAAGAACAGATGGATTGAAAAAGTAGGAAAAAAAATTGGATTCAATGAAGCCATCATTTGTACCTCAATTTTTTTCCATGTTTATTTCATTTTTAATTTATGAAACAAAGCAAGCATTTCTGTAACATAGTATAATAAAAAAGCTTGCATATGAAACTGTAAATCTATTATGCATAAATTACTATTCCTTTTATATATATAATAAAGTTATGTAAATGTCTTTTTTCCTTTTTTTTCCTTCCCTCCCCCCCTCAACTGTAGAGAAGGCTACCATTAGACATAAATTGGCATATATGCACCTGAATTTTACAAATACCAGGATAACGAAAGAAAATTTATGAGTTCATAAGGTGGCAAAGTGGAAAGAGAAGGAAACTGAAGTCAGAAGACTTGAGCTGGAGTTCTGGTTCTGATTTTTACTGACTATGTACCCTTTAGCAGGCCATTTAATTTCTCTGAGACTCAGTTTCCTTATCTGAAAAAATAGAGATATTACTGTGCTCACAACCTTATAGAATCATGAGGATCAAGGAGATAAGCTGTGTTAAACATCTTTTCATAAATCATTATACAAGTGCAAGTTTTTACTTTTAAAGGAGAATTTATAAGCCTTAAACCACAATCTAAGACATATTGCAGAAACCATTTCAGATAACTTACCACACAATAAGTAGATTCTAGAAGACCGAACATGAAATAATGAAAGCACCGATAGGGATTAAAATGTATTTTAAAATATATATGTGTATTATGTATATATTATTAATTAATAATTAATATTAATTTTTTTCTGGGAGGAATCAAAATACATACACAAAGAGGGAAAATTTAAATGTTTATCTTAGCTCTAGCTGCTGAAATACCTATGGCCTTACTAGACTTTTAATGGTTATGACCAAGACCCATGGATATAATAATACTAAGAAGATTTAGTTAGATTTATAAAATGATTGATTAGGCTTGGACAAAATGGCACGATAATCCCTAATGAATCATTCATAGCTTACAATGGCAAATAAAATCTCAACAATTTTCCTTTAAGTAGGGTCTCTGTGGGGTTCTTGTCCTACCAATTTTGTTCCTTTAAAAATGGCAGCCAAAGGCATATTTTGCTGATTGCTTTATTTTTATTCTTTTGCTTGAAATAACTTATGGCTCTTGAAAGAACTGTATTGGAATTCAAAATTTTGTTTTGGGAAATATAAGAGAACTACTCTTAGTTCAGGTTCCCAAGGGTATTTCCAAGTTATCATTAGTCATATATTGACTTTTTGTCTTTAATATTCAGAATTTAGGATGAAACCTTGGCTATGACTAAATAAGGTAACTGGATTAAATGTTTTAAATGACTGGATTAAATGTTTTTAATGACTCAGTCATTACCTTTAATCAATAAGTTTGTTGGATTTTTTCACAGAATTAATTACTTGTGGTAATGACCAAATAACTAATTGTATAACTTTGAACAAGTTACTTATGTTTCTGAGCCCTCATTTTCTCACCTATAAACTGGGCATAATCATACCTCATCTATTTAACTCACTAGGTTGTTGTAAGGTTAAAATGGAAAATTTTTTATTGTTTTACTAAAATCTGAGATTTCATATTCATTATAATCAAGATTAATTTTGTATCAAAACCACTTTCTTACTGGACACTAGAGAGACTCAAGTATCTTTTATAAGTTTATCTACTGCAGTGACTGAAATCTGTGGAATTTTTCACAAATAACTCGGTGGTAGGATTTTTCCTTTAGAATTTAAACCCCATGAAGGCAAGGCCATGTCTTTCCCAAATTCTGTAAGCTCTCAAACACGAGTGCAGTGTTCTTAACAAAGAAAATGATCAAGAAATGTTAATGAAACTGGAAACTAGTAAAATCAATTTGTTAGGAGTAAAGCAATTTGATATTTTAAAAATGATTTCCCGAAATGTCATTCTGTATGTAATAGATAAACCTTTCAGGAAGAGGAGATCCACTTGACAATAGTAAGGATATTTAAAGCATATTTGAACTGAGCCTGGTGGTACATACTAGCACTCCTTGCTACTGGGGCTAGCGATTGCTTGAGCTAGGGAGTTATAAACTGAAGTGGGGCTAAATCAATGGGGTATTAGCGCTAATTCTGGAGTCTCCTGGAGTGGAGTACCCAGAGACCTTAAGGCATGGCAAACTATCACAGATCAGAAAGGAATAAAAGCTTCTGTAGTGGACTAAGTGTGTGGCCTCTGTAGTAGGGACCTAAGTGGGGCCCTAAGAGTGGTCCCTGTAACTTCACGAGCTAGGGAGATAGTCTCAATTATAAGAACAACAGCAACAAAAATAACAATAATGATGCAATTACTAGAAATTCTCCTTCCTCATGTCTTCATCTAAACAAAAAATATGAGTTTACCATATTCAGTTTGCCATTTTATTCCTTTCTATCTTCTGATGTCATTTTAATTTTGATTTCTTTCCTATATTTTTCTCTCTTCCATTTTACTTTCTCAAGTCTTCATTTTAGAAACTTCACCAATTCTCTCCCTGCTTTCACCAACCTCCATTTCCCTTCTGCCTTAGCCATTGTTTGAAGACAAATTGTTAAAAAGCCAGACTAAGAAGCTGTTTCTTTTATGAGACTACATCAAAGTAACATAGACAGCACCTGCAGGCTTCTGTATTAAGAATTAAGTATATGAAATTCTTGAATACATATAAATATATATCTATATATACATCACATATACATATATTTGCTTATTGTATGCATCTACACATATACACATATATATGAGTGTATGTATATATGTATATAGATGTATGTGTGGGGGTGTATATATATATATATATATATATATAATATGATTTGGGCATACACACTAAGGCTACACAGATAATTTGAACAGTCCATGACTTCAAGGAATTTAGAGTATAGAAAGGGAGAAAAGACAAGTGTACAAAGAATTTTAACAGAAAATAGTGGAAACTTCCATTGTATTAGTTGGTTTTTTTTTTTTTTGCATTTTGAAAGGCACTTGGGGTTAAGTGACTTGCCCAAAGTCACGTGGCTAGCAAGTGTGTGAAGTGTCTGAGGCTGGAATTGAACTCAGGTTCTCCTGACTCAGGGGTGGGTGCTCTATTTACCGTGCCACCTAGCCACCCCTAATTTGATTCACTATATATTTTTTTTGGAGGGCAGTTGGGGTTAAGTGACTTGTCCAAGGTCACATGGCTAGTTTTTGTGTTAAGTGGCTGAGGCAGATTTGAACTCAGGTCCTCCTGACTCCAGGGCCGGCGCTCTATTCACTGTGCCACCTAGCCACCCCAGCATTGTATTAATTTTATGTAACTAAAAGCAAGACAAGAAGTTTGAGGTAAGTTAGTTTTAGCTCTTGAGATTCATCATCCCAAAAGAACAGTCTCTACCATGTGACATAGTCTGTCTGGTGCTGCTTGTCAGGTACACCAGCTTTAGAGACTTTAAAAGACCTGAACCAAGTAGTCCCCTGAGAACAGAGCTCTAGGCAAACAGATGCCCTCAGCACCTATATCCTGCTCAAGTGTTCCTGTACCATATTTTGGGTACAGAAGCAGTGGGGTCTGGCTCTACCCAACTTTCTGCTTAATTCACCAGCCAAAGCTTTTCAAAATTGCCATCTGCTTCTAGTAGAAATGACACCCCTCAAATGACAGCCACTAATAGCTTGGATATTTTGGTAGCTGTGGGCTCTTTGGGGAATCAATTAAGTGTGTTTTTCTCCTTGGTACTAGAGGACAAGTATTTACCATGTGTATGGGGGGGGGGCGGAGGAAGGCTTTCTTCCTTTACTACCACATCATGCAATCACAGAATGTCAGAGCTCAAAAAGATTTTAAAGATCATTTAAAAGAGAGGTTCTTAATGGATAGGTTTCAGGGGGTTTATGAACTCGGATGAGAAGAAACATTACCTGATTATTTTCACTAACTGCTAATGAAATTTGGCATTTTCTTCAACAGCAACAAAAATAAATGATTCTGGAGAGTGGTCCAAAGGGCTTCACTAGACTGCCAAAGCAGTCTATGATACATGGTCAAAAAACCTAAAACCCCCTAATTTAGACCAACCCTCTTGTTTTCCTGAGCAAGAAACTAGGGAGGGGAAATAACCTGTTCAAGGTTACAGGGGTAGCAAGTAAAAGAAGCAGGATTTGAATCCAGAGTCAGAGACTTTGGATCCAGTGCTCTATTCACTATACAATACTTCAAGTCAAATCGCTAGTTTATAAGTAGTTGAACTAGGGCTTAAATGCAGATCTGACTAGAAGTCTAATGTTTTTCCCACTAGACTATTTGCTTAGAAGGATAATCATGAGGGAATAGAGAGACTGAAAGAATGTAATACTATATTCCTGCCAGCTTAGGTTTGTGTACCAGGATTTTTTGGGGTCAGTGGGGAGGGACTTGGGTTGTTGAATGGTCAGCCATCTTGCTTCTGCATAAGTGATGGATTCAATTCTCTTTCTTCATACTCCAGTCATAACTCACCCTACAAGGGGAAAAAGGCAGGTTGACTTAATCTCACAATATCTTTCTGGTAAAACAACCATTCAAAGAAACCACAAAGTAGTGACTGACATCAGAGAATAAGTCTATGAATAATTTGCTTTGGTGCTCTGGCCACCTGAGTATAATACCTGTGGGATTTTTTCATCACCACAAAGCAAAACAATTTTTATGGGAAGGTCTCTCTTTCATTTTTTCCTCATTATACACCCTTGTGAAGTTAAAAAATTTCCCCCTCCCACAGAAATATTGAACCCTTCTACTCTAATCTTAATCTGGTGCCTTATCATGGTATGAAGATGATCTGGCATTCATGACAGATGTTCTAATAACCAATAAGCTCTGGCAAGTCTTGATGAGATAGAAAGGTCCCCCTTTCAGTCCAATTTTACACTGGGTATATTGACTGGGTATGTATGAGGACCATCCAGGGTTAAATTCAGAAATGCTCAGGTCCAAAGCATTATCCAGAAAGTGGTCACAGTTTCTTATCAAAAATGGTTATTGACAATGGAAAGGGCTTCAATTTTTGTACTTCTATCCCTAACACCCAACACAGTGCCTAGCATACTGTAGGCACTTAGTAAATGCTTGCTGATTGATGATGAAGGTGTGTTAGTGTCTACATTGTTGGAGGGACTATTCACATTGATAAAATCAAGTGTTCTCAATGTACTTATCAATTGATAACTTTTATTCTTAATCTTCCTATCAATAACTTTAACTTGAATATGTGCTTCTCTGAAAGCCCCATAATCAGTTCAAAAATTAATTTACCTGCAGAAAATTTGGTAAGTAGGATGAAGTTAAGTAGGTCTGTCTTATTTTGAAGAATGCCCTTGTCCCATTTCACTAAATAACATAGATGGTTAAGGAGTCTTCCCAGTCACTATGCATTTGAATAAATTAAGAACCTTGTGGAAGTTATCAAGCAAAGAAACTTTTCTTAAAGGTTTTTAAAAAATCAATCAACCCCTCTCTCCAATTTAAGCTCTAATTGTGTGTATGCTAAGCACTGGGGACACAAAGACAGAAGTGAGATAGTTCCTACCTTCATGGAGCTTATATTCTACTGGAAACATACAATAGATTCACAGGAGTAAATACAGGACATATACAAAATACATCACTGGATCATTGAGAGAATTAGCAAAAGCCTCTGTTGGAAGGTCAAGAAGGATGGGGCCTGAGAAACAACCACTGAGTTAGCAATAAAGAGATAATTAGTGATCCTTGTTTAATTGAATTGTGTTGAATTCCCATTTTACTGATAGAGAGACTAAGTCTTAGAATATTCTTTGAGGAAGGGGCTGTTTCATTTTATCCTTGTATTCCCAGTACTAACACAATTCCAAGAACACAATCCTGGAACCCAATTACTGACTTTTATGTAAATATAATTTCAAAAAGTGAATTTGAATCCATTTGACCTCTTCAGGGGATTCTTTATCATACTATTCAGGACTTAGATATGCTGTATCTCCCAACTTTGGGCATTTTCATGGGCTTTCCCCTCATGCCTAGGGTGCTCTCCCTATTCATTTCTGCCTGCCAAGTTACCTGACTTCCTTCATGTCTTAACTAAAATTCTACCTTCTAGAATAAGCCTTTCCTGATGTCCCTTAATGATAATGTGTTCTCTCTAATCAATTCAGTATATATATAATTTGTGCATGGCTGTTTTTCTGTTACTCCCTCATTATATTGTGAGCTCTTTGAGAACAGGGACTGTCTATTGCCTTTTTTGTATCCCAGAGCTTAGCACAATGCCTGGTACATAGTTTTGTAAGCACTTAATAAATGACTGTTAACTGACTGACTTGAGAGATGATTAGATATGACAAATAAGGGAGAGGGAAGATTCAAGGATGATGTCAAGGTCACAGATGTTGGTAATTGCAAATATAGTCATATCATCTTCAGAAACAGAAAAATTTGTGGGAGGTATGGGTTTGGGGGAAAACCCATAATGAGTTCCATTTTGGACATATTTGAGACGCCTAGTGGATGTCCAGGTGGAGATACCCAGCACACTGTTGGCAATGCAGAACTGAAGTTCAGTAAAGAAATTGGGCCTGACTACATGGACTTGGAAGTCAACTGAATAAAAATGGTGACTGATGTCATAGAAGTGGAGGAGATCACCAAGAGAAAGTGTTAAGACAAGGGAAGAGAAGATGGAAGCAGGGTGGTATAATGCATAAGCACTGGACTTAGAATCAGGAAGATCAGGGTTTGAATCCTGTCTGAGGCACTTGCTGTCTATGACCTTGGGCAAACTGTTTAATCTCCCTATACCTCAGTTTATTCATCTTTATAATGAGAAGGTTGGATTCATTGATTTGATTCTGTAGGTTCTTCAGAAATCATTGAATTTCCTTCCTAAAAGGAGATTCCTGGATGAACACAACAGTGTAGATGCAATATGACTATGGCAGAAGATAGAGGGTCTATTGCTTCTCCATAGCCTGAATGTCATGCCTTTCTAAGTGCATAAGCTTTTTTGGTTGCCATATTGAGCTTGCAGCGCCCTAAGAACATTACCATTTCTTTTAAAGATTTATGTAGCCATATCTTCCCTAGATTTTACTCTTTAAATTGATTTTCTGAACTTATTTTGCTATTAAATTTCACCTTGCTAGAGTCAGTCTAATATTTTGGGATCTTGAGTCTGTCATTCATTGTATTAGCTTTCCCTTCTGAAGATCATTTCTATAAATCTGATAATGATATCTTCATCCAAATAATTGTTTAAAAAGGTTAATTGGCATATGACCAAATACAGATTCTTGGGATACTTCACTAGAGATTTCCCTCTAATTTGATTTCAACCCTATCCTTTATAAACAACCACATCCGAATCCACTGAATTATACTACCGTCTAGTCCACATCTGTCCATCATGTTCTCAACGATAGTGGGAGAGACTTTCTTCAATGGCATACTTGTGTGGTTGTGGTTTGTCCTTCATTCTCAAAGAGGACTATGACATCAGAAGATGATGCCGTGACTTGCAAGTCAATTGGATTTAAGAGAGGGAGGGCTGTGCAAAGTCACCAGCCTCACTTTCTCCTCCAGAGTCATCTGGATCCAGTGGCCAGATATAGATCAGGATAACTGGAGATGGCCCAGCAAATGGCTTGCTGAAATCTAGGCAACAATTTCTCTAATTATCTAGTTAAGTAATTGTTAAAAAAAAATAAGGTTAATATGGCATGATCTCTTGATGAAGCCATACTTGTTTTTTGTGATCACCATTTCTTTTTCTAAATGTTTGGTAACTTTCCCTTTAATAACATGTTACAGAATTTTTCTAGGAATTCAAGTAAAGCTTGACAATTATTTGTATGCTCCTTTCTCTTTTAAATTGAGACTTCATTTTGTAGCCTAGTTATTTGTATGCATGTTATCCTCTCCCCCCCTTTTTTTTGCTTTTTGGAGGAGGAAGGCAGGGCATTTGGGATTATATCCTCCCTGTTTTTACAAAAATTTCTGGAGCAACAAATAACACACACAAGGTTTGCCATGATGCTTGTTCAGTTCAACAAACTTATCAAAGTCGCTGCTCAAGCACAGAATAGGACTTCCTCTTGTTGGTTCATTCATCTTCTGAAACATAAAATCATCCTTAAAGTAGTCGATCTATTGCTACTTTGCTTTTGGAGGAGAAAGAGCTTTAGCAGATTTCTGGATAACTGAAGTGCTCTGTTACTATTATATTGTGCCTCTGCACTGGATTCGTAATCCATTTCTGAACTCTTCATTTCTTTCCTCTTTCTGTATAGATGGTCTTCAGATGTTCTCATTAATTATGAATTTCCTTCATTAATCCTAATTCAAATTCTTTCCTCCATGCTTCACAATGCTACCTTCTCTATTTACTATATTTCCTCATTTGAGTACTCTGAATCTACAATGCTATTCTCCCCCGCTCCCGCATTGAATCTGTTTTCTATCTTGTTTCTTTGGAATAGGGTTAAATGTATAGTACACTAACTCACATTCACACTTGTAGGTTGGATCTCCAAAGGGGAGACTACTGTTACTCCCCTGGTTGCCGAGGTAACCCTGGTGTTAGTCACAATCATGACACTATAGCTCCTGAGACTCCATTGGGGTGCTTCCAATTAACATTCAGCCAGTAAACAACTTTTAAGGGAGGTTTTAAAGCCAAATAGCATAGTAAGAAGAAATACTACAAAATATTTCTCCCATAGACTTGAAGTGAATTCTCCCATCAATATCTGTGGGGGAAAGTGGCTATAAACTTAAAGTATCATGATAAAGAGGAACACAGGTGGCCAACGCAGCTCAAAGATCTAAACCTGCAGCACCTTGATGGCTTTTATTCCTCCTGAATTGTCCCCACCAAGTTCACTGCTGGCGAGGTGTCTGTGCTCGATGAATGATTCTGTTGTTAGGCTGAGTTGCCCTGCTCCTGGGATGGCTCTTTCTAATGCTAGGCTGGGTTTGCCTTTCACAGGCTCTGGCACCTTTGTTGGAAGGGCTTCTCCACTGTTCTTATAGAACTAGACTCTGCTGCTTTGCTCATATGCTGAACTCTTCCTCTTTTCAGCTGGACTTGCTGCCAGGCAGCAGATGGCACTGTGGAAAGGTAGGGCCTCTCTAGTTGATTTTCAAAACACTCTTTCTGGGTCAAGGCTCTGTTCCCTCAACAAGAGACCTCTTTTTAACTTAGTCAATCATTCAGTACATTTCTCAAATATTCTGCCTAACAGTCACCAAATGACTATTAGTCTTCCATCCTCCTTTTATTTTTTTTAATTCAAATTTCCTCTGTTGGTCTTAAGCAAATGAATATCTGAGAAACAAAGTACTGAGGCAGTCTATGCACTGGGGTCAAATCCTTTGTCTCTTACAACCCTTCCTCTCAAAACCTCCCATTGCCTCCATCCTTATCTCTAACAACTTATCAAAATCTGAAAGAGGTATTCCCTTCTATAGGTTTCCAGAGCTATATGCCTGGCATAGGTTTCATTTGACTAAATCTCAATATTACCTCTGAAATCAAATATGCACCTTGCCTTAGGGCTTCTAATCTTTCTTGTCTGGATTTTGAGTATTTGTGTGTAGAGGAAAGAGTCAAAGATAACCCTAAGGTTGCAAACCTCAGACTGGATGACTGACTTGAAATATGGTAGCTCCATCAACTCAGGAAGTTTGAAGGAAGGATGTGTTTAGGAAGCAATATAATGAGATGTTATTAATTATTGGTAGCTGACATTTATATAGCACTTCCAATTCTATAAAATATTTTGCCTATATTATCTCATCAGATCTCTACAACAACCTCGTGAGGCAAGCGCCATCATTATTTCCATTTTTAAAGATGTCACAAGTGTTAGAGATTGGTTTGGAAATCTTGAGTTTGAAATGTTGATAAAACAACAAAATGGGCATGTCCCACGGGGAGCTGCTGATTTGGAACTGGAGTTCAGGAGAGAGGAGAGTGTGGACTAAGATTTCATTGGGGGTAGTGATAGGTTGGTGAGGAAATTCCCTCTACCAATGAAGATCAATAACTGTACTGAAATTTATGGTCTCAGATAGTTACCTGGGCCACTAGGAGATTAAATATTATGTGCAGTGATTATGGGAGGTGGAACTTTGATCCAGCTCTTCTCAAGTCCAAGGATCATTTTCTATCCAGTACACCATAACTGCTTCTCATTGCAATTTTTCAAAAGAGAGATTGGGACTTAATATATAGATTTGGGAATCATCTGCATAGAAATTATCATTAACCCATAAGAACTGATAAAATAACCAAGAAAGATAATAATAACAACAACATTGATGTAGCATTGTAAGGTTTGCAAGGTGCTTTACATGTGCTGTCTCATTTGGTCCTCACAACAACCTGGGGTAATAAGTGCTATGATTATTCCCACCTTACAGATAAAGAAATATACACTCATAAAAGTTAAATGATATATGCTCAGTCACATAGCTATTATCTGAGACAGAATTTGAATTCAGGCCTTCCTGACTCCAAGACCATTCCTCTATTCACCATGCCACCTAGTTACATTTAAAATCAATCAATCTATCTATCAATCTATCAGCCTATCATCTATCTATCTATCTATCTATCTATCTATCTATCTATCTATCTATCTATCTATCTATCTACCTATCATCTGTCTATCTGTGTCTATCTATCCATCCATCCATCTATCTATCTAGAGAGGGGGTAAGAGGGTCCAAGACAGAGATTCAGAGAACATTTGTGTTTTATGGTTGAGAAATGGATGATGGTATGGAAAGGATACTGAGGAATGGTCAGGAATATAGGAAGAGAACAGGAGAGAGTAGTGTCATAGAAGCCAAGGAAGAAGAAAGTATCTAGGAGAGTGTCAAAAGGTGTAGAGAAGTCAAGAAGAATGAATACTGAGAAAATAAATGAATAAATGAATGAATAGTGAGAAAAGGTCATTGCTTAGTAATTAGATCATTGGTAATTCATTGAGAAAGTAGTTCCAGTGAAAAGTTAAGGTCAAAAAGAATTGGAAGGGATTGAAAAGTGAGTGTGAGGGAAGAACATGGAGACAACTAGTGTAGATAACCATTTCTAGGAACTATGTTGTTAAAGTAACAAAAGTAAAGAATTGTTTTTAATGGTAGGATAGACTTTTGCATACTTGTAGGTGACAAGGGAAGAACTAGTGTGTGAGAAGCTGCAGATAAAAAAGAAGGTATATTTAAGGTGGATAAGCTCCCAGAGAAAATTACTATTGGAAGGGATGGGATTGAGAAGTAGAGACTTCAGCAAAAAGAAGGGTCACCTCTTTCTCTAAGACAAACACAAAGGAAGAAAAAATGGTAAATTATGTTGAGGGGCTTTCAAGTCTGGAGTAGGACAGAAGAGGAATATCATAAGGGAAGACCTCTTTTTTCAATAAAATAGGATCTGAGGTGCTCTTCTGAGAGGGAAGGATTAGAGGGCAGTATAGAGGAGATTTAAAGAGAGAGGAAGTATTAGAACAGCTACTATGGAAAGTATAATAACAAATCAATGGGGAAAAATAAAAGAACTGACATATAGCAGTGAGGGCCAAGTGGAAATTAGATAATATAGATTTGTAGTGGATCCAGTTATCATAGCTATGTTACTTTTTCCAAAGTAAATAGATAACATGAGAGTAAGAACAAAGAAGATGGAGAGTGGAGGTTAGGGTTTAGGAAGGCATGAGCCATGATAGAAAGTGAGTTTGAATTAGTTTGTGTAGAAAATGATATCAAATGTACAAGTATGATTGGAATACAATTAAGTTGTGGGTATTATAATAGACAGATTGTGTGCTAGGGAAGATAACTAAAGCAGAAGATATTAAAGAAGGGTGTGTATATATTAATATAAAGGGGAGAACTACAGATTAAGGATAGAGAAAAACCAACAAATAAAGGAAAAAGGAAGAGACAGAAAAACCATAAGAAAAAATGGAGTGGGATTAAGAAAAAAATTTCATTCAAAGCTTTAAGGGTTAGTAAGTTCAGTTTTTCTTTCAGTTTTCTAGTTATTTTTATGCTCTTTTTCCATTACGTTATATGCTTTAGCAATGAAGGGTTATCTCTCTTTAGCAACATTTCATACATGCCCAAAACAGTTATGGAGAACAGGATACCATAATCATTTAAAAAGTAAAGACATCACAGACTTTCTTCATATCCCCATTCCTCATTCTCATCCAATAGAAATACTTAAATACTAGAATGTAGAGTAATTAGAATGTAGTTGATCAAGCATTCCTTGAACTCAGTTAAAAATAAACAAATTATTGGAAATCATTGAAGCCCATTGTTTATGCAAAAAAAAACTGAACCAGCTTTTAAAATTAAAATATGTTGGAAATACAGAGAAGTAAAAGTGTACACCTGACCAATTATGAACACTTGACATCTCTTTGAGGCACACAGAAAATATTCTTGACTCTTTCTGTTAGAGAGAAACTGAGGCACAGCTTCCTGAAGTTTATTTTTTTTTTAAGCAATCGGGGTTAAGTAACTTGCTCAAGGTTAGTTATTAACGGCCAGTTATTTCTGGGTGTGGTGCTAAGTGTCTGAGCCCGGGATTCGATCTCCAGGTCGTCCTGACACTGGAGCCGGAGCTCTTACTCGCTGTGCTACCTGGCCGCCCCCCTGAAGTTTATTTTTTAAGTTATTATTTAAATTAAATTTAAGTAACAGGAGCCAGAAGTGGAAGTCCAGCTTTTTCACCCAGACTAGTATTACAGCAGCTAGAAATATGACACTCAATGGTAAACTTGAGCTTGAAGTAAGCCTGCCAAGAATATCATGGGGGTGAGGAAGGGGCAGGAAAATCTTCGTAAGTATTTTTGGTCTAAAAGAAGGTATTACAACCATAGGCATTGGGAATGACTATGGGAAAATACTGTCTCCAAATTAATCTTGAGGTCTTTTAGAAACTTTCAGCGGGCAAGAGAAACTGAAAGGAAGAAACATCTCTGCAACTGCAGAAAGGGATAACAGTAGCTATGGACTGGTTTTTGCCATTGAGGCTGGAAAATTATCAACCAAAGATGGAATTGCTTAGAAGATTCCAAAAATAACAGCCAACAAAAAGGATATTTTCAAAGAAAGCAACAAGTATTTCTGGATTAGAAATAATGGAAGTCAATATGGTTCTGGAAGAGGGTTCCTATCAGTTCCATATGCTTACGAATATTTCCCTTACAGATGTTTCACTTGATATAATTGTGCTTTAATTAAAGCAGAATGCACCATCTCTTTTTATTCTCACCACTTGGTGAGAACAGAGCAGATATTATCATAGGATCACAGATTTAGAGCTGGAAGGGGCCTTGTCCAGTCTTCTCATTTCACAGACGAGGAAGCTGAGGAGGAATAGAGAGGTACAGTAGCCTGCCTGCCCCAGGTTAGCGCACACAGTAAGTGACAGACCAGCAATCAGAATTTAGGGCTTCTGAATCCAAATTTGATGTCTTTTTACAAGTTAAAATTTTAAAATTAATTAATTTTTAATTAAAAATCAAGGAGCCAAATTTTTCAACTTTTCCTCACCACCATTGAGAGACATGATATTATTTATAACCTCACCTTTCCCCCATGCCCCTTCACTTTGCATCTCTATTCCTTTTTGCTGTCTTCCTCCCCTTCAATTGAGGCAATTTATTCCTCAAGCACTCTCAAAACTATCCTCATTTTGCAAATGAGAAAACCAAGCGGCTTGTCTAAAGTCCACATAGCTCATTTGTGCAAAGGCAGCATCGGACCACAGCCCGAACAACTCGTGACCAAGTGGCTTTTCCATACTATTGTTATACCTTGAAGTTTTTCTGTCTGGCTCATGCCAAAAAGGACCGGCAATACTGCAGATCAACGGGCACCAAATTCAGGCAAGACGCAAGTTCAGGTCTCAATTCTAACAGCAGCCAGGGGACCTTGAGGAAGTCACCTGCTTCAGTTTCCTCATCTAAGTTTGGAATAAAAACATGTGTATTACTATCATCAGAAGATAGATTTAGGACTCATGTGATATCTATGTTTATTTTAAAATACATGTATTATTTATGCATATATAATGTATACATATACACATAGGTATCTATGAAACTTTATAAACTGAAAAGTATACCTATTTTCAGGAGGGTGCCAGCAAATGTTTAACAACTAGTTCTCTGAGAGGGGAAAACATATGCAGGCACACTTGTTTAATCTGCATTATTAACATTTTGTCCATCATTTTATTAAATCTAGACAATCAACCTCATAAGAAATCAAGTCCTGATTTTGTAGCATTTTCTGATTTCAGAGAGCCAGTTTGAACTGGTTCCAGAATACCCCTGGCATTATTATTACTGATAAAACTTGAAACAACCGAGAGACATATTCAGGAGTTATTGGGCTATATTATCCCTTCACACCCCCTTTTGGCAGAAATCAACACATCCCAGGTTCTTTTTTTTCCCCTGAGGCTTAGAGGGAAACCCAATTAATATTTTTTCTTTTCCCTAATTTTTCTGTTTTTTTTTGGGGGGGGGGATGGGAGTAGTGGCTAGAAACCACAAAGTTCTGGGAAGACAAGTATCAGTGGATAAGAAACACACGGAAAGAAACTGATCTTAATCATTCTTTGTTTAAAACAGCTCTGTTCTCTCTTTGTTAAAATCTAACATGTGAGCCATAATCCTTCCTACATGGTTACACTTGTAGTCAGTTCTTCTTGCCTTAGATTTCCTGAAAGGTCTAAAACCAATGGAGATCTAACCTGACACTAATACTGCTTCCTTTTCTGGGTTGCTGTCTCTGTTGTTTTTTTTTCTAAGCTTACAATTTACCTCCCAGAGGAGGGACAGTGGTTTGTGATTAGTGTACACCCAATAAGCTGCCTAGCCTCTGCCCTGTATTCCAGGAGAGTAGCTATGTTCTACATGGCTCACACAGATACTGGGCCACAGCACAGTCCAAGAGGGTCAGGACATGACATGCAGGACTGAACCATTAAAAGTAGAGTAACTCTCCTCAGGTGGCATCATGGAGAGAAAATGTGGTATTTCCCTAATTCTTTCCTTATCTCACTAGTCTTTTAATTACTAGACTGCTCCCCTACCAAAAAAAAGTAGGGAAAAGAGAAAAATAAAATAAAGTGGGCGTGAAGGAGATTGATGTAAGGAATGATGAAATCCTAAAGTACAGGGACTCAGTATACACATACTGTACCCCTAACCCTCCAGAGTATTCAGAAAAGCAAGAAAGTTCACGGTCCCTTAAATTTATTTAGGGATCTGCATCTGGGTACATTTATACAGACATATATACTAGCTTAGTCTTTAACAGTGATATACCCTCCCTGACGCAAGGACTGATCTTCATCTTCCATCAAGAAACGCATCTATTCATTGTTCATGCCAAGGGTACATGTGCTGCTTGAACTCAGCATGATCAGAAAATTCCATCCCAGCCAGGATAGATAAACCCTCTTATCTGTTTACCACAATTCTTTCTACTCACTTACATGTCCACTTCTGCCATAAATACCAGCATCAGGGGAAGATCCTGATACTTCTTTTAGAGTCTTTGAATGAGTGTTTTAGGGGTGACAACTACTCCCACCAGAGGCACCTGTGTCTACTTTGCCTAACTGCCAATTCCTGAACTCCAATAATATATTTCACAGGGATATTAAAGATCAAATGATATGATATATTTAAAAGGCTTTTAACTTTAAAGTGTTATAAAAATATCAACTAGTCTTACTGTTACTGCTTAGCATCAGGTTTGCATAGAATTAATTAATGTCTAATAGGAAGGCTATGCCTATATAGGTATTCATACTTTAATCCTTTGTTCTTTTTTTTCTTTGATTGTAAAAGACTAAGCCCATAAATTATCAAACATTATTTCTCCTGTTTATTTTTTTTTAGCATTAAACCCTCAAATTAAAAATTCATTTGCTAGTTTACATAAGACATATATTTCTTACAATTTTCTTCTGGATAATATCACTTTCAACATGGAAACTCTCTAAAAAAACACAGGTCAGAAGTATTTGATTGCATTTTTGGTAGGACTCTTGAGACAAAAAAAACTTAATCAAAACTTACCATTCTAGAATTCAAGCTTAATCTGTTGTTGAGACTTCTGCTGTTTAGTCAGGAAAACCACACCTTCCTCCTTTGTCTGCTCTTATACCGGGTCTTGCCCAGCCATAAAATATGGGTTGAATTCACTAAAGTCCCACCATTTCTGACAAATAGTAAACACTTGCTTGTTGATTGAATGAAGAAACTGATTATTCTTGCCTTCTCAATTCCATTTCCCTCCCTCTGTTTTTTCAGTAGATCGGGCCTGATTCACAAAAATTCATATTGAGAAAAGAGCTTTTTTTGGATCTCTTGGGTCTCTAGTGAGAGAGAATGAATTTTTTTTTTTTTGCCTTTTTGGAGGGCAATTGGGGTTAAGTAACTTGTCCAAGGTTACACGGCTAGGTTTGTGTGTGTGTGTGTGTGTGTGTGTGTGTGTGTGTGTGTGTGTGTGAAGTGTCTGAAGTCGGATCCAAACCCAGGTCCTCCTGACTCTGGGGCCAGCACTTTACTCACTGTGCCACCTAGCTGCCCTGAGAGAATGAATTTTTAAAATAATTATCTCTACTTATATTTAGGTTGGATCATTTTGTCCTTTTAGAATTTTATTTTTAATGTAGTCCTATTTTTTATGGTTTTCCTTTTTTGACTGGGCGGCTTACAATTGTTCAAGTATTTATTGACTCTTCCAAGTAATGTGCTACTAATAGCCTGAGGGTACTCAATTTCCTCATCACTGGACGAAAGATTCAAAAATATTATTTATTTGCTGAGAAATCTTGGAACTTTAGCAATTTACATGGTCTAAATCCAGACTACAAGGCACAGAACCAGAGACTTCCAAGGTCTCCTTGTGCTCCAACAACTGACCTATATAGATCACTAAAAGAGCAAGGAAGGGACAACTTTGTTGACCTCTTCCATTTGCTACTGAATGAATAAAAGCAGAGCACAGAATCAAAGATTTAGGGTTGGAAAGGACCAATCATTTTGTCCATCATTCTAATTTTACAGATGAGAAAGCCTAGAGAAATGGAATAACTTGCCCAAAGTCACAGAGTGACAAGATAGCTATGAGACTGATCACTCACTTTTACTCTCTGCCTCATCCACTCCATCAAATTTAAAATGATTTTATAACCAAATAGAATGCATAACGTGCAAGCAATCAACATGTACAGTTTCCTATTCAGATTTTCATGTATGTATCATCTCTTAACTTTACATTTTGACTGTAGGGGAAACAGTCTTGGTTATTAATATCTACAGACTTTTTGGACATCTTGTATTATGAGTCTGACTAGGCAGTGAGGTCTCCATATGGAACATGAATGACTACTTATCCAGGCAAAAATGATTCCTATATAGATATGGGTTGGACTAGATGACCTGAGGATTTTTGCAACTCAGATTCTGTGAGTCCAAATTAGAGGTTAAACCATGAATAGAACTAATGAGATAAATATTTGTTGTTTATTGTCATGTCATTTTTGTTAATTTCCACTCAATGGATATCATTGGTAGGAGCTAGCCTGCTTTCAATAATCATTCATTTTTTCTGAAGTCATAATTTTCTGTTATTGTTATTGACTTTGTAAAACTCTAACTTAAGCTAAGACATGAAAGGTGATTATTTTTATATCCTTACACCATTACTCAGAAACATACATACACACAAAATGCTACTTGTTTTTTTTTCCTTCCACAGAAAATTTCAATGAGTCTGCTCAGCTGCAGTTGATTGAATATCATTACAGAGGCTTAAAATTCACCTGCCACTACCCTAAAGATGCCCGGGACTTTAAAATGCAGTTGCTGAATGGGACTGGAAAACAAAAAATCTGTGAACTCCAAAAGGATAATCAAGTTGTTAAAATGACCAAGGAATTCGTATCTTGTCAGCCCCAGCTTTCCAAGACAAGTGTAATTTTCTTGTTGTCTGATCTGAACAGCACTCATAATGGCCATTACTTCTGTAGTCTACATATTACTTTCCCTCCTCCTTACAAGAACAGTACTTCAAATGGAGTTTATGTACATATCTATGGTAAGAGAGCTTTCAAAATCTATTCTGTTTAAAAGGGAATGGAAAAATGGGGGGGGGGGAGCCATTCTGTTAGAGAGATATTTGCACGTGCATTTTGCCAACTATTATAAAATATCTCAACAAATCAAGATCCTTTGGTGTTGGTATTCTTTTAGCCTCACCAAGTCACAATTATTTTCTAGTGGGAAAACATAAGTTGGTAACTTTAAAATTATTTTTATTACAAATTAATAAGGACATTTTTTACTCAATGATAGTGACAAATCCAAAATAGCTAGCATTTATATAGCTCGTTAAGGTTTGGAAAGATATGTGTATATATGTGTATGTGTGTCTGTATATATGTATGTATCTAACACACATTCATTTTACATATATATGTATAAATTTGCAAAGATATGTATATATGTGTGTGTATGTATATATGTGTGTATCTAGCACACACACATTAATTTTCCCCCCCTCAACACCCTGCAAGATAGGTATCTTTTGCAGAGAGGAGAAAGCTGAGACTGAGCAGGGTTAAATGATTTGGTCTGGGTCATATAGCTAGTAAGTACCCAGAGCCAAAGTTTGAACTCAAGTCTTTCTGCTTCTAGTATTATTGACATTGTGCCATTTAGTTTCCTAATATCATATTTCTTTTAAATGCACGTCCCTAAAAGCTAAAAATCTATGAGGATTCAAAATATATTTCTTTCGCCTCTTCTAAGGGTAATGTGCTGTGTTAGGTCCTGGGAGGGGGGTAAGAAAGATTTAAAGCAGCAGTTTTTGCCTTCAAGGAACTTAAAATCGACTGAGAAAAATGCCATATGTGAAATGATGATAGCATAAGCCTAAAAGCTAAGGTCATAGACAGAAACTTCCAAAACGTTTACGTAGCTGAACTGACTGTGGCATAGTGGAAAGAGTGATGGCCATGGAATTATGAGACCTGGGTTCAGATTCCACTTCTGATAACCTGCCTGTCCTAGGTCTCCCCGCCCCCACCATATACCCCATCATCTACTTGGCTCTTAAAACCCTTCACTCCTTTCCAGGCACAGTGCAGGCACTGTCTCCTAGGCAAAACATTTTCTGCTTTCCCAGTTATTAATTCTCAGTTTCTTCTCAAATTTAAGAATCTATTTACGCCTATGGATATTGTTTCCTCCCAGTAGATTTCAACTCTTTGGGGACAGGGCCTGCTTCACTTTTAACTTTGGATCCCAGGTGCCTTGCACAGAGTAAGCCATAAAGTTTTGTACAATTGAGTTGAGTTTGTAATAAGAACATCACTTAAACTCTCTGATTCTTTTTTTTCTCATCCAGAAAATAGGGATAATAATATTTGCGATAGCTATCTGTCTGGGATGCTGTGAAGAAATGCTTTGCAAATCTTAACAGTGCTATAGAAATGTTAGTCACTTGTTATTCAATAACATTGGTTTTTCTAGTGTGGGGATTCCCTCCACTGATGCAAATCCGCAAATGACCCATAACATATAGTCTCAGAGGCTAAATTGAAGTTTAGATGGAAAGTTTAAGTGATCCGTCTGTGGTCATGAAGCCTGTATTATCAGTGGTTAGGACTTGAATTTAGACCTTCATGACTGTAAGATTCACTTTCTACTCACCACATTACACTAGCTCTCATTGTGAGTTATTACTAATTAAGGGAATATAAGAATATAACCTGTCACTTGATATGAGATTAATAAAATAGATTGGATAAAAATTATTTTGAACATATGCAAAGCTTATTCCTTACACTGATATTTGTTGTTGTTCAGTCATTTCAGCATATCTGATTCTTTATAACTCCATATGGGTTTTCTTGATAAAACTGCTAGAGTGGTTTTCTTCTCTAGCTCATTTTACAAGTGAGGAAAGTGAGGCAAATAGGGTTAAGTGACTTGTCTAGGGTCATCCAGCTACTGAAACTGGATTTGAACTCTGGTCCTTCTGATTCCAGGACTGATGCTCTATCCACTGTGGCACTTAGTTGCCCCTTTTACACAGATGTAGAGAAGGCTTATCTACCAACCACAAGCTACATAAACTATATGTAGGTGTATATGCATGTATGTGTATATATGTATGTGTGTGTATAAAATTGTTGGTGTCTGAGTTGTTAACATAAGCTGATGTTTAGATTATTCTACATTTATTGAATGTCATGAGTATTTAAAAAGCATAGCCTGAGTCTGTTAAGGTTTCCTCTTAGACTTATGACTCCTAGCATAGAAAAGAGGATTTTCAAAATTACATTCCTAATACTAACATTTGTCTTATTTTTTCCAACTTAGAATCAAAGTCTTGCTTCCATCTGGTCTTATGGCTATCTATTGGAATTGCATTTCTCCTTTTTTTTACTGGAATATTTGTTGGCACATTTTCTTACTGTGTAAGAAAAAAGGTGAGAAGATTCTGTACTTTCCTGTAAAAACCATTCCTCTGTAAGATAGATGATGTATTTTGGACAGAGTTGGCTGAGGAACATCAGGGAGATTTGCTGGTTAGGGGGAAGGATGAATTGTATTTGCCAAAGTAATTCAAGAAAATGAGAATAACTTCTCTCCAGATGTAGCTTCTGGTTAATTTAATCATCTGGATCAGAAGGGAAGAAGAGCCCTTAATATTAATCAGCAAGAGTACTCAGGGAGGAAATCTGCTGTTGGCTTGTTCACAGCATGATAAGTGGAGTAGAGACATAACAGTAGACTGACTTACCTCTCTGGCCTCTTGAACTTGAACCATGGAAGAGAGCCAGGGCACAGGGAGAGGACTTTCACCTTCCTAGGTTCTTTGGGTTTGTTTCAGCTTCATAGTTCATTATGGCTCTGAATTCAAATAGCTGAAACCTCAATGAACAGAATCTTCCGGTAACACACAAATATTCCTTATTCCAACAGAAAGAAATGAAAGAATCCATGATTGACTAAATTTTGAAGAAGAGAAAAAAGGAGAGGGTGGGATAAAACTTCAGGAGAGGGTATGTGGAGAGGGAGCCAAGGGAAAATGAGGAAAATTGAACTTAAAAAAAAGATATAATGGCATGATATTTATACAGGAAATTCTTCCTTTAAGGGTTACTATCAGATATATAGGATCATAGATACAGAACTGGAAGAAACCTTAATGGCAATTGAGTGCAACCTCTGTGAAATCTATAAATGCAAGAGTGTTGTTATTTTGTAGATAACAACACTGAAGAACAGAGATGTTAAATAACTTACCTAAAGTCACACAAGTTGCAAATGCTAAAACCTAGGTTTTCTGGCTCCAAACTCTCTTTCCACATCCTCTTTACTGACTCCCTTTGGCTTCTGCTGTAAATAAGTTCTAAAAGTTTAACTTGATGCTTTCTTAAAACTCTGGGACCCATTAGAAGGTTCTGAGATTTCATTACCTGTTGGAAACACCCTTTTTTTCTACCCCAAAGACCAACATGACTTAGAAAAAGCCAAGGGCATTGATGTAGCACATAAAGAATGAATTATTTTCCCTGGCTCAGAATCTCGCAAGGACTTCCAACAAAGAATAGGAAAAGGACAGTAGAGAACAAAGCTGGCAGACAGAGGTTAGGAAACAGAGAGCAACTGACTCACCTTGCTCATGGGATGCTCTTTCTTTTCAGATGAGCCAAAGCCAATCTAGTTTGCATGAAACTAATAGTGAATACATGCCTATGGCAGCAGTGACTGCAGCTAAAAACCCCGGATTCAAAGGTGGGTCTCAATTCAGGGCTTTAATAAATGATGGGAGTGTTAGAGCCTATATATTTGTTTTCTTTTAAGGGTAAAGGCCACTTTCTTCTTTGATTCTAGTTTGTTTGAAAGAAGCAAGAATTTTCACATTCAGAGTGCAGTTTGCTCTCACTGTGGTACATTGAGAAAAAACGCCAGTGTGAGAAAAATTAATCAGTTAACTATGCAAAAACTAGAGCTCAGAAAATTTGCCTATTCTAGTTCTTTGCAGCTCACTATTAGTTTAAAAACTTAGAAATCTCCAGGATTATAGTGAGGAGAGTTATAACTATACTGTGGGCCACTGCATTTTGCAACTATCCTACTGACTTTGGGAAAGGGACATGAGCATGAAACCATAGGTCGAGAAAGAACCTTAGAAATAATAGGAACATAGACCTAGAACTGGAAGGGACCTCCAATATCCTCATTTAATAAGCATTTTCTCTCAACCATGAGTACTCTAGACTCAACTCTATTTAGGTGCTACTTATAATCACTGGTTGGCACTGTATCATCTGAGTTTTAAAGAAAAAATATCTTGAATGAAGATTCAAATAAGAATCTATTTTCAATAAATAAATAAAATATTTACTGAATACATACTATGTGTCAGGTACTATGCTAGGCAATGAGAACACAAGTACAAAGAATGAAAGAA
Source organism: Petaurus breviceps papuanus (assembly GCF_028583685.1). NCBI lineage: Eukaryota > Metazoa > Chordata > Mammalia > Diprotodontia > Petauridae > Petaurus > Petaurus breviceps. The sequence goes on along the minus strand of NW_027187376.1, from coordinate 17,368,157 downwards.
TTTTGAAAGAAGGTAATGTAATATATGCTTCTTCAGAATAGGAAATATAGTTCTGCTTAGTCCTGAAGAGCACCTAGGACAGTTCCTTTCAGGCCTGGAAGAAGTCATATAACTAGCAATCAATCATTTAATATATAATAAATAAGCATTTGTTAAGCTTTTATGATAAGCATTTATCATAATAAATAGTCAATAATATTTATTATTTGTTATTTTATTATTAAATTTATTATTATATTATTAAAAATAGGTTAGGACTTACTGAGAACCTACAATATTGCTAGGTACTAAGGTGATGAAGACAAAAATGAAATGGTCCCTCTCCTCAAGGGGGACTCGTACATTCTCTTTTGGTCAATATATCATTAAATGCCAGGTGAATGGCACAGATATTGGCAATTTCAAAAATTATAAGTAAAAGAAATGTGGAATGGGTTGCTTGGGGAAGACTTTTTGAAGACCTCAGTCTCCCCATTTGTAATATGCAGCTGGTTGGACTATATAAAACTAAAGGTTTCTTCTAGCCTTAATGGTTTTAGAATCAATGGAGAGGTCAGATTTGAGACAGATCTTGAAGGAATGGGTAGGATTTTGATAGTGGGAGAGGAAAGAAAAGAGCGTTCTAAAAGGTAATTCATTAAGAGAAGGTGAGGCAAATGGTGGAATCTTAATGACTAATTTTAAATTTGCATCACAGGTATGAGCACATAATCTGAAGCTCAGGCGTCCAGGCTGGAAAGCATGCAAGTCAATTCTTTCTACTTGGAATTCGATATTCTGCTTCTCATTTAACCAGGGTTTTGAATTCATTTGACTATACTATACGTGGATCCCAGTGACTATATCTGTTAATGACTTTTAAACAGGCTGGGATAGTTGGGCCCAGCTCAGAGTCAATATACAGTTTATCTACATTGGCCCCAGACAAAAACAAACACATCCAAAAAACGAAACTCAGAAAAGAATGAAGCCAATGCTATGGAATCTCTTCTAAGGAAAATATCTAGCACTCATCCTCACATCCTTCACAGACTACCTCTTCTTTTCTATGGAGTCCAGTTTACCATTAATTAGCAAACACCCTAGAAACTTGAAATATACCCATGGGACAATAGGGGGAAACACTTGAACTACACCTAAGGACTTTGAAGATATGGGCAGTGCTGCAGTGCTACAGTATTATTCTGACTTCAAGTATCTCAGGAACTCCAGGATGCAGCTCAGAAAGAGCTTAAATATCTTTTATTTTCTTCTAAAACTCTCTTGTTTACTCATTTCCTTCAATGTATCTATTTGTCTATCAAGCAGAGTCAAGGGGATATTTCTATAATATTTGTCTGAAGCTCAAAAATACTATATTGTACATTGAGAGCTTGATAAATATAATGTCTTCCCTAAAACAAGTGATCTGTCACAGAACCCCATCTTGTTCTTTCAAATTTACCTAATCATATCAGCTACTTCAGTATCATCAATGACAGGAAATACTACTCAGCATTGCTATGGCTTCCTCCAATATTATCAGCTTTCTGATACAGTTGTATTTGGTGGCTACCAGTCAATATCATTTCCATAGATCCAACAGAGGATTTTCTGTGGCAATGTGGTGCCCTCCAAGTGGAGGACTCCTAGTTGAGGTAACTTGCTTGAAAAGTTCTAGGCTGGCTAAATGGCCAATAAGCTAAATAAAACTGCTATTTGAACCTTAGATCCTAGAGGAGTTCCAAGAATTCCCAGACTCAAGGAGTTAAGGTGGAAAAACCTACTATAGCCCACGTGGTCCTGGAATAAGTACTAGAGGTCTATCTTTATTGTAAAAGTTGAATGACTTCCATTGGTATGCCTTAACTCCAGATCCTTTTGCCTTAGGGTTTGCAAACAACTTGAGGAGTCACAGGGACCTCAAGCTAGACCAGTTCACCCTAGAACTAACTAGGAAGCTCTGAGTTTCTTACAGGACCATAGAATAACTCCACATTTATGATGGTGTTCTAACTACTTAGAATAGAATGAGAGATTTCTTTTGACAAATTCTTTATCAAAGGAGATAGTTCTTTTGATGTCTCCTTTGTCAGCAATACATTTAAAATGCAATCATTGACTCTAATATCCCCTTTTATTTTTTTAACATAATCACAGCCTCCAAGTTACAAAAATTTGTGTATGTTCTATTTTGTCTCTAATGTGAAATGAGTGTCTAGTAGTATACAAAATGATAGTCTAGAATCTTTAATGTTTTAGTTATCAAAAATATCATTATGTATACCTATGTGCTTTAAGTATACATAGTGTTGAGTTTGTACAGTACAATACTGAATTTGTAATTTGAATCAAGTTTTGATGTTCACTGCCTTCAACTCACCTGGACTAACTCTCTAGTCCTGAAGAGATTTTTCTGTGAGTCTTTTTTTGACTAAAGACATTGAGAGTGGACAGACAGGCTGAACTTTAGTATGTTGGCCTTTTGGTCAACAGGCATATTAATACATGATCTTTCTCTCAACAGCATTGAACATTTCAAAGTAAATTTATTAAAAGGCAAAATTCCTGTGAAATGAATTTGGTTCCACAGTCACCAGATTTTCAAATGAATTAAAAAGTAATAAAGATAAAGGTTGTTTCTTGTTTATTTTTTGTTTTATCTTCTAGGCAGTTTTCTTATTTTCTTGGGTGTGGAATACTCCCCTCAAAGTATCTTTCTGACTGGGTTGGGGTGACAGGGAAGGAATCTTTATTTCACTTATGATCTATCCACCACCATTTCATTTTAGGATAGAGGCAATCATAGGCAAGAGTGCAGCAACTTCTGTCCCTGACTTTTCAAATTCAGATTATTGCTACCTTGTCAGCACTTGAATCAGAATCACAGAATGTTCAAAATGGAAGGGTATTTAGAGATCATTTGATACGCCCTTTCATTTTTCCTCTGAAGATATTAAGGTTCAGGGAGGTGAAATTACTTGCCCAATGTCACACAGGCAGTTAGGGGCAGAGCAAGTTTCCAAGTTCCTTTGCCCTTAACTTACAATCAAGTTCAATAATTAAATGATTCAACAAACATTTATTAAGTGCTTCTTATATGTAAGGCACTGTGCTAAGCTCTAGGGACATAAAGGGAAGGAAGACAAGGAAACACTTATTTATTAAGCATGTACTTGTGACAGATATTGTACTAAGAACTTTACTTGAATCTTTACAGTGAGGTAGATGCTATTATCCCCATTTTACAATTGAGGAAACTTATGTGGACAGAGGCAAAGTAACTTTCCCAGGGGTCAAACAGTAAGTGTTTGAGTTAATCTCAAGTTTTCCTGACTCCAGGCCCATCTCTCTATCCATTATATCACCTAACACCCCCTGTTCTCATGAAGTTCTTAGTTGAATGGGGGAAACAGCATGTAAACAACTATGCATGAAACACACATGTGTATATATGTACATACATACACACACACACATATATATATACACACATATATGTATAGGTATACTTCAAGGAAAGGCATTAAGATTAAGGAGAACTGGGAAAGGCTTCTTCTAGAAGGTGGGACTTTAGTTGAAACTTGGAAGGAAACTAAATGGCAGAAATGAGGAGAAAATTCAGATATGGAGGACTATCAGTAAAATCTTTCAGAGTTGGGAACTGAGTGCTGTGTTTGAGGAATAGCTAGGAAGTAAGAGTCAGTAGATAGCAGAGTACATGAAAGGAAGTATAAGAAGACTGGAAAGGTAGGAAGGAGCCAGGTTATGGAGGGATTTAAAAGCCCAAAAGAGGATTTTATATTTTATCCTGGAGTCAATAGGGAATCACTAGAGTTTATTGAATGGAGAGAGGGAGGTGACATGGTCAGACAGCTGAGTGGAAGATGGATTGTAGTAGGGAGAGACTTGAGGCAAGGACATCAACTAGCAGGCTATTGCAATAGCCCAAATGTGAGATCATGAAGACCTGATGAAGAACTTGATAAATATTTGTTGAATGAATAAATGAAAGAACAAACTTGAAGACAATAATTATGTTTCCACTAAGTCTTCTCATTTTCAGGGATATCTCCAGGTTCTTTTCAATCCACCTTTCATATGACAAATTTTCCAGACTCTTTGTTATCTTAATTTTACCTCCTTTAGACATGCTATAGCTGATCAGTGACTATCCCCTTTATGCTTTCCTACTCTATACTTTATGCTTCTATGTATTCAATATAAGATATCATTGGGTTCTATTACTTGCTTTTTTGACAACCATGTTTTCCTGGTGGTTCGTATTGAACTTAGAGTCAGATAAAACTCTGAGACCTTTCATATGTATCAAATAAACCTCCCACATTTCCTAAATCTTCTACTTATCCAGCTGACTTTTCGAGCTAAAGTACAGGAGTTTACATTTATCCCTGATAAATTTTGACTTATCTTACTTAGCCCATTGTTCTAGGCTACTGACATGTTTCAAAATCTTGATTCAAACATTATAGTTAGCCCATTCAGCTCTGTGTAATCTATAAATATGATATATATATATAAATAATATACTTTATTATCTTTACTCAAATAATTTTTTAAAAAAGAATGAGTTGACATCCATCTGACAATATGCATTCTTTGACTCTAATAAGTCAGTCACAAAATCACTTAATCAAACTGTTATCTAGTTCACATTTTTTGATATTAGTTCCCCAAACATCATGAAAAACAATTTCAAATGCTTTATGAAATGAAGATATGCTATGTCTAGGACATTCCATTAAGCTACTAGTCTAAATGTCCTTTTTTAAGCAATTGGGGTTAAGTAACTTGCTCAAGGTTACATGGCCAGGTGTTTCTGGGTGGGTGCTAAGTGTCTGAGCCTGGATTCGATCCCAGGTCATCCCGACTCTGGGGCCAGTGCTCTTACTCGCTGTGCTACCTGGCCGCCCCTAAATGTCATTTTAATAGCTAACATTTATATACTTAAATCTACAAATCCATAAGGTTTATTAAGCACACAGTATGTTCCAGGTCCTGTACGAAGAACTGAGAATACAATTATAAACAGAAAAAGCAATTATCTTTACATTCAAGGACCTTACCTTCTAACGGAAGGATACAACACAAAAAGGCTGCTGAAAAGTGTGTGTGTGTGTGTGTGTGTGTGTGGTGAGATGAAGGGGGCATTGTAGAGAAGGTTCATAGAGTCAGAAGTATAGCCTGGAGAGTAATGAAGACAAGTCTGGCTTGGACATTCTTTATAAAACGGAGGTTCTAGGAGGAACCATTCAATTATAGGAAGATGCCACTGGGATGGAATTTATTTCCCATGTGAGAAGTCCAGTGATGAAATACGTTCCAGGGTGAAGTGAGTTTCCAGAGTGAAGAAGATTCTGTGGATTAGAACTTTAAAGTTAAAAAAAAAGGAAAATATGTCAGATTGCAAAATGCACTCTACATATGCCAGTGATTGAACAAATCACTAGACTTGAGAGGATGTCAGCAAGGAAAAGAAAGCTATGTCCCAAGTTTTTACATACAATAGGTGAGTAATAAAAAGGCTGGACTTAGCCAAGAATGAGAATTTCTGAGGAACACTTAAATGTAGGAGGGTCCTTTAGAGATAGACTCCACTGGACACAAGAGGGATTTCTATGGAATATTTGTCAAAGATATTTGGGAAACTAGATAAGAATGTATGTTTATTGAGAAGTTGAATCCTGATATTATTCAAAAGGAACATATAGATGAAACTATGATTTGCTTCACTGGAAACTTGAAAAGTTACTTGATCGTAAGACCCTCATGACAACTGTTTCTGACAAGGGAATATATGAACCTAAGAAGACTGGACCAAAGAAGGGATTGTATGTGATGCTGGCAGGGAGAAGAAGTACTCATGTTATACTGATCCTTACAAGCAATAAAAATCAAATTTCAGGGTGGTGAATAAAACCACACTAAGAGATCATATCATAAAACACTGAAGTTACTCCAATGTCCTGTCATCACACTTATAGGGGAATAGGAGGCAACCATGATATAAGGAGTTCATGTTACCAAGATTGCCTCCTAAAAGAGAACTTGTCTAACATAATCATCATTTTATGAAAGCAGTGTTTTCCCTCACCTAAACTTTCTTGGTCAGTGTAGTCATGGACCAATGAATATATTGTTTCCATTTCTGCTTCAGCTGGGCTAGTGATGCTGTGCAATCAAACATCATTTCTCCCCATATGACACGTCTGTAAATACTGAATATAGGACCTGGTAGGAGATCATTGAGGCCTCTGCCAACTTCAGGGCATGTTGACTCCTATGTCATCCATTTCAGGCTATACCTCTGCCACTCGACTAGATATTAGACATAGTCTTGTTACCTTTTTGAGTCAACCATCACCTAAACAATGCATATTTATTTTTATTATTTGTTTATTTAGTTTTCAATATTCATTTCCACAAGAATTGGAGTTACAAATTTTCTCCCCATCTTTCCCCTATCCCCTACCCCAAAATAGCAAGTCTATTGAATACCCCTTCCCGAAATCTACTCTCTCTTATATCCTCCCTTATCCCCTCTCTGACTTTCTAGTAGGGAAGATGGATTTCTATGTCCCAGTGCCTGTATGTCTTATTTCCTAGGTGCATGTAAAAATTTATATGTATATATATATATATATATATATATATATATAAACATTTAAAATTTTGATTTCCAGATTCTTTCCCTTTTCCCCTCATCACGCGCCCCTACTGGGAGGAAAAGTGATTCAATATAGGATATACATGTGAAGTTATGTAAAACATTTCCATAATAGATATATTGTGAAAGAATGACTATATTTTCCTCCATCCTATCCTGCCCCCCATTTATTCTATTTTCTACTTTGACCCTGATCCTTTTCAAAAGTTTGTACTTCTAACTGACTTTCCCTCCCCCCCCCCCCCCCCCCCCCCCCCCTCTTCTCCCCTCATCACCCGCCCCCCCCATCTGCCTTCCTATCTATCACCCACCCTCTTATCGCCTTCCCCCCTACTTTGCTGTAGGGTAAGATGCCCAATTTAGTGTGTATGTTATTCACTCCTTAAGCCAAATTCAATGAGAGTAAGGTTGACCCATTCCCTTTTGCTTTCCTGTTCTTCCCCTCCATTGTAACAGTTTTCTCTTGCCTCTTTTATATGAGGTAATTTACCGTATTCTATCTCTCCCTATTTACTCTCATTATATTCCTCTCTCCCCTCTTAATTTTATTTTTTAGATAGCATCCCTTCTTATTCAACTGATCCCTGTGCCCTTTGTCTATGTATACATGTACACATATATACACACACTTACATACATATTTATATGCACATATACCCTCCTATATAAACATATATGTATGTATACATGCACACACACACACACACACATATATATATATATATATATATATATACACACACACACATATTCCCATCAACTATCCTCATACTGAGAAAGTCTCATAAGTTACAATTATTGTTTTACCATGTAGGAATGTAAATAGTTAGATTTTAGTAATTTCTTTATGATGTCTTTTCCCTGTTTAAAATATCAGGGCAATTTTCCTTGAAAATTTCTTGAAGGATGATTTCTAGGTTTTTTTTTTTAAAGCAATTGGGGTTAAGTAACTTGCTCAAGGTTACACGGTCAGTTATTTCTGGGTGTGCTGCTAAGTATCAGAGTCTTGATTCGATCCCGGGTCATCCTGATTCTGGGGCTGGTGCTCTTACTCGCTGTGCTACCTGGCTGCCCCTAGGTTCTTTTTTTTTAATCATGGCTGTCAGGTAGCCCAATAATTTTTAAATTATCCCTCCTGGATCTATTTTCCAGGTCAGTGGTTTTTTTCCAATGCTATATTTCACATTGCCGTCCATTTTTTCATTTGTTTGGATCTGTTTAATAGTATCTTGATTTCTAATAAAGTCACTAGATTCCATTTGCTCCAATCTAATTTTGAAGAAATTATTCTCTTCAGTGAGTTTTTGAAATTCCTTTTCCATCTGGCAAATTTGGCTTTTTAAGGCATTCTTCTCCTCATTGGCTTTTTGGGCCTCTTTTGCCATTTGAGTTAGTCTATTTTTTAAGGTATTATTTTCTTCATTCAGGTTGTTGACTCTCTTTTCATGATTTCCTTGCATCATCCTCATTTCTCTTCCCAGTTTTTCTTCTACTTCTCTTACTTGATTTTCAAAATCCTTCCAGAGCTCCTCCATGGCCTGTAACCAGTTCATATTTTTCTTGGAAGCTTTTGATGCAGGAGTTTTGACTTCATTGGCTTCCTCCCATTCCATGCTTTGATCCTTTTTGTCCCCCAAAAAGGATTCTATGGTCTGTTTGTGCTTCCTCTGCTTGCTCATATTGCCAGTCAATTGCTTGACTTTTGAGCTCTTTGCCATGGTAGAACTCTGCTTCCAGAGAGGAGAACTTTGTCCCAAATCACTGGGAGTTTTTCAAATGTTGTCAGAGGTCTGAGGAGGGCACCCTCTCTATAAACACCACACTGAAAACTGGTGTTTCTCACCCCAGGACCACTGCCCAAGAAAGTGACCCAGATTGAAGTAGGTCAAAACAAGAGCAATTACCCTCTGAATGGGTGCTTGGTCCCTCAACGATCTGTAGGCCAGGAGCTTTCAAGGCAACCATGTGGCAGCCACTGCAGCCACTGGACCTCTGCCACCTCTTGCCCCAGAGGCAGGGGCTGGACCACACCTTTCCTTTCCAACAGAGTTCTGACTGACCTTTTACTTTCTTTTTGGTGTTTATGGGTTAAAAAGCCTGGAAACCACCACAGTTGCTGGTGATTCACTCTCCTGAAGTCTGCTCTGGCCGCTGCTGCCTCCCTGGGACCAAAACCCAACAATGCATATTTCTTGCCTCTTCACAATTAACAATATTGGAACACAGATTCGTGGGTATAGTTTTGGGTCAAGGTCAATCTTGTAATAAGGACTTTGTAATAACCTTTGTAATAAGGACTAATAGAACACATAATAGATGTATAGTAAGAGGAATAATTTTAGCCCTTAGTCCTAAAGAACTGAGTAAAATGGAAATAAACCTGTCTTCCTATCTGTATTTCTTGAAAAGTTTACTGGCATGGTTGTGATAAGTCTTCTGTGCCTAAGGGCTCCCTGCTGGCTCATAGGTAGTCAGTCCCACATCTCCATAGAATTAGGGGACTCTCTCTGCCATGGGTTCACCAAAAAGGTGGCTTGTGTAACTTGAAAAATCTTTCCTTGACAGAGACAGAAACAAAATAAGGACTAGATAGCTTCTCTTTTCTATCTGTTGAAGTCAAGCAGGAAAAGCTTTGGCAAGTTTTAGGACAAAAATGAGCCAAATGGGTAAGAAAACAAGATATGAAGCCAAGGGACAATCAGTCAAAGAACACCAGACCAAGAGCTCCTAAGATGCAGGGTAGCATAATGAATGGCAGTTACTTGGAAGATGGTTACTGGTGGACTAGGGACTTTTGTTCTCACAGTCATAGAATTTCTCCTAGATGATTTTTTTTGGATATTAATTAGGCAATGCTTAGTTTGTACTAGCTTTTTAGCTGTAGGGGCTGGGGTTCACTCTTCATTTACCCAGAAACCTTCAGTATCACTGTTAGCTAATTTGATTTGGAGTTTGTAAGGGGATTGAATCTTACCAGAAAGTTCTGTGAGATTATAAGGGTCCTAGTGCACCACAAGGGAGAACATTATATTCCAGCAAACAGGAGGAGCTAACCAGCTACCTATATTTTTGTAGAACTAAACTGATCTGTCACATACAGGTCTTACCTTATCATCTCTTGACATAGTCAGTTCTGCAGCATAAAAATTGGCCCAGAAACTTGGGCTAGCTTTGCTTTTATAGCATGGCACAAGTTGCCTCAGCAGGGGCCAGAGAAGAAGTTGATGCCCTCATCATGGTTATTGGCAACTCCTGCTGCCTTCCTGCCCTTCAGGTCAATTGCTCTTGCCTTCCTGGCTGTGGCAACAGCTTGATCAGTTAGTGAGGTCAGAGTATGACAATCATCTCTGCTCTGTTGATATTATATTGGAAGTCATCTTCAGAACAGAAACTTGAATTTTGGAGGTGGTCCAATGTGTGTGTGTGTGTGTGTGTGTGTGTGTGTGTGTGTGTGTGTATGATTTGAAACAGAAAAAGAAGAAAGTCTATTCTTGGTCCTAGGAAGGAACTAACATAAAGTAGAAAAATCCCAAGGATGACAGTATTTGTCATAATACTGTATGGCTAGCTTAAAAAAAGAAATGAAAATACTTAGAGTCAGAACTGGGGCATGGAATAGTCTGGGATATTGAGTATTCCTAATGCTGTCAACTAAGCCAATCTGTGGTTAGAATTTAGTTACCTCAGGAATAGAAATCTCTCCTCTGTAAACTCATTTGTTAGGATTTTGTTCTCTTCCATTTCCTCTTGTTTACTAGTAACATTCTTGAAAAAACTCAGCCTTGCTTCAGTTGAACCAAGGGGTTGTGGTGGAGGTTATTAATGCCTATTCTAAGAGAACTCAATTGAGACCAAGTGTGGCAGGGGCAGTGGTTGTCTCTCTGTTTCATAGAATCATAGATGTAGAGCTGGAAGGGAATTCAGAACCCAGTAAGTAGAGCATCCTCATTTTACAGATGAGGAAACTGAGTCACAGAGAGGTTAAGTGATTTGCCCAGAGTCACAACCTACTAAGTGTTTGAGGGAGGACTCAAACTCAGGTTTTGCTAATTATAAATTCAGAATTTTATCTACTGGGCCACCTAAACTACCAAATTCCTAGTGTTGGCCCTTCCCTCATTCTTACATGGCCCTCTAAGTTATTGGAAACTTGACATTGGACACCAATACAAACAAACAAATATGCTTAGTAATTATTTACATTTAAATGAATTATTTTCTGCTTAAAAAGTTGAAATATTTCAGTTACTCCTTAGGTCTCCATCTGGATTCTTTGTCCATTCATTATTTTATACTTTTTCTTATATGATTGTAATTACTGTGCACTCCATTTTTCTGATTCTTATTGTGTGTGTGTGTATGTGGCATCTATGAGCACAAATACACTGCTGCACATGTGCTTAGCTTTATTTTATAGAATCAGAATGGGGCATTGAAGGCCATCCTATTCTACTGAGACTTGACCAAAAATCACTTCTGTCTGAAAACAATTGTTTAGCCTCTGCTTGAAGACCAATAGTGAAGGGGAATCCAAATAGTCTCTAAAGCAACCCTTTCCACTTATGGATAGCATTCATTATACTTCGTTTTCCCCTTTATTGAGCCTAAATCTATCTGGCTACAATTTCCATAAGTTAATGTCTAGTTCTTTTCCCTTAGGGCTAATCCTTCTTCAAGGTATCAAACCTTCCAATACTTGAACAGATCTCAATATTTTCTTTTCCAGGTTAAAAATGCATAGTTCCATCATCAGATCTATGTTCAGCATAATCTTAAACTTTTTATCCTTCCACTCATCCTTTTATCGATATGCTCCAGAAAGAGATTTTTTTCCTGAGGGATCCAGATTTGAACAGAGAACTGTTGATGTGCATTGACTAGAGTACAGGAGAGGGGAATAATTATCTTCCTCATTCTTGACCCTATGCCTTGCTTCCTGAAGCACAGGATAGACTTAGTTTTTTTGTGGCTACCATGTCATATGGTTGGCTCATAGTGTTTGGAATCTATTGATACCCCTAGGTCTTTTTATTTTTAATAGTATTTTATTTTTCTCAATTATACGTCAAGACAATTTTTAGCATTTATTTTTTACAAGATTTGGGGTTCCAAAATGTCTTCCTCTTTTCCTCTTCTAAGAATGGTGGGCAATTTGAATAGGTTAGATATGTGCTATCATGTAAAATGTATTTCCCTATCAGTCACAGTTGTGAAAGAAGAAACAGATCAAAAGAAAAAACATGAAAAAGAATAAAGTAAGTGAAAACAATATGCTTTGATGTGCATTCAGAGTCTAACAGTTCATTATCTGGATGTGGATGGCATTTTCCTTTGTGAGCCCTTTGTATTTGTCTTGGATTATTGTGTTGCTGAGAAGAGCTGAGTCCTTCATAGTTGGTCATCACACAATTTCACTGATACCGTGTACAATGTTTTCTTGGTTCTGCTCATTTCATTTTGCATCAATTAGTACAAGTCTTTCCAGGTTTTCTGAAATCTACCTATTCATTATTTCATATTGTACAATAGTATTCCATTATATTCATATACCACAGCTTGAGCATCTCATCAATTCCAATATTTTGCCATCACACAAAGGGTTGCTATAAATATTTCTGCACATGTGTCCTTTCCCCTCCTTTATAATCTCTTTATAAGCAGAACTGGTAGTGGTATTGCTGGATCAAAGAGTATGCATAGTTTGGTTGCCCTTTGGGCATAGGTCCAAATTTCTCTCCGGAATGGTTGGATCAGTTCACAACAGAATCAACTATGTATTATTAGTGTCCCAATTTTCCCATATCCCCTCTGATTCTTTTTTTTTGTAGTATTAGTAGGTGTAAGATGGTACCTCAGAGATGTTTTAATTTGCATTTCTCTAATCAAAAATGATTTAGAGCACTTCTTCATATACCTCTAGATAGTTTTTGTATTTTCATCTGAAAACTGCCTGTTCTTATCATTTGACCATTTATCAATTGGAAAATGCCTTGTATTCTTGTAAATTTGACTCAGTTCTCTATGTTTTTGAGAAATGAGACCTTTATCAGAGTTACTTGATGCAAAGATTGTTTCCTAGATTACTGCTTTCCTTCTAATCTTGGTTACATTGCTAGTATTTTGCTCAAAATTTTTGCATTGATATTCGTTAGGGAAATTGATATATAATTTTCTTTCTTGGTTTTAGCTCTTCCTGTTTTAGGTATCAGCACCACATTCGTGTCATAAGAGGAGCTTAGCAAGACTCTTTCTTTGCCTATTTTTCCAAACAGTTTATATAGTATTGGAATTAGTTTTCTTTAAATGTTTGGTAGAATTCACTTGTGAACCACTCTGGTCCTGGGAATTTTTTCTAAGATAGCTCTTTACTGGATTGTTCAATTTCTTTTTCTAAGAAAGGCCTATTTAGGCATTCTGTTTCCTGATCTGTTAATCTGAGCAATTGAAATTTTTCATAAACATTCGTCAATTTCACCCAGATTGTCAGATTTATTGGCATATAATTGGGCAAAATATTTCCTGGTGATTATTTTAATTTCTTTTTCATTGGTGGTGATTTTACTCTTTCTATTTTTGGTGCTGGATATTGGTTTTCTTTAATTTTTTAAAAATAAAATTAACTGATGACTTGTCATTGTTTTTTTTTTTAAGGCAATCGGGGTTAAGTAACTTGCTCAAGGTTACATGGCCAGTTATTTCTGGGTGTGATGCTAAGTATCTGAGCCCGGTTTGATCCAGGTCATCCCAACACTGGAGCCAGTGCTCTTACTCGCTGAGCCACCTGGCCGCCCCTTTGTCATTGTTTTTTTCATAAAACCAGCTCCTAGATTTATTAGTTCAATAGTTTTTTTTTTAATTTTTGATCTTATTACTTTCACCTTTGATTTTCAGGATTTCCAATTGGTCTCCAATATGGGATTTTAATTTGTTCTTATTTTTTAGTTACATATCCAATTCATTGATCTGTTCTTTTCCCATTTTGTTGATGTAAGAATTTAGGGAAATAAATTTTCCCATAAGTACTACTTTGGCTGCATCCCATAAATTTTGGTATGCTGTCTCATTGTTGTCATTCTCTTTAATGAAATTACTGATTGTTTCTATGATTTGTTCTTTGACCAACTTATTCTTTAAGATTAGATTATTTAGTTTCCAATTAATTTTAATCTAATTCCAATTAATTTTAATATTTCTGCCTTTAATGTAGTTGCAATGCTGAGGTAAAAATATATTCCTTTCTGTCCCCATTCAGTTTTCTCCAAAGGACTGTCATGTGTAACTTTTCTAATATTCTATTTACTTCCTTAGTTTCTTCTTCTTTATTTTTTGGTTTGATTTATTAAGTTCTGAGAGGGGCCCCTCACTAGCTTAGCTTTACTCTCTATTTCTTCCTGTAAGTCCCTTAACTTCTCCTTTAAGAATTTGCATAGTATAGCACTTGGTATATATATATGTTTAGTATTGACATTACTTAATTGTCTATGGTACCTTTTAGCAAGATGTAATTTCCTTCTTTATCTCTTACTTAGGTCTATTTTTGCTTTTACTTTGTTAGAGATCAGGATTGCTACCCCTGCTTTTTGTGCTTCAGCTGAAGCATAATAGAGTTTGCTTGAGCCACTTATGTTTACTCTGTATGCATCTCTATGCTTCAATTGTGTTTCTTGTAAGCACTGTGTTGTAGGATTCTGGGTTTTTGATCCATTTTGCTATATACTTCCATTTTATGTGAGAGTGCATTTTATTCATCTTCACAGTTATTACTACTATGTTTTCCCCTCTATTCTATTTTTCCTCCTATTTGTCCTCTCTATCTTTTCACCCTTTCACCAGTTTTTTGCTTCTCCTGTCTGCTATCTCACCCCACCTGCCCTCCCTTCTATTATTCCCCCCACCTCTTTACTTAATCTCCTCCCCTCCTACTTCTCTGCCAGGCAAGATAGATTTCTACATTCAACTTCTTGTGTATATTATTACCTCTTTGAGCCAATAATGATGAGAGTAAAGTCCAAGCAATGTCCATAGCCAGCCTTCCAATTTTCCCCTCCACTGTAATACATATTTTTGTGCTTCTTTCTATGAAATGGCTTGCCCCATTCTATTCTTCCTTCTGCACCCAGTCTACTACTCTTTCTTATTCCTTAATTTTTTATATCATTCCCTCAAATACACCTTATACCTGTACCCTCTGTCTATGTATTCCTTCTAGGTGTGCTATCAGTGACATAATTTTTAAGAATTACAAGTATCATCTTCTTATGTAGGGATGTAAACAGTTTGGCTCTATTGAATCCCTTATGTTTTCTTTTCCCTTTTTACTTATTTATACTTCTCTTAGGTCTTGATATTGGAAATTAAATTTTTGTTTTAATTCAGATTTTACAAAAGCTTGAAATCCTTCTATTTCACTGAATTACCATTTTTCCCCTTGATGTATTATGCTTAATTTTGCCAGGTAAGTGATTCTTGGTTGTAGTCCTAGCTCCTTTGCCTTCCAGAATATCATGATTCATGATTTCTGATCCTTTAATGTTGAAGCTGCTAAATCCTGTGTAATCCTCATTATGGATCCCTGATATTTGAAGTGCTTCTTTTCAGCCACTTAAAGCATTTTTTTCCTTGATCTAATAGTTAAGCAATTTAAGTATGATGTTTCTTGGAGTTTTTATTTTGGGATATCTTTCTCGAGGTGATTGTTTGATTTTTTTAATGTCTATTTTGCCCTCTGGTTCCAAGATATCAGAGCAATTTTCCTTGATGATTTCTTTAAAGATACCATCCAGGTTCTCCTTTTTATTATGGCTTTCAGGTAGTCCAGTAACTCTGAAACTGTCTCTCCTGGATCTATTTGCCAGGTCAGCTGTTTTTTTTTTCCATGAGGTATTTTATATTTTCTTCTATTTTTCATCCTTTTAAATTTGTTCGATTGATTCTTGATATTTCATAGCCTAGTTAGCTTCCACTTGCCCAATTCCAACTTTTAAGGAGAAGTTTTCCTCGATTAGATTTTGTACTTTCTTTTCTATTTCACTAATTGTACTTTTTAAGGATTTTTTTTCTTCAGTGAATTTTTCCTTTTCCATTTGGCCAATTTTATTTTTTAAGCAATTGTTTTCTTTTTCCAAGCAGTTGACTCCTTTTCTATAATTCCCTTGCATAACTTTCATTTCTTTTCCCAATTTTTCTTCTATCTGTCTTATATGATTTTTAAGTTTCCTTTTGAGATCTTCCATGAGTTCTTCCTGGTTTTGAAACCACTTCCCATTTTTCTTTTGGGTTTTGCCCTTAGGTGTTTTTATACTGTTTTCCTCTTCTAAATTTGCGTCTTTATCTTCTCTGTCACTGTAATAACTTTCGATGATTCTTTTTGTTGCTGCTGTTTCTTGGTCATTTTTGTTTTTGCCCTTTTGAGCTCTCTCTGCTCCCATGGTGGAAAAGGTATTATTTCAGCTTTCTTGTGTCAGGGACTCCAGGACCTGGCTGTTTACCTGGTGCTGCACTAATGTTGTCTTGAGGCCCATGGGGGACCCTAGTGTCTGATGCTGTACTGAGGGGGTGGTATGGGGGGTGTCTGGTGCTACTGGAGTCCATAGGATTCCAGTCCATAGGATTTCCTGGTTCTGAGACAGGATCCTAATGCTGGTGTGTGGTATGTGCTGAGTCAAGTGGGCTTGTTTTTGCATTTCTCTGGGAGACACTGAGGCACATGGTGGTCTGGCTGTTGGCAGCTACATATTTGTCTAGAGCTAGGCTGAAACTTGTGAAGGGAGCCAAAAATGGCAGCTGCCTATTTACTTAGGCATCCACAGGGTTAGTGTCTACCTGTTTACCTGGGGTTACACTGAAGCACATGAAATCTGGCAGCTGGAGATTGCCTCTTTGCCCAGGGTTATGCTGAAACACATGATG
Source organism: Petaurus breviceps papuanus (assembly GCF_028583685.1). Classification (NCBI taxonomy): domain Eukaryota; kingdom Metazoa; phylum Chordata; class Mammalia; order Diprotodontia; family Petauridae; genus Petaurus; species Petaurus breviceps. The sequence continues at coordinate 17,351,581 of NW_027187376.1, read as the reverse complement.
GTTCTCAGAACTGAAGTCTGCCCATTCTCCTGGCTGTTTTGAGGCATGTGGGGGGTCCTGGTGTTGGCATTTACCTACTCCCCCACTGTGGTCTCCACTGGTGGTTTGCTGAAGTGGAGCTTCCTGTGACTGCTTCCTGTTCTGGACTGTACTCCCCTTTTATCCAAGTGAGGCAGACCTTTTCTGCTGATCTTCCAAGTTTGTTGGGCTCAAAGATGGTTTTACCCTATCTCTTTGCTGGTTCTTCTGTTCTAGGATTTGTTTGGGGGCACTATTTTATGGTTGCTTGGTGGTGAATACGGGATCATTATGGTGACTTACTGCTTGGTCTGCCATCTTGGCTTCTGGAAGTCCTTTAATAGAAACGTGTCTAGCTATCCCTCTCTTAGTCTATATTTCACAGAATTTTATGGTTTAAAGTGACCTCAGCTGTCATTTAGTCCTACAGTTATCTGAAAGGAGGCCACAATGGAACATGTTGACAGGTGGTCATTCAGTTGCTATCTGCACTTTTTGTTTTATTCCATGATATTTCTTTACATACCAGATGATGGTATTCAATGCTTCCCCAACTTTTTATTCTATAGGCTAAATGATCTTAAAAGATTTATTGAGCAACTCTTTGCCTTTTGTAAGACTATAACTCAAAAATAGGATGGAATCTTAGTGTGGCAGTTTACTAACATTATTTCTTAAAACATCCTAAAATTCTGACCTCCATCTCTTTGAACTATAGCATCATAGAAGTCACCTTAGAAATTACTTAGTCCAACCTCTCCATTTTACAGACAAAAAGATTGAGGCCAAGAAAGAGTAAGTGACTTGCCCAAGGTCACATAGGTAATCAATGACAGAGCCAGGGACAGCATAGATTTCCTGGCCCACAATCTTATGTTTTCTACTACATCACGTATGAACCTGATAAATACCCTGTGCCTGGCATATAATAGGTACTTAATTGGTATTTTATTTATTCATTAATTCAATAAGCATTTATTAGTCTACTACTATGTACCAAGTAGTATCTTAGATGTTGGAGATACAAAGACAAAAATGAAATACAGTTATTCCTTCTATATCATGGGAGTTAGGGGCATGGCACCCAAGATCTAGAACATCTGTATAAAGTTTTTTTGGCCCTCCCTTCATACCAGAGAAGAAGACTGAATTTGTTTCTTTTCCTTTTATTGTAGTGTTTACAGTACCTTATTATAAAATGTGGACTAATTATTTGACCACAGGCTCCGTGTTATCTGTTAGCCTTTGTGGGTCATCTGCAGTTTCTGCTAAACCCTCCCAACATTTCCATTTAATTTCTTATGCTGAGCTGTGATATATCCAAACTGTGATGGGGAAAATCGCAATGTGGAAGGGATAACTGCATTGCTTAACCTCAAGGAACTCATAGTCTCTTGGACGCAGATCAATAAACACCCACACACACACACACACACACACACACACACACACACACGTGGAAGAGAAAGAGAGAGAGAGAGAGAGAGAGAGAGAGAGAGAGAGAGAGAGAGAGAGAGAGAAAGAAGGGGGGGGAGGGTGTTAAAGTGGATAAAGTGCCAGGCTTGAAGTCATCATGAAGACTCATCTTCCTGAGGTCAACCCAGCCTCAGACATTGACTAGTTGTGTGACCATGTGACCATGGGCAAGCCACTTAACTTTTCTTCAATTTCCTCATCTGCAAAATGAGACTGAGAAGGAATGGTAAACCATTCTAGTATCTTTGCCAAGAAAACTCCAAATGGGGTCATAAAGAGTTGAACATGACTGAAAAATGAATAAAAAATATGCTTGTGTAGATAAATAGCTAGCAATTTGGGTGAAGGGTGTGGGTACCAAACAAGTGAGGAACTTGGCATTTGAGTTCAGCCCTGAAAGAAACTAAGGATTATGGGAGGGAAAAATGAAGAAAGAATGCATTCTAACCAACATGCCTTACCAGGAGTTAAGATTTAGCTCTGTGAATTTCTTCTCTCCCACCAGGGTATGGCCATTCTTTCCAGTCTACACCTTTCTTCTCTTACTAGGAATCCCTAGCTGCTTAACCTTCCCTTGTTTCACAATTTCTATATCCTACTCCTTGATTGGAGACCAGAGAATTAAGATTCTCTGAGGCACATATTCTCTAGTCCAGGGGTGGGGAACCTACAGCCTTAAGGTCACATGTGACTTATAGGTCCTTAAGTGTGGACTTTTGACTGAATCCAAATTTTACAAATCTGTTCTGTAAAAATAAAATTAAGGCTCTCTAGTCACTTGAATCCAGTAAACAAGTTAGGTACTTAATAAATTTTAGTTACCTGATATTCTCCCAAGAACAGAGGGGAAGTTGATATAAGCTCCATTCATCTACAAGGTCATGAGGGGACAACCTGGATTGTGATGTGCTGTGCTATAATAGTTCAGTCTGTGGAAGAAGAATATTGTATAATAAATCTGGGAAAGTAGACTGGATACAGACTAAGAAGGGTTTAAAATTTTATTTCAAAGAAGTTTTACTTGAATGGAGGCACCAGGACTGTTCTTCTAATGACTAATCAACAAATTTTTGTTGAGCACTTTCTATGTGCAGGGCTTTATACTACTTAGTGGGGATTACAAAGACTGTAAGATAAAACAATATAAGAAATGATCCACACACCCAGGGATTTTACAATCTAGGTGAATAAAGAGGCAAGGCACAAAAACACAAAATGTTGAAAAACAAGCTCAATTACTCAGGCTACCTACTTTTAACTTCCTTCCGATTCTTCAAAGTACAGGGTTGGCTGTGTGACCTCATTTGGCTTTTAACTCCCACAATTATCACTATTTTAACCATTTTTTTGCACATGCACTGGTTTTTTGGGCTGTTTTAAGCAATGGACCCCTAATTATTTCAAACTCACATACCCCCAACCAACTTGACCCATCCCCCTGCCGTCCTTTTGCCCTCACCTCTAGCTTCAGCATGGCACATGGGCAGTTCAAACAACCTTGTCTAGCTGCACATGTGAGATGAAAAATCCACTTTCAGGACAGACATAATGAAACTATGTTCTGATGCCTGCCATTTAGAAATTTTGCCACCCCCACAAAGCAGAAATTCTTGCTAAGTAATTTTTTTCCACAGAACAACTTGACTTTCTGCAAAAGTGATTTCTGTCTTTGCTATTGAACAGAATGCTATGTTCACCTGGAAGGCAGAAGTCCCTGAATTTCAGCTGCATCCCTTCAAAAGCTTATATAACTAAAATAAATATTCAAGGATAGAAGTTACTCACTGAGGATTTGTTCAAAATTAGTCTGGTTTTCCCCCTCCATATTCTGTTTTGCATCATTGCCAACACTGTTGCTTCTGCAGTTGTAATTTCTTCCTCATTTTCCTTGCTTTTTTCCTTTCAGATTTTTAGCTTAAAGAAGAAATGTCATCCTTTGATGGAAGATACTGGACTGAGAGGGGGTAGCTAGATTGTGCAGTAGATACCAGAAAGACTCATCTTCCTGAGTTCAAATCTGGCCTCAGACACTTACTAGGTGTGTGACCCTGGGCAAGTCACTTAACCCTAGGTTTGCCTCAGTTTCCTGGAAAAGGAAATGGAAAACCACTCCAATATTTTTGCTAATAAAAGTCTAAATTGTGTCATGAGAGTCAGACATGACTGAAAGGATTTAACGACAACTGGACCAAGAGTTTAAAGACTTAGGTTTCAGTCCCAACCCTGTCATTAGCTAACTTTGGGTAAATTCTAAGTTAGCATAACATAATTCATTGGATTTGGAGACAGAAAAACCTCAAGTTTGTATCCAATCTCAGATACTTATTAACTGTGTGATTCTAGGCAAGTGACTTAACCTCTGTCAATCTCAGTTTCCCCAACTGTAAAATAAAGATAATAATAGCACTTATATTGTTGAGGATCGAATGAGATTTTATATACACACATGCATACATTTGAAAACTTTAAGGTAACATAGACAAGTATACATATATACATATATGTATATGTACACACACACATATATGTATGTATATAAAACTTACTTTTATTATCTGTATAATGACTGAGTTCCTCCCAGGACTGAAATTCTATGATTCTATGAATTAATCATACTCAGTCCTGTAAATAAATGATCTTCAGTTCTATCCCTAGATTATAAAATACAGTCTTACTAAGGTTTTTTTGGTCATATGTTCTAGCTTTCTCCATGGTGTTTCAATTTGCTGACAAGCGTATCATATATGTTTCTATATGTTCTCTAAAACAGTTAGGGCATGAACTGCTTAGAGTATCACCAGGGATTGAACATTTGAATCATGACTTCTCTCTGTACTTTTGGGTATAACTTGGCATATTTGGTATCTGTCATATTCCTAGTCATTCATTCAAGAGAGCTTGAGAGAATGCCTGTTATGTCTAAGACATTGGTGTGATGGAGACAGAGAACCATCCATGTCCTCACAGAGCAGCTCACAGACTAGTAGGAGATATAAGACTACACACTAGTAAGAATAATGTAAGACAGACTGCAAGAAGTATCATGTTAATACCATGAAGTGGTATAGAAGTTAGAGAGAGAGAGAGAGAGAGAGAGAGAGAGAGTATGTCTGGTGGGGTTACCAGGGAAAGCTTCATGGAGAATGTGATATTCAAGTTGGCCTTGAAGATTGGGGAGGATTTTGCCAGACAGAGGACAGGAAGAATTATATAGACAAATAGTGAAATGCAGATCACAGACACACCCTAGTTTCTATCAGTTGTATTTGTCCCACCTTCAGGTTTTCAAATTCTGAAATTCCCCTCTAGCCACCTTTTCCTCACTGTCTATCTTTTCCAAACCCTTGCTCCTACTAAATCTTGTTCTCTCTCTCCATCGCAGATTCCAGTTCCTCATTGGCTCCCTTTGTTCCAGGCCATTAATCCCTTCCTGGTTTTCTTTGACAAATTGGACATGATAATTTACTATTTCTATTTTTTTTTGGTCTCTAATACCCGAAAATCATTTCCCCCATTGCTCTTCCATAACACCAGCTTTGACAATCTTCTACCCTAAATAAGAGCCAATAACTTTTTCTCTCCTCTGCTTGAAGGTTGCTAAGCATTCTTGGGAAAAATCTAGTTAACCATGCTGATTAACTCTACTCTCCAGCTGTCCCAAAAGTCTTACTGAAATGTTAAGTTTTTAAAGTTTGAAATTGATTAAGCCTTTTGAGACACACCATAAATTCATACTTCTACACCTAATGTCTTCTTGGTCTTCATTAATAACTGGCAAACCTTGTAGTCTTCTCTGGTTAACTTGTTTGTGAAATCTCATGGTACTATTCCAAACCTTTTTTGCTCCCCTAATCCCTAACTTTACTCCTCTCCAGTCCCTTTATTTTCAGCAGATGATCTTAACATCTGCTTAATAAAGAAAATCAAGACCATCTGAACTGAACGTCCTCAACTTCCTTCCTTTTTCTTCTCAACCTTTCTCTTTATCTTTGCCCACCTTCCTCCACTCCTTCCTTCTCTCTCAGAGAAAGAAGTGTCCCTTTTGTCTTTGTCAAAACTGAACACTGCACCTGTGTCTTGAAAAAAATATTTCAATAAATATTTCCTAATTACATGTAAACTTTTATAACATTGAATTTTAAAAAAATATTTTGAGTTTCAAATTCTCTCCCTTCCTCATGTCTTGAGAAGGCAAGAAATAAGATATGGATTATATACTTGAAGTCATGTAAAACATATTTCTATATTAGCATTGCTAAAAAAGGAAATGCACATACACACGTATACACAAAAAAATAAAAGAAGTTTAAAAAATTATGTGTCAATCTGCACTCAGAGTTCATCAGTTCTCTCTCTCTGGAGGTAGATAGCATTTTTCTTCATGGGACCTTTGAAATTATCTTGGTGCATTGACTTTTTTAAAAAATTCAATTTTTTTTTGTAGGGAGGAAAGTAGGGCAATTGGGGTTAAATGACTTGCCCAAGGTCACACAGCTAGTAAGTGTTAAGTATTTAAGGCTGGATTTGAACTCAGGTCCTCCTGACTCCAGGGCCAGTGCTCTATTCACTGTGCCACCTAGCTGCCCCAGGTTTATTGTCTTGATCATAGCTAAGTCTTTTGCAGTTGTTTATCTTTACAACATTGCTGGTACTTTGTATAATGATCTCTTGGTTCTGCTCACTTCACTCTACAGCAGTTCATACAAATCTTCCCAGGACTTTTGGAAAGCATCCTGCTTGTTATTTTTTTTTTCATTTTTCAAATGCTTTATTAACTTCTGATTTACATCATTAATTTCTGCCAGATTTTGAGTTACAAATTTTCTCCCCGTTTTTCCCCTACCCACCAACCCAAAATAGCGATTCCACTGGATATCTCCTCCTCCAATCTGCTCTCTCCCATATCTTCCCCCATACCCCCTCGACTTTTCCAGTAGGGCATGGTGGATCTCTATGCCCCAGTGCCTGTATATCTTCTTTCCCAATGACTTGTAAGATAGTATTAATAATAGCATATATATATATACATATATATATCACATACATACATACACACATAATTTTAAACATTTGATTTTAAAACTTTGAATTCCAGATTCATTCCCTTCCTCCCTTGTCACTCACCCTTACTGGGAAGATAAGCAGTTCAGTATAGATTGTACATGTGTAGCTAATGCAAAACATTAACATAGTAGATATATTGTAAAAGACTGACTATATTTCCCACCATCCTATCCCACCACGCACTTGTTCTATTCTCTACTTTGATCCTGTCCCTTTTCAAAAATGGGTGCTTCCAACTTCCCTCCCCCCTCAGCCTGCCCTCCCTTCCGTCATCCCCCCTCTCATCCCCTATCCCCCCTACTCTCCTGTAGGGTGAGATACCCTATTTAGTGTGTATGTAATTCCCTCCCAGAGCCAAATTCAATGAGAATAAGGTTGACCCATTCCCTTTTGCCTTCCTATTCTTCCCCTCCAGTGTAACCATTTTCCCTTGCCTCTTCTATATGAGATAGTTTACCCCATTCTGTCTCTCCCCATCTCCTCTCATTATATTCCTCTCTCACCTCTTAATTTCACTTTTTAAGTATCATCCCTTCCTATTCATTTAGTCCTGTGCCCTCTATCTATGTATACCTGTAAACATATATACACACATTCATATATGTTTTCATATGCCCGTATACCTTCCAATATAGACATATATATACATACATATATGTTTTGCTGGGTAGGTGATTCTTGGTTTTAATCCCAGCTCCCCTGCCCTCTGGAATATAATTTTCCAGGCCCTTCAATCCCTCAGTGTAGAAGCTGCCAGATCCCAGGTTATCCTGATTGTGTTTCCACAATATTCAAATTGTTTCTTCCTGGATGCTCGTATTGTTCTCTCATTGATCTAGGCATTCCAGAACCTGGCTATAATATTCCTAAGAGTTTTTCTTTTGGGGATCTTTTTCAGGAGGTGATTGGTGGATTCTTTCAACCTCTATTTTTCCTTCTGGTTTTAAAACATCAGGGTAGTTTTCCTTGAGAATTTCTTGGAAGATGATTTCTAGGTTCCTTCTTTGATCATGGCTTTCAGGTAGTACAATAATTTTTAAATGATCTGTCCTGGATCTATTTTGCAGGTCAGTGGTTTTTCCCATGAGATATTTCACATTGCCTTCTATTCTTTCATTTGTTTGGATCTGTTTAACAGCATCTTAATTTTTCACAAAGTCACTAGCTTCCCTTTGCTCCATTCTAAATCTGAGGGAATGACTCTCCTCATTGAGCTTTTGAGCTTCTTTCTCCATCTGGCAAATTTGGCTTTTTAAGGCATTCTTCTCCTCATTGCCTTTTTGAGCCTCTTTTGCCAATTGAGTTAGTCTGTTTTTTAAGGTGTGATTTTCCTCAGTTAGGCTATTGACTCTCATTTCATAATTTTCTTGCATTGTTCTCATTTCTCTTCCCAATTTTTCCTCCACTTCTCTTATCTGCTTCTTAAGGTCCTCTATGGCCTGTAACCAGCTCATATTTTCCTTTGAAGCTTTTGGTACAGGAGTTCTGACTTCACTGTCTTCCCCCTGTTCCATGCTTTGCTTCTTTTTATCCCCAAAATAGGAGTCTAATGTTGGAATCTTCTGTCTGCTTTGTTTCCTTTGCCTGGTCATGTTGCCCCTCAGTCACTTGACCCCTGGGATTTTTGCCACAGTAGGACTCTGACACCAGACATGGGAGCTTTTGTCCCCAACACTGGGGTTTTCTCAGCTGCTGGAGGTATTAGTCGGGTGCCCTCTCTGAGGCCTCCACATGCTCTGGCAAGCTGGACACATACCCCAAGACCTCCACCCTATACTGCAATCCAGATACAAGGAGGTTAAAGCAAGAGCGATTACCCCTCAGACTGGTCGCTTTGTCCCCCTACACTCTGCAGGCCAGGAGCTGAAGCTACTACATGGGGCTGGCTGCACAGTCATGGCTCCTCAGTGGCTTCTTGCCCTGGGCAAAAGCCCACACACTCCCAACTACTGGTGCCAGAGTCCAGACTGTACTGACCTCTCACTTTGTCCTTTGCATCTATGTGTTGAAAAATCTGGAAACGGCCACAGCTGCTGTTGATCTGGAGTCCCTCCAGCCAGAGGCTGGTCAGACCCTCCCTGGGGCTAAAACCTCCAGCTCACACGGGTCTGGGCTCAGCATCCAGAGCGCTGTGCTGGCCAATTCCTGCCAGGCTGTCCTCAGAGGGAGGTTAGCTTCTCTGTGTCATTTTGTGGGTTCTTCAACTCCAAAGTTTTTTCAGAGTCTCCTTTTACATGGATTGGGGAAGGTGGAAGCCGGAGCTATGCAGAGATCCTGCTTCTACTCTGCCATCTTGACTCCGCCCCCCTGCTTGTCATTTCTTATAGCACAATAGGTTTTCATTAATACCATATCCCATTATTTCTTTAGCCATTACTCAATTAATGGACATTCCTTCCATTTCCATTCTTTGCCACCACAAAAAAGACTGCTATACATATTTTTTGTACCCATGACCTTGATCCCACATCCTTTCACGTCCTGCAGAATCATCAATTGTTCCCCTCTCTTCCATTTCAAATTTCTTCCTATCTACTGCCTCCTATATAAGTTCATAGACCTGCTCAGGTCTTCCTTCCCCTAGTAGAACAAAACAAAGACATGCCACTTTTCTTGTTCCAACTACTCTGTCAAGGTACCATTTTCCCTCTCTTTTCTTCTAATTGCCAAACTCCTCAAAATTATCATCTATATTCATTGCCTTCAGTGTTTCATAATATACTTGCTCCTAAATCTTATGTTATTTCACTTCCAGGTCCACCTAGAAGTTGCTACTGCAACTTTTGGCTCAAAAGTCACTAGGATTCTTTTTACTATCAAACTCAATGGTCTTTTCTCATGCTCATTCTCTCACCTTTCTGCAGCATTTATTCTAATTACCTTTTCCTTCTTGAAACATTCTCTTCACTTGGCTTCTCTGATATCACATTCTTCTCTGTCTCATTTGCTTCTCTCTTTCCTTGCATCCCCCAGGATAAGTCCTTGATACTTAAAAATTCTTTCTCCACATCTTCTATTCTTCTCCCTTTCCCTTTATCTCCATGACTTCAATTATCACATTGACTTAGATGACCCTATGCCTACAAGTGCAGTTATGACTTCTTTCCCAAGCTCCAGGCTTGTACTTCCAACTGCTTACTAGACATTTCTACTTAGACTCTATACCATCCTCTCAAATTCAACTTATATTAAAGTAGTAAGCATAGTCTTTCTCTCCATTTTTGACTTTTTTTTATTCCTCTATCATTCTCTCAGTCACTCATTTTTGAAATTTAGGAACCATCTTTGATTTCTGCCTCTCATTCCCAATTGGTCATTTGGGAATATTGATAGTATTCAGTCAATTACATTTTCCTATTATTCCTTTGAAATGTTTTTCATCTTTCCATTTACACTATAATCACCTTCACTGAAGAGTTACGTAACTGTTCTCTCTACCTGCAAACTCTTCCCCTTCTAATTTACCCCATACATAATTACAAGATTACCCTTCCATAAGCATTATTATCACTATATTAGGCCTGATGAGAAATGTCTAATTGCCAAGTTTAAATCCCACAGCCTAGCAATTAAGACTCTTCATGACCCCACCTATCTTCTCCTATACAAACCAAGTTACCTATTCAATAAATGCTAAACATACTTTGTAGCTTCTTCCCTCCATGTACTGGCTTAAATTATCTTCCTTGCATGGTAAACCCTTTGCTTTATCTCTACACATTTGGGTTTCATACATTATTCAATGTGTGAAGGACCAACTCAATTCTCACATTTTTCCAGACTGCTCAGTAAACAGTGATAGGAGATGATAGTCCTGCTGTATTGTCTTGACCACATATGGAATAGCTTTTGCAAAGAGATAATCAGGGAAAAGACATCATGTTAAAAGAAATCATAGATGATGAATTAATATCAATATTGAATATATAAGTATCAAATGCTGTAACATCATGGGGTGGCTAGGTGGTGCAGTGAATAGAGCACTGGCCCTGGAGTCAGGAGGACCTGGGTTCGGATCTGGCCTCAGACACTTAACACACACACACACACAAAACTAGCTGTGTGACCTTGGGCGAGTCACTTAACCCTAACTGTCCTCCAAAAAGCAAAAAAAAAAATGCTGTAACATCCAAATATATAAAGGAAAAGGTAAATGAATTACAGGTAGAAATAGATAGCAAAATTATAATAATGGAGGACTTTAACCTTCCCCTCTCAGAACTAAATACATCTAACCAAAAATAAATAAGAGAGAAGTCAGGCAGAGTAAAGCTGAATAGAATCTTGATATGACAGACATCTGGAGAAAATTGAATGGTAATAGAAAGGAATATACCTTTTGTTTAGGGGTACGTGGCACATTTACAAGAACTGAACATATATTAAGGCATAAAAACCTCATAGTAAAATGCAGAAGAATAGAAATATTAAATGCATAATTTTCAGATCATAATGAAACAAAAATCACATTCAATAAAAGACCATGGAAACACAGATTAAGAACTTATTGAAGTCTAAATTACCTAAACTTAAGGAATGAGTGAGTCAAAGAACAAATCATAGAGATAATAAATAATTTTATTAATTTAATTTTATTAAAGAGAATGACAATAATGGGACAACATACCAAAACTTATGGGATGCAGCAAAAGCAGTAATCAGAGAAAAACTTATACTTCTAAATACTTATACCAATGAAATAGAGAAAGAGCAGATCAATGAGTTGGACATATAATTTAAAAATAACCAGGAAAAAAGGAAATTAGAAGTCTCTAATTAAACAGCAAAATGGAAATACTTAAATAGTTACAGAAGTTTCTAAGAGGTAAATTTAGACTTTATGTCAGGAAAAATATCATGGCAATTAGTTATGGGGACTGTGCCTATGATTTCATTGACACAAGGAACTTTCAGATAAGAACAGTCTCTATACCAAAGCAGATCATCAACTTTATCTGCAATTTATATTCTTAAGAAGTGCATAAAGACCTGAGAGGTCATTTAGACAGTGTTGGAAGCAGGGCTTAAACCCATATCTTGTAGGCTCCCAAACCAGCTCTTTCTCCATTTCAACATTCTACCTCTCATCACAATTAGAGCTAACTCAAAGTGGAATGGACTCATTTACGAGTTAATGAGTTCCACACTCACTTTAGGTTTTTAATCAAAAGTTGGATGATTCTTTGTTGCAAATTCTGTAGAGGATTCTTTTTAAAATAGTATTTTAATTTTTCCAATTACATGTAAGGGCAATTTTAAACATTCATTAAAATAATTTTTTTGAGTTCCAAATTTTCTCTTTCCCTTCCTTAGCACCTCCCTAAGACAGTAAGCAATTAGATATGGGTTATATATGTTCAATCATGTAAAACACATTTCCCTATTAGTCTTATTGTAAAAGAAGAAACAGATCAAAGGAAAAAAAACATGAAAAAGTAAAGAAAATGAAAACAGTGTACTTCAATCTCCATTCAGACTCCATCAGTTCTTTCTCTGGATGTGGATGGCATTTCCATCATGAATCCTTTGGAATTGTCTTGAATCATTGTATTGCTGAGAAGAGCTAAGTTATTCATAGTTGATCGTTGCACAATGTGGCTATTATTGTATAAAATGTTCTCCTGTTCAGCTACTTCACTCTGCATCAGTTTAAATATATCTCCCCAGGTTTTTCTGAAAGCATCCTGCTTGTCATTTCTTATAGCACAATAGTATTCCATTACATTCATATACCACAACTTGTTCAGCCATTCCCCAATTGAAGGACATCACTTCAATTTCCAAGTTTTTGCCTCCACAAAAAGAGCTGCTATAAATATTTTTGTATGCATAGGAACTTTTTTCTTTTTTATGATCTTTTTGGGACACAGACCTAGTTGTATTGTTGGATCAAAGGGTGTGCACAGTTTGATAGCCCTTTGGGTATAGGTCCAAATTCCTCTCCAGAATGGTTGGATGAGGTCACAATTCCACCTACAATGCATTAGTGTCCCAATTTTCCCATATCCTCTCAAACATTTATCATTTTTTTTCTGTCATGTTAGCCAACCTGATAGGTATGAGAGGGTACCGCAAAGTTGTTTTAATCTCTATTTATTTAATCAAAAGAGATTCAGAGCATTTTTATATGACTATAGATAGATTTGATTTCTTCTGAAAACTGCCTGTTCATATCCTTTGATCATTTATCAATTGGGTAATGGCTTGTATCCTTATATACCTGACTCAGTTCTCTATATATTTGAGAAATTGAACCTTTATCTGAGACACTTGTTGTAAAAATTGTTTACCAGATTTCTGCTTTTCTTTTAATCTTGACTCCATTGGTTTCATTTGTGCAAACCTTTTAAAATTTAATATAATCAAGATTATCCATTTTATATCTTGTAATTCTCTTTATATTTTTTTTTGGTCACAAATTCTTTCTTTCTTCATAGATCTGACAGGTAAAATATTCATTGCTTCCTAATTTGCTTATGGTACCACCATTTATTTCTAAATCATGTACCCATTTTGATCTTATCTCAGTATGCAGCGAAGATGTTGGTCTAAACCTATTTTCTGCCCTACACTTTTCCAGTTTTCCCAGTAGATTTTGTCAATTTTTTATCCCAAAGCCTGGGGTCTTCGGGTTTATTAAACACTAGACTACTATGGTCATTTCCTGTTGTGTCTTGTGTACCTAATCTAATCCATTGATCCACAACTCGGTTTCTTAGCCAGTACCAGACAGTTCTGATGATTGTCACTTTATTACAGTATAGTTTGAGATCTAGCACAGATAGGCTACCTTACTTTGCTTTTTTTCACTACTTCCCTTGATATTCTTGATGTTTTGTTCTTCCAGATGAACTTTGTTATTATTTTTCTAATTTTATGAAGTAACTTTTTTGGTAGATTGATTGGTATGGCACTAAGTATATTAATTTGGGTAGAATAGAATTTTTTTATTATATTGGCTCAGCCTTCCTAGTGATTCTTTTTTAAGGTAGCGGTTGCCCTAGAATTCTTGTATTCTTAATCTAGTGTCTAAGGACTTTTAAAATATTTTGATAACCGTATTTCAATGTGATTTCCTTTGTAGTACTATGTATTTTATCTTATGCATTTAAAAACTTAGTTCTGAGAAGGAATCTATAGGCTTCACCTGACTTCCAAGGCTGTCCATGACACAAAATGTCCATGACTTAAATGGTCTCTTTCAATTCTGAGATTCTGTGTTTCTGACATCTATCTCTTTTTCTCTGAATTGGTAGCAAGTGTTGCTTGAATCATTCACCAACCACTTCCTTGTGAAATTTTTTTCTTCAGCTTATTACCCAATTTTCTGTGTTTTCGTTTATGCCTTCCCTCTCTGACTAGAATTTAAACTCCTTGAGGAAATAAACTGTTTCTTATACCTAATGGGCATTCCTTCTGTTCCTTTCCTCTCCCCTTCCATCTCAGATTCCAAAATAGCACCTTTTGTGTAAAAAGAGCTTAACAAATGATTGTTAAATCGTTTTCAAAGGAATGGACCTGGTTCCTTCCTACAAATCGTAGTAGAAAGGGTGTTAGCCAGGTTCAGATGTGATCAACTAGAATGAACACTGGAGTAGGAGTCAGGAAAACTTGTATCTATCCTTGGTTCTGACCCTGGTTGACTGTGTGGCCTTGAATGAGTCACTTAACATTTATGAGCCTCAGTTTTTCCTTCCATAAAATTAAAAGGTTGGATTAGATGACCTCTAAAGTCCCTTTTGTGATTCCATGATTTGAAGAGATGGCATTCAGGAACACTGGCATCAGAGTCCTATTAGATTCTATGGGTCCCCATCAGCCATCAACTCTACTTCTCTAGACCTTGTTCTTGCTTTGTAATGACTACTTCACTCCTTCCACAGGTGAGGAAATTTCTGCTCTTTTCACTAGTTGAGGACAATGCTAGCTCTCCAACTGATTTGTCAGATGTCATTATTACAAGCACTAAGGTTGAGTGAACAGTGGGAACACAGCAGTAAAGAATTCAAGGATTTGGGATAGGGTGAGGCACTAAAACTGAGAGCAGTAAGGTAGATGACCAGAAGAGAGAAGGATATAAAGGCCTTAAATAAAATAAAATCACTTCCAACTTAAATATCATCATTTCCTTAGAGTCTGAGTTTGAATTCAAAAAGTATTTTTGGCTGGCGAAATGAATTTCCCCCTGGTGAACCTTAAGAAATATGGGGTGTTTAGTGCCATTAGCATTCAGTGTAGGAACATGTAATGTGTTGTTATTCTAGGTCAAGCCTAGAACTCAAGCTGGAGCAGTGATCAAGATCAGAATGAAATGAAATATCCATAGAATAACCATTTTTTTTGGTTATTTGTCCTTTGTTTTTGAAGATGAGCAATGACATCACTATCATACTGACTTGGGCATGAATTGGATTTAAGTGAGGCAGAGTTGCACAAAGTTGTTGGTCTCACTCTCTCTTCCTAAGTCATTGAAATTCAGTGGCAGGGCAAAAGTCAGGGTGACTGGCAATGGCCTGGAATGCAGTGCATGACCTTGGCATCTTCAGTGTTTGACCAAACTCTAAGCATTCCACAATGCCTGTTTTAACTGTCATCATGGCCATTGGCACAAACTGTTCTCATCTGTCCATTTCACTGGGGAAAGTGATCACATACTTGGGGTAGATGCCCCCCTAACTAACCAATACATTTGAGGCTTATCGGTTACCCTCAACCTGGTTTAGCCTATCTGGCAAGGAGGTTTACCAGGGTGTGAATGCAGCACATGTTATAGTTTCCTGGAGCCACAAGTGAGAGTTGGGTGAATCAAGTGGACACCAAAGACAGATAAGCAGCCCAGAAAAGATCTCAGCAAGCCCTCACACCAGAAGTGCTAGTCATTCTGAACATCCTCCCCTCCCCAGAACAACCAAAGTTTAACCAAAGGAAGTTTACTTAACAATAACATGAAGAGGATATTCAGCAAGGATATAGTATTTATTCAGTTGGGCGAACCTCTCTCCACATTTGCTATGCTAGCTGTTCTGAAGAATGTGTCAAGTCTCATGGGGTCTGTCACTTTTCATGAGCTAGGTTTTTATACTTAGGTAACTAGGAAGCTACATCAATAGTCTGAGTCTCTGTAACCTGGACTAATTAAGCCTCAAGGATGGTTTCATTGACTGTTAGGGAAAAAAAGCTAACCAAACTACAAGGTGGAAATCTTAGTAGATATTGCCTCTACCACTGTTTTGAAACTTACTATCTCCCTGAGGCAAGTCAGAAGCTGCATGCTGCTTCCTTTCTTAGGGTGAAAATCATCATTGATGAGACTGAGAATGCTCTTTTACAGGGGACCAGGTGGAAATAATTATTTCTAGGAAAAAGTCTAACTCTAGTATCAAGAGGAAAGATAACATGCCCCTGGGGTGGAGACCTCAGTGACTTATACAGTGCTGAATTTATTTTCCCTTTTCAAGTCAATGCTGTATTTAAAAAGTTTAATTCTTCTAAAACACGAATTGTTTCATTTCTCTTTTCATGGGGCAAAAATGACAGATACTTACCACACATATAAGCAGACAAAGAAAGTGCCTCCCTCAATTAGAGTTGGAATTGAAATGAAGCAAGGGGTCTCCATTTAGCTATTGGCATTTTTGTTTTTCTTTTATTAAAAGCAAGTGATCTTTATTGGAAATTATTGGAATAAGCTCAGTGAACACATCCTGCTATGCGTGCCCAGTCTTCTGAGGTCCCACCTAGAATTTATGGTCAGCAAAAGTACTTAGCCTGGTCAGCAAATAACAAAAGTCTTGTGCCATTTATCTGGAAATTTATGTTGTTTTGCTTAAAAGACTTCCTGTTATTCAACACATGGTTTCTGGCTTAGTCAAATTGAAGTTTTTTAATCACTTAGGAACTCCCAATGAAAGCAGACAGAATTAATCATACACAGTCTTGCCTCCCCATACAACTCATCTCTGCCTCTCCTTGCCCCAAGAAATCCCCCAAAGCCCATTCACAAATGCTTCATATCCTCAATTTTATATTACTTATACCCCCAACTACATGAGAGGAGTCTACTGAGGACATTATTAATTTTATATTACTTATACCCACAACTACATGAGAGCAATCTACTGAGGACATTATTATGTGGAAACATGATTGATCAAGATGCCGATTATTCACTTTTGGAATCAGTAGTTTGCCTTTATTCAATTAATTTACAAAATGTTTACTAGGGCACTTAGGTCTCTGGCACTGTATCCAATGAGTGGAGTTCGCTCTTGTAGAGCTTAGGTTGTGAAAATAGGCAACTTAGTACCGTGGAATCATAGATTTTGAGTTAGAAGGGACCCCCATGGTTATTCAAGTTAACTCACCCATTTTTACAGATGAGGTAAGTGAGGCCCAGAGTGGTAAAGATATGAAGATATTTGGCCACAGAAATGAACACATTTAAATATAAAATATATAAATGAATGAATGTGTCTGTCTGTCTATCTGTCTATCTATCTATCTATCTATCATCTCATAAATGTGGAAGTTGCCTCCAACAATGCAGATCATAACTATTCATGCCTGTCCATCATGATACACTATTGTCTGTGTCCTCTTATGAGTAAGGTAGCAATCTATTTAAATATTTATTCTTGACGAAATATCAAAATAATAATTATGATTCACATTTATGTTATACTTTAAGGTTTACAAAGTACTTTTTTTTACAGCAGTCTTATGAAGTAGTTCAAATGTTAACTTTTTTTTCAGGTGAGGAAACTGAGGCTCAGTGAGGTTAAGTGACTTTTGCTGGGTACCCTTATCTTCTAACTCTATACTTAGTGCTTCACATTATACCTCCAACTTAAAATATCACAATGGCCTCCTAATCTATCTCTCTGCCTTTATGCTCCACTATAATTATTTTTCCTAAAACTCTTGTTATCATTATGCCATTCCTGCTCAAGAAGCTACATTGGGTCCCTTATGTCTACACATTGAAGGCCAAACTCCTTAGCCTGACTTTCACAGATTTTTAGCCTTTTCCACCCTTCTACTTCTGTAAAACTTTGGACAATCTGGTTTACTCCCTGGACCTTGGCTGCACCCTCTATTTTCCCACTTTTGTGACATTCCCTTTACTGGAGAGCTATGTCTTATATCGTTTTCCTTCTTTCCAAGTCCTAAATATGCTTCCAATCTCACCTCAAATCCCATCTAACCCTGACCAATCCAGCCTCAAGTGATCTCTCTCCCTCCTTTGAACTCTGATGGAATTTACTGTTTCACTCTTTGTGTATGTAACATTTCCTGCCTTGGTGAGAGGGTAACAGGGACTAGTTCTGCTTCTTCCATTTTAAAGCCAAATACATCTTTATCTTTCTTTTCCTATTTTTTTTTTGGTCTACCAGATGTCTCTTCACCTGAAGCAAATTGCAAAACTAGACTTTACAAGTAAGATCTTTTTCAATTTCCTTCATATTTACTGAGTTTTACTTTGATCTTAGTGGGCTATAAAGGGGGAGGAGGGTGCTACTAATCTGGACATAAAGGCCCCTGCAGGCCACATATTAACTTAGTTTTAAAATGTAATGTTATTTATATTTTTACTTATTTCGTTAAATATTTTCTAGTTATATTTCCATCTGGTTCTGCCAACTCGCGAGTAATTCCAGCCGCATGCAATGTGTGTTTGACACCTCTGGCCTCTGTTAAATAACTTGCCCAAAGTTACAAAACAATGATATATCAGAAGCAGGATTAGAACCAAGATTTTCCTGGCTTTCAGGCCATTTAAGTGGTAGAGTGGATAGAGTGCAGGGCCTGGAATCAGACCTTTTCAATAATGCTCCTTTGCTAAAATTCAGCCCAACTGGTCTTCCTGTTGTCACAGCACCTTATCTCCCATTTATGTCTTCTCACTCACAATTTCCCCAAGCCTGAAATGCACCTTTTCCTCATGTCTGTATCTTATAATCCCTTATTTACTTCAAAATTCTGCTCAAGTGACAGCTTCTACATGGAGCCACCCACCATCAGCTGCTGGTGCTCTCCCTCTCCCAAACATCTTTTACTTAGATACTTAGTGTGTCTGTCTTCCTCAATAGAATATAATCACTTTGAGGTATTCCATGTTGTCTGTGCAAGCCCCTGGCACAAAGGAAGTACTTAATAAATGCTTATTGATGGATTTGTTGGTTGATAGATTGATAACAACAGTGGAAGTTTAGGGAGACTAATCAAAAGCAGAGTATGGAGTGGTTTGGAGGGGAAGAGTCTAGAGACAGGAAGACAAGTTTACTGGGCTTGCTAGCTTTCCTAAATTCACCAAAATCTTTCCAGATGTTTTGACTCCCTATATAAAAACTCTTTCTTTTCAATAATATATCCTTTTCCATATCCATTGGCATGGACCTCAAGCTCCAATGAGGTTTAATTTGACTCCTTGCATTCACTGTCTTTATCATGTACACATTGTACATTTGTGTTTTCCCAAATGAGATTGCAGATCTTATTGATGGCTTCATGCTTTGTTCCCTATGAATTTCTGGGACTTGTTGCTGCTATTCTTCTCTCTATGTGATGCCTGCAACTCTGAATGGTATCTGTCTTGATCGATATATGTAAGTAGATTTTCCCCTCTTCCCTAATAATTTATCAAAAGCTCTCTTGAGGGGCGGCTAGGTGGTGCAGTGAGTAGAGCGCCTGCCCCGGAGTCAGGAGGACCTGAGTTCGGATGTGGCCTCAGACACTTAACACACACACACACACACACACACACACACACACACAACTAGCTGTGTGACCTTGGGCAAGTTACTTAACCCCAATTGCCCTCCAAAAAGCAAAAAAAAAAAAAAAAGATCTCTGGATCAGGTTTGCGAAATTTCAGGCCAACGTTCTTAGGGTATTTTTTTTTGGTTTTCTCTCACTCTCCTCAGGGCACTCTCTTCCTGGCCAAGGAGTCACTGAGGTTCAGGAATTAAGTCCCATCTCAGACATCATCTGCTTAGTCAGCTGCTCAATTTCCCAAACCTTATCTTATCTTCTTAAGTCCCTGCCTTTAACTGAATGCAGTCCTGAAAATAGTAGTTTATGGCCCTAAAGGTAAAGGTTCTTCTTGACTAGGTGACTGTGGACCCCCAAAAGGGGTCAGTGAATAGATTTCAGAGAGTCCCATGAATTTGGACTTCAAGAAAAAACTCTGCTAATTAACCTCTAACTGAAATGTAGCATTTCTTTCAATTTTGACTTTTAAGAAATTAATTCTTCTGAGAAGAGATCTACTGGCTTCATCAGACAGCCAAAGGGCTCCATGACTCAGAAAAGATTAAGCACCTTGCTGTAATGTCTCTTGCTTGAGACTTCATTCTCCCTAATAATAGTTTTTTAGGTTCCCTTTGTCAGTTCCATGTGTCCTCATCTGAATCATCAGAAGTAGATAATGGTTGCCATGTCTGGCAGGTGGTAAAGTTCTAGTAGCATGCCCTAATAGGCTGCCAGACCTCTCTATTATTTACAACAAGCTGACAAACAGTTTCCTTCATCAGTAGGACAAAAACATTATTGCTACCCATGCCTTCTTCCTCTCCCAACATTGCCTTTAGATTCAAATCCAAAATCTTGTTACATTCAAATGCTCACTATCTGCCTTACCTCTTAAGTCATATTATCTTGTTCAGTGTGTGTGTGTGTGTGTGTGCGTGTGTGTGTATGATTATATTTGAATGTATGTTTGCATGCGTGTGCTGGAAGCAACATGAACTAGGCCAGGAGACCTGATCATTAAATTTTGGGGGTGAACATTTACGCCTAGAAAATCTGCAAAACTATAAATCAGGGCTTAATTTATGGTTTCATTGACTGACTGGAGTTAAGAAAATATTAGGGATTAATGAGGCAGATTAAATTTAAAAGGGTATCTTGCCCACATTTTTTTTTTGTCCCACCAGAGATGGTTGTTAAAAAGCTTTGGAGGCCAATTTTCATGATGATTTGCTATAGCAAATTATCTGTTAGTTTTTCTGATGGTTGTGGAGCAAGGATTGCTTTTTCTTTGGGAGTCTTTCTATCTTTTCTCTTGAGACAAAATTGCCTTTGTTTAATAATTAGCAACATGAACCTAAGCAAATTAAAACCGAGCAGAGGTTGAGAATCCAATCAGAATCCAAGGATCAAGCTTTTCACACCTTGCCCAAAATAATACTCATAATAGCTAACATCTATCTAATGCTTTAATATTTGCAAAGCACATTACATGTATCTCATTTAATCTGCCCAATAACCCTAGGAAGCAAGTACATTATTATTCCTTTTTGGTAGATAAGGAAAATGAGGAGGAGAGTGCTTAAAGAGGTCATTTAGCTAGTGACAGCAGAATTGGAACTCAGGCTAGTGAACCAGGTAGGAGACAAACTTTGGTCTTCATGACTCTGGGTTCAGCACTTTCTTGACCATACCAACAAAGAGCCTTCTAGATATTTCTTTTATTTTTTGCTTCTTTCCTCTCTTTTGTTTTTGTTGTTCGGTTATTTCTAGATGATCAGATTTTAGATGTGTTCTTCCACATCTTGCTGTTACGCTATGTTTTAGTGTATAAAATGGTTAGTGCCAAGACCCTGGATTTAAGGATTTGAGGGTGGGGGTTGAGGGGAGGAATAGGGCATAGTTACATATCTCAATCCTGTAGCCCTCTCTTTTTTACCCCAAAGATGTAGGACTATTTCATGTCTATCTTAGCTAAGCAGGTAGGTGGTACATTAGACAAGAGTACTGGCCCTGGACCCAGAAAGACCTGAATTTAAATATAGCTTCAGATACTATCTGTGTGACCCTGGATAAGTCACAGCCTCTCTGGAGTTCAGTTTTCTCATATACTGAATGGGAGCAGTAATAGTACATAGCTCCCAGAGCTGTTAGAAGGATCTAATGAGATAACTATTTGTAAAGCACTTTGCAAACCTTTAAGTGTTATATAAATGCTATCTATTATCTCAAAGAACTACAGAAATAAGCAATTTTGAGACATTACTTCACGTGTACTGATCTTTTTAAGACTAAAGCAGATATATA
The DNA here is from genome assembly GCF_028583685.1 of Petaurus breviceps papuanus. Lineage (NCBI taxonomy): Eukaryota > Metazoa > Chordata > Mammalia > Diprotodontia > Petauridae > Petaurus > Petaurus breviceps. The sequence goes on along the minus strand of NW_027187376.1, from coordinate 17,329,969 downwards.
TATATATATATATATATATTTTTGGCCAAGAAGGCTAGTTTTCCTTTCAACAATGGGCACTCCAACAGGGAACTGAGCAGGCACACTTTTTCTGCCCAAGAGAGATCTCAGCTTAAGTTCCCACCTTGTGGGAGGAGGAAGAACAGCCTCCTCCCATCCTAGTCTGGGCTCATGTACCTGTCCTCTGCTCAGATTATAGGCTTTGAGGAGTTTAGTTTACAATCACTGTCTTCTGATCCCTGTTCTCCCCACTCTCTTCTCCTTCCAGCTCAGATCCTTGTGTGTCCAACTTGAGTTTGACCAATCACTGCCCAATCACCATAAAAAAAGCCCTTTCCCAAATATGCTTTTTTCCCTGGGGCTTGCCCCTTGGCTTTGCTTCTGTGTAGTAGTGATCAAAATCCCTGCCCTACCTGAGGAAAAGAGTCTCAGGAATTCAACACAGGCAAGCCTGAGAAACTTGGCTTGAGCCACATAGGGTGATGTAGAAATAAAACAAAATTGACTAAAATATACACACACACACACATAGGCACACACACACCCCTACACATTATACATTCATAAAGCTTAAATTGTATATAGATTTAGTAGATATTTTTTGCATCAACAATAGTGTATATATATATATATATATTTAAATATTTGATTTTAAAACTTTGAATTCCAGATTCATTCCCTTCCTCCCTTGTCACCCACCCTTACTGGGAAAATAAGCAGTTCAGTTTAGGTTGTACATGTGTAGCTAATGCAAAACATTAACATAGTAGATACATTGTAAAAGACTTACTATATTTCCCTCCCTCCTATCCCACCTTCCACTTGTTCTATTCTCTACTTTGATCCCGTTCCTTTTCAAAAGTGGGTGCTTCCGACTTCCCTCCCCCCCAGTCTGCCCTCCCTTCCATCATTCCCCCTCTGATCCCCTTCCCCCCTTACTCTCCTGTGGGGTGAGATACCCTATTTAGTGTGTATTTCATTCCATCTTCAAGCCAAATTCAATGGGAATAAGGTTGACCCATTCCCTTTTGCCTTCCTATTCTTCCCTTCCATTGTAACCATTTCCCCTTGCCTCTTCTGTATGAGATAGTTTACCCCATTCTGTCTTTCTCCATCTCCTCTCATTATATTCCTCTCTCACCTGTTAATTTCACCTTTTAAGTATCATCCCTTCCTGTTAAATTGGTCCTGTGCCCTCTATCTATGTATACCTGTAAACATATATATACACATTCACATATGTATTCATATGCCCATATACCCTCATATATAGACATACACACATATTTCTATTCCCTTCAACTACTGAGAAAAGTTTCATAAGTTACAATTATTGTTTTTCCATGTAGGAATGTTAATAGTTCAGCTTTAATAAGTTCCTTATGATTCCTTTTCCCTGTTTACCTTCTCATGCTTCTCTTGCTTCTTGTATCTGAATGTCAAAATTTCTATTCAACTCTGTTTTTTTCAGCAGGAATGCTTGAAAGTCCTCTATTCCACTGAATGACCATATTTCCCCCTGAAACATGATACTCTGTTTTGCTGGTGGTGACTCTTGATTTTAATCCCAGCTCCTCTGCCCTCTGGAATATCATATTCCAGGCCCTTCGATCCCTCACTGTAGAAGCTGCCAGATCCCAGGTTATCCTGATTGTGTTTCCACAATATTCAAATTGTCTCTTCCTGACTGCTTGTAATATTCTTTCCTTAATCTGTGAATTTCGGAACCTGGCTATAATATTTCTAGGAGTTTTCTTTTTGGGATCTTTTTCAGGAGGTGATCAGTGGATTCTTTCAACCTCTATTTTGCCCTCTGCTTCTAAAACACCAGGGAAGTTTTCTTTGAGAACTTCCTGGAGGATGATTTCTAGGTTCTTACTTTGATCATGGCTTTCAGGTAGTCCAATAGCTTTTAAACGATCTGTCCTGGATCTATTTTGCAGGTCAGTGGTTTTCCCAATGAGATATTTCACATTGCCTTCTATTCTTTTATTTGTTTGGATCTGTTTAATAGCATCTTGATTTCTCATAAAGTCATTAGCTTCCATTTGCTCCAATCTAATTCTGAAGCAATGATTCTCCTCAGTGAGCTTTTGAGATTCTTTTTCCATCTGGCAAATTCGACTTTTTAAGGCATTCTTCTCCTCATTGCCTTTTTGAGCCTCCTTTGCCATTTGAGTCAGTCTGTTTTTTAAGGTATTATTTTCTTCAGTCAGGCTGTTGACTCTCATTTCATAATTTTCTTGCATTGTTCTCATTTCTCTTCCCAATTTTTCCTCCACTTCTCTTATCTGCTTCTTAAGGTCCTCTATGGCCTGTAACCAGCTCATATTTTCCTTTGAAGTTTTTGGTGCAGAAGTTCTGACTTCACTGTCTTCCTCCTGTTTCATGTTTTGCTCCTTTTTGTTCCCAAAATAGGAGCCTAATGTTGGAATCTTCTGTCTGCTTTGTTTCCTTTGCCTGGTCATGTTGCCCCTCAGTCACTTGACCCCTGGGCTTTTTGCCACAGTAGGACTCTGCCACCAGACAGGGCAGCTTTCGTCCCAAACGCTGAGGTTTTCTCAGCTGCTGGAGTTATTATATGGGTGCCCTCTCTGAAGCCTCCATATGCTCTGGCAAGCTGGACACACACCCCAGGACCTCCACCCTAGACAGCAATCCACATCCAAGGAGGTTAAAGCAAGAGCGATTACCCCTTGGACTGGTGCTTGGTCCCCCTACACTCTGCAGGCCAGGAGCTGAAGCTGACACTTGGCACTGGCTGGCTGTGCCATCTTAGTGTCTTCTCACCCCAGGGGGCTAAAGCCACACACTCCCACTGACTGGGTCCCAAAGTCCAGACTGCACTGACCTCTCACTTTGTCCTTTGCATCTATGTGTTGATAAATCTGGAAATGGCCACAGCTGTTGCTGATCTGAAGCCCCTCCCACCGGGGGCTGTTCAGGCCTGTCCTGGGGCTAAAACCCCAGAGCTCCCAGAGCACTGTGCTGGCCGATTCCTGAAGGCCTGCCGGGCTGTCCTCAATGGGAAGTTAGCTTCTCTGTGTCATTTTGTGGGTTCTGCAGCTCCACAGTTTGTTTAGAGTGCCCTTTTACATGGATTGGGGCAGGTGGAAGCTGGAGCAGCGGGGAGGTCTTGCTTCTACTCTGCCATCTTGACTGCCCCCATTTAGTATATATTTTTAAACATTAGAGATAGCATGGCATAAGAGATACAATTATTCCTGGAGTCAGTAGTCAGGAAGACAACTTCAAATAACCCATCAGACTTGTACTAGCTGTCTGGGCAAATCACTCTTCAGCCTTAGTTCTCTCATCTGTAAAATGGGGGATAATAATAGTACCTACTTCATAGAATTGTTATGAAAATCAAATGGGTTAAGATGCATAAAGTGCTTAGTAAGTTTTAAAGAGCTATATAAATGCTAGCTATTATTATTATTGTTGTTGTTGTTGTTATTGTTATATTGACTGTGTGACCAGGAGCAAATCGCTGGAGCTCTCAGTGTTCTAGACAATTCTCTATGACTACATCAGTTTCAGAGAAGGTGCCAAATTGCTTGAATAGAAGGAGTTTCCTCATCATAAATTCCCTATTCCAATGAAATCATATGTTTGGCTATAACAACAATGTTATTTGAAGCTGCTGTAAGACCAATAACCCTAGCAGACAGGACTGCTAGCACAGGTTCTTTGATCAACTCAAAAGGGGTCAACAATCTTACTTTAATCAAACATTTATACACACACACACATATAGACACAGAAGAATATATCATTTACTTAGTTCAGAGGAAAAAGCACCCTGAACTTCAAAGAAAATACAAATAGAAATTACAAGCAGAAATAATAGCATAAAGACCCACAGACAAGGCTTCTAACCATCTAACCAAATAATGCATATATCACAAATCAACAGAAAGATTCAACTGTCTGACCATTACATACATACATAGTTACCAGAGTGAGAAGCACCAACATCTGGGTTTTCAAAGTTGGGGGTAGGAGGGCTCCTTAACGTTACCCAGAGTCTCAAGTCTTGACTGGCTATATCATTCAAAAACTCTTCCCATGAGTAAGCCCCAAATCAAAATGCTAATCTCAGAGAGAGAGAGAGAGAGAGAGAGAGAGTGTGTGTGTGTGTGTGTGTGTGTGTGTGTGTGTGTGTGAGTGTGTGTGTTCAGGGTCAGAAGGAATCACTCCTGACCCACTGCCTAATTACAAAGTAACAAAAGGTGTGGGCCTTCCTGAAAAATAAGCCTCCCCTAATCAAGCTTATTCTCTTGTTGGGCTCCATGTAAGGCCTATTAATGGAAGGGGAAGATCTTCAACTCCCATTAACATTAATGAGTTAAGATGTTAAAATTAATTTATAATATTTTAACCATCTTCTATATGCCCACACAGGGTTTGTTTTATTATTGTAATTATTATCATTGTTTTTAACTTCTCAGTTAAGGACCTCAAACTTGGGAGGGGGACAAGGCTGAAATACATGAAATAACAAGAGATCAAATTTACCTTTATATTCTTTATGAAAGAAGGAAGCAACATGGAAGTTGCACTAAGAGACAGCAGATCTGGGTTCAAATCCTGGTTTTTGTTACCAGTTAGCTGTGTCCCTTTCAGTTCTCTGAAGTTCAGTTTTCTCCTCCATAAGTTGAAGAGGTTGGCCTAGAAGTTCTCCAACTTTCATTCCAATTATGATTCCAACTATGATTCCATGATGGATTTGCAAAGTGAAACAAAAGTATAAACACAATTTCTGGGAGCCTGGAAATCTGTATATTAGTCCTGTCTCTACCACTTAGGAGCAAGTCTAATATAGTGGGGTTAATGGTAATGAAATTTGAAGATTCCTTTGTATTGGAAAGCTGACAAGTACTTAACATTTAGTTTCAAATTAAGCCTCTGTAAAGAAACAGGAGGTATGAACCCCTGTTGCTGACATAACAGGAAGGGGCTGAACAGGGAAGAGCACAAGCTGGAGAGTCAGAATTTCCTGGGGTAAGCATCATGGAGGCAAGACAGCTGTTGCTGGACTGAAGACTGAACTGAGAATTGAGAAGAACAAAGAAGAGAAATGAAAATTGAGAACTGAGACAGAATTTCTTAGAACAAGCTATGTGAAGGCTGGCTAAAGTGATTTTGATTTTGAGAATGGAGCTTATGCTGCTGAAGACTTCTGAGGACCAGCTGGAGCTCCTGAGGACTTCCAAGGGCCAACTGGAGCTTCCGAAGACTAAAGAAGCATGACTGTGGTGCCAGTACTTTGTACAAATGCTGTTGTGACTTTGTTAAGGTGCATGAATGTTCTTGTGGCTTTGTTAAGCCTTGTCTTCCCAAGAACAGAGGATTTGAGATGGACTGGACACTGTGAGCTCCAATGTGGAGCAGGAACTGCACGGAGAGCTGGACAAGGAACTGGGAACTGTCTGCCTTTGAACCCAGGTGACAGTTTGGTGGATTCAGGTAGGAGCTACCTGCCATGCTTGAGTCAAGATGAAAAGACCTCTCTGTGGATACAAAGTAGTAACTGATGAAATTGTGATTAGTAGTGACGTAGGGGTGAATGGCTTGTGTATTTTCCACTACCCCTTAAGAGAGTACTGAGTAGTGACTGAGATGTAACTTAATTGCACCCTTTGGGTGGAAACTATTGTACTTGTGTCCCTTAAGGAGGCCTTGTCTTCTTAAGGATGAGTGAGTTAAGGATTAACTCTAGCACACATGGTTTGTGTGCCTCTGGGCAACTTATTTAACTTCTCTGATCCTCATTTTCTTTATTTATAAAGCAAAGGGACTGTACTAGATGACATTTTAATTCCATTCAGCTCTAAATCTATGAATTTATTTACTTAATAAGACCTTGAGCAAGATGTATCTCCTCTTTGGATCTAAATTTCCTAATCTATAAAATTAGTAAGGTAGACTACATCAGAGGTGTGAAACATGTAAAAATACAAGAGAACATAAATAATGTTAATATATAGTTTTCTCAGTCAATATGCAGCCCACAGAGATCTTTATGTACAAGGAATTTTTGTGCATAATAGCGTTCCCCTTTCTATTTGAGTTTGATTTCACTGGACTAGATGAGCTTTAAGATTTCTTCCACTGCTAATGCTTCCATGTTTTCATGAGTATAAAATTTCAAAGGAAAATTTTATTTTTATTTTAATATTTTATATATATGTATATATAACAATTTGATATTTTAAAAAATTTTATCCAAAATATTTTTAACACCCTCAAGTGGTTTTTATTCTAACTACGTGTAAAAACAATTTTTAACATTCATTTAAAAAAATTTGAATTTAAAAATCTCTCCTTCCTTCCCTCCCTCTCCCCCATCAAGAAGGCAAGCAATTTGATACAGATTATACATGTGAAGTCATACAGAACATTTCCATATTAGTCATATTGTAAAAGAAAACACAGAACAAAAAAAATGTAAGAAAAATAAAGTTAAAAAATATATTTTGGTCTGTATTCAGATTCCATCAGTTCTTTCTCTGGAGGTGGATAGCATTTTTTCATCATAAGGCCTCTGGAATTGTCTTGGATCATTGTATTGGTTGTATAATATTACTGTTACTGTGTATAATGCTCTCCTGGTTCTGCTCACTTCACTTTGCATCAGTTTATAAAAGTCTTTCCAGGTTTTTCTGAAAGAGTATAAGGAGAGCATAAGAGAGCATGCCATTTTTTATAGCACAAATATATTGGAATATTTTATATTCCATCATAATTATATATAACAACTTATTTAGCCCTTCACCAACTGCTGGGTGTCCCCTCAATTTCCAAATCTTTGCTACCACAAAAAGAGCTGCTACAAATATTTTTGTACATATGGGTGAAGAGGTTACCCATAAAGAGGGTTAGGGTTGCTCTGGAGACCCCAAAATACCAACAGGTCCTGCCTAATGAATTCAACTCGTCTTCTCTCAGCCAAAGAATAGTAAGGTTTATTAAAAGTTCGCTCGTGTTGGACACAGAGTAAGTCTGTGCTAGGTCATTCAATGGTGCTCTCACATATATGGAGACAAGGATGGGGTCTTATATATAGAAGGTTGTGGGAGGAATCTAGGGGTGGTGTAGAGGAAGAGTTTAGGGAGGGTCAATGATTGATTAAGGGTGGGACATTGCTAGAGGTCACCTGGAGACTACAGACAATGGTGGGCTAGGCCAGTTGAAGGGTGGATTGATATTTTGATAGGCTCAAGGGTGGGAAGTCTAGTAACAGAGGTTTGGGCCCAGCCACAATGTAAGGCTTATGGCCTCATCAAATGGGACTATTTAATCAGAGTTCAAGGGGGATTCCCAGAACCTGTACCTCGAGGAGAGCTCAAGGGGAGCTCCCAGAGCCCATACCTCATCATTCCCCCCTCAAACAAATGGGACTCAAATTCCTTTGGGGTAAAGGGCAAATGTCTCATCTTCTGAAAGTGCTTCCTGCTGGCAAAGGGGTGTAGAACTGTCCCTGACTCTCTGGGTCCCGTTCAAGGGGGTCAGACTTCACATTCAAGGGGTCAGACTCCGGAATGTGGATCATGCCAGGTTCAGTGGGCTGGAGAACTTGGATTCAGTCAGAGATTTGCATTGTGTTAGTGGTCATCTAGAGGTTGACCCCTGGAGGAGACAAATCTGGCAAGGAAGTTAAAGAAATGAAGACCAAATAGGCACCAAAAAAATAGAGAAAAGACAGTTTCCCTGGTACAAAAGACAATTTTCCTGGTTGGAATTAAAGATGACTGTGGCAAGGCCAAAACACTGTCAGATATCCCTTTCCTTTCTAAATTGCTCCATATACATTTAGCACATGGAAAGCAATATCAGCCACAGAATCTAATAGTTTTCAAAAATAGGCAATAACTCCCAAAGCCTGTTCTCTCCTTCCATTATTATAGAGAGTGAAAGGATTTCCTAGATTGGGTAAAGCTGGAGTGTTGGTCAATTTAGTTTTTAAAGTCTCAAAAGCTTTCACCTGGTGGTCTGGGCCTTGAGTAGCAATTAATGGTTGCAGTTCCTCCCAGGCCTTGGGCTTAATTGGATATAAACCCCTCTGGGGGAACACTTTAAGGAATCAAACAAATGCTGGCATGGCAGAAGTAGCTCACCCAGGAATTTCCTGATCCCAACTATTGACACAAGTATCTCCCACATTCCTGAGGGAACATGGGGAGATCTGGAAGGCTTAGCTAGAGAAAATTGGCTTCCCAATTTCACCAACAGGTCCCTTCTCAACAAGGGGACAGGATAAGAGGAGAGCATAAGGAAGGAGTGTTCAAACAACAGATCTTCAAGTAGGCAGGGAACTGGGTATGTCTGGAAACATCCCATAGTTCCCCTTTCCATGCACCTGACCTGACTGGTCAAGGGGAGCGTAGAACCAATTGGTTAGAACAGAGAATTTAGCCATAATAAAGTGGGTAACCTTACCTTTAGCCTCAATGCTTGCACAGAGTTCAGTGAGAGTTGGAGAAAGTGGGAGCACTGCCAAGCCCCACACTTCCTTGTTACTCCAAGTGTTGAGAAGACTGGAGGACAGGGTACTGGGAGGTGGTTCTACCACTTTTCCAACCTGGGAGACAATCTTTCCTCCAATGTCCCTCCTGGTCAGATGAGCACAGTTCTAGAGGCATTGGGTCCTGGGCCTTCCTCTGGGTGTGGCGGGGAGGTGCCCTGCAGGGGCACTCCTTGGACCAGTGTTCCTGCTTGTGACATCAAAAGCAGGTTTCCCCACTGCCCAAGTGCCTGGGCTTCCTCCAAGGGTCCCCCTAGAGGGGCTTTTTCTGGCCATGGCAGCAGCCAAGAATTGAGCATGTTCTCTGTCTTATTCCCTGCTTTCTTTCTCCTCTTCTGCAACCAGGTGTCTGTTATTAAAGACTCCAAAGGCTGTCTCCAGTAATTGGGCCTGAGGTGTTTGGGGTTCCATTGTCAATTTTTGCAGTTTCCTCCTAATATCTAGGGTAGACTGACTAATAAAATACATGTTAAGGATTGCTGCCCCTTCTAAAGAGTCAGGATCTAAATTTGTATACTTTTTAATAGCTTCTACAAGACTATCTAGGAAAAGGGCAGGGTTTCCGTAATTTGTCTGACAAATCTGTCAGACTTTCTGATAATTCACTTGCTTTTGAAATGCAGTTCTTAGGCCTTCTAACAGGCAAAGTACCATATGGTCTCTCTTCTCCCTCTCCTCCTGGATTTGATTATCCCATCCTGGGTCACTAGTGGGAACAGCAGCTGTTCCTGGGGGGTATTTTCTGGGGTCATTGCTAGCCAAATGATCCCCAAATTTTTGGGCTTGTTCCCAGATTCTCCTCTTCTCTTCAGTGGAACAGGTAGAGAAGAGGATATGCAAATCACCTCCAAGAAAGATCAAATTGCAGGGATAAATCCCAAAAGCCTTCAGTAAACTTCGTTGGGTTTTTGGAGAACTTACCCAACTTTTCTTTAATTTGATTGAGATCTGAAATGGAGAATGGGACATGTACAGTAGTTGTCCCACCAGAAGAGAGAGCTGCTTCCCTTAAGGGAAAAAGCCCTGAAGGTGTTTTGGGGACAGAGGCTTGGGAAGGGAGATTGGAAGTCCCATTTCCTGTGAGAAAGTAACTGGGGGGTGCTGGATGAACTGGATCAGACTGCAAGGCTGGGGGTTCTGGCTGGCAAGGGGGAAGGTCAGGGGGCACATGGGAAGAGGAAGGGGTCAGAAGAGGAGCTACCTCTATGACTTTGTCAGGGGTAGGGCCTGAGGCCTGACTGGGTGTTGCCTCAGGGGCAGAGGCCACAGAGGGAGGCACTTCAACAAGACCAGTGTCTGGGACCTGAGCAGGGGTCCCTTAGGGGGGAGGGGCCATGCTGGGAGATGCACGGTAGGATATATGGATAGTGTTGGAGGCAGGAAATGATGGGGTTGGGCTAGAGGAAAAGGGAAGGGGAAAAGGTTTGGGGTACAGCAGAAGGGGCTGATGGAACTGCCTCAGTGCAAGAGTTGCTAAGGGGGGAGGGGCTGGGGCTGAAGCCATAGGAAATGGGGTCATTTAATTGGTCCCTGTTGCCCTTCTGTGGAGGCGCTCTAGCTTCAAGCATCTCAATCTTTCCTGAGAGCTTTGTTCTGAGAAAGTTCAACAAAAGCCATTAAGTAGGCAACTTCAATCCATCTTCCTTGTCTGCAACAGTATGATCCTAACTGCAAGAGAGTATTATCTTTTAAAGCCCCCCAAACAGGCCACGGTTCATGGTTTTCTAGGTGATAAGTAGGCCAAACAGCGTTGCAAAAAAACACCATTTTTTCCTTTTTTAGGTCTAGAGACCTTAAAAGAGACCTTAGAGAAACTAAATTTTTTTCCAGTGTTGTAAAAGACAATCCAAAGCCAAACTTTTGGGAGCTACAGGCATAGGGCCTGGAAGTCCCTTCCTCCATAAAGGAAGGTTTGGGAGTAGGCCTCAAAAAACAAACAAAAAGCCCCCACAAAAAAAGTACTTGAAGTTTTCCCAATTTCATAGTGCCAAGAGAAAAGAAAGAATCTGGCTTACACTTCCTAATGGGGCATCTGTCCTTGTCCTCCATTCTTTAGAAGCTGCATAAATGTCCATATCCTCCAAAATAACCAAAAAGGACTGAGAACCTGAGGTCAGGCTGAGCACGAAACAGCCTCCTAACTCTCTGACCTAATGGAACCTGAGAGGTCAGGCCCCCCCAAAATCACTCACACACAAAAAACCACAAAACAAAACAAAAAAACTGCACTTCCAAGGTACTAGGGAAGGAGAGAGGCTTATGTACCTTCCAGTCCTGGCTGGAGAATAGCTTGAGATTAGCAGTGTTTCCAGTATCAGGGAACCATAAAAATGAAGAGGTTACCCATAAGGAGGGTTAGGCTTGCTCTGGAGACCCCAAAATACCAACAGGCCAAGTCCTGCCTAATGAATTCAATTCAAGTCTTCTCTCAGCCAAAGAAAAATAAAGTTTATTAAAAGTTGGCTTGTATTGGACACAGAGTAATTCTGTGCTAGGTCATTCTATGGTGCTCTCACATACATGGAGACAAGATGGGGTCTTATATACAGAAGGTTGTAGGAGGAATCTAGGGGTGGTATAGAGGAAGAGTTTGGGGAGGGTCAATGATTGATTAAAGGTGGAACATTGCTGGAGGTCACCTGGAGACTACAGACAATGGTGGGCTAGGCCAGTTCAAGGGTGGATTGATATTTTGATAGGCTCAAGGGTGGGAAGTCTAGTAACAATGTAAGGCTTATGGCCTCATGCAAATGCCTCATCAAATGGGACTATTTAATCAGAGTTCAAGGGGGATTCCCAGAACCTGTACCTCAAGGAGAGCTCAAGGGGCTCATACCTCAGCATAGGTTCTTTTTCATAATATGGAAAGCATTTTATTTCTTTTCTAAAGCACTTTAAAGTTTTTCTTTTTCATGTGTGCTACTTCCTTCTAATTTAATATATTTTATTTTTCCTAATTACATCTCAAAACAATTTTTAACACTTGTTTCTTTGGGCATAGTTCCAAATTGTTCTCCAGAATGGTTGGATCAGTTCACAACTCTACCAGCATTAGTGTCCCACTTTTCCCACGTCCCCTCCAATATTTGTCATTTTCCTTATCTGTCATATCAGGCCCTCAAGCAAGTTGACTTTCAAATAATGGATAGACCAAGAATATCATTCTTATTTATCAAAAGGGCTCTACAGAGAAAGTCTATTCTTTATTCCTTTAGTCCAAGTTATTGAGTACCTCAAAGCAATTAAATTACATTTTAAAAACAATGTAATTCAGAATTTTACTGAATCCAGATTAACCTTTCCCTAAAATTTTCAGAGGTGGGGTACTTCTAGGTCCTTGAGTGTGGCTTTTCAATTGAGTCCAAGTTTTACAGAACAAATCCTTTTATTAAGGGGATTTGTTTTGTGAAGTTTAGATTCAGTTTAAGGGCTGCACTTGAGGACCAGAGGACCACATGTGGCCTTTAGGCTGCAGGCTCCTCACCTCTACCTAAATTACTTGAATTTTTTATTATATACAAGATCAAAGATTGAAAAAATAGGTTCATATCTAAAGAAATGCCTCAGTAATTTCAGATGTCTTCTTCAACTCAATTTAGGGCACGGCTGACAGAATTGCCGACTTCATCAAAAATGGGCACATATGAGCCAGACATCTCACAGAAATGCTTCCTTTTCACTAAACAAACCACACTGTAAAATGTTTATAAGACAGGAAAATGTGGTGTCAAGATCATTGTCAGAAGATATGAAATGCTACATTTTTACAATATTTGACAAAAAACAAAATAGAACACATCCACAAGAAAAAAAACCACACCATAATGAAGAGGGACAGGCCCTTATTTGAAATGTCAGCTGGTGTGAATGCGATCGTGTGTCTGGCACGAATAGGACTGAAATGTAATATCCCCTTGGTATTTGGGAGGGCATCTGATACCTACCCTTCCTCTGAGGGAGGGGATGCAACTTTGGTCCTTATCCCTTTACACACCTGATCCTCTGGTCTAGTGAGTGATTGAAATTGGAACTCTTGTCCCCAGCAGAAGTATTTGATTAGGCCTCTTTCATATAAATGTGATCAGACTCTTGTTAGGGCATTAAAGTACAATTCACTTTGAAACTGAGAAAAAAGACAACCCTTCCCCCACCCACCCCACAGACATACTTACCTGCCTTGTGGCACCCAGAACACTTTAGCTATGCTTTTTCAGTGATGCATAGTCAGAATGGCTACATTTGATCATACTTGAAAAGGGACATTCTGCCCACCATACAATTCTACAGTTCAGTTTGACCTGCTTTTCTTGAACATTGAGCATGTACAAAATAGTCCCTACCCTGAAGGATCTTACATTCTTCTGGTGGGATACAACACACACAGATAAATCAGTAGAAGATACCTCGAGGAAGGAGAAAACAGCAAAAACTGGAGAAATCAGGAAGGGATTTGAGTGCTATATTTCTTTATACTAACTGTCAAAGGGAAGTCTCTTACACAGAGCTGTGAAGAGGCTGTGGTGGCAGGTCTCTCAACATGGAAATGGTCACTTAACTGGGAGTCAGAACTACCACTTACTAGTTTTATGAATCTTGAGGAGGCCACAACCACTCTGAGACTGAGTTTCCTCATCTGCAAAGTAAGGATAACACCATTTGCATTCCTTATCTATGTGGGACTGTTAGGTGGATAAAATAATATAATATGTGTAAAGTATTTTGCAAACAATAAAGAAATGGGTCAATCTAAACTGGTTCATGATTCATAAGACCATAAAAGCAGTGCTGGGATGTCAGGTGTTCTAGTGGACATTCTAGTCACCTGACATCATCAGTTTCAATCTACTGCTGCGTTGCCTGGACTCTTCTATCATGACTAGCAAACTACCATCCCCTCTTTCTCACAAACTTGCTCAATCCCTTCCTGCCTAAGAGCAAAGCACCCTTTTGCCAAGCCCCAAGGCCACTTCTTTCACCTCTACGCACCTCGATGGTTTTTTTTTTTAAGCAATCGAGGTTAAGTAACTTGCTCAAGGTTACACGACGGATTATTTCTGGGTGTGGTGCTAAGTATCTGAGCCCGGATTTGATCCCCAGGTCATCCCGACACGGGAGCCGGTGCTCTTACTCTCTGAGCCACCTGGCCGCCCCTACCCACCTCAATGTTACCCCATCCAACTTATCTCTTCAGTTTTATTCCCCCCTACCTCATCCCCATTGCCCTCTGGAATTCCTTTTCTATAATTAACAAATTTGTCTTCATTTTAGACCTTGCCCTCTTTCCACCTAAGAGAACTGAAAGAGAGCCTACTGCCCCCTAGTGATACTGTATCTCTGACCACCTTTTCTAGTAATGAGTGCACCTTCTCATATGCTGCAACACACTAGTCCTAGAGGAGGAGTTAGAATACTCTTTGTTTTCCATTACCATTTCCAAATTCTTCTTCTGCTATCATTACTCAGCAATCTCTCCTTCAAAAGTCACTACGTAAAATCATTACCCAATCTAGATCCTCACTGTTGCTATATAGTGGCTCATCCTTCTTCCCATAACAAAGACAGCAGCACTAGCAACATTTTCATAAGTTTACAAATCCTTTTACAAATATTTTCTCATTTTATAATGAGGACATAACTTTGGGAGATAGGTGCTATTATCCTGATTTTTTTTTAAAAATAAGGAAATTGAGGTCACACAGCTAGTAGGTGTCTAAGGCAAGATGTAAATTTAGATCTTCCTGATTACAGGTCCAATGTTCTATCCATTTCTTTTTTTTTTTTTTTTTGCTTTTTTTGGAGGTCAATTGGGGTTAAGTGATTTGCCCAAGGTCACACGGTTAGTTTTTATGTTAAGTGTCTGAGGCTGGATTTGAACTCAGGTCCTCTGGACTCCAGAGCTAGTGCTCTATTCACTGTGCCACCTATCCATTTCTATTTGAAGAATTCAGTTCTTCCTCAGGCTTCTTGTCTACCCTAAATCATGCCTCTATACTAAAGGACTTCAAGATACAATGTGATGTTCCCTCAAATAATTCCACATTTAAGAATTCGGTATTTACCGATCAGGTCATATTCTATCATTCTATATTTTCCTATGCTATACATTTCATTAACCAATTCTTACTCCTCACTTCACCATGACTTTAAATCTCTCAATAAATTTCTAGGCTTTTATCCCTGCTCTGGTTTTATTTTCCTCCCTTTCTAGTCTTGATGCTTAAATGAACCAATTCAACTCTGTGCAATCTTTTTTATTCTTGATTCCTTTGTTCCCCTATCTAACTATTAATGATATCTTATCAAATCCTATCCCTCAATTATTCTCATCACTCACCACCTCTCCTCCAACTCATAGCTCCTTTTCCATCTGATTTCTAACTTTGTGACTTAACTGAACTGCTCTCTCCAAAATTACCAAATTACTAAATCTGATTGCCTTTTTTCAGTCCTCACCCTTCTTGACTTTTCTGCAGCAATGATACTGCTGAACACCCTCTCTTCCTGAATTTTCTCTCTTCTCTATTTCAAGACATTGCTCTCGTCTTCTCTCTGTATATATTTGACCATACCTTCTCACTCTCATTTGAGGGATCATAATTTATATAATAAATGTGGATATACCCCGAGTTTCTGCCTTGGCCCCCCTCTTCTCTCTCCACACTCTTTTTTATGGTTACATTCAGCAGCTCATGTGGGTTTAATTTCTTTCTCTATACTGAGAACTGCTTAGATCTGCAGATCCAGCCTTGTTTCTCCTGAGTTCCAATGTCACACAGCATGAACGGCCTATTGGATGCTTCAAAGTAGATGTCCTATAGGCATATCAAATGTAATATGCCCAAAACAAGTCACTATCTTTTCCTCCATAACTTTCCTATTTGTGTTGAATACGCCACTATACTCCCAGTTACCCCATTTTGGATCCTTGTTGTCATTCTTAACTTTTCATTCTCATTCCCTCCATACATGCGATCAGTTGCCAAATCTTGTAGTGTCCACCTCCACAATGTCTCCTGTATCCACCCCTTATCTTCACTCACACAAACACGACTCTGGCTCATCTCTAGTCAATTCAATATCTTCCTAATTGTTTCTCCATGCCTCAGCTTTCTCCTTACTTAAATTCATCTTTCATACAATTGCCAAAATTGTTTTCCTCAGGCTCAGTCCTGACCATATCCTTCCTCTACTCAATAAATATTAATGGCTCCTTATTACCTGTAGGATCAAATATAAACTGCTCGGTTTGTATTTAAAACGCTTTAGAATGTGTATTCATTCTCTCATCTTTCTATCCTTATACATTATTCACCTTCATATATTCTAAGTTCTGACTAAACTGGCCTTGGCACTCACACTGTCTCTCTTTTATGTGCCTTTACACTGGCTAGCCCCCATGCCTGGAAGGTATTCTCTCCTACTTTCCATATCTTAAAATCTGCAGTTTCCTTCGAGGTTTATTTCAGGAGTCATCTTCTGCATGAACTCTTACAGCTGCCTGAGTTGCTAGTGCATTCCCCATAAGATTATATTTATGTATTGTTATATAATAATACTACTTGTTAAGTGTTGCTTACCCAGACTACATTGTAAACTCTTTGAGGGCAAGAGTTCTTTCTTTTTGTCTCTGTATCCCCAATGCCTAGCACATTACCTGATACTTATTACCGTGTTTCCCCGATAATAAGACACTGTCTTATTAATTTTTTTGGAAAGAAAAACACCAGAGGGCTTATTTTCAGGGGAGGGCTTATGTTGTCCTGCCTCAGCTCTCCTCTGCGGCACTGCTCTCAATGGCGCCAGCAAGCAAATCACTGGGGAAGAACAGGATGATGCGCTCACTGCTGCAGCTCTGATTGGATGCAGCTCAGAGCGCGGTGTGCGTTTCACCCGGGGGGGGGGGGGGACGGTGCATACAGAGGGTACCGTAATGTAGCGTGTAGCGCAGGGGATCACCTTCACTACAGTAGCAATCTCAATAGGGCTTATTTTCGGGGGAGGGCTTATTATAGAGGAATCTAACACAGTAAGGGGAGGGCTTATTTTCGGGATAGGTCTTATTATCGGGGAAACACGGGTACCTAATGTATAAGATGGGACTGAACTGCATCATAAAACAGTTATCTGTGTACATTCTAGATGTCCCTAAGAGAACATAAGCTTCTTGAAGCTTAGGACAATTTCATTTTTTGTCTCTGTATCCCCTGCATCCACCCTAATACTTTACATATGGTTTCCAAGGGCTTGGGCTGAGCATTATAACCATAGAGTTATTTTTGGCAGCTTCTATTTGAACACCTAAGGTGCTGTCAAAAGAAAGACTTTGAAAAGTAGGGTCAATTTAAAGTAATACACAGAAGCCTTTTCCCCTCCATTTGTGTCAGATTCTTCTTGTTGATGTCAGAGCACTTTCACTGACTACACTGACAGTTTGTAATTTATTAAAATAGTGAACTCACTTTCAGAAAGCTTTAGTCCATGATTTTCCATTAGGACAAATGGTAGGAGGTGAGCTTTATTTCAGTTTGCCTGTGTGCTGAGTCAAAATGCTTCACATGTGAAAAAATCCATTAAATATATATGTATGTGTATATACACAGATACACACACACACACACACACACACATATATATATGTATATATATATATATATATATACATATGTGTATTTGAAATTACTAGGTCATGAGAACTGGGCATATGCAAAATTTTATGCAAATTGACCTGAATTATCTCTGCTTTTTATTTCTAAAACAGAAGCAGAGATGATATATATGTATATATAGTATATATTTATATGTATATATAATGATAGTAATCATAGCAATGACGATAATGATGAAAAACCCAATATCCACTTATTCTTCCTCTTTCATAGACTGAGTAAAATTCAAATGACTGTTTTATGATGTTCTTTCTAAAATCAAAAGGTCAAATCATATAGTCTCCCTTTTTCAAAAGACAACTCTAGTTTGTTACAAATATCACTTTTCTATATTTCAATTTTGTTAGTGAATGTATTCTATAATACATTATCCTTGAGTGATGTATTTTTAACCACTCAGTTTTATTTTCATTTGTAGGAGCTAGATCAATCCCTGGCTGCCACTCAAAGTGACCTCAGGTTGAGGTACTATGCATTATACATATGCTCAAAGCCATATGGTGAGTACCCACCAATGTGTTTCCTTTTTATTAGTTATCCAGAGGATATAATTAATTCAAAGCAAAGGTGGTTAAGTGGCATAGCAAGAAAAGTAGCAGTAGAACATTCTACCCATAAACCTGTGGCACACTTTCCCATAGAGACATATAACATCGGAAAAAAGAGTAGGGGTAGCTAGGTGGTGCAGTGAATAGAGTACCGGTCCTAGAGTCAGGATGACCTGAGTTCAAATCTAACCTCAGACACTTGACACTTAAGTAGCTGTGTGACCTTGGTCAAGTCACTTAACCGCAATTGCCCTGCCTTCCCCTCTCCAAAAAGCCAAAAAAAAAGAGAGAAAGAAGAGTGGATATTGATAGGGATCACACATGGAGACACAGATGTAGGGAAGTTGTATGGCCAGGCCACACTTAAGGAAAAACACATATTGTAGGGAATACATGGGGTTGGCACATTCACATGTGCCAACATGTAGTATCTATGATACTACATGGTCACTGTCAGTCAATAGCAAGCATTTATTAAGCACCTACTATGTACCAGGCACTGTGCTAAGTACTGGGGGTTCAAAAAAATGAAAGTTCCTCCTCACCAGGAGCATATAGTTTTGTATTATATCTTCTAGTAATATAACATTATATCTAGTAATATATGTAGTATATATTACTACTATATCTAGTAATATATCATTATCTTCTCCCTTCCCCAGCAAGCACAGAGGTCAACTGGGCTTGCTCTTAAGTGCAGTATCATATCTCTACTGTCCCCAAGTGGTGTCCACCCAATGGATTTCTCTTCTGCTCTCCTGCTCCCCAAAAAGGTATCAGACCTTAGCTGTTTCCTGCCGTTTGTTCTCATCTGGACTTATCTGATGCTCACTGAGCATATCAATCCACTAGTCTTAGTTGTCTGCTAGGCAATGTTGCCTACTACCTACTCCTGGGTTTTATCTCGCTAGAGAAATCTGCCAGTCACCTCAATTCAAGTCAGCTGTGAGGTGTGACCATGAACCTTTCCTTGATAAGGGAAGGCTGAAAGCTCTCGAGATAGACTATACCCAGCTAATAAAAGTCAGGCAGAATGTCCTTAGACTAAGATAAAATATCTTCTTTTTAACCTTATATCTGAGGCTATCATTATAGCTCTTTGTTCCAGGCAGCTCTATGATTTAGGATGAAAAAAAATTCCCCACATCCTATTTGGTTTGCCATACAAATTAATTTTAGCCTGAATAAAAGATATTTAGAGGAAGGAAGACCATAGTTCTCAACACACTTGGCTTGAATTTGAGCCTTTATCATTTATATTTGTCAGCAGCAAGCCCTCTCGCCCCTCAGCTTTGGTGCCAGTGAAAAACTGCAGTATCTCTCACATATTTGTTGCCCAGTTATCATTTAATTATGGTCATAAATCATGAAAATAGAGTCAAGTGAGTTCCAGCTTTATTATTGTCTGCTTTTAAATTTATTTGATAAAGTCCATGCTATTATTTAAGCACAGACTTTGGCAAATAAATGTGTATATAGATATAGATATATACTAAAATTAATAAAGAATCCTAAGACAAAGAAATTGAGAACAACTTTAAGAGGGTAATTGAATCAGGATAGCTTTGTGAGTTGCTTCTGATGTAGTTAGTAACTGGTAGGTGTTAATGAACATGGATTTATAAGGACAGAGGGAGCCTACTATTTCCACCTGCTATGAGTCTCTTATACTCCTAATTATAGTAAAGTACCAGGATTGCTGGAATCTTTTTTTGTCTTTGACCTTAGTGTGTCAATAAAGGTGAACTCACAAAATAATTAGACACTGTTTAGGGGTGTATATATATATATATATATATATATATATATACATATACATATATAGAGAACATATTTACATATACTTATGAAGTAAGTTCTCTCCATAATCTCTACATGCATACACCCATATATGTTCATATACACACAGAAAAAGATATCTAGAGTTGTGTGTGTGTGGGTGTGTGTGTATGATAGAGAGGAGGGAAGGGAAAAGGTATTAAGAGCTAATTGAAGTCCAAAATAAGTCAACAATATATAAAGCTATCAGTATTGACTTCTAAATAATAAAAACAAAATGCTTAATAATAGTTTTTTGGGTTTCTTTTTGCATTTTGGAGGGAGGAGAGCAGGGTAACTGGGGTTAAATGACTTACCCAAGGTCAATTGGCTAGTATGTGTTAAGTGTCTGAGGCTAGATTTGAACTCAGGTCCTCCTGACTCCAGGGCCAGTGCTCTATTCACTCTATTCACCTAGCCACCACCTTAATAATAATTCTAAAGACATAAAGTGAACAATTATTTTCATAAAGTGGATAGTACTAGATCACCTTTTCTAGGCTTAGTTGGGAAAATATGGCCTGCATCATTACGACTTTCATGAGAGACAGCATGGGAGGGAAATTGAATCCAGGTTTCTCTCTACTCTTCACCAGATGCTAGGTGATATATGATGCTAGGAAGAGCTTGGATCAGCCTAAGCTCTCCTGGGCCAGCAGAACAGAAAGGGAGAAAAAAAAGCCAAACCCTAACTTCTTTAGTAGCCCACAGTTGAGAACATTGAAAAAATCTGAGTAGAGCCCTGACAATCCAATGAACATGGAAGTCCATGAAAAAGTGAGAATTGGGCAACCTATGCCCTCTGTGGAAAGCATGGAGGCAAAGCCAAGAGCCCAGCTTCAGAAGCCCAGCCTCTTACTTCAGGTTCAAGTGCTACTCATATTGTTTTCTCATCTCTACCCAATGAGGATGTGAAGTAAAACACTATTTGTCTACATTATAAGCTCTGCCTGGAAGAAGTCAGTTTGGAGGAAAAGGAACCTGACCCTCATTCATGTGAACAGAAGTGTTTCCCCATTCTAAGGACTGGCACTTGTGGATCCATCAGGAACCTAGGCTAGGAGATAGACTGGAGAAAAGCATTAGGGACTGAACAACAAAGGGTCAAGAGCTCAAGTAAGTCAAAGCTTCCCATAAAAAACCCTGTCTAGAGTCAGAGCTATTTTTTTTATCAGGATTGTATTATCCTGGTATTACAGTTGAGGTCACTGAGGCAGTGCGGAGGGTTAAAGATGAAATGACTGAGTAAACAAAGGTTCAAGCATCTGATCATATCAATTTGTGTAGCAATACATGCCAACTGCCTTAGAAATTGGGACCAGACTTCCTCAGCTTTGGGCTGAATCCCAAATACAGGGGAAGACAGATTATACATTAAAAACAATTGATCAAATAAGACCAATTAATTAAAAGAAAATAATCAGGATACAATGTTAGGTAATCAGGCTAGTCAGTGTCGCTGGCCCTGGAGTCGGGAGGACCTGAGTTCGGTTCCTGCCTGAGACACTTAACACCCACACAAGTTACTTAACCCCAATTGCCCTCCAAAAGGAAAAAAAAAAGAAAGATTAGGGACTTTCCAAGTTTTTAGGGGTGGAGTGAACAGGTGCAATTCCCTTCAAGTAGAAAAAGAGGTGGTCCATCTCCCCAAGTGTCTATAAACAATCAAAGGAATATGGAAACATTAACTGGTTGATCAGTATGGGACAAGTTTTCAGATAAGACATATGGGTTGCTTAAAATGTGTAATTGTGAGAAAACTTCTTGCATCAGTCTGTGTATCTGATCAGGTTTCTGGTCAGCATAACCTAGGTTCTTAGTTAAGGATCTCTAAGCACCAGGCAGATATGGTCCAGCTTCCCAGCAAAGCAGGGTTAGGTCCAAACAAAGCAACAAAGTCCTCTTACGATTCCCACAACTGAATACAGTTGTCTTACAGGACAGAAATTGAACTAGACCCAAAATTGAATAGAAAAGAAACTGAGCTAGCTCTAGAATTCAGTCACAAGATGGAGTAAGTGTGACTCACTCAATTCATACTATTACTTACTGTTCTAAAATCCTCAGTTTTCTCCACACACAGGGGTTAATTTACTTGCCCAGGATCATACAGCTGGTAAGTGTCTGAGGCTGGATTTGAACTCAGGTCGTCTTAACTCTATTATCACCATGATATCCACCACATCACCTGTAGTTGTAACAAATGATCTTTGATCCAAGCTGGTCAGGGTAAGAGGGTATACATGGGGGGGCAGAGTCAAGATGGCGAAGTAGAACCGATTCATGTAAAAGGTGACTCTGAACAAACTTTGGAGCTACAGAACCCACAAAATGACACAGAGAAACTAACCTCCTGCTGAGGACAGCCCAGCAGGCTGGCAGGAATCGGCCAGAGCAGTTCTCTGGGAGCCGAGCCCAGGCTCTCGGGAGCCAGAGGTTTTAGCCCTAGGGAGGCCTGACTAGCTGCTGGCTGGAGGGACTTCAGATCACCAGCAGCTGTGGCAGTTTTCAGAATTATCAATCCATAGATGCAAAGGACAAAGTAAGAGGTCAGTGCAATGTGGACTTTGTGAACCGGGAGTTTGGGAGTGTGGTCAGGCCTTTATGCCCTGCAGGAAGAAGAGGCTGAGGCGATGTGGCCATGTAGCTGCCACCACATGGCTGCTTCAGAGCTCCTGGCATACAGATTGTAGGGGGACCAAGTGACCAGTGTGAGGGGTAATCACTCTTGCTTTAACCTGCTTAGATCTGGATTGCAGTCTAGGGTGGAGGTACTGAGGTCCATGACCAGTTTGCCAGAGCATGTGGTGACTTCAGAGAGGGCACCCAACTAATAGCTCCAGAAGCTGAGAAAACTCCAGCAATTGGGACAAAGCTACCCCTCTGGTAGCAGAATTCTGCTGTGGCAAAAAGCTCAAAATTCAAGTAATTGAGAGACAAAATGAACAAACAAGGGAACCAAGGCAAGCACAGTGGTCCTACTCTGGATTCCTTTTTGGGGGACAAAAAGGATCAAAGCATGGAACAGGAGGAAGACAATGAAATCAGAACTCCTGAACTAGAAGCTTCCAAGAAAAGAATAAGCTGCTTACAGGCCATAGAGGATCTTAAGAAGGATTTTGAAAATCAAATAAGAGAAGTGGAGGAAAAATTGGGAAGAGAAATGAGAACGATGCAAGAAAATTATGAAATGAGAGTCAACAATCTGACTGAAGAAAATAACACTTTAAAAAAATAGACTAACTCAAATGGCAAAAGTGGCTCAAAAAGGCAATGAGGAGAAGAATGCCTTAAAAAGCTGAATTTGTCAGATGGAAAAACAATCTCAAAAGCTCACTGAGGAGAATCATTCCTTCAGAAATAGATTGGAGCAAATGGAAGCTAGTGACTTTATGAGAAATCAAGATACTATTAAACAGATCCAAACAAATGAAAAAATAGAAGGCAATGTGAAATATCTCATTGGGAAAACCACTGACCTGGAAAATAGATCCAGGAGAGATAATTTAAAAATCATTGGACTACCTGAAAGCCATGATCAAAAAAAGGACCTAGACATCATCCTCCAAGAAATTCTCAAGGAAAATTGCCCTGATGTTTTAGAACTAGAGGGCAAAATAGAGGTTGAAAGAATCCACCAATCACCTCCTGAAAAAGATCCCCAAAACTCCTAGGAATATTATAGCCAAGGTCCAGAGTACCCAGATCAAGGAGAAAATATTACAAGCAGCCAGGAAGAAATAGTTTGAATACTTTGGAAACACAATCTGGATAACCCAGGATCTGGTTGCTTCTATACTGAGGGATTGAAGGACTTGGAATATGATATTCCAGAGGTCAAAGGAGCTGGGATTAAAACCAAGAATCACCTACCCAGCAAAACTGAGTATCATGTTTCAGGGGAAAGAACTTTCAAGCATTCTTGATGAAAAAACCAGAGTTGAATAGATAATTTGACATTCAGATACAAGAAGCAAGAGAAGCATGAGAAGGTAAACAGGGAAAAGAAATCATAAGTAACTTATCAAAGTTGAACTACTTACATTCCTACATGGAAAAATGATAACAGTAACTTATGAAACTTTTCTCAGTATGAGAATAGTTGAAGGGAATAGAAATGTATATATATACACACACACATATATGTATACGTATATATGCATACATACATATATATGTCTATATAGGAGGGTATATTGGCATATGAATACATATGTATGTGTATATATGTGTACAGGTATAAATAGACAGAGGGTGCAGGGCCAGTTGAATAGGAAGGGATGATCCTTAAAAGGTGAAATTAAGAGGTGAGAGAGGAATATAATGAGAGGAGATGGGGAGAGATAGAATGGGATAAAATATCTCATATAGAAGAGGCAAGGGAGAACTGTTACAATGGAGGGGAAGAACTGGAAGGCAAAAGGGAATGAGTCAACCTTATTGTCAATGAATTTGGCTTAGGGAGGGAATGACATACACACTAAATAGGGTATCTCACCCTACAAGAGAGTAGGGGTGAAGGGAATGAGAGGGAGGATGATGTAAGGGAGGGTAGGCTGGGGGACGGAAGTTGGAAGCACCCACTTTTGAAAAGAGACAGGATCAAAGTAGAGAATAGAACAAGTGAGGGGTGGGATGGAATGGAGGGAAATATAGTCAAATTTTCACAATACACAAATTCACAATACACAAATATTCACAATAATATTATTATTAATATAATATATTATATTATTTATATATTATTATTTAATATATAATAATTATATATTATTTATATATTATTATTTAATATATAATAATTATATATTATATAATAATATAATATAATACAATATTAAATATTCACAAAAATTCACAATACACAAATTCACAATATACACACAATACAAATTTTCACAACACTGTGGAAATGTTTTGCATAGCTACACATGTACAACCTATATTGAATTGCTTATCTTCCCAGTAAGGGTGGGTGATGAGGAAGGTAGGGAAAAAATGTGGAACTCAGAGGTTTAAAATCAAATGTTTAAAATTTATTATTATTATTATTTGACATATAACTGGGAAATAAGATATACAGGTACCGGGGCATAGAGATCCACTATGCCCTACTGGAAAGTTGGAAGGGGATGGGGGAAAATATAGGGGACAGCATATGGGGGAGGGGATATTTAGTGGGATCATTGTTTTGGGGTGGTGGGTAGGGGAAAAATGGGGAGAAAATTTGTAACTCAAAATCTTGTGGAAATGAATGATGTAAACTAAAAAAAATAAACTACAAAAAAGAGAGTGTACATGATTTAGCTAAAACCCATCCCCATTAATGGAGTGGAATAATAATCCAAAACAAATGTTCTACTGATGGCAGATCAGGAGTGTTGTCTTCATATATGGAGGGCAATGCAACAATAATGTGGTAGGAGTAGTTGTGAGGTAGGTAAGGAAGTCTGAGGAGAGTGATGGGTCCTAAACCTTCTTTATGAGACTGGACCACGTTGTTAGCTTCCCTCAAGCTAAATGAATCACGATAGGAGATATAGGGGAGTAGAGAATTGAAAGAGGACTCCCTATCCCAAGAACTATGAAACACCAATACAAACAGATGAAGCAAAAACATATATGCTTAAAAATTTTCATTAGTAATTCATTCAGTCAACTTTTTTTAAGCACTTGCTCTTCACATGCCAGGTACCATGCTAAGAACTTGGATACAAAGATAGGCAAAAATAAAAACAAACCAAAAATACTGATTACCCAACATCAGTGGGAAAAAAGCCCAACCTATTAAAAACCAGTCAATTTGCTGAAGCTTTACTTGCAGCATCTTCCTCACTCTTTGTAGCTAGTAATTATCTTTTAGTTCTTTTCTTAAGAGGGAGGAACAAAATACTTTGCCTTCAAGTTCCGATTCAACTTTTGTATCAACTGTCAAATCTATAAGTAAATGTGCTTATGTGTGGATTTCCTTCAGTAGATCTTCTTTTCATGGTTCTCTCAGCTCTTTTGCTTCATAAAATAACACCCCTCCTCCATCTTTATATACCACCCATATGGCTCTTTAACTTCCCAGGATTCTATATGGAATTTTATGCTGATGGGCTTTTCTCATATCTATCCAACCTGTTTTTTTTTTAAATCCATATAAGCATCTTTAACTGGAATTCTTAACATACATAACCACATTTGATCCTCCTCCACAGTTTTATGTTTATACCCATCAGGACATGTTAGGCAGAAATATAAACTGATGCCAATTCTGTCATTTCTTTCCTTAATTTTACTAACGTTCCCATATCCTCTCACATCAGTTTCCTCCAAGAAAATGATAATGGCAGAGCCAGGAACAAAGAGAAAAATAAAAACACAAAACAAAACTATACTCTTCCACTTTAGTGAGCAAATGAAAAGAGAGACGTAGGAGGCATAAATTGCAAAGGGAGAAAGTCAACTACTTATAGAAACAATATTCATGTTCTTTATGATCTGAAGAAAAGGAAGGAAATAACTAGTTTCATGGAAAATGATAATGATGCTAGAAGGGAAAAATAATATGGAACAGAGGCTAGAGAAAGCTGGCATTGGAGTTATCAAGATCTGAGTTCAAGGTCCACCTCTCACACATACCTCTGATGAGACAATGGGTAAATCACAGAATATCTCAATATCCCCAGCAACTATCTAACACTATTGGATTTCAGTGAGGGAGGGCTGTGCAAAATCATCAGTCTTACTTTCTCATCTGGAGCCATTTGGGTACAGTGGCCAGATGTGGATCAAGACAACTGGATATGGCCCAGGATGATGTGGGAAACCTTAACTTTTCAAGCTAAGGTCTTTAACAGATCTTAGTTTGACTGAGGTGATGCCTATTCAGTGATTAAGGCTTAATAAGAAATGAGGCAGAGAATGGCCTTTTTACCTAGTTAAAGAAAATCTATGTAGGGGGAAAGACCCTCAGGGTTTCTGGCCAGATCAGAAGTATGCTGCAGAACAACTGTCCATCTGCATTGATGGATAGTGTTTCCTCACTGGGAGTTCCCTAGACCATCTATGGAGGGGGAAAGACCCTCAGGGTTTCTGGCCAGATCAGAAGTATGCTGCAGAACAACTGTCCATCTGCATTGATGGATAGTGTTTCCTCACTGGGAGTTCCCTAGACCATTGAAATCACAGTAGGTGTTTTTCCTTCCTTCTCAAAGAGGACCATGGTATCAGGAAGGTGATGTCATGACTTGCAAGTGAATAGATAAAGAAAAAAAGTAAACAAAAATTTGATAGAACTCTAACTCCTTTTGTTTATTTTTTTCTTTCAGAAACGCTTACTTTCAATTCAGTTCAATAAATGGTTAATGTGAATCTACCAGAGCAAGGTGTTGTTCTGGACATTAGAGCAAGCCTCATTAACCTGGGGTTTGTGAATTTTATTTTTAAAATTTATTGAAAACAGTGTTTCAATACAATTTGTTTCCTTAGTAATCCTATTTATTTTATTTCATACATTTGAAATAACTATTCTGAGAATGGGTCCATAGATTTCTCAAGATTGCCAGAGGGGACCACAGCACACCAAAATATTAAGAATCCCTACAAAATTAATTAAAAATTAACAAAAAGTAAATCCCTAGTGGATGTTCTGCCTAGTTCCTTGACCCTTTTTTTAGTGATAGGAATCCAGAAGGTAGTACTCTTATCCTCACCATGAAAACTGTTCCAACAGACACTAGGGATACCTAGGTGAAATGTCAGTTTCCATGGTTCTCAGAGAACTGTCGCTTCTGTCTATCAGTTCTGGGTTTTTGTGAGTGGAAGCTGTTCACCTTGTTAGTCAAAAGTGTGTGTATTCAATGTACATTTGTCTATTAGAATCTTAACTTAAACCTCCACTCACCAAGAAAGTTCTAACCTCCTCATTGATCTCTATTTCAATAAATTGTACTTAAGTAAGCATGACTTAACCAAGTCAGCTACATAATCATGTCTTAGATGTTTTTTCCAAATGGTGACAAAACAAAACAAAAATAAAGGAATGCAACCAAAACATAACAAAGCATCGATAAGTATGTGAGCTATTGCCTACAGTCTCTCCCCAGACCTAAGTCTCCCATAAACTCAGGAAGGAAGACATCTTTCAGATATGTAGTCTCAGCCTCCCTGGAGGCTGTTCCCACTGGAATCTGTCAACTTTTCTTCGTGTTGTTCACTCGTGGCCTTCAAGATGATTAATATTTATCTGGCTGAACTTGTGTTCTGGTGGTTTAGTTATCTCTGAGTCCTACTCAAGGGAAACCACTGACAATCTGGATTTAAATAATGGTTTCTCCTCACTTTTGTTTTCTACTACCTAGGTGCTGTAGGCCCATTATTCAGCAGTCAGACAGCAATTCTTATTAAGTATTTACTATGTTCTAGGCACTGAGTCAAACAGTTGGGGTATAAAGAAAGGTTAGCTCCCAACACCACTACTTTTTAGCTCACACTTAGTTTTTCAGCAGCTCCCCATAGGGAAAGAGATTGGTTAGAGGTTTTCCAACTCTTGTCCAGCAGCCAGGATGAAAACTCGGCCAGGCATGCTGACACCATTATCCCCTATTCCTCTCTTCCAGTCCTTGAACAACCCCAAGGTTATTGTCATTTCTTTCTCTATCCCTTTGGCTCTCCTCCCATACACCTCAGTAAAGACTGGCTACTCTCCTCTTTCTCCTTCTCTCTGCTAAGTCACAGCAGGAATAAGGTAGAGCAAATACATTACCAAAAAAAAAGAAAAATAAATAGTTGTTGCAATGAGGGTCTTCCATTGGGGAATTAGGTGGTGGTGATGGTGTGTGTGTGTGTGTGTGTGTGTGTGTGTGTGTGTGTATTTGGTGGGAGGGGGATGTAGTATGATAAAGTATATACATACAGATGAGTAAATGCAAAGTCAGTAGAAGAGGGAGAGAACATTAACAATTAAAATGATAAGATAAGTTAGTCTTTGTGGAAGTCTTCCAGGAGCTAGAGGTGAACTTAGAAGGAGTTCAAGAACTTGGAAAGAGAAACAAAGAGAGTAGTTCGTGTAAATGCATAGAAGGGTGAGTTCCGGCTAGTTTTTCTGCAACATAGAGTTTATGAAGGGTGATAACAAAAAATTAGGTAGAAAAGCAAGTTGGAGTCAAATAGTGCAGGGTCTTAAATGTCAAACCAAAGAGGTTTTTTTGGATTTGGGTTTCTTTTTCTTCATAAAGGCAATAGTGACACACTGATGATCTTTGAGTGAAAGAAAGAAATGACTACATAGCATAAATTTACAGTGGGTCCAGGAAGCAATATTCTATTTATCCCTTTCCTCAATGCATATAATGTTATAGCACCCCTTCTCCCTTTGCCACATTAGAGATGGAGTTTCATACAGGTTTTGGCCACCATAAGTTAGTTTAACAAATCAGAAATCAGAAGGAGCTAGGATACTGCTTACATATAGTAATAGCATTTAAGAGACTGGCCATCATTATATAATGAAACTCCTAATTCCCTTCCTCCTTTATTTTTTGACATACCAAAAATGTCCTTTAACACTTTCCAATTTATATAATTTGTTAACGACCTGATAACATTTTTTATAGTAGGTACAATTCTTTCTGGTAGAAATATCTTCATTTCCTTTTGTTTCTTACCCCTACACTTCCATTGGACTATGTTCTTCAGTTTGGTATTTCAAGCCATATTTACTTGGCAGCCTTGGTATAGTGGATAGAGAGCTATCTTGGGAACTAAGAAGATCTGAGTCCAAGTACCACCTCCAATCCATATTGGGTGTGTGAGCCTGGGCAAGTCGTTAGACCTTTCCATGCTGTACATGACTTTTAAATGCTATAAATTGCAGAGAAGGTGCCAATCTGTATTTGCAGAGTTTCCTTATCTGGGATTTTCCTAAGTCAATGAAATGACAGGTCCAGGCCCTAACACTGTCTTTACTTAGTTGATGCCAGGTGTTAAATCACTAAAGGAATGTAGCAACACTAATCAGAGAGCAGCTAATCTCCTGAGTCATTTAATCTGGTGACTGTTTAGGGTTGCTCACCTAGAGTATTTAGAGAATGTACAATTTCAAGCAACGCCTGCTAAATAATATGAAATGTCAATCAAACTCAAGGTTGTTTAGATTTTCACCCATGGAATGGTGGTACAGGTGCCACTATTCATGATGATCCATCACTGCCTACAGGATGTGGAAGCAGAATATAAAAAATAATCTCTTGCTTCTATGCTGATGAAAAAGGAAGGTGATTTCAAATTGCTGTTTTTCTGCAGATGAAATTTTGATTAGTGCCTACTAGTCCTTTATCTGCAATGGCTTAATTGAAACTCTTTCAATGCACGTGATTGAGGCAGCATCTAACAGATGGGTAAAAGTCTCTCACATCCTTTAGAAGGCTTAAAATAAAGGACATACTTAATTTTCTTTAAATCTTTGAAGTACTGCTATACAAATTGTGGTCTGGTGGCTAACAGGTTTACCAGTTTCCCCAAAGAACTCACAATTTTAAGATTGTGAGGGAAAAGATTGTAAAGTTCTTAAAGCACAAATGTACCTATTTTTAAAGTGTTGATTTTGCCCAGTGTGAAGGGATTCTTTTTAAAAATGGAAATGAAAGTCTGAAAAGCTAAATTATAGGAGGTGGCTTCAAATTAATGAAATTGTATATTGAATTAGCACACTTCCGAGAAAAGAAATGTAAATCAAATCAACTTCTTTGACTCAGGAATAATAATGATAATGATCATAATAAAAATAAAATAATAATCTATATAATACATAGCTCGCTAAGTACATGAGGTATAAATAAATCCTTAACAGACTAGATGTACTTGCACTTTTGGATAGCCTGTGCAGTATAAATTCAACAGATATGTTGCAATAGCAGCAGTGTTCTACTGTTAGCACAGTAAGGAAGGCAGTGCAGCTGAGCTTGGATGAGTGTGTTATGAAGCAAATAACTTCTATCATCAAACTCTTTCCCACATTTGGGCTGCAGATAGCCAAGATATAAAAGGATTGAAAAGCAGGGTGTACAAAACTACTTCTAATATACTAGATATGGAGAACCTTGAAGTATTGTTTCTGTAACACTGAAAGAAAAGAAAAAGATAACATCACAGTAGAGCAGAACCACTGTAAGGTTTTTGGGTGTTCATCTCTGTAACTTTACTTTATTCTTTGTGTATCCTTGAAAAGTGTTTTATTTAATCTGCTTAAAAGATGAAAAATTTGTATCAGGCCATGTTTCTAGATTCCCTGAATTCTCATTTGCAGAGGACACCAAAGGAATTGAAAATAATTAATATATTGAAAGGTCAACAATAACCATGGCCTTGGTGACATTTTTTGAGCCATTCATTCCCTCTACCTTAGGACTCGTCAATGTCTGAGATTGGGGGACCTCGACACCTATGATGATAATTTAACAGACGGGACTGACCAGTGCCAATAGCTACAAGAACAGGGTTGAGTTGAGAAGCCATTACAATTCAAAATAAATTAGGCTTTCTTCTTCCCACTTAGTAAGTATATATCTCCCTAAGCACAGAATCCGTCAGCCTTGTTGGGCTTACTTTTTCTGGTAGACTATTACTGGCTTGTATGTTTATGCCAAGGAAAGCCTCAGTACATCCTCTCTACAAATGTTCCCAATACCTCTGATATATCAGCATTTATGTATCACTGTCAATGTTGCTACCAGTACTTTCACAAGATGTTTACCTTCTTGTTTTATTCGTCTCACATACCAGCTGCTGACTGCTCCAAACAAGTCCCTCTGTAGTTGCATCTTAGGTAAGGCAGTGTTCCTTCAGTATCTTCAGTTTCTAGCCTTTTCAAGCTCTCCTGATGTCAATGGAATGCACCAATAACCACCTTAAAGTTCACAAGATATTTCACACATTTCATCTCCCATTTTACAGAGGAGGAAAAGGAGACTCAGAAATGTTAAAGACTTGGCCGTGATCAAATAACTAGGCAGTGTCAGAGGAAGAATTTGAAGCTAGGTCTTTTTGACATCAAGGCCCAGTACTCTGTCCACTATTCTATACTGACCCTGAATAATAAGTATAGCAACTCCACAGATCCCATTGTTTACTTTAGTTACACTACATATTAACCATATACCATACAATCTTCTCAGTTGCCATGACGTAACACTCTGAAAGACCTTGTCATTTAATAATCTTTTCCAGTTAGGGAGTTGTACATATAATTATCCAGGAAAAAGATATATGGGTTAGAACCATGCAGAGATAAATGCAGACTTTGACATAGGTTTTGTCCCTGTTTCTATAAAGAGAGACCCTGAAAGGGGCTGTAGAGATAAGAAAGTTGAGGGAAAAAATTTAACTCATTCTTGCCCTAGAGAAGAACAGAAATAGAACTCGGCTCTTTGTCTACACAATGAACTCAAATGCTAGGCCCATGCAAAGAAACTTCCCTCTCAGAGAAACCAACACTAGAAAGTTTGGTGGCTTTACATCTCACTTACAAATATACACTTCTCTAAATAAACTAATTCCCAGAGGAAAATATCAAATGCAGAAGTTTCACTCCCCCTCCCCCTCCATGCTGCTAATGGTAATGAAAATTCTATCAGCAAAAGCACGTTTGATTAATCATATACATGCATGAATTTTCTCTTATACCATCTGTTTAGAAGATGAAAAATGTATTCTGTTGGTACTTTGGTGTAAAGTATATTTATAGAGACATTTTATTTATAGTCTACTACTATATTCCAAGCCTGTCATGATATAGGTTTCAGAAGGAGGTGTGCTGAATGTTCAAATATTAAAGACAACAACACTTTTATCATTGAAACAGGAAAGGTAAAATGTTTTCATATCCAGTTCATATTTTGGACTATTTTCCCCCCTATGGCTAGGGACAGCACTATCTATTTGGATCAAAGCTTAACAAAACACTGAGCTAGAACTCAATAGCCTTGGTTAGTCTCCATGATGGATGGTATATAAAAGCTCTCTCTGATTCCAGTTAAGCAATTTTCATCCCAAGATAGCCAGTACTAAGGAAAACAAGGCTTATAATAAAAAAAAAAACATTTCAACAGGATTGAACATATCCAATCACTGATTTTAGCTGTGAAGAGGCTGTATTACAAGGACTTATTAAAAGGCTCCAAAGTTATCAATCCAATGGGGACAAACCATACATAGCAGGATACAGTTATTACTTTTGGAATGGCTTTGAGGTTTATATGCCATCTCTAAATAACAGAGGAGTCTGCAAAATAGCATGCTTTATCTGGACACATATCTACATCCATATTGCATAAATAAAAGTTTAGATACTATTCAATTGTGCTGTTAGCCCACAGGGAAGCCATCACAAGCTGCCTTTTCTTCTTCTTAATAGTAAAAATAATAACAGCTAGCATTTATGTAGCACTTTAAGGTTTACAAGGATCGGTATAAATATTATTCCTTTTAATCCTCACAACAACCCTGAAATAGGTTGGGTACTATTACTATCTTTTTTAAATTAAAAAAAAATTATCACAGTTGAGGGAACTGAGGCTGAGAGAGATAAAGTGATTTGTCCAGGATTGCACAGTTATCTAGTTAAATATCTGGGGATGGATTTGAACTCAGATCTTCAAACCTTGAAATTCAGTGCTTTTAATCACTGTGTTGCCAAGCTGCCCAATAAAGCTAAGAAGGAACCTTTTGAGTTTATGATGTAAATAAAAGCAGAGGGGAAGTCACTTGGGGGGAGGTACATACAGATAACAGCTATAGTACTATTCTTGGACAGTCTTGTGATGAGATAGAGTGAAGATCAGTTACAAAATGGAGTTGGTTTGGCATGGAAATCAGGAAAACCAATCATATTCTATCTCATCAACATTGACTCCATCTTGTGCTGCCACATGTATTCTCCTCAATTTTGTTGTTTTTCTGTAAATCATCCATGGGAAACTAGATGGTTGGTACAAGTCATCTATTGTTTCATAAATGCTTGTGAATCTCTATTCTGAAAATAGAAAGACCCCAAAATCTACTCTCCCCCCTCCCAACTTGACTAAAACTCACTCTTTCTACCTCCCAACTTGGAAATCCCCAAAACTTTCCTCCAACTAGAAATCAGATAACCTAATTTTGCATCCTGTTTGATTTTTTACATTAATTATTGACTAATTTGATTAGTTGGTTTTAATATATTTTTTAAAAAACCTGTCTCACTCTGTATTCAAGGTCTTTGGACTGACAGGGGAGTCCATTGACCTGTTTATTATGCCTGTTTTGCTAATAAGTAGTATAGCTCAGATTATTTCCCTTGGTTATTACTAATTAATCACAACAGTTGTTAATCACAAAAATATCAATGAGATCTAGAGAAATGGTTGCCCTTCAGCATTTCTGTGGTCTCCTAATGCCTTGAAATGTCAGAATCCTCTAGTCATTTAAAGAGATGATTCATAATGTCTGTAGACAAAAGGCATGAAGGTGATAGGTGAACAGGAAGAAAGAGTAGGTTTCTTGGTATGGACAAATGCAACCATTTGTAACTAACCTTTTTAGACCATATACTTAGTTGACAGGAATTTCTTTAATACTACAAGAGAAGCAGCCATGTGGTATAGTGGAGAATGT
Organism: Petaurus breviceps papuanus; assembly: GCF_028583685.1. Classification (NCBI taxonomy): domain Eukaryota; kingdom Metazoa; phylum Chordata; class Mammalia; order Diprotodontia; family Petauridae; genus Petaurus; species Petaurus breviceps. The sequence goes on along the minus strand of NW_027187376.1, from coordinate 17,295,770 downwards.
TGGACCTGGAGTCAAGAAGGAGTGAGTTCCAATCCTCCATTGGAGTGACCCTAGGCAAATCAATTAGCTTTCCTCAGCCTTAGTTTCCTATCCATATAGTGAGGATAATAATAGCTTCTTTCTCACATGGTGCTATAAGAATGTAAATTTTGAAGATCTTCCCTGCCCCGAGGCTTAAATGCACCTGGAGCCTGTGTTGGGAGGCTTGTTTCTCAGGAGATACTTTGTGATTGGACAGTGGGTCAAGAGGGTTGTTACATTCTCTGAGCCTGGAGAAGGTTACATAAACTCTGATGTGAGACTTTGTTTTGGGGCTCACTTTGAGAAGTGTTCTGTGACTTGACCAGATGAGACTCTGGGCAGCTGTTGAGAGCCCCCCTGGCTTTGAAAACCCAGATGTTGATGTTTCCCTCTCTGGTAATTGTGATTAGGTATGGATGTTTGTAATGGTTGGACAGTTTGGAAGCCTGTCTGCTGAAATGTTTCTCTGTCTTGTAACTTCTGCTTGTAACCTCTGTATACTCTGAAGTTCGGGGTGCTGACCTTTTTACCCTGAACTAAGTAAACGATATATATTTGATTGATTAAAGCAAGATTGTTAAGCCATTTTGAGTTGCTTTCCTTTAGAAAACCAGATCTAAGAACCTGTGTTGGCAGCCACCCTGGGTATGCTAGGGTGCTTGCTTCTACACATGGTGGTTGTGAGGACCAAATGAGATAATATACAAAAAGTTCTTTGCAAACCTTAAAGTGCTACATAAATACTAGATATTATCAATTCAAAAATCACAAAATTTCATTTATTAATATAGATCATAGCCCTTCTACTCCATGATGGGTAGTTTAATGAGATGTTGTGCTGAAAATCAAAACAAAATGGAACAAATACAAACAAAAATAATTACCCTGGTGGCCAGACATATCTTTTTTTTTTTTTTTTTTTGCTTTTTTGAACGGGGGGAAGGCAGGGCAATGGGGGTTAAGTGACTTGCCCAAGGTCACATGGCTAGCAAATGTTAAGTGTCTGAGACTGTATTTGAAGTCAGGTCCTCCTGACTCCAGGGCCAGTGCTCTATTCTCTGTGCCACCTAGCCATCCTGACTTTTTATCTCTTAATGATCTATTGTCTTTACTTTCTATTCACACGGTAAAGAAAAATAAATTTGAACAATTTGGTTGTCTAAAATATGTGAGGTGGCTGTACCGTGTCTCATTTTGCACCCTGACACCAGTGTCTCTCTGTTAGAAGGCATGTGCTCCATAATCTGTCCTCTGGAATCATGGTTAATCAAAGTGGCCAGTTTTTTAGAGATAAGGCCTCTAAGTTTGGGTTCATCCACAGACTCTAAGACAGCACAATTTATGGGAACTACCAGGGTCTACATTGAACTGAGATAGCCTTCAGAAGTCCAGATTGACCTTCACAATCAAGATGGAGAATAATGGAAGATCACAAATTATGTTTCCATCATAGGATAAGCTCTACTAATACAAAAAGTTTTTCTGAGAAGGGCTTCTTTTAGTAGGTGGTCCTGTGTAATAGCCCTATATAAGAGAATTATAGCATTTCTGTAGAGGTGGCTACTCCAAACCCACCCTTGAAAAACATACCCAATGAGAGTTCAGTCAATCTTCAGTTGGAGATCTGCAATGAGAGAGAAACTACTGCTTACTGAGGCAACCCATTTTACTTTTTGTTTGCTTCAATTTTTAAGTTTTCATTATGTAGGGCCCAAATATGACTCTTAGCAATTTTCTACCCATTCTTCCTTGCTCTGCCCGCAGAGGCCAAACCTGAATAAATCCAACTGACAGCTCTTCAAATGCTTAAATACGATTATTTTCATTCTCTAGACTTTTCTAACTTGATACGATTTCTCAGAACTTGCATTTTCTTGGCACACCCTTCAAGAATACTGGATGACTTCTAAGCTCTGAGGGAATATTAGAGGAATAATTTAGAAGATTCTATGATCTTATGAAAGTCTTATTTGAAGAGTGCCCTTTAAGATGAAATTGATATTTTTTTTGCCAGGATCAAGAGAAAAATGGGTAAAAGGGATGATAAAGATGTTAGTAATGGGTATGCAGGAAGAGAATATGCATTTATTAGGCAACTGCATTATGCCAGTTGCTTTACAATATCATCTCATTTGATCCTCTCAATGACCCTGTGAGGTAAATGTTGTTATTATCCCCATTTTATAGTTGTAGAAATTAATATAGAGATTAAATGATTTGTTCAGGGTCATGCAGCTCTTAAGTGTCTTGAGGCTGGATTTGAATTCATGTCTTCCTGACTTGAGACCCAGATCTTTATCCATTTTGCCACCTAGCATCTTACCAGCATTACCTTGTACTCCTTGGCTACTGTACCTTTGGGAAAGGCAGTCAGGAGCATGTGTGGCATTTCTGTATTTTTCTTCATGTCTTATATGGTTCATAGTTGCACCCAAGCTGCTCCAGAGTCAGGATATACAAAACACAGCTAAAAGGGAACTTCAGGAGGGATGATGTATTCCTACAGCCTAAGACCTACAATAGCTGACAGTCCATGACTGAGCTAGTTTCTCATTAATGTGCTAGTGACCCAACTTACCTGCCTATATATTAGATTGTCTCTAAGGGGAGAGCAGCCAAAAAACTTCATTCTAGATGTGCAAGTCAGTCCACATCCATGAGGAAAACCTGGTTGTTGACTTCTGTAGAGTAAAATACCAGATGAAATGCTTTGATGGTCCTCTGGGATAATTCATTAGTCCATAAATTCCCTTCATGGGTGAGCCTCCAGGAAATTCTTAAATGGATTTTTTTTTCATTTTCATTTTTTTTCCTGGGGGAGGGAAAGGAGGAGAGCAGCTAATGAAACATATTCTTTGCCCTATACAGAAAACCTTTCCCAAGCCTGTTCTTACTGGAACTAGAATTATATAGAAAAATTGGACTGAACTCAAAGAAGTGTAAGATAAATGATCAGGAGAACAGAACAGCTGAACATTGAGGAAAAAAAATAATAACTGGATGTATATAATTTGATGAAGCAAGAATGGGTTAGGAAAAGGGTTGGGGAATGAATGAAAGAGCTGTACATACCATATGCAGCTATCTGAGAAGCAGAAACAGCAGGCAGGCATAAATATCATGCAAGAGTGATAAAGTAATAGAGCACCAAGCCCTGGAACCAGGAGGACCTGAGTTCAAATGTGGCCTCAGACACTTAATACTTTCTAGCCATGTGATCTTGGGCAAGTCAGTTAACCCCAACTGCCCTGCCTTCCCCCCTCCAAAACAAAGACCAAAAAAAAAGTGACAAAGTAGGTTTAGTAATATGAAAATCTGCTACAGAGGCTTATTTTTGACCCTAATTACCTGGTTATACTTTGGAGCATTTCTCATTTGTCTATGTAGTCCCTGGTTTGCTTTTTGCCTCCTACTGTCCCAAGATGCTCTAGGAACTTCACTGTTGGATTTACACTCTGGGCATAGTCCTCCTTATAAACCAAAAGTCACTAGTGCTTCACTCATCAGTTCCTTTGCTGTCTGTACAGCTTTGTATGAGATCTTACTTTATTGGTTGCTGTCTATCTATCTATCTATCTATCTATCTATCTATCTATCTATCTATCTATCATCTATCTATCTATCATCTATCTATCTATCTATCTATCTATCTATCTATCTATCTATCTATCTATCTATCTATCTATCTATCTACCTAAAATCTTCATCTCTTATGTTCCCATTTAGCTTCTCACAGACACCTCTAGTTTCTGCTGTCTACCAAAGGTTGTTTTTTCCCTCCCAGCATTGTGTTTTGCAAGCAGTCCGTTCCTTCTACAGTTTTCTTTAGCTTCTAGCACATGGTGGCCAATTGATGTTACCTGTCATATGCTTCATTTACCATTCTCTTGTGCAGCTTCTTTCCCTGTAGTTCTCCTCAGTTCCCAGCAGATGGCTCTATTCAAAGTTGGCTGTAGTCTCTCCCCCGCCCCCAATTTTCCTTAGCCATAATTATTAATGATGATGATAATAAATCAGTTTTTACTGAGCACCCACTATGTGCCAAGTAGTAGACACTTACCAGAGAAAAGTTATTCTTCCTCAGGGTCTTTGCTAGCCTAGGTTACAGCTCCATTTCAGCTATATTCCTAGTGCCTTCTCTTTTACAAAAGTTGCTGACTCTAGGCATCACAGACAAGAAGTCTTCCATGGGCTAGAGGAACAATTTCTCCTGTTGTTCAGTCATTTCAGTCATCTTCATGACCCCATCTGGGGTTTTCTTGGCAAAGATACTAGAGTGGTTTGCCATTTCCTTCTCCATCTCATTTTACAGATGAGGAAACTGAGGCAAATAGTTAAGCGACTTGCCCAGGGACCCCAAGCTAGTAAATGTCTGAGACCATATTTGGAAGATGAATCTTCTTGACCCTGGTCCCAGGTTCTGGCCACTATGCCACCTAGCTGCCCTAGTAGCTTACAACTTAGTCTCTCTTGCCAGTTCCAAGTTAGCTCTTGGCAACATATCACAATATACATCCTTTTACCCTTGGCATCAAGGCAGTGTGCCTGTTACCTGAGTCAGCACTTCCTGTGGTTCTACACCCTGCCCTTTCTCCAACATCCTCAGTCTACCAGGACTCCCCCCTGGATGGTGGGGTAGTTATTCAAGTTACTCAGATCTTGAAATTGCAAGGGGAAAAGGGGGGAAGGTCATATACTCCCCCAAGCACTATCACCCTGGGAGGGCAGGATTTTTTTAAAGTTCCTACTATAAGAAGGAAAAAAAATAACTAAACAGTCCCTACTGGATTCTGAGAACTGTGAAATTATTTAGCAAGGGTCTCTGACTTCCTTTCAAGTGAGTTATTTCCACTGTTTGGGTCTAATTTTCATCTTCTGCAAAATAAAGGCATTGGATTAAATGATCTCTAAGTTTCCTTCAATTTTAAAATTCTGTAATTCTCTAATTAGCTAGGAAAACCCTATAAAGGAACCTGCTCTGACTCTCCAGATGGGCTTTAGCTACCTCCAAACACAGGTTAGTCAAACTCTTAGGAAGGCTGACCACTAGGTCGAATTTCCACTGGCACAGTGAAAAGAACACAGGTCACCTTAAAGATAATTCTAGATTGTTCTCTGGGGTAGCATACGCCAGCTCAAAGGACAGAACTGGCTACTTATTTAATTTCCACCTCATATATCCAGATGCTTCTTCCCCCAAGAGCAATTTTCTTTTTTTCCTGATCTTGTTCTTTCCACCTCAAGAGGGCACCAACGTCCCATGCCTGGCAAATGTAATCCTGAGGGTTGATTTCACACTTAATGCTACAGGAAAGAATCTTGGTTATAGACCAATAGACCAATAACGAGACTTCCTATTTTAGTTTCAAATATCTCTGAAAACAAATTGCATTTGTTTTAAACCCAGGCCAATCATTAAAAAAAGTCTGGAAGTTGAAAACTGTGAGACTAGGCTGTCTGAGCTCAAAATGGAAAAGGCAAAGTCCAGAACTTTGACGATTTCACATGATTGTATATTCACATTTCAGGCTATTTTTTTTTTCATCTGTTTTTCTTGGTGCAGGAAAAAAAAAAACCAGAAAGCTTCCCCTTTTGTACACTAGAGGAGTACATGAACAGCAATCACAGGTTAGCCTCACTGAGGAAACACATAAAAGAGGGCCAAATAACAATTCATCTCTGCAAGATGGCACAATACCCACATTTTGCCAAGAAATGTTATATACCAAAGAATGTGACATTCTTCAGCATTAACTTTTATGTTACAGATGTCATTCTGTTATATCTTAATACCAAATGTCTGGCTCTGTGGGGCCAAATACACACTGGACTTTAGTACCACATCATATTTAACTGTTTTTAATTAAAGACACAGATGGCAATGTTCCTTCTGTTTTTTTTTTAATGGGACTTGATCTGACCAACATGCTACACAAACAGAAGAAAATTATATATGAGCAAAAACTGATGAAGACTATGCTTATATGTAAAGAGTTTACTATTGTAATCCACTAAGATTTATAATTTAAATTAATTTGGTGTATGGTAACATGGCTTTGATGATGATTTTTATGATCAACATTTCTTTTACCCAAGTAGCCCAAAGTTTTAGTTTTTCTCTTTTCACTTTATGAGTTTTCTAGAGTTCAATTCAAAAAGGATTTAGGAAGAGACAGTTCTGTGCAAGGCATTGGAAATTCAAAGATGAAAAGCAATGAAAGTCCCTTTCTATCTTTCAATCTAACCGGAAAGATAACGATTTGATACAATATCGAATGCGATGCAATTTGATCTGATTCAACAAACAATAATATGCAATACATTACAATACACTACAACAAATGCAAGACATTGTGCTAGTGACATAAAGACAAAAACACCAGAGTCTACATATACGTATATACATGTATGTATACATACATATGTAACACATATCTTAACATGTATGCAGCATATGCAAAGTAATTGTTCATTAGAAAAACAGAAAAAATTACCAAGGGGTTGGGAATGAAGGGAAAGGAGAAGAGAACATTTATAGATCACCTATTGTGTTGGAGGCACTGTGCTAAATACTTTATCTCATTTGAGGCAATAACCATGCCAGGAGAGGTCTTGTGGAGGCAATAAGACAAAGGAAACACCTACACAAAAATATGTTAAGAAATATGGAGAATTCAAATTGCTTCCAGCTAAGGGGATGTCAGGAAGGTCTTGTGGTTGAGAAAACACTTGACCTGTGTCCTGAAGGAAAAGGATCTCAGTAGAAAGACATGTGGAAAGAATATATTTCAGATTGGGAGGATGAGGGAGGTCTCATGCACCTTTTCAATATGTGTCCAAAGACCAAGGTCTTGAATCTGACTCTTCAACAGTTTAAATCCCCATTGCCTTGGTCTCCTTCTTCTTCCCTCCCCAGAACCTTAATGACCTACAGCTGAGGTTTTGTTTTCTGGGTAACTTTGCTCCAATTCTGGTAGGCATCTCCCATACTTCCCTGCCCTGATGCATATACACACACCTGAGGGGTCTTGGAGGATCAATTTGGCTCAGTCTTCTTCTCTCTCCATTGGGCCCACTTCCCTGGGCTTGGCACTTTGAGCCACTAGACCATGAATTGGCTGAAGGTAAGTAGGAGTAGAGGAACCAGCATGATCACCCTGCTTCAGGAAGGAGAGGGATGGGGAACACACAGGTCACTGTGGAGGAGACAGGACACATTGGAAATAGGTTCTAGATACTCTGCCCTTGGGGAACTTCTAGCTAAATAGGTGAAAAAGGAACATTCAAAGAGGCTTAACTGTATAAAAAGCTAGAGATGATGGGATGTTTTTTCCAAACTTAGGAGCAAACAGGAAGTAGACCAGCTGCAGCTAGATTCCAGACCCACTAGAGGAGCAACATAGTTCCATCAGGTAAGTTATGAGTGGGAGACAGGAAGTTGAGGGAGGGAGGGGGAGTCTGGAAAAGACCTCAGAGAACTTCAGACCAACATTCTTGAACGGAATTCCTTCTATAATGCAGCCAATAAAAATTCATCCAATTCCAAGAGACAGCCCTTTCCATTTTTGGAAGGCTAATTATTAGGGGTGTCCCCCCTCCTTTACATCTCCCCTATACCACTCTGCTCATTGCTTCTATTGCCTTTCAGGGTCAAAAAGAATGAGTCTTTTCCCTTTTCTGTGACAGCTCTTCAAACAGTTAAAGACAATTCCCTTTAAGTCATCTTTTCTCCAGGTTAAATGCCCTTTGTACTTTTAATGGATAAAGGATCTCATTTTAATCAAAATCATCACCTTGGCATATGGAAGGGAGGGAGGTTTGACCTAATTTTTTTTCCTTCCAGGTCTTGTTCCTCAAACTCTTAGCGTTTATGGGAGGAGTAATCTCAGTGGGTGGGATATGGGGAGAGCAGGTTTGCTGATATGGTTATCAAGGAAGATTAGAGGAAGGCCTGAGATTGGAGGAAGCCAGCGGAACCCAGAAATGCTCACATCAAACATATGCTAAAGCTGCTTATCAGTATGTAGAAGTCTTCACCCACTCCCCCCCTCCCCCCCACAGTCCATTCAGTGGATAAATTCATATTTGTCGAACGAGTAATTCTGTTATGCCACTTTCCGTTATTCACCATGTCTAACCCTGATCCAGCTCTTTAGCTTGCAGGGGTGTCCTAAAATGAAACCACTATTCATAACTGTGCTAGTTTACATGATCAGCCTAATGTGTTATTAGTACAGTGCAAATGAATAAAACCATTTCCTTTGCAGCCAGTATTACTTATATGCCCCACAGCTGCAAAATCTCCCAGTCACCAAGCTTGAAATCTTGCAGTCATCTTCTGCTCCTCCCTTTTCTGCAATTCCTGTCACCAAGTCCTATTGAATCTTCCTCCCGGATAGTTCTCTGACTTGTTATTCCTGCTCTCCTCCATCCCGTGTGGCTGTCATCACATCTTTTCGGGATTGCTATAATAGCCTTCTAACTGGTCTCTTTACCTCCACATCCTCACCCCTAGCCCCAATCCTCCTTGCACACAGCTGCCCCATTAATCTTTCTAAAATGCTTGCTTTCACCAAGGTGCTCCCTGCTTAAAGTCTACAAGGACTCCCCACTGTCCATTGGAGCAAGTCCAAAGTCCTCATCTTACTAACCATGGTCCTACGTTACCTTGCCAACATTTCTGTATTATTGCTCCCTTATAATGCATTTTCCATTACAGTTGGGCTGGAGTCTAAAACTCCCATGTATGTCTTGAATGAATGAATGAAAAAAGAGCTTATTCAGTACTTACTATGTGCCAATCATTGCGTTAGACAATGGGTTGTAGGGTTGGGGTAAAGGGTTAATGAAAGGAAAGGGGATAGGAGTCATACTCATTCCTGAATTTATATCTTTACTTAAACTTTTTCCCCTCAACTTGGAACACTCTCCCCAATTTTATCCTTCTTTTCAAATCTTACTACTATTTCCTTAAGTCCTATCTTTCTTTTCACTTCCTCCATTCAGTCTTCCTAAATAAGCTCAGCCAGCCCTAGTCTTTTTGATTCCTAACTACCCCAATACTGCCAATATACTTGATTATATTTCATCTAGCACTCTATTGCATAGTCTTCCATCTTTCTTTGATAGTTTCATATCAGCATTATCAGCAAATCAATGTTTTATGTATGCATATCCTCTCTGACTCAAAGATTAACAGCTCCTTGAGATCATAGCATTTTGTATATTACTGAACCAAGACACAACAGATGCTGAAAAGATAAGGGGAATAGAATTGATCAAGAAAATGGATGAGTGGCGAAAATCATATATATGTTATGACTTACTTTGAGACATTTACCTGCAACTTCTTTCTATAGTTATCAATATTCACTAATTACCTAGGACTCAAAAATTAGGGTCACCAGATCACTGGGGCCATTATCGATTAGCAACTAGCTTTCAGTCTCAGGTACACAAATATCTATTTTTAAACTAATATATAATAATAGCTTTAAGTTATATGACCCTTTTCACAAGGTTGAAAAGTAGTTAATATATGTTATCTCATTTAATCTTCATGTCAACTCTGTAAGGTAGTTATTATGGGCCTAATTCTTTCCATTTTGCAGATGAGGTTTAATGGCTTGCAGAAGTTTAATGGCTTGTCTATGATTATATATCTAGTAAACACCAAGATGAAAAGTGATAAATTCAGACAGTCAGAAGCAGGATTTGAAAACAGGTCTTTTTTATGCCACTATGGCTTATTCTATTTACTATGGCTTATTAACTTGTGGGTTGTATGAGGTGTTCAAGGAGGACTGGCATCTCTGGTGTGAGGCTTGCCAAGTCCTTTTCAGAGCTTTTCGTTCCTTCAGCCCTTTTCATCCACCTTTGGTGTCTTCTTGCTGATCAACTCTCACCTGTGGCTCCAAGAAGCTATAGCCTGAGCAGTGGCTATACTCTGGTAAAATGTGTCAGTAGATGGGCTAAACTAGACTGCGGGTAACTGACGAGACCAAACCTGTTGGTGAGTTAGGGGCGTTTCTACTCCAAGTATATGATTTCCCTTGGTTGAATGAGTAAATGAGAACAATATCCCAATTCCATGAAGGTGGATGAAGCAGGCACTATGGACTGCTTAGAGCCTAATCAGACACTGAAGATGCCAAGATCATCCATTGCATCCTGGGCCACTGCCAGGCATCTTGATTTTTGTCTTACCACTGGATTTTGATGACTCTGGAAGAGAAAGGGAGGTTGATGCCTTTGCGCAACTCTGCCTCACTTAAATCTAATTCCCGTGAGTCAAGACATTACTCCATGATGTTATTTGGTCCTCTTCTAAGATGAAGGACAAAAACAACATTAATTTGAATCATGAGAAATAGGTGTAGGTGGTCCATTTACTACACCGAAGTGCAGCATCCTGTATGCCTTGACTCCCAGCTGTCAAGACCAGTGCTATGGTTTGGTGTGGTCAAGAATTACACATTTGTTCTGTTCTTCTTGTACTATGCCAGCAATCAGGGGACTTGGCTGCAAAAGACCCCAAGCTTCTAATTTCATAAAGCTCTTGTCTGGACAGTTGCCCTTATGTGGGAGTGGTCAGTTTTCACATTTCCTTCCAAGATGATTTTGTTCTGCAATTAAGTTCCTATCCCCAAAATTCCACTCCAGTTTATTCCAATAGAGTTAAAACATTTGTCTCTGTCTAGTTTCTCAAGCATAGTTTATAGCTCTCAGCTGTTGGCCAATGTGCACAATCACTCCCTTGAATAAGAACATTCTAAATCATATTTATTTTGGTTTAGTTATAGCTACCCTACTGAAAAACCTGTTTGAATAATATGTCCAGTGATAAGATCTCATACTTTATACAATTATCCTCAGCCGTAGATAATGTAACAACCCTCCTTAGTTTAGCAAGCATGATAATGTTCAGATTTCTCCAGCCTCATCGAAACCTAAGACAACAAATCATCCATTTCAAATGGTCAGCGGTGTTCCCAATGCCCCAGCAAATTAAATTAGAAAACTATCCAGTTGGTGAGTAAACATCCCACTCATTTACCTAGTGTCTGCTTCTTTTATTTGGTCTTTAGGAATTTAAACAATTTAAGGTTGTTTAGCTCTAAGGACAACCTTTCCTTTCTGGATATTTACTTGGGCCTTCCTGATATTTATTTAAGGATATTAGAAGAGTTTGGGGGAGGATTTTTTTTTCCTGTTCCAAAGACTTGGGAGATTGATTCAGCTCTTCTATGGAGCTTGTAATGATGAGAAAAAGAATGAAGTTCTGGCCTTGGGGTTATGAGATATTTGGGTTCAATTCTCAGCTTTGGCATTTGTTAGCCATGTGACCTTGGGCAAGTCCCTTTCCTTCCCTAAGCCTCAATTTCCCCATTTGTAAAAATGAGGTTAATCATACTTGTAGTACTATATAATTGCCTTTTAAAAATATTTTAATATCCCAACTAAAATCCCACCTTTCCCAAGCTTTTCCTGATCCTCCTTAAGGCTACTCTCTTCTCCCATTGATTATCTTCTGCTTCTTCTATACATACCTTGTTTGTACATAGTTGTTTTTGTGTTGTATCCCCCATTAGATTAGCTGGTCTTTTGTTTTTTTGTGTGTGTGTCCCTAGTGTTTAACATAGTTCTTGGCACAAAGTAGGTGATAAATACTTATTGATTGGTTAATTGATAACAGATTTGCAAGAGTTAAACATGGTACAGTGGCAAGATCCCACAGAAAGGGGTTAAGTGCCCCAGTTAGGAAGGAAATTTAGGGGGTCACCTGACCACATTCATGGTGAGTAAATAAGTAACAGGGAGTAGAAAAACAGGAACACAATCAAGAAAGATCCGAGACAGGCATCCTTGAGACAACACATTTTCTCTCGTGGACAAAACATAATGTCTTTGCAAACTGGCAGTTTCCTGGTCAATTGGCCTAGGTCAGTATATTTACAATCTTGAATGTTCCCCAAATAAAGGATGGGGCAGGAAACTTTTCTGCATTTCTGTGTGGAGAGAAATATAAAGAACTTAGGGAAGAAAAAAAGTAATAAAAATTCCAGTATTAACTTTAAAAAAAATTGGTATATAAGAGATTTAACAGACCTTTCTGTTCATGACACTATTGGCTTTGTTTGCATAATACAGAAACAACAAGGTAAAAAATGACAAACCCAGACAATCAAATGTTCTTCTGATTACACAATGACAAGTAATTACTTTGGCTGATTTTTCCATTGATTTATGGGATCTTCTGACTGAAAAGACTGATTGTTCTGATGGCTCATAGCTTGTTCTCCAGCACTATAATAGAACTGTGGTCTCACTGATCTTGGAATGTTTTCCTAGGATGCAAATTGTGTCCAGTCTCTGCATTCTAGGCCATGCTTGTTCATGTCTTCCCATAAATCTGCTAGAAGAGGGGGTCCAACCCAAAGTTCTGAAAGCCATTCTTTTATTCACTTCATATATAATATAGCACCTAGCTCCCAAGTTCCAGGCATCAGGCTCCCAAGCCTTCAACAATATGTTTCTCTTTCTAACCAATAGTTAAAGGACAGTTAATTTTTTTTTTTAAAGTTAATCAGTCTAGGCAATAAACTGTTAAGAAAGGATCCTCCCATGCACACATAGGGAACACTCTTCTTTAAGTTACCATACCACCAGTGTGGAAAGATATGAAGAAAGGAAATGTAACCAGGACATATGCATAGAGAAAATACATATAAGAAATGTGTTGGTAGGATACATAGCTGGTGAGGGAACAACCCTCTCACACTGCAGAGCTGCTGATGTCTTTTGGTGATGTCAACACACTTCTCTAAGTTAGCTGACATGTTTCTTCTCTTTACTTAGAGCTAAGCCTGATGAACATCATGTCTCTGCTGGATGAGTGATGGTTTTTTGGTCACCAAGCTCTCTCTGCTACCATCTACAGGGTGGGTTGTCTGTTCCCATCTACCAACATGTGATGGTCAAAAGCTTCTCTCTGATATGATAGATCAAAGACATGCCTTAAGAGCCATTATACATATCAAAGGAGAGCTAGTACAAAAACCCCAACAAACTCAGAAACAAACAAAACACCTGCAGGATACTCCCCAAACTCAGGTTGAGTGTATTACTTCAACTGGTAATTATTGAGGTTCGTGGTCCAGGTCAACTGCTGGACTTAGGATAAAAATTCTTTATAAACTCCACTTACCCCTTAATTATGACTTCGTGTCTCTCAAACCTATTTGAAGGCTTTTTTGGGGGAAAAATCTCCTAGGAACTGGGTGGAGGTTGGAGCATCTCATTCCTAAGATCATTTTTACTTGGCATACAAATGAATTAGGGCAAAAAAAATCACACACACACACACACACACACACACACACACACACCTAGAGAACCAATGGCTATATATTCCTTCCTTTATTATGCATATTTACAAGCAAATAAAATTTAGATCCTCTTTTGTTTATCTCCAGCTAACAAAGAAATGCTGGCTCCCTTTCTGGGGCTATCACTTGTACACTCAGGCTGTTCATCCACTCTCATTATGCCTTGATCTCATTATGTGACTAGTCTATTTTTTCCCACCCCAGTTATGACAACATCCTTTACATCATTTCTGCATATTCCTCATTGTGATATTTTGCAGTCTGCCATACCCACCATGTATTTCTATATTGCCATTTAGGTGACCCATAGCTTTAAGTATTTGGAGACTTAAATAATTCATCATCATACAGTATCACCAAAAGAATATTGGTGCAAAAAAAGATGAATACCTGTTTCAGGAGGAAGTTTGGGTCATTAACAAAATTGTAGTTTTCCAAAGACCACCCAGCCCCATCTCCTCCCCTTTCTGTTCAACTCTAGGTCTAGCTCATTTTCTGTTTAAGACCAATGGATCAGCACTAAGGATTGTCCATTCACCTGCATGTCATGGTCTGGAAATAGATTTGTTTCATCCTCTAAATGGATGAACAAGCAAGCACCCTGATCTATGTTATTTTTAAAGTTCATACATAATTTTTGCAAATAGCTTCTCTTTAAAAAGAGTGAAAACAAATCAGAATAAAAAATAGTTTCCCCACCCCCAAATTTCCTTCTTCACAGAACAAAAGAATACATACATGTCTTTATGTTTTGTTCTTTGTCAGATGAACTTTAAGAATATAACTATTGACTTCTTTCCTGCATGTAGCAATTATTTTTGGATTTGCTTGCTTGGCCTTTATTAGGAATTTTTAATAAGAACCAGAGATAAGCTGAAGAGACTCAGAAAACATGTTTCCTTCCAAACTGGCAGGTGTTGTGAGACCCTCTTGGATGGATATTTGAATTCAAATTATGTCACTTCCTAATGGCCCTGCTGTGGTTATCTTTCTGAGTACTGTTTCCTATCACCCCAAATAAGGCTTCTGGGAACTCCAATGAAGCCATGAAAATGCTCATTGGCTGCTCAGCCTCGATGTCGTTAACACAAGTTCCATCTTCTGAAGGTGGTTATTCTGGAAATTATAGTGAGTGAAATTAACAATCATGCTTAATTACTTGTGCTCATGTATTGCCTACATTCCAACCCTGTCAGCCCGCCCTTTCCTTATTAAGGAGTCATAACCTTAATCTGGCCATTTCCTTTGGTTCTGGCTCAATGCCCTCTTCTCTTCTCCTAACCAGGCAGCTCATACGCTCATCAGTAAAATGTGAGAATTCAAATCTAAGGCTGAGTCTTTGTGACCCTCTGGTGAAAGCTCAATCCCAGTGGGAGCATTTCTTTTCTCTTTTTTTGATAGATTATTCCTAATTTTTTTTTAAAAAAAGATTCCCCTTTCATCTCTCCTCCCTTATTTCCACCATATACCCAAACACCTTAAATTTAAATTAAAAACAGAGGAAAGGAAGAGAATCAGTCTCCTAAGAATGACGACCATCTTCAACCTGACCCAGTCAGTAGACATGAGCCTAGATCTTAAAATCAAGGATGCCAATTAGCCTGTAAGAAAACAGATTCCATTTAACAAAGAAATATACACTTCCCACACACTTCCTCCTTCTAAGAAGCTCTCTTTGATATGTTGGCATTTACTTTATGTGTAAAGGCAAAAATCTATCTACAGGTTCATATAAAAGTGTCTATTCTCTCTGCTGAGGTTCACAGTTGGTTTTTGAAGTGATGTGTTTGCCTCTGGTATGAAATTATAAGCAGAGCAGGCATCAAGAACAAGTAGCAGGGGGGCTAAGACGTTGCATATATTGTCAGATTTTTTTGATGTATTGATTGGTTTGTTGATTTTTTTCTCTCCTTCCTCTTCTTATTTTTGAAAAATATTCTTTATTGTATGAGATGGCTCTCTTGGAGGAGTGGGGGAAGGATATGGAGAGAATTAGGGCTATGTAAAAAAGAGCAGACATCAATAATTTTTTTTTGTAATGAGCCAGGGTCCTCCTTATCAAGGACTCTTGTGGATTGAATACCTATGCTTCAGAAAATCCAGAATAAAGACTCCTATCACCTTTAAAAAAAATAAAGAGGATGTCACGCCCATTGCTTTTAATGATGCTATTTCCATTTGGCAACTGTTCAAATACCTTAATACAGCAATCATTAACCCCCTAACTCTTCTCTGTTTTAAGCTAAACAGCTGCAAAACCCTTCAACCATTTTGTTCACATGGCATGATATCGAGACCTTTTACCATTATAGTTGTTATTCTTTAAATACTTACTGGTACTTACCTTTGTGACCTTGGCCAAGTCATGGCACCTCTATGAGTATCAATTTTCTCATTTATAAAAATAAGGGCATTGGAGTAGATGATCTCTTAGATCCCCTCCAGTTTAGTATTTTATTATTCTCTGACCTTAGTTATCATGTGTCTGGTCTTGGCATATTTTACTCAGTAATGCACATATATTTCCCCTTGAAAACAAGAGAGTAATATGTTTTGATTGCAATAAATTTCCTTGATTAGTTTGGATAACTTTTAGCTTAAAGACAAATCTAAGAATCTGTATTCATCAAAATAACCACTTTGCATGAGGAATTTATTTTATGTCCTAACAGTCATTCTCAGAGAGACTAGAATACAGAAACCTATAAGGGAGATTGATGTGTTAGATTTCTGAGGGATAGAACACATACGCATGAATGCACATTTTAAAATATCTGATAAAGTTGTTGACCATGCAAGTTACAATGAAAGTATCTCTGAGACTATTGGATAGAGTTATAAAATTATCTTTCAAGGATCATGATGGACTATTCTTGGAGGAAAGTATTTTAGTCATGTTGAAATTTATGAAGGTACCCTAACTGTAATGGTCCTGCAACTGTTGACTGCAAGGGTTCCTTGCTACTTGGCAGCTACTGACATAACCATCCAAAAGAGAATAAGGAAGGCATTGTCAAGGATCCTGCCATCATTGACCCTGTAATACAGAATCATCGAATGCCCAGCCCTTTGGCAACCTCTGCCTAGATCATGGCCATTAATTAATAAAACTTTCTCTGGGACAACACATTCCAGAGGGGAATATAAAATAGAAAAAAGAAAGAAAGCCACCCAAGTCACCATGCTCCCCAGAGACACATGCCTCTGTCACAAAATGATTTCAATCTGCCTTCCTCCAAAACATACAGCTCTGTTGCCACAATATAATAGGACTGCTTAAATTATATCAGATTAGAGACTTTAGATCTTCCAGATTTTATCCATTGTTTATAGGCATCCTCAGAGTCTCAGAAAGACTGGTGCCTTTAGCAATTATTGGCAATAGTTTCTACCTTCCTGAGCTCCAGATACGATTTCAGTAACAGCAGCCAGCATACCCTAAAGGTAGACACAGGATTAGCTCCAGTTCAGTTTCCCTATTCCTCTACCTACCCCCACCCCCAAGAGAGTATGTATTTCATCATGTTACCTGAAGGGAAAGGAAAAAAAAGGAATATGACTTTTATCCCAGTGAATGTCCCTGACCAAATGATAAACTGAACCCCTCAGGTCATTTATAACATTGTTATTATATATACTATATTATAATTACCGTGTTTCCCCGATAATAAGACACTGTCTTATTAACTTTTTTGGACAGAAAAACACCAGAGGGCTTATTTTCAGGGGAGGGCTTATTTTAATGAACATTGACAGCAATTTTAATAAACAGGTAAATGTGAACAAAAAAATGTACCTTTATTCAATAAGCAAATCACTGGGGAAGAACAGGATGACGCGCTCACTGATGCAGCTCTGATTGGATGCAGCTCGGAGCGCGGTGTGTGTTTCACGGGGGGGACAGTGCATACAGAGGGTAGCGTGTAGCGCAGGGGATCACCTTCACTACAGTAGCAATCTCAATAGGGCTTATTTTCGGGGGAGGGCTTATTTTAGAGGAATCTTACACAGTAAGGGGAGGGCTTATTTTCGGGATAGGTCTTATTATCGGGGAAACACGGTATCATCTTGGATCATAGCACTAGAATTAGAGGGCTTGGTGAATAAAATTACTTACCCAAGGCCACACAGATAGTAAATATCAGAAATTAGATTTGAATCTGGGTCCTCTGACTCAAGATTCAGTGCTCTTTCCCCTAAAACATGGTGCCTCCTTCATTTCCATGCAATAAGTCACTGGGATGCATTCAAATCACAAAATCTCAGTTAGAAGGGACCTTGGACATTATCTAATTTAGACCCATTCCAAAATCCCAACAAGTAGACATTAAGTCTTCCAGTGATGAAGAATTCACTATCACTAAAGGCACCCAGCCTGTTTTACTTTGAGATAAATCTAATTGTTAAAAGGGAAAAATCTCTTATGTTAACCCCAAATTTAACTTTTTGCTGTGACCCATCATTGATATCATTCTGACCTCTGGGGTCAAACAGAACATTTTTAAATGCTTCCTCAACATAAGGGGCTTCCACATACTTGATGGCAGATATTACATCCCTCCTAAATAGTTTCTTTTTCATGATAAATAACCTCTGTTCCTTTAATCAGTTTTTACATGCCATGATTTCTAGTTCTCTCTCTATCCTAGTCTCTGTATACTTTCTAGCTTATGCCCTTGAAATTATACCCAAAATGAAGTATAAAACTCTAAACATCTTATGTCCATGACAGGGTAGTATGTGCCCATCACTGCCTTTGTTCTGGATGTTATTATAATGCCCCACAAGGTTTCATTGGTATTTGGCATTATTATACCACACTGTTGATTCATTTTGAGTTTAAGTAGCTCATTAAACCTCTGGATTTTTTTTTTCATACAAACTATTGTCTAGTGTCAGTTTCTTCATCTGTTAACATTAGCCCCAAAATCTGTAATCTCATGAATCTATACCTACACCACTCATTTTTATTAACCTTAGCATATGACTTTACATTCAATTCCATTAAATTTTATCTTGTCAGCTTCAGCTTTGGCTGTCGAGATCTTTTTCGATCAAGACTGTGCCCTCCAATGTGTTGGTTGTTCTTCCTAGCTTTGCACCATCTTCAGTTTTGGGAAGCACTCTATTCATGCCTTCATCCCAGTCATTGCTAAATATTTTTAAAGACTGCACTCTTGGAACATGTCAACTAGTGATCTCACTCCAAGTGAGCACTGACCCTTTTATGGCTACTCTATCGATCTTGCCATTCAATCAATTGAGAATGTGCCCAAGTATAGATATTAGGTCATCAACACTTTGCGTTAGTCTAGGAACTTAAGTGCTATGCTATCTCCCATTTAAAAAATATTCAAACTGAGTAGCTCTTGGCCTTTTACAGTAAACAGGTTGCCACTATTACTTAGTTCCCAGGGATCCCTTTTCTCTGGAAAATAATAGGGGCTCTTCATGTCTTGGCTGGGTTTCACTATCAAAACTTGTAGACTTGAGCATAAAATTCTTTGGAAATCAGACCTTTGAGTAATGAGCATTATTGGTTTTCCTGTGTACAATTACACTTTTACCTTAATTTTTCACAGAAACATTTTTTTTTGGTCATGACTTATGATAATGGCAATAAAAACTCCTAGTATGGGAATCACCTCTACCTTTCAGAGACAACTCCTCTGAAACGTATAGTTTGAGAGAAAGAATTGAGAGTTTGAAATGACTTAAATTATCACCTTGCCTTTCAGAAGCAACTTCTTTCAAATTCATAGTCATAGAGAGGGAATTGAAAGATTAAGTGACTTACCCATGGTTTTATAGATAGTATATGCCAGTCAGAATTGAAAGTCAGACCTTCCTGATTTCAAGCTCATTCCTCTACTCCACTGCCTCTCACACTAAAGAGAAAATAATGAAATCAAGTCCTATACAAAAATTGTTACCTTACTCATAAATAACAAAATAATAATTCATTTTAATTACATATAGATTCATCTATAATGAATTCATCATAAGTTCTAGATAAGCATGATCTATTGTTGGCACCATCACATTTTATAATTCTGCATATTCAATTCAGAATTAATAAAGAAATTCAGGCTAGATTCCTGTATGGGCTCTAGTTATAATAGATGGCTTCTGAGGTTCCTTCCAACTCTGAAATTCATGACTCCATGCTTCACTTCTTGACATCTTTTCTCTGTTTATTTGCTAGTTTTCACACAAAGGAAAGATTTCGTGCTCAGTCAAAATTCAGCTTTCTAGTCAACATGGTCTCCGGTAATGCATTATGGATAAAAGTTAGAGGGACAAACATCCCTTCTTTGGATGATAATGATGAAGGATGTAGGAGACAATGAACAAGTTATTATATTTTAAGATGAGGAAGATGGTGCACAGTGATGGGGCTGGTATATAACTATATAGAACTTCTTTTGTAGCCCCTGAAGCAAACATAAAGTCGGGTAAGAAATGCTTTTTCCAATTCCATTTTCCAATTATTAAGCCTGTATATACAAATGTGTTCTCATGGTTTAAATATTCCTATTAAATAAATATTAAATGTCTGAATCTGCCAATGTCCCTACCATTTTTTTACCCTGTATTATATTTAGTTCTCTGCATGTCATTTATTCTCTATAAAATATAATCTTGTTGAAGGCAGGGGATGGTTTAATTTTGATCTTTTTCCTCTCAGTATTTACCAGAATTCATTTCACATGATTGTAGCTTAATTGTCATCAAACCAACAAGCATTTAAAAGCCTACTATGTAGCACTGGGGTAAGTGATGATTGATGAATGCTAGATTACTCAATTTCTGTTAAACAGTATTAAGTTAAATGTCTTTTTAAAGGTCTAAAATGATTTTACAGGAGAGAAACCTGTAAGAAAAAAATTTAATTGTAGCTCAATTTTTTATGCTCGATCCCAAAGGATGAAACCATGTCTGAAGCTATGTCAGAGAGCTGAATAGATGGAAATTTTAGCAAAAAGTTGATAGCTATTTGTTGAGTTTGTTGTACAGGGGGTTCTAGTTTAAGAATGGATTGAATAAATGGTTACTGAGAATCCTTCCAACTCTGAAATTCTTTGGGATTTTGCAACCCATCAAGAACAGAAAAAATAATCATGGCAATATAATATTAAAATGTGTGTGTGCCTATGTTGTGTTATAATGACATTTCGTTGATGGCAGTGGGAAGGTCTTGCTCCCATTCCTGCTCATGTTGGCCATCCTTGTTGTAAGGTAGAAAATGCAATAGGAAAGTTAACATGAGATCTGAATCATAAATAATGTGGTTTGGTGGGGGTGGGGGGGGTTGGGTGATGTGCCACATCTATGCTTTCGTAAGTATAAAGAACTCCTCCAAAGGCCTTCCTACCTCTACCAATGCAGATAAGCACCTTTTGCCTTAGAGAGCTGCCTAGAGCACTGAGTGGTTGTGTGTCTGCCTCAGGCTCACAGATCATATGTTTCAGAAGCAATATTTGAACCCAGATCTTCATTACTGGAAGGCCAGTTCTCTATCCCCCTGCAATGCTATCTCCTTAAATTCCTTAAATGAAGAATTTAAATAGATTTACTATCACTACATTTTCATAAATTACCCCTAGGTAATAATATGCATAACTACAATAATCCTAAATAATGAACGAATGACAAGAAATGACCTCCAAAAAAAGATGTCTCTCAGCACTAATCATGTTATTTGCACAACTATAGAATTAATTCACTACCAGAATATCCTAATTTACAGGTCACCTTTCAAGTAACCTTAATATAGTTCATTGTTTTTAATTTTCCTTTGTTTCCCTCTTGGAGGGAGTATTTGATGCTATGTATGAGACCTTTTTCCATTTGGATTGGATTTGCTCCAAAATGGGGATTTAAGAGAAAATGATCAACTACTCTTCTTCGGCCAAGATCAGGGGGTCAAACAACCCTTTTCCAAGAGCAATACAAATGTGGCTTCAAAAGGCAGCCAGAAAGAAAGTCTATCACCAAGGATAATACTTCCTCTTCCACTCACCAGGCACTTTAATAATTCCAAAATGCACTAGGGCAGGGATCTCTGTAGGCAGAGCTAGGACTCTTAAGTTACCAAGAGGCATGAGCTCAAGAGGGTGGGAAGATGAGCTGCCACTGCCATCTTCATTATGAGGTAGGTGCTATTATGGTAATACTCATTTTTCAGATAGGGAAACTGAGGCTAAGTGGTATTAAGTGACTTGCATAGAATCATATAGCTAGTGAATTTCTGAGGTAGAATTAAGAGTTGGGTCTTCATGTCTCGAAATCCAGCACTCTCTTTACCATAGTGCACTATCTTTTCAGCCCACCTTTGGAAAGCAATAAATGTTAGGAACAGTTTTTCCTATATTCAGCCAAAATCTGTCTCTTGAAAACTTCACTTCACTGCTGAAGGAGAACAAATTTAATCCATTTACCAGAGAGCTGAGTCTGGGTCAGGAGAAAAGACATGCCATGCAGAGATATCTGTTGAAGAAAAAACACCCAGAAGCAGAAAGGCTAAGGGCACTGTGAGTTTTTCAACTGATATCGAGTGTAATAATAATAGCTAATATTTATATCAAACAAGACTGGGGTTTGAATTCTGGTCTAGCTACTTACTCATTTCTCTGGGCCTCAAATTATCCTGTGTAACTGAACGGGGTGGACCAGATGACCATTAAGGTCACTCCCAGTTCCAAGTCTATGATCATATAATCCTAAGGAAGAGAGTAGAGATAGGAAAGACTATGAGGTGGTGGCCATCATCTGGGTGGGTGGCAATGAGGGTCTGTAATAAGGTGGTAGCAGTGTGAGGAGGGGGAAGATGAAAGATGGAACGATATTGTAGGAGCAGAATCTTTATCTAAAATTAAGATAGTTAATATATAAGATATATATTAAAATTAATATATCTATTGCCTCATCTATAAAATGGACATAATAACAACTACCCTACCTACTTTTCAGGATTGGGAAGAAGTCTGAGAGTAATAATGTATGTGAAAGTCCTCTCTGACTCTAAGACATATGAACGTAAATTCTTGGTGAGTGAGAAACTAACTTTCCCCTCATTCTGAATGACCATGTTTGGACTTGGGAGAGGGAAAGCAAGGTAAGATGTGATGTTCCCACAAGAAGAGGAGCAGGACTCAGTACAATAAAATCTCATGACAGATTCTGAAAGAGAGTTGGACATTGTATTTTATCTGTTGGGCCAAATTAAGCCAAATGGGAACAAGCTGTTACTGAGCTTTTAACTAGAATGTTTGATTTGCTCTGTCCCCTTACCTCCTCCCTTGGAAGGTGGTTTGCATTAAAAATAGCTCCTTTTGCCTTAAAGGAGGTGTGTGTTTGACTTTCATATCCAATCTTCCATCCATCTTCACTTCCTCTCAGTGTCACTACTCTGAGAAATGTCTCCTTGCCTAGAAAAACCCATTCCCTCCACCCGTCATCAGTTTCTCATTCCTAGTTCCTTTGGCTTTGGGTTAAGCTTCACTTGCTTGAGTTATGGGAAGCTATTGAAGCCTTTTAACTATCCTATTGGGTAAACTCCAATTCCAGTAATAAACTATGCGCTGGATTCACTCATTACATTCATGGAAAGTCATAAAAAATTGGTGTTTGGAATACTCTGCTGGCGCTTTAGACTCCATTTCTGGTACATTTAAAAAAAAAATCTATTTGGGGACTCTGCTTTTCCCACTTTCTCCATCCCTCCCTTTGACAAAATTGGAGCTCCTGTAAGTTAAATTAATGCTTGATGTAATTTCCTGTAACAGAAGAGCCAGACTCCAGCACTAACGACAGTTTCATGGAAAAACATCTCATTGCTCATGGACATAGAGTTACACCCTTGAATTATGGGTCTGGATCACTCAACGAGATGGGATAGGAACAGGCTGAGCATAACACTTTTTAGCCAGGAAGCAGGGTAGTGGTAGAAACTAGAGGAGCATGAAAGAGAAAGGGCTTGCTGAGAGTGGGTGCCAGAGATTGTCAGAGGAGACATAGAGAGAAGGGACATTGAAGACAAGGTATCTGACATGCACACAGTGGAAGACAAGAATTGGAAATCAAAGGCCTAGGCAGACTTAATATACATCAGAATTGCATCAATGTATTTTTTAAATGCTATTGAGATTGAAGCAATTATATAGAGTAAGGAATAAAACAATGTTACAGACCACAGTCTGTGGGAACTCTCATGGTCCAGAAAACTGACAAGGCAAAATGTTCCAATTTATTGGCTAGGTTAGAGGCAATCCTTAAACATCTGTAGGTCTGAGTTTGGAGGTCTTTCTAAACTCATCCCTAATCCCTTTGGTCTGGAAAGTAAGCCTGCCCAACAGGCTTTTCTGTACTGATTTACCTGTTTGTTTATCCTGGTGTGGGCCAGGCCAAAGAGCTGTACAAACAATACTTATCTAGTGGTGAATTATTGGAGTTTGTACCACTGCCTGTTTTAGCTTATACACAGAAACAGATACATTCAATCATGCCATTGTGGTTGGGTCCATGAAATTTTTGGGGGCTTGAGGTTTTGGTTGGTACAATGTTTGCAGACGGGTCAGAGTGTAGGTCATGCTTTCTTCTTAAAATCTTTAGCACATCCAGACTCAACCATCGTTACTCAACAGATGGTAGAGTTGCAATGGAATGCATACTTAAATCACATGGAATAAAAGACCAGACCACATGTAGATAACTGAGGGGAAAATACTAGGAGTAGTAAATCTTTAAAAGCATGATATTCAAATTAAAATAACTTTTTGTGTTAGGTAAGTTATTTTGATTCTCAGTTTCTTCATCTTTAAAATGAGAAACTTGAACTATGTAATCGGCTTGTTGTTGTTCCATCATTTTTCAGTCATGTCCATCTCTTTGTGACCCCATTTTGGGTTTTCTTTGCAAAGATAGTGGAATGGTTTGCCATTTCCTTCTCAAGCTCATTTTACAGATGAAGAAACTGAGGCAAGCAGAGTTAAGTGAGTTACCCAAGACACAGCTAGGAAGTGTCTAAGGCTAGATTTGAACTCAAAACAATGAGTCTTCCTGACTCTGGATCCATCACTCCATCCTCTTTGCCACCTAGCACCCCCCTAGGTAACCTAGAAAGGCTAAAATTCTGTGATATTTTGATTTTTTACTTTCATATGATGTAAGTGACCCATAAGAGTCTGTGAATAGGGGAAGGGAGAGGTGACTGCTATTAAGCCATCTATTGTGCTCTCTCTCTTCAGCTATGACTCTCATGACTTCCCAAAGAGGATGATAACCAAGGCAACAAGAAAAGATACATCAAGATGATCATGGGGCCTTGCCAATACAAAAATTAAAGGTGGCTGAAAAGATACCATTCCATTATATTGGGCTAGAATTCATAGCCATGGTAGTTCATAGCCAGAGTAGAGCTATTGATGAATCAATAGTCATCAAGGTGCTGGGGCGCTATCACCACCAAATGGGTCAGAGAATGTTGAGATGGCTTCTGTAGGATTATTCAAGAAGCCAAGAAAGTTTACTGCTCATTTATTAGCCGCCTACCATGGTAGCTGTGATTTGTGCTGATTAGCTCCTACGCCTACTTTTAGAAATACAAATTGTACATAATAGATTTTCAATTTCACATGCACTCATCTTTTTTATTATATGATATTATAGAAATGCTTGTTTTATTCCATAAATTAAAAATAAAATTAATAATTTTTTAAAATAAGAATTATATTACTCTTCTCCTACATGATACCTGAGGCAACACAGCATTGAACTCAAAAGACCTAAATTTGAGGTGGAGGCTTAGGTGGCGCAGTGAATAGAGCACAGGCCCTGGAGTCAGAAGGACCTGAGTTCAATTCTGGCCTCAGACACTTGACACACTTACTAGCCCTGTGACTTTGGGCAAGTCACTTAATCCCAATTGCCCTCCAAAAAAAAGCAAAAAAAAAAAGACCTAAATTTGAGTTCTGGCTCTACCATTAACTCATGTAGCCAAAAACATGCCATTTAAACCTTTGTGAACTTCAGTGTCCTCATCTGTACTCTGGGGGTAATATTTTTTGCACTATTTTTAAATTAAATTAAATAATGTATATAAAATACATCATAACTATAAACCACTATAAAAAGCAAGGTCTTATCATAAATATAAAATGATTGGGTCTCAAAAATGCTTCAAAATGTAGCTATCTTTCCAGAAATTAATTTTTATATGTAGTAATGCTGATCACTTCTCATGGTGAAAAGGCTTCATAATCATTCTCTCAATTAATCAGGAAGACAAAAAGTTGGTGGAAACCCTGTTGATCAAGGAAAGAAGGCAAGATATCAAACATAAATAAAGAAGAGTTTGTATATTTTCAAAGGGCAAAAATAAGAGTTTAAAGAGATACCACCACTTTATAATGAATTCTGACTCATTCCATTTTTTAAACAAACTCAGTATCATGAATACCGATCTTTTTCTCTTCCTATAAAAGTCGAGTCTTAGTTCCTTCTATTTTCCATCTGAAGAACTGAAAATGTTCAAAGAAAAAAAAAGAAAACCTCCTCCAATTAGACAGGAATGTGCAAACAAAGGGAACAGGGGTAATACTTGAGATGTCAGGCTATG
Organism: Petaurus breviceps papuanus; assembly: GCF_028583685.1. Taxonomy (NCBI): domain Eukaryota; kingdom Metazoa; phylum Chordata; class Mammalia; order Diprotodontia; family Petauridae; genus Petaurus; species Petaurus breviceps. Next base: position 17,269,742 of record NW_027187376.1, on the reverse strand, counting down.
TGAATGAGTTGGCTTGATGTCAAGACAAGACAAATTAAATCATTTGGGATATACATGATGCTCTGTCTATCTGAGATAGCCAATTCCTTAGGGCAAAATGTTTCTCTCTCTCAAGTAACCTATTCACTCACAGATAGGTCCCCCCTCAAGGCTACTTTCTTTATTCTACTGCAAGGGAAAGATCCCACATCAAGTACACCTTCCAAATGTCTACATTGAGGTATATTATGAATACACACATGCATTCACACAAACACACAGACACACACAGTCTCCTATAATTTAGCTAACCAATCACCAAATGTTATCCCTTTGAGACATACTCCATTCTATTTCTAGATATTCACACCCAATATCTCTGACTGTGATCTCTGTGCAGAGACAGAATCTATTCATGGGACATGGTACATTTTCTATAAAATCCCACATTCTCTTCCTCAAAGGTCTACATTGTAGGACATCTTCTCTTAAAAAAAAATACCCACTAGGTATATATCTTTTCCCATTAGATCATGTGGTCTCTTTGGTTACTAACCACTGGATCTCTTTGTTTGAAAGATGAGACCAAATCTCTGAGTTCTGTTAATATTTTAGAAGAATGTTTCCTATTTATTGAGAAATTGGAGAAAGAATATGTTGAGTTTGAGGTGCTGGTAGTCATCCAGGTGATATGTCCAAAAAGTAATTAGAAATGCAGGTTTTGTAATCCAGGAAAAGTTTAGGCTGGATATATAAAATTGTGACTCCTTGGAATAGAGGTGATAGCTGAGTATCTAAAAGAGGATGAAATGCCAAGACAGAGATTGTAGATAGAGAAGAAAAGAACTGAGGACATGTCGAGCATTGAAGGGCGCCTGCCCTTAGAATAGGGGAAGAGGAAGGTGAACCAGTGAAGAAACAATCAGAAAGGTAGGAAGAAATGTAAGGAAAAGAAAAGTCACAGAAATCAAAGGAAGAAAGAATGAGTAGTCAACAGTAAAAACATGCTGCAAAAAAGTCAAGAAAAAAGTTATTAGATTCAGTAAAATAGATTATTTTGATTATATAAAATTTAGATGTTATCCATGAAGAAAATCAAAGCAAGTTCAATAAGAAGTGAAACCTCTGAATGGGAAGACAATCTTATCAAATATATCTAATAAAAGTCTGATATCCAAGATATATAGGAAATTGATACAAATAATAATATTAACTAACAGTTCTTTTAAAATAAGTAAGGGATCAAAGGCTAAGAACAAATCATTTAAATGATCAATAACTATATGAAAATAATTGTCCAAATTATTAATAATAAGATAAACACAGGCAATGCCTGCTCTGTTGCTACCTTCCTAATTCCCTCTTGAGCTGACAGATTAGGTGCCCAGGGTAAGGTTATTCTTTAAAAGTCAAAGGAAGAAACAAAGGCCCTATATATACTAATATATCTACATAAATATTTTTTGTCATAGCAAGAAAATTGGGAACAACGTGGTGATCCATCAGTTGGAGAATGGATGATAAAAGTGTGGTATATGGCTATAATGGAAGATTATGGAACTACAATAGATAGTAAAAAATAAGAATTTGAGAAGAATTAAATCAACTTATATACAGTAGAGAAAGATGAACCAAAAGTACACAATGACTACCATAAGTAAATCACCAATGAAGAAAGACTAAGGCAGCCCAGTGAGTCATTTGCACTGGAGCCAAGGATAATACTTTCAAAGCAAAGCCTCATTTAACCCCCCTTTAACCCCTTGGGAGAGAGGATTAATGACTCCAAAGCAGTATTGGGAATGTACAGAGAAGCAAAAGAACCAGAGAGTTCAAGAAAAAATATCAAAGCAAAATAATCTTCAAGACATGGAAAGAAGAGGGAGTCTATGATAAGACCATTATGGGCCATGGATCCATTAGTAGTCCTGGGTCCATGTTTTAGGGCAGAAGAGCAGCTCTGGGGACTCAGGCATTTTATGAGAATAAGAATACCCTTTCAGGTGGGTCTGATTGGTTCACAACCCTTTAGGTCACAGGCCACTCTCTGAACCAGTCAGCTAGGAAACTGGGAATTTCTATCCTTCAAGCTTCTAGACACAGAGTATTCAGAAAAGTATATTTCTAGGAGAGAGGCAAGGCAAGAATAAAGAGTAAGGGGATAGCATATATAGTAGAAGAGGGCATGCATAAAATAGACAGCTCTTTGAACAACAACAACAACAAAATTGGGCCAGAAAAAATAGGGAGTTTTTTTTAGGTAGAAATAAACTTTTTTTTAAAAGAAGCCATTGGAGACCTTGGAATAAACTATTTCAACGGAGTGATGAGGGACAGAAACTAGATTATTTGAGGTTGAAGAATGTGTGAATAGTGAAGCACGGGAAGCAATGATTGTAGACTCATTTTAGCACTGAAGAGAAAAGATGTAAGATTATGAGAAGAGTTGTCTGGCAGTAGTGTTTTTAATTCTTCCCTCCCTCACCCCATATGTATTACCCACACATGTTCATAGGCTGGAAGAAGGGAGATAGTAGAGAGAGAGAGAGAGATTAAAAATGAGGAGGTCGGGGGGAAGAGGGCATCAACTTTTTAAAGGACAAGAGGAGAAGAATGGGTACTAGAAGACTTAGCAAAAAGGAGAACTATCACATTTACTGAGACTTGGGAGAAGGAGGAAGGGACAAATGAGGACACAGAATGGTTCTGAAGTCTGAAGAAGAAATGAAGGAACTCTCCTTATTGAAGCTTCAATCTTCTCAGCAAAGGAAGAGTCAAAGTTATCAGAGAGAAAGAAGGTGAAGATGAAGTCAAGAGGTTGGGAAGAGCAGAGATCTGTAATAGTCATCATCGGGAGTGTGACAGAGAACTAATCCAAAAATAAAAGAATGTGCCAGTAGGGACCTAGCGTAAGTTAGCACCAATTTTCAGTGGATCCACTTGGCAGTTTTGTGACTCTCTCTAGCAACACTTGGCAGCTTAGGAGTAGGAGTAAAAAAGGCAGATGGTGGGGGTTATACAGATTTGAAGATAAGTAGAGTAGGAACAAATGAGGATGATACAGGAGATTCAGCAGAGGGGAACACTAGTCCAGAAATGGAAGTCATTGAGGAATATGGGAGAGTGTCTATGAATATATCTATGTGTACATACATATATGTGCATATGTATATGTATGCACACGTATTTCCATTGCAATAAAAAATAAGACTGCTAATGGTATGTGTACCTAATACATAGTTTTGCACAACATAAGCATGCATGAATGTTGACTGTTCTGTTTTACAAGACACAAGAGTCAGTCTTTTCATAAGAAGCAACAACTGCAAGATCTTTTGCTCTTGATATTGTTTTATGTGCCTAATGGTGCCTATGGATAAAATTCACATTACTTAGGTGTATGAGTCTTTTAATTTAATGAATTTTTTAATTAAAGTTTTTATTTGTATTTTTCTATATTATGTATAATTTGATCTTTACAATCAAGATAGACAGGACTAAGACTCTTTTGCTCATTTTACAACTCAATCAACAATTACAATTAAGTGCCTACTATGTGCCAAGCAATGTGTCAGGTACCGAGGATCCAAAGACAAAAATGAGTCAGCCCCTGCTTTTTAGGAACTAATTTCATAAGATAAGAAAAATGAGACACAAGAACCAAAGCTATTCAAGAGAAAGGTAGTTGGGGGCAGCTAGGTGGTGCAGTGAATAGATCACCAGCCCTGGATTCAAATATGGCTTCATTAACACAAAACACAAAATATGGCCTAATTAACACAAAAACTACCCATGTGACCTTGGGCAAGTCACTTAACCCCAATTTCCCTCCAAAAAGCAAAAAGAGAGAGAGAGAGAGAGAGAGAGAGAGAGAGAGAGAGAGAGAGAGAGAGAGAGACATAGAGACAGAGACAGAGAGAGAGAGACATAGAGACAGAGACAGAGAGAAAGGGAGTGACAGAGAATGACACAGGAAGTTGAATCTAGGTTTTCTGACTGCAAGAACCATGCTCTTTCCATTAGTAAATGTTGTCCTGTCATTGTCTGTTTGCTAGTTGCTATTCAGTTTTCAAAAGCTTAGCATTCCTGCTCATATCATGACGTGAAGGTCTGTCTTTTCATATCCTCGTTGCATGGTCATTTTGACTTGATATTCCTATCCCTCAGTGCCTTAGACAAATTGCTCTTCATCTCCCTCCCCAGGTGACCAATCTTTTATTGGAAATATTATGAAAAGTAATCCTGTTTCAGTCCATCAAAAGTTTATGTTCTAGAAGAGGGTTTGAGACAGACTTCTCTATTATATATAATATGGAAAAAAATGTCAGTGGATATAAAATAGCTCGTACATCTAAATGATTTAAATTAAGTAAAATAAAATTTTGGACTCTTTCGAATTAGGTCATTAAAGCAATAGCTGAGTACAAGTACAGTATTAATGAGCAATATCACAAGAACAGTATTAATTTTGCATCTCCTGACATAAAAATTTAAAACATGCAATTTTAACTTAGCTTTAGGTAATATTTTGCATTCGCTTGACTTTTATTTTTGAAGCTCCAAAATGAGATTTCTTAAAAGTTAAAGACAAAAGCTGAGGCATTGTGACATCATATAAGTTTATTCTACTCTGGATTCAGAATCCAAACTAGGCCTAATGTAATGTGAGTTCAGTTCAATTCAATTCAATAAACATTTCATAAGCATAACTGTGTGCAAAGGGACAAATTAGAAATTGTATAGTATTTGGCTCTTTCTTGCTGTTACATTGTTATTCAGTTGCTTAAGTCACGTCTGACTCTTCGTGACTCCATTTGGGTTTTTCTTTGCAAATATACTGCAGTGTTTTACCATTTCCTTCTCCAGATCATTTTATAGATGAGGAAACTGAGGTAAACAGGGTTAAGTGACTTGCCCAGGGTAACACGCCAGTAAGTATCTGAGGTCAGATTTGAACTCACAGAGATGAAGCTTCCTGACTCCATGACAGGAACTCTATCTACTGTGTCACCTAGCTGCCCTAGCCTGGCTCCTAATAGGTACTTAAGAAATGTTTGTTTATTTGAATTAGTATTTCATAATTTCAAAGCAGCACAAAACATAAAAACATACCTTGCTATTTTAATAAAACTGACAATTTTATATTTAGGGAAAAAATTATGAAATTCTAGAGTTGGAAGGAACTTCAGAGATCAATCAAAATAACCCTCTCCACCTGCTAGGGAGTTTTACAACATCCCTGGAGAATTGTTATCTAGATTCTCTACCTGACCATCTCCAAAGTCAGGTAATTCATGACCTTCCAAGGCATACCATTGCATCCCCTTTTTTTTTGGAAAGCTTTTCTTTCCATTCAACAGAATTCTACGTCCCTGTAGCTTCCATTCATTGGTCCTAGTTCTGTCTTCTGTGGAGTCTGGAGTGAAACAGGATATTTCTAATTTCTCTTCCTCATAACAGCCTTTCATGTGCTTCAAAACAGTGATCAAGTCTCCATCCTCAAGTTTTCACTTCTTTAGGCTTAATTTACTTGATTCTTTTCATTGATTTGCATATGACAAATCCTTCATCAACCAATATCTCTTCTCTTTGGACATGCTGCAGTTTATCAATGCTCCCCTTCACCCCAAATGCAGCAACACGATACTCCAGACCTAACCTGTGCAGAGCATAGTGGGACTATAGCCTATGTAATTATGGGTTTTATATATATAAATTATATATATATTATATATATCAATTCATGTAGTGGGTTGAATTAACTTTTTTGACTACTGTGTTACTGAGGACTCATGAGGAGCTTTGGACTAACTGAAGTCTCTAGGGGTTTTTTATATTAACTATTGATAAGAGGTAGCATGGCCCTATGGATAGAAAACTGGCCTTGGAGCCAAAAAGACACAGGTTCTATTTCTCACACCTACTGGCTGTGTGACTCTGGCCAAGTCACTTAATCTCTTAATACCAGGCAACTCTCCAAAACCATGCCAATCTGTCTTGGTAGAGGATGTTTCCTCACTTGGCAGTTTCCTATACCAGTGAAACTACAGGTCCAAATCTTATCTCTATTAACCATCTAGCCATATTTCCCCCACCCTGTATTTAGACATGTCCATTCATCTATCCATCCATCCATCCATCTATCTATCTATGTCTAATTCAATTAAATACTTATTAAGTATTTGCTAAGTGGAATCCATTTTCCTATATGCTAGATGCACAAAGATGAGAGATGATACAGTCCTTGCCCATGGGAAACTAAACTAATATTTGTCTTCATATCCATCATTACTGAATTTCATTTTGTTAGGTTTGGCCCTATCATTTTGTTACCATACCTTCACATCATTTGCACATTTGCTAGAATTATATTTTCTATTTTTTTAATCCAAGTCACTAATAAAATTGTCAGACGGAGCAGGGCCAAGAATATAGAGCTGTAGTAGATACTTCCTTCTCTGTTCACTTTAATCAACATTGCTTAACTTTGGTCCTTCAGGTGTATCTCTATGAGAATGGTCCAAGAGAGAAACAAAGAACAATGTCCATAAGTTAACAGGTACTCACTGGGGCCCTGTGGGAGTAAAGTATGCAACTTCTCCTCAGCTTTATTTCTGAAAGGGGTCTGTGGGTGAGATACTAGATCTTTTCAGAATCCAGATGTGTGAGAAGGCTATTGGAATTCTTAATGCAACTCCCATGACCCTTAGTTACTCCAGGGGAATTCAATTCTCTCTCCTGTTATCTCTGAGCTAGAGAAAGTTTTTGAGGATTGTGTGAAAAGGGTGAAGTATTCAGATTTCCCATTTGTTTCCTTGTGATTCCATGAGCCAGTATTTTCCCTAAAGTCCCCTACCTAGGATTTGGAGACTTTAGACTCCATTCTAGGAGTCTCCTTTTGCCACTAGGGAAATCTTGGCCAGGAAAATGTTCATTAGGGAACAGCAGCCCTATCCTTTAATCATGCAATCAAATTACCCACCTGCAAACTATGATTGTGAGGTATCTCAGTACAATTTGTCCACAAAACATTTGAAACCTCCCATATGACTTAGAAATCAAGGAAAGGCCATTTCTTTTTTTTTCATTTTTAACTGAAAGTTGGACATTAGACAAATACAAAGTGAATGTTTAAAACAAAACATATTTGAGCAAAGACAGAATCTGATATCTCAGCCAGAATTTTGTTTAAGTTGTGTGTGAGAAAAGAACATGGTAGGCAAGATTGGTGGTTTGATTGTATAGTGTTCCCCAACAAGAGAAGGCAAATATTGTATCTGATTTTTTTAAAGGATGTCTTATTTTCATTGTCATCTAATCATGCAGTGAAAGATTGCTTGTCATAGCCCACGGCACTGTCAGTCACAAAAGAGCAAAGTTAAGTTTTCTATAGAAAACTAAATTCTCCATTTCCTGATCTTTGCAATGCAGAACAAAAAAAAATAATGAGAAAGCTAATCTGGTGAAGAGGTTAACTGATTGTGGTTTTCTCTGTGTTTTACAGGGTTCTTTACCATAAATACCACAAACACCTGAAGAGGAAACAGCATTACCAACCTCCCAGTTGACAATGTCCCTGTTTCTGATCCATGAACTAGAGGTAAGAGTTGTTAGTATGGACCTAGAGATCCCACAATCCATTGGAGAGCTAAAGTAGCAGACTCATTTGCAGCCAATTAGGGAGAAGGAGGCAGAACCTGGTGCAGTCAGATCACATCCTCAGGCTCCTTGAGGACAAGTACCGAATATAATAATAATGATAGCTAACATTTATATGGAACTTACTCTCTGCCAGGAACTCTGCTAAGTGCTTTACAAATATCATTTAATGAAATCCTCACAACAACCATGTGAAGTAAGTGCTGCTACCAACTCCACTTTACAGTTGAGGAAACTGAGGCAGACAGAGGTTATATAACTTGTCCAGGGTCAAACAGCTAGTAAGTGTCTGAGGCCAGATTTGAACTCTGTTCTTCCTGCCTCCAGGAGCATCTTTCTATCAGCTGCACCACACAGTGGGCTCTTTGTATCTCCAGTGTTTAGCATGGCACCTAACGTATAAATGCTCCATAAATGATTTCTTTCATTCACTCATTTTTAGATGCTACTTTTAAAGAAGGACAATGAAAAACCCGAGCATGCTCAAAGGGAGCTGAAGGGTTTGGAGAAAATACCATTTAAGGACTTAGGGAATCAAACCCATGATTTATTGGCATAAGGAGCTCCTGATGAGGAAGTACGTCTGTCAGCACAGGCCGGCATCTTCTCTGCAACTTAGCCTTAGAGAGTCCTGAGATACAGAGAGGCTCAGTGATCTTTCCAGGGTCACACAACCAGCATGTGTCAGAGAAGACGTGAAACCAGGACTAAGCCATGCTTGTGCCTGCAGCTTTTAACTTCTGTCTCAGGGAATAATCATCAAACTATAACCATGGCTACTGAAAAAAGTGACAATCGACTCCCTGTCCATTGGCAATCTGTGTGACTGCCTAGACCAGTAGTTCTGAAGCTGGGGTCTGTGAACTACCTACACACACATATATGTATATGTATATGTATATGTATATGTATATGTATATGTATATGTGTATGTGTATGTGTATGTATACATATGTGTGTATGTGTATGTATTATAGGTATACACACATATATACATGTCTATGTAACTCTATTTCAATATAATTGGTTTCCTTTGTAATCCTATATATTTTATTTTATGCCTTTAAAAACATAATTGTAAGGAATCCACATGCTCTGTGAGACTACCAAAGGGGGTCCACAACATGCTCTCCTTTTCTCTCTCTCTCTCTCTCTCTCTCTCTCTCTCTCTCCTCTTCCCCCCCCCCCCCCCCCCTCTCCCCCCCTCCCTCTCCCCCCCTCCCCCCCCTCTCTCTCTCTCACACACACACACACACACACACACACACACAAGGTTAGTAGCCTCTGGCCTAGTCCAAACTCTCTTCTTTAGCTATTATTCCCTACTATGTGTAATATTGATTTGGTGAAATAAGAGATCCTTAAACAGAGGTGGGGGTGGTAGGGGTGGTAGTATGCCACTTTTATATTTACATCCCCTGTGGCTAGCACAATACTTGACATACAGTAGGTTCTTAATAAGTGTTTTTTTGGTTGATGAATTGACTGAGGCTCCATCCAATGCTAAGATTCCAGAATTTTTTTTTACCTGAAAAGAAATGAAATATTAAAAAGTGGCCAGAGTAAAACTTGGGATGAACCTCAGTGGTTATATAATATGATAGGCATGTCTGAATAATAAAACTGTTTATGAAAGACCCTCTCCCCCCCAAAAAAATCTCCATATAGGCCTAGCTCTACAAATGGATAAACTAAGAGTGAAGCTCTGAAAGAAGAAAGACTGAATAAAAATTCAGAAAGGTCACAAGACATTGAAAAAGCATTGTACTATGAAGGAAAATGAAAGAAAAATGTCTAAGGAAAGAGAGAACTCTGCAATCTCCTCAGAGATCAAAGAACAACAGAAATTCCAGAACAGTTCAAAAGAGAAATAAATATTTAAAAAATAAAATGTAAATTATGTCAAAAACCAGAGCTCTCAAAGCAAAATTAATGATGATAAAACTTGAGATAGCTAACATTAAAACATACAATGAACAATCTCTCCAAATAAGTACTGATGTGGGAAAAGAGTATGAGATATTTAGAATTTTAAAATACAGAAATAGTAGAACACTTGGCAGAAGAGAAGCAAAAGTTAATGACTTTGAGTGGACACATGGATTCCTAGATAAGTCAAAGTGCCAAAGTGACAATATCTTGAAGAAATGATGGAATCATCTTAGAGATGATAGATATTTTGGGGGAACTTTTTATTAAGAACTTGAGTATAATAATATAGGAAATGATACAAGGAAACTGTCTGGAATATTTGAGAACAGAGATAAAACCCTGAATGACCACATCTATAGACTGCCAACTAAGAAAAGCCCCATGGCTGAAGCTCCAAGGCACATAGTTGCTTTGGTTCCCACTTGGTTCCCAATCCCAAAACACATTCTGCAAGTGGTAAGGAGAAAGATACATTCAAGTAACCCAGGATTATTCTGTAGTCGTGAATAATGCATTCGTATACAGGCATAGATTGGAGATATAAAGCAAGTAGTGTAAGAAAGTCACATGAATTTTTTGGTTTCCAGTAAATATAAAAGTTACATTTATGCTATCCTTTAATTATTATGGTCTATTTAGTGTGCCAAGTAGCATTATGTCTAAAAAGAAAATGTCTACACTTTAATGAAAAGTACTTTATTGGTAAAAAAAAAATACTAACCATCATCTGAGCCTTCAGTGAATTGTCATCTTTTTGCTGGTAGAGGGTCTTGCCTCCATGGTGATGGCTACTGACTGATCGAGACAGTGATTGCTGAGTTTAAGTGTGGCTGTGGCAATTTCTTAAGATATCAATGAAGGGTGCCACATCGATTGACTCTTCCTTTCAAGAAAGAGTTCTTAATAGCATGAAAAGTTATTCGGTAGCACTTTACCACAATGGAACTTCTTTCAAAATTGGGGTGAATCGTCTCAGACCCTGTTGCTGCTTTATCAACTAAGTTTATGTAATATTCTTCAATATTGTTGTGTCTCAGGGAATAGAGAGGCTCAAGGAGAGGAAAGAGATGGGGGATTGGCCAGTTGCTGTAAGTCATTAATTAATTAACATTTATTAAGTTTGCTGTCTTATATAGGCATGGTCCATGGCACCCCAAAACACTTACAAGAGTAACATCAAAGATCATTGATCGCAGATCACCATAACAGATACAGTAACAATGGAAAAGTTTGAAATACTGTTAAAATTACTAAAATATGACACAGAGACACAACGTGAGCACATGCTATCAGAAAAATGGATACACTTATATCACACAGAGTTGTCACAAACCGTCAGTTTGTTAAAAAAAATCTGAGAAGTACAATAAACTGAAATACAATAAAATAAGGGATGCCTGTATTCCACAAAGCAGCAGAGTTCAAAATGCAACTTAAACTAACATCCTCCAAAGCTGAGCTAAACCACAAACAGCAAAAGTTAAGCACTCGATAAAAGTCAGGCATTTGAAACATGTCTACTAGAAAAAGCCTTGAAAGGTGAGTAGAATATTTCACTTGTAAACACCCCCAAATAGCAGTACTGCAAGAAGGGACCCTGGTTTAGTCACTTAACCCTATTTGCCTCAATTTCTCATCTGCAAAATGAGCTGGAGAAGGTAACAGCAAACCAGGATCTTTGCCAAGAAAACCCCGAATGGGGTCACAAAGACTTGGACATGACTGAAAACTATTCAACAACAACAAGCAGGGGTTAAGCAGAGAAAGAGAACTATAAACAAATATCAATGAATATAAATGCAAAAATTATGACCATGTTAGATTTATACCATAGGTGTAAGGATGGTTCAATATTAGGAAAAGGATTAATCTAATTATCTTAAAAACAAATACAACTATAACAATGTGATTAGATCACAAGGCAAACCTATGTCTCAATTCAGAAATAAGATTTCTTCCTTTTGAAGGAGTACATTTTTATTAAGACAAGTCCAAAAAATATCAGTTGCTCTGTTTTTGGCATAGAAGATTCCATCTGATGTCTGGATATTTGTTTTTCATACTTTCTGAAAGCAAGATCTTCAGCTCTTTTTGATGTTCTTACTTAATAGATTTTTTAAAAGCTTTATTGATTCCTTTTATTTTCACGTCAGTTCTTTCTGGATACAGCCATCCCTCACCCACTAATGAATCTTCCCTTCTGTCAAAGAAAAACAGTTAAGTAAAATCTACCTCTACTTGCCTCTATCAAGTTTAAGAAATCTCTCTTTCATCTCATGAACTCAATGTTAACCCTATCTAAACTTTATAATTTAATAAACTTTGATTTTATCCCTTCTCAGCCTTTATCTTTCCAGCCTGAAAAGTTTCCATCTTCTAAGTATGGCTTCATGTGGAAGCCTCTCCATCACCTTAATAAACGGCATTTCCCTTCTCTGGGCCTTCTCCAGTTCCATCATGGCAATGAGAAAAGTGAAGCATGTTAAGGTGAAGGATTCCCAGAAGTTATTCAGTGAGTCACTGCCCTAAGTGGGAACAAAATCCAGGTCTTTTGATTGCCACTTAATTTTTTCAAACAACAGGCAAGATTTTTACTCCATAAACTCTGTTACTGGTTTTCTTCTAAATAAATATTCTGATGGTCCAATTGGCAACATTCTGTTCTTGTGAGATCCAAGTCAAAACTCAAATGTTGGTATCCTCATCTTCTAAAATGAAGGAGAAATTTAATCTTTAGCCCCGATAAAGAGGGAAAGAATTTCTGTAGTTGGAAAAGAATAGTAATTTTTGAGGGTTCGCCCTGAAGAACAAAAGCATAGATACATTTTATTCCATAATGTGTGATGTTCAGGGTACTCTGAATTTAATAGGCTAAACATTTCTAACTCTAATTTTCCCCAAAACCTGGACATCAGAGACCAGACCCATTGGAGCAGGAAAGGGGCTAATGTCAGAAGCATTCAGAGAAGGGACAAGGAAAGGTGAACATTTCCACTGACAGTAAAACACTTGAACTTTCCCCTATTACCATGGGAAGGGATGGAGGGGGCAAGCATTTATTAAGCATCTACTATATGCCAGGCACTGTATCAAAATACCTCATTTTATCTTCACAACAGCCTGGGGGAAGATAGGTACTATTATCATCTCTATTTTACAGTTGAGGAAACTGAGGCAAATAGAGGTTAAGTGACTTGTCTAGAGTTATAGTGTTAGCAAATGTCTGAGGCTTCATTTGAACTCAGGTCTTCCTGCCTCCAGATCTGGTGTTCTATTTACTGCTTTGCCTAAGCTGCCATTTGAATCCTATAGCAGTGAACCAAAGAAAGACAGGGTCAGCAGAAAAGGAGTGACAATGGCTTAGAGATCTACAAATTGGGGGGCCCCAGAAGTGGGTGTAACAATAAACATCAAAATTATGAAATCCTATTAAATAAGCTACCTAATTTGAAGCTACAATACACCCACACATTAACCATTCTGCAATCACGGTTGCTAGCAATGCCTGTTTTCCTGTCATCCTCCACATCAACCCACTCCTCCTTTCTCTTAAAACATGCAAAATTTTCTATTTTCCTTATAACTATGTGCCCGCCTCCCACCTCCACCTCCAAACCCCCTACCTAGCTTTTGGCTGTCCTGTGTACCTACATTTGGTATGGCACCGTTTTCATCAGCATTGTATTTTGTTTGGTTCCTTTTCTTAAAAAAAAAAAAAAATTTGGAGAATTTTGTATAGGCAAAGATAGCCTGTCCCAAAGATCTGATGTGCCTTCAAGCTCTAATGCATTAGCAGGTTTGAAAATGCTAATAAGTCTGTGAAAAGTATAGCTAGTTAAACAAAAGTAGTGAGCATTGGAGTTGGGGGAAGGGGAGGTAGCGGAAGCAAATTTTGCAAAGATGAGAAAAGTGTTTCAAAGGTAGCTGTGGTTTAATCTTGCATAGGGGAATTTCATGATGGAAGGGAGAGAGGTGTTTAAGGTGGAGCTGGGGAGGCCCAAGTCAACACTCTTTCCAATACGATCAAAAACCCTGTAGGTCTATTAAACCAACCTCATAGAAAACTGTCATCACACAGAAAAACAATAGGGATCACAAGTGTGTGAGCATATTTTCTGTTCACTTTGACGAGGTGTTAACTTCAAAGGCTAAGAAAACATATTTAAATGTTATTAAACTTGTCAGGGCACAGAATAAAACTGGGTTTGGATTAGCAAGAACTCTCCCCCACCCCCAACTTTCTTTTAAACAGCCATATTGCTATGTGGCTTCTTGAAATTTGGCAGCAAATTTCAACCTATTGTAGATTAGGAAGAATGGAATGTGAGGTCTTGCCAGACCTATCCAGTGCTGCAAGGGAGTGTGACCCAGATATATACTCCATGCTTCATCCAGGATGATGATTCTATAACCAGAATGAACCAGTCATTTGCAAAAGTAGTCACCTTTTTTAAGACAAGAGAAGAGTCTGAATAGTGATTGTCTTTTCTAGGAGCCACAAAAGATTCCTATCTGTTCTATTATTTCATGCATATTCACAATCTCCCTGTGACAAAAATAAAGGGTAGATGGTGTTAACCTTCAGTAGCTAAGTGGTTAGATCTCTGGGCCTAGAGTCAGAAGGGCTCATTTTCCTGAGCCCAAATGGACCTAGGCACCTAGTAGCTATTTGACTTTGGGGAAGTCATTTAGTCTTTTTTTTTCTTGGAGGGGAGAAGGCGGGGCAATTGGGTTTAAGTGACTTGCCCAAGGTCACACAGCTAGTAAGTCTTAAGTGTCTGAGACCAGATTTGAACTCAGGTCCTCTTGACTTGAGGGTCGGTGCTTTATTCACTGTACCACCTAGCTGCCTCCTGGGAAAGTCATTTAACTCTGTTTACCTCAGTTTCCTCATCTGTAAAATGAGCTGAAGAAGGAAATGGCAAACCACTCCAGCATCTCTGCCAAGAAAACCCCAAATGGAGTCATGAAGAGTTGGACACAACTGAAAAAACAATTAAACAACAAAAAGACACTAACCCTTTTTGTCTGTTTGTTTGTTTTAATTGGGATAAGCAAGCTGGAAGAGAGATTTGAAGAAGTTCACATCCACTTGTACTTTAGAGCTAAACTCTTGCAGCATAGGCCATTTGATCAACTTCATAACATATGATTAATATAATGGGACTATACCTGTGATTTCATTAGTACAAGCAATTATACCAACTGTGGAGACTCTCTCTTCAGCAATGCAGATCAGCAACACAACTGCAATTTATATTCTCAGAGCATCGCCTGGACCACTAAGAATTTAAGTGATTAACTAAGCTGAAAGGAAACATTCGGGGTCATTTCGTCTAACTCCATGATTTTACAGATGAGGAAACTGAGGCCCAAAGTCATTCAATGCTTTGACTATGAGTCATGTGGATAGAAAATATCAGAGATGTGATTTGAATTCATGTTGTATAATTCCATGTTCACAGTTTTTACCCCCCATTATACCATGTGAGAGGGAGGATTTGAACCTAGATCTTCCTAACTTCAAGGTCAGCTCTGTATCCATTACACTATGCCGTGTCCCCTATAACTTATAGTTGACAGGTTAGTACAGTTCCAGATATCATTTATTATTGTAACCTCTTCCCTGAACTGATATGTAGATGTACATGGGTACATATCTATGCTGGTCATGTCCCCCTGAGTATAGTGAAACAGACACTTTGCCTGCCCTTCTCAGTTATTCAGAAGTCATAGTATGGATGATGTGTATTCTGCTGAGCTATTTAGCTCTAGCATTCTATGATTCTGTTATAGCAATGCTGTTTGTGGGCTCACTTTCAAAGTCTATACTGGCTGCGTCCCAAAGCGAGCAAGTCAGGATGGTGACAGAAATTCTGAGTTTGGATGTAACTATTATTTCAGGCAAGGCTTGAACTGACTGCCTTGTGAGGGGGCCTAAGGTGTTTAAAAGACCCTGGGAATTGTATTCCTTCCCAGCTAGAGAAGAGATGAAGCTACAGTGGGATTAGATCTGGAAGACAGAATTTTCCACTGTAGCAATAGTTTTAAAATCTCTTTGAAGAATTATATGCAGAGAAGATTGGAGGGAAAGAGCAGCAACAGCAGCAGCAGATGGGGGTCACTCTCCAGAAGACTAACTAGGCTTTGTTTTGACTGGAGTCTTTCCCTTTCCTTGGCTCGCTGAGAGAATTTAGTTCCAATTCTGCATTTTCTGGGTCTCTTTCCTACTTGAGAAGGAATATAACTCCCAGGGTCTTTTGAAGTTACAAGGCAGATAGATGGTCCATGTGTTACCTGAATGACAGTTACACAAGGCTTGAGGTGTTGCCTTCGAGATTGACTTTTCCATATTTAGGACATCCTTGAGTTACACCAATGGTGTCAAGTTCAAATAGAAATGGAGCTGCATATTGACTTAGAAAACCACGCAGATTTTTATGTTTCTTTTGTTATTTATTTATTCATTTTATATATTTCCCAATTACATTTTAATCTGGTTGGCCCACATGTGGCCTGTGGGCCACATGTTTGACATCTGTGCTTTACACTATTTCACCCCCCCCACCCAATTAACTGTCAAATCATGCTGATTTCTTCTGTGTGACTTTACCTTTTAGATCTCCAGGCAATTCTAAGATATTAAATCGCAAACAAGTGACTGAGATGCATTGATGAAGGGATTTTTCCACACCAGGACTTCCTTACATGAATGAAATAACAAGTATCCCCCTCCTCCATTGGCGATACTGATACTTATACTACTTACTTCAAGTAGCTTTGATGATAGCAGTTCTTAAACCTTAAAGTGCTATAAAAATGCACTCTTTTTATTATCATCATTAATATTATTGTGTACATAAAAATATCCATACAGATAGCCAGTCACAAGTTAAGAAAATCATTATTTCAGACATGCAGAGCTCTTCCTTTTTCTTTCCCCATATGGAAGTTTGTCTACTAGCTGTTGTGATTTTCATCCTTTTAAGTAAAAAGTCCCAACTGACTTCGTCTACCCTTGAGCTTTTGACTCCTTGCCCTATCACCACTCATCCTTTTCCAAACCCAAATCCTGGATTATTCCAACCATCTGCCTTCTCTGTTCCTACATGCTTGCTGATGAACACAGATGGAGGAAGTCATATAACTGTGCTGACTGGGTCCACTACAGATTGATGCTGTATGACCCCAGCCTGATGCTTTGCCTCAATCCTCTTACACTTCAGTAATTAACTATAACTGACTCCCTTCAGCATCTGTTTCAAACCCCATCTTATATCTGAAGTCCCCTATGCCACCCCTTCCCTCCTCCCTCTTAGAAAAGAATCTAAGCAAATATTTCATTGGGAAAATTGAAGCCATTAGTTAATGTCCCTCATGACTAGGATACACTCCTTCCTCACCTCTACCTTTTAGGATCTCCAGTCTCCTTTAAACTCAGCTTAACCACCACCTTTCTCCTGGTTCCCATAGTTGTTAGTGCTTCCCCCCCCATTAGCTTATATTTAAAAATACATTTTATAATATATTTCATATGTTATATATTTATAATAAATATATTTTATAAATATATATATATGTTTAATATGCCTTTGTATATTTTATCTCCCTCATAGAATGAAAGCCCCTTGAGGGCAGGGACTCTGCTTCATTTTGTCTTTGTAATCCCAGCTCTAAGCACATTGTCTCAGACATAGTGGCTACTTATTAAATGTTTGTTGGATTTATTACACGTTCCCTCTTTTCTTCAATTCTACGCTTCAAATCCCCTCAGTATTATTCCTTACTCTCTCCCCCTTTTCTCCAGTCTCGGAGAAAGAGGTGTCTCTTTTCTTTGCAAATGTCAACACTTCAATTTGAGTCCTTGTTTTCATCTCATTTCATCTGCTATAACAGCTTGGCTTTTTGACCTTCCCTTATTCTCTCCCTGATTTTCTATCTCTGTCTATTTTCTGGTTCCTTCCCTATTGCCTAAAATCATGTCTGAATTTCCCCTAGTCTTCAAAATGCCTGCACTTCACTTCACTTCACTTCACCTATTGTCCCCTCAGACTATTGTTTTGGTCTTTCTTTTCATAGCTGAATGCCTAGAAACTGTCTCTATTCACTGCCTCTTCTGTCTTCATTGCCTCCCTTGAAATATCTCCTTCTGTTTCCTCTATATATTCTAAACAAATGAGAAGCAAGGTGAGGAGACAGTGTAGAGTATTCACTTGGGAGTGAGATGAACCGAATTCAAATGTTGTCTCTATCACTGACTACCCATCCTTTAAAGTCTCAGGTCAAATGCTTCTTCCTTCACTAATCCTTAGCGAAGCCATCCACCAAAAGTCAGCAACAAGCTCTTCCGATCAGTCTTCTCAGAGTACCATATACACTTTTCTTTGTACCTTCTCCTGGAGACTGTTCAACACACAGTAGATACTCAACAAACATCCATAGAACGGATTGTCAGATATGATCTTGTCTTATTGTTACTAACTTATATGAGGGTGATCTTTATCAGCCCCAAGCACAGAGCTTTCCATGTGGAAGTTTGTTCTGCCTGTCTGTGCCTTCACTGTTATAGGAAACTTCCTCTTGATACGTGCTCCATATAAAGGAGGCAACTAGATGGTTAAATGGTTAGAATATTGACCCTGGAGTTTAGAAGACATGTTTAAATCCAAGTTTGGATACTTACTAGCTGTGTGACCCTAGAAAAGTAGCTAAAGTTCTATCTGCCTCAATTTTCTCATCTGTAAAAGAGGGATCACCATAGCATCTGTCTCCCGGGTTATTTTGCAGATAAATTGAGATATTATATGAAACACACTTGGCAAAGTTTAAAGGGTTATATAAATGCTAGCTTCTGTTGTTCCCCACAACTGTGCCACCTTTCTATTTATGAACTCTGACATTCCTTTATCTGATCATAATCTTTTACCATTCTATCTTTCCTTGTCCCTTACAACTTCTGGAGAAGAGGGAGCTCTTCTTTCTGAAGCAAATACCTTTACTGTTAGATTGAATTGCATCCTTTTATGGCTCCTCCAGGGCAGCTAGGTGCCACAGTGGATGGAGTTCTGAACCTGGAGTCAGGAGGACTCATCTTCCTGAGTTCAAATCTGGCTTCAGACACTTCCTAGCTGTGTAATCCTGAGCAAGTCACTTAACCCTTCTTGCCTCAATTTCCTTGTCTGTAAAATGAGCCAGAGAAAGCCCCAAATTCGGTCATAAAGAGTTAGATATGACTGCAAAACAATCCAACAACAACAGTGTCCTCTCCAACAGATTTTTCGCACCTTCATCCTTTTTCTTTCTAATCTTTAGTCACTCCCTATACACCAGCTCTTTCCTCACTGCCTACAGACACGTCCCTATCAACCCCAACCAGTAAAAACCTTCACTTGACCTGGCCACCCCTGCTAACTCTTGTCCAATACTTTTCTTCCTATTTTTGACTAACCTCTTTGAGAGTGTCCTCTAGCTCGGTGTCTCTACTGCCAAGCCCCTCACTTGCTTTTAAACCCTCAGCAATCGGTTTTCTAACTTTATTAGTCAACTGAAACTTGTCTCTCCAAAATCAATAATGCTCTTTTGAATTGCCATATTGTCATTAAAAGCAAGGCAGATTAGGGGCGGCCAGGTGACTCAGCGAGTAAGAGCACTGGCTCCAGTGTTGGGATGACCTGGAGATAGAATCCTGGGCCAGCACCACACCCATAAATAAGTGGCCGTGTAAGTTTGAGCAAGTTACTTAACCCCGATTGCTTAAAAAAAAAAAAAAAAGCAAGGCAGATTAAAAACATACTCTTCAGATTCTAAGATGCCTTATTTAAAAAAAAAATAAATTCCATTCCCCTTAAGGTTGCCTCTAATATTTATTTTAACTTGATTTCCTATAAAAGTCCAAATCTAATGGCCTTTTTTGGTCTTCATCCTTCTTGACCCTTCTACAGCGCTTAACACTGTTGATCTCCCTCTCTTGGATACTCTCCCCTCTCTAGCTTTTCCCAACATTGCTTTCTCCTGGTACCTGTTTGACCACTAATTCTCAATATCTTTTACTGGATCTTCACCCAGGTCATGCCTACTAACTGTAGGTATTTCCCCATTTCTCTGTACTGGGTCTTCTTTTCTTCTCTCCCCACACTATTTCTACTGGTTACCTCTTCATCTCCTATGGGCTCACCTATCATCTCTTTGCAGATGATTCACAGGTCTTTATATCCAGCCCTCGTCTCTCTCCTGAAACATGATATCACACACACACACACACACACACACACACACACACACACACACACACCCTCCCATTGATTTTTCCCTATCTCTTACCAGATATCTAGTAACCATGTAAAACTGAACAATGTTGCAATGAACAATGTCCCAAATGGGACACACCCATTTCCTTTCCTCCCTTCAGCCCTCATCACCTTCAACTTTCCTATTATTATTGAGGGCACTACCATTTTCCTAGCCCCTAAGCTTACATCCTTGGTGTTATTTTTAACCCCTCACTCTCAATATCATCACACATTCAATCTTTTGTCATATTTTGCCATCTCTACTTTCACAACATCTCCTGGATACATCTACTCACATAAACATCATCCTACTATAGACTCTCATCTCTTGTCTGAATTATTATGCATTCTTCTAATTGTTCTTCCTGCCTCAAATCTCAGCCCGGCCCTTTCTCCATACAGCTGCCAAAGTGATTTTCCTTAAGTTCAGGCCTGACCATCACCTGCCTATTCCTGTCAGACTATCCCAGAAGTACTATTTTTCAGAGACGTTGGGGCCCACGGCCAAAACTCAGCAGCATGCAGGGCAAATCACGTTACCTGCATTCACTCACTGACACTTTTATAGGAAATCAAGTTAAAATAAATATTAGAGGCAACCTTAAGGGGAATGGAATTTATTTTTTTTTAAATAAGGCATCTTAGAATCTGAAGAGTATGTTTTTAATCTGCCTTGCTTTTTTTTTTTTTTTTTAAGCAATCGGGGTTAAGTAACTTGCTCAAACTTACGCGGCCACTTATTTATGGGTGTGGTGCTGAGTGTCTGAGCCCGGGATTCTATCTACAAGTCATCCCAACACTGGAGCCAGTGCTCTTACTCGCTGAGTCACCTGGCCGCCCCTAATCTGCCTTGCTTTTAATGACAATATGGCCAATCCAGGGCTTTGACTAGGAATTTTTACACACAAGACAAGTATTTCAAACCCCAATTGGGTCAAGAAGCATGACATTTGGGCTTTTGTCCCAATGATCCTATGCGATGGAGCACTAGGATATCAGTCATTGCTGGTTTGGCTAACCAATGGTGGTGTGAATGGAGGAAGGAAGGTGGCAAGGAGAGTAGGGCAAGGGAGATTCTTATTTTAATGGATTGTCCTCACTAAATAAGTTGCCGAAGTTCCACCACATTCACTCCTATCAGGACCCTCTATATTTGGTTCCCTGGGGCAAAATTCTAGTCATCTCACCCTATTTATGACTCTGACCAGAACTCTCAGATAACGTGTTTCCCTGATAATAAGACACTGTCTTATTATTATTTTTTGGACAGAAAAACACCAGAGGGCTTATTTTCAGGGGAGGGCTTATTTTTATGAACATTGACAGCAATTTTAATAAACAGGTAAATGTGAACAAAAAAATGTACCTTTATTCAATAAGCAAATCACTGGGGAAGAACAGGATGACGCGCTCACTGCTGCAGCTCTGATTGGATGCAGCTCGGAGCTCAGCGTGCGTTTCATGGGGGGGGACGGTGCATACAGAGGGTACCATAATGTAGCGTGTAGCACAGGGGATCACCTTCACTACAGTAGCAATCTCCATAGGGCTTATTTTCTGGGGAGGGCTTATTTTAGAGGAATCTTACACAGTAAGGGGAGGGCTTATTTTCGGGCTAGGTCTTATTATCGGGGGAACACGGTAACTTCTAGTGTCAGCTCATCAAGTCTTCTCCTTCCATCATCTGCCAGCCAACGAAAGCTGTCCAGAGCAATGTTCACATTTGTCCTTACTCTTGGGGGACAGGATATCATGTCATCTACTACGTTTCAGCACTTAGTACATCGCCTAGAATATAGTAGACACAGTAAATGTTTGGGACTTGACTCTCTGTTTTCATCCTTCCTCATTTTAATTAATAGCCCCAGTGTCAGAAGAAAGCACCCAAAGAATAATCTTTTCACAAATTGTTGCAGTTTTTTTTTCCCACCAGTCCCCATACAACTATCCCTTGAAATTGATTTTAACCCCTTAAGTACTGCAGCTGCCAGGTCCTGGGCTTTACACATATAAATCAAGTAGGGGAGAATGAATGGCTTCCTATAGCTAGTTTCCAGGCAAAGGTAATTTTCAGAATAAACAGGCCTCCTGCCTCCTGAGATGTGAGACAGTTATTCCCCGAAACACATTTTTTTGTTATCTCATGGTGTAAACACACCATTTAGAGCAGAGCTTATCTGAGCTCTCTTCGTCATGCTTAGAGAATTTCAAATGTGCACTTCATTCAAGAGGATATGGCTTTTCTAATATTTCATATCTTCTTAGCACAACTCAGAAATAATTTCTGATATTTATTGATGAGAACTCTCTGGAATCTCATTCCCCTCCTCCCCATTCTCCTAGTGTAACTTGTTAGAAGATCTATCGAGATTTTTCAGTGATCATAAGTATTCTCATGCTTAAGAAAATGAAACAAAACAGAACCAGGTGGCATTGTGGACGTTTGGGGCTCTTAAGGTATGGCCAAGATAAAAAGTGATTTTTTTGAATTGCAATTCTTATTTTTTAGGAGATATTTCAGTGTTGTAAAAGGCAAATATTATATCCTAAGGTGAATTCTCTCATTCATGACTAATTTCCTCTCTCTCTCTCTCTCTCTCTCTCTCTCTCTCTCTCTCTCTCTCTCTTTCCCTCTCTCTCCTCTCTCTCTCTCTCTCTCTCTCTCTCTCTCTCTCTCTGTCTCTCTCTGTCTCTCTCTCTGTCTCTCTCCCTCTCTCTTCCCTCTGTTTGTTTCTCTGCCTGCCTCTGTCTCTCTGTGTGTATCTCTTTCTGTATATCTCTTTCTCTGTTTCTTTCTCTCTCTCTGTCTCTGTGTCTCTCTCTCCTTTCCTTCCTCTTCACTCCCCCACCTCACCCATCAGTGCATTTAAGATCCAGTCTTCCTATGGGACTAAACTGAGGCAACACATTTTAAAAATACCATTCCAAATGTCTATGACTTGGTCATCAGTGGTCCAGTTATTCATTTTTAAGTGTTTCTGACTGAATGTTAAGAACAGATGTAAGAGCACCATCCATAAAATAAGGGGAGGGAGGGAGAGTAATAGGACTTAATGATTATAGCAATTAATTCTATAAATATTTATTAAGCATCTACTATGTACATGCTATATCTCTTGTAGGAGCACTATGAGAAACACATATGAATAAGACATTCCCCTTATGCTTGACATTTATAAGCTAGTATTCTTTGTATGTATATATATATATATTATATATTTAATTTTGAAGAATATACTCATACAGAGATACTACTATACAGAGTGTTCAGGGATGTTCTGGTAAATGTTTAACAATCAGCTCTCTGTAAAAAGATTACAAACAATATACTTTTGTTTATTCTGTATTATTAACATTTCCTCCATCACTTAATAATAATTAACATTTCTCTAGCACTTATTACCGTGTTTCCCCGATAATAAGACACTGTCTTATTATTTTTTTGGACAGAAAAACACCAGAGGGCTTATTTTCAAGGGAGGGCTTATTTTAATGAACATTGACAGCAATTTTAATAAACAGGTAAATGTGAACAAAAAATGTACCTTTATTCAATAAGCAAATCACTGGGGAAGAACAGGATGACGCACTCACTGCTGCAGCTCTGATTGGATGCAGCTCGGAGCGCGGTGTGCATTTCACGGGGGGGACGGTGCATACAGAGGGTACGTAATGTAGGTGTAGCACAGGGGATCACCTTCACTACAGTAGCAATCTCAGTAGGGCTTGTTTTTGGGGGAGGGCTTATTTTAGAGGAATCTTACACAGTAAGGGGAGGGCTTATTTTCGGGCTAGGTCTTATTATCGGGGAAACACGGTATGTGACAAGTACTGTGCTAAGTGCCTTAAAAATGATTATCTCATTTGACCCTCACAACAACCCTGGAAGGTAGATGCTATTATTTCCACCATTTTAACAGATGAGGAAACTGAGACAAATACAGGTTAAGTGATTTCCCCAGGGTCACACAGTTAATAAGTGTCTGAGGCCAGATTTGAACTCAGGTCTTCCTTACTCCAGGCCTGGTACTCTCTTCACTGTACTACCTAGCATGATTGTCTAGAATTTAATCTAAATGATCAACAAGAAAATAAATT
Source organism: Petaurus breviceps papuanus (assembly GCF_028583685.1). Taxonomy (NCBI): domain Eukaryota; kingdom Metazoa; phylum Chordata; class Mammalia; order Diprotodontia; family Petauridae; genus Petaurus; species Petaurus breviceps. The sequence continues at coordinate 17,245,785 of NW_027187376.1, read as the reverse complement.
AAGCCCTGATTTGTTTACTGATTTCCAAAGTACAAATGCTCATGCAAAAAAATATAAGAATTGTTTCTCCTGAGAGGGATTTGAGTTTGTTCCAGAATGACTTAGTATACTAAGACTTTTGGAACATTAATTTATACACACACACACACAAACATACATATATACATACCCATACATACATACATATACATACACACATATATAGCTGGTAGCAAAACCCATGAAAATAGGAAAAATACTGCTGTTTACATAGTATTTATTATGTGCCACACACTGTGCTAAGCAGTTCACAATTATTGTCTTATTTCATCCTCATAACAGCCCTAGGAAATAGATACTATTATTATCCCGATTTTACAGATAAGGAAACTGAGGCAAACAAGTTAAATGACTTGCCCACGTTCACACAGTTGGTGTCTGGAGTCACATTTGAACTCAGATCTTCTTTACTCCAGGCTCCACGCTCTACCACAGAAGAATCTTAGAATGTTTTGTGAAAATTACTCTGGGGAAAGGGGTAATATGTAATCATTCTTTAAATTTCAAACTAGTCCGTTTCATTATTCTTGAGTCTTATTTTACTAAAAGGCAAATTAAAAACCGTCCTCTTACAATGGCAACCCAATTTGAAAATCAACTGGAAACTGGACTCAGGGGTGAAGGGGGTCTGCCAATTCAGCTTATTGTCTAGCAAAGGAAGCATACCACCTGACTATTTGGCTCAGTTCAGATTAGGCAATTAGTCCTTCATTATGTGAGTACCCAATTTACTTGCACATTTTAAAGTTGTAAAGTATAAAATGATTTTTTTCATTTCCCAATTACAAGTAATAAAAATTTAAGGGAATATAAAGCTTAACTTGTCCGTTAATTGAGGGGAAAGAGCCATGCTAAATCAGTCAAAAAGAGCGGTCACTGAAAAACTTTGATAGAAGAACTACCAGGGGAGAGTGGGTATGCTATTTTAATTAGTATCTGTCAATGGGAAGAAAATGACAGAAAAAAAATAATCCTGATTAATGAAATCATCAGCATAACTTGAAAGGAAAGGTGAAAATGAACATGTCTCAGCTGACACCACCTTGCCAATCTTTTACTTCGAATTTCTAGAATCCTCTTTCAGACCCCATCAGACCGAACTGTTCATCTGGCTCCTCAATTAACTTCAGGCATAATTAAATGCTTTCAAGGACCTGCCTCTACAAGGACTGAAGCTCTCAGTCAGCAAGAATGGGGTCTGCCGGCTTGGGGGTGGGGGGTGCAGACACAGCTTCCCAGCACGAATATAGGTTGGAGGTGAGAGAGGAGAGACACTGCCAACAATTTTCCAATGTGTTTCCCAAAACCTGTATCTGTGAATCAGGGCTGCTGTATGAGTTACCTCATAGCCTGAATGGAACCTGGAACAATACAAATTTGTACTGTAACAGTCTAGTTTGATGTACTAAATTAGAGGCTAAAATGTTCTAAATTATGTAAGGAAATCTTTTAAAGTGGTAGTTCCCAATGTCTGAGACAGCAAGGAGTACTAGCCTAGGAACCAGGAAGACCTCAGTTCTAAACTTAGCCCAGACACTTATTAGACACTACTGTGTGATCCTGGGCAAACCACGGAGTCTTTCAATCTTCTTATTTGTAAAATGGGTGTAGTAACAGCACCTGCTATACCTCACAAGGTTGCTGTATCAAGTGAAAGAACATATATAAAATACTTTTTAAAACCTTAAAGTGTTATGGAAAATCTATCATCATCATTATTAGATGGGTCATTAAGCTTTATTGTAAGTCTTAATTCTATATGTACCTATATAGACCAAATGTCACATGCATATGTATTGCCATTTTAAAATGTATTTAGCTACTATTATGACAAATATAATAAAAATTCACTTAAATCATTATTTAATAGATATTAAATTTTTGGACACTTTTTTTTTCAACCAACAGATATTCATCATCCATCCAGCAATAAGCAAGCATTTATTAGACAACTACTGTATGCCAGGAGCTGAAGATTAAAAGACATAGAAACAATCTCTGCTCTCAGATTGCTTAGTCATCAGAATTACTTTATTATGTCTGCATTTGTTTATGTTATAGAGGCCTCCTATGCAAAATGATTGGAAACAACTCAAGAATATTTTTGTTCCCCCGAAAAAGGTCAAGAGAATTTTCAGTGAGTGACTTGTCTTTGAAGTAAATTCAGCATCTCTCTCTAAGCATTATTAAACATTCCACAGACACCCATCAGAATACCTTTGCTTTCTTTGTTAATGTCATTCTTATGCCACAGAACAAATGAATGACAAGTTACCACCTCTGACACTCCATTTTCTCTAAGCCCACATAAAAATTAACCTTTATGTAAATACCAAGATTTAAAAACTCAAGGAATTGAAGGAAATGCTTTGTTCCAAGAAACTGATTCTCTGATAGATACCTTTCTATCAATGTCAAATTACCACCCCCCTCTTAACTTTCCATAGAAGATAAAAGAGTAAAGAGTCTTATCAGGCTCCAATGGACATTTTAATTGTACGTGTTTGGGAATATCCTGAAAACTGCATTTTTCAGATCCTAAGTATAAATTCAATTGAACAAATAAATAAGTTTTGTGTTTAGAGTACTAGATGTGATATTTAGATGACAGGATCCCTTCCTTCTTATAAAAGCCATCATGGGATCATGGATCTAGAGGTAGAAGAATCTAATTATTTTACAGATTAGGAAATTGAGCTCTAAGATGTTAAGTGACTTGCCCAAGTTCACATTGGCAGTGTCAAAGAAGGAATTTGAAACCAGTTTCTCTGACTCTGGAGATAGTTCTTGCCACTATATCATGATATTTGAAAAGTTTTAAAGTCCATGCAAATACAAGGCATCACCATGACTATTATTATTACTGCTGTTATGTTAGGCACTGGGTAGATGGGACTAAAGACTCTGGGGAAAAAGATATTGAGCCCCCCAAAATGAGACCAACCTAGTGATCATTTTAATACCATCACTACACTTCAATTTAAGAGTACCATATTAAAATGCAGACTCATCTATGGAGAGAATTCTATACTTGAAAAAAAAAGATGAAATGAACTCTTAAAGGCAGGGTAAGAAAAAAATCACTGTTGCAAATGCAAGAATATGACTTGTTTTAATGGCAACTGACAGGGTGATGTGAAATCTCTCACAATTATCAGATTGGTTTAAGATTCAGAAGCAGGAGCTGGTCAAGAAAGTCTAAGGGGAGTACAGTTAGAAGTGAGGTTTTGAAATCCAGCAAAGAAAAATAATCACTTCTATTGTTTCCCTCCCATCAGAACCTATTAGCTCATGGAACAGGAACAAAAGGTGGCAAAACCCTTATTGCTTGAGGAAATTCCACCTGGAGAAGAGTGGAGCCCTGTAAAATCTGAAGCCAGAAAGAACAGTGAGAAAGAAATACTCCTAAACAAGTGTGAATGAAGTTCAAGTCTACTGAATATGGTTTCCTAATAAAACCAGATGGTTTTCCTAATTCACTTGATATATTCTTAATCCATCTATTCTAACCTTTAACATTCCCTTCTGCACTTGGAGACACTAGAGATGAGAAAAAGCCAAACTCAATCCAACCTACCACTCCAAGTGTTAGAGTAAACAACTTCCTTGCCTGGGCAAGGACTCATGTTAAAGGAGAATTGAAAAGCTCATTGAGTCAGATTTGTTCACCCTGACACATTTTTATAACATCTCAGCAGAGATGGGGAGAGTCAGGAATATTGATGGAGTTTGGTAGCAGGGGTGGGGAGAGGAAGGATGGAAAAAGAGACAGAAATTTATTTTTAAGTCAAAAATCATCTAAGCCACAGTTGAGGGTTTTAAAAGTAAGTGAAGGGTCAGTTCATTGAAAGCAGGAGAAAGTCTGTTTTATGGGTAAAATAAATTATCTCTTCAAGATGATGGTAGTAAAATTTTAATGGGGGCACAAAATAAATATGGGCATTGGGATGCGTGGACTATGTTCCCTGAATGCTAAGCATGGAATGGGCTTATTCATACATAGCCTTACCTGACTAAAAGAAGTTACAAACACCTTGCTTTCTTTTCAGTCCTAACTGGAAAGGGTTACCATGCTGCTTTTCTCTCTAGCCATTATGATTCCTGCATAAGGTCAAAACACTTATTCTGTCTTTAACCACCCAGCATGCCTAGGACTGTTCTGTAAAGCAGATCTCTGGCCCTTTGTACTGTTCGATCTTGTCATGCCTCATTCTTGAGTGGGTTTGGGAAAGCTTAGTCGGCCTAGTATGCCATTTTGGATGAACAGTCTTCTCTGCTTTATAATTTAAAACAGATTATTTTCTTTTCCAATTAGAATAATGTCAAGAAAATGCTGGTCTGTTGGCAGTTACTATGGTAACCAGCAGCAACTTACTTTTCTTTTAGAAAAGTGGACACTAACCCCTAAGATTGCTTTTTATGAACCCCAACCCAGTAATGTGAAATAGAGAGAATGCATAGGCTATTATAAAATGCATATATATACATATGTGTACATACACATGCATATAAATACATATGTGTACACACATGCATATTATATATGTGTATATATGTATGTATACATACATGAGTATATGCATACACATACATATGTATGTGTGTATCTATTGTTATGAAATATTAAATATTAATGAGAACCTAGTCACAACTCATTTTATGAAATACGAAGGTTACTTCATTACAGAGATCTACAGAATTTAATTGAGATGCAGAAGAAAACCAAGAATTACTCTCAAGGCTGTACCTCCCTTTAATGTGATAGAATAGAATAAGACAGAATGCAAACTACCTAGGACAGAGACTGCTGATTTTTTTTTCTTTGTATGCCCAGTGCCTAACACTGTGCTTGGCACACAGTAAGTCATTAGTAAATGATTGATTTAATATGGTTTTAAAAAACGTTTAAAAATAAATTATTTTCTCTTTTAAAAAACAAGCCAAAGATTCTTGATAACTTTGGGATAAGCAAATTATTTATTTCAGAAAAAGAAGCATTGATTGACTGGAATTTAATAGAAAAATCATGAACTGTATGTACTCTTTTCAGTGGCACCATTACTAGGCATTAGGTGCTAAGGATGTCAAAGGCAGAGAAAGGTACCAAATATACCAAAAATATTTATAGTGGCAGTTTTGTTTTTGTTTTTGGCAGCAATGAAGTAGAAACCAAGTGAGTGTTCCTAAATTAGGAAATAATTGAAAAATTTGTGGTATATATGCATGCAGCAGAATTTTATTGTGCTATAACAAAGAGTGAATATGAAGAATTCAAAATAAATCGCATCCAAATTGGTGCACAGTGAAATGAACAGAACCAGGAGAATAATCTACACAATGGTCTCAATAATATGAAGGAAAACAGTAGTAGACTTCAGAACTCTGATCAATAAAACCAACAGCCACCTTCAGAAGGCTGATAGCAGCAACGTTCTATGGGAAGAGGTGGTGGGATTTGAACTCAGGTCCTGAGACTGATAAATCAGAACTCTTTCTTCCACTGTACCATGTTGCCTCGATACTTATATGACAAGGCATTTAGTATCATATATGGGCAAGGTGTTGCTTTGTTTTACTTAGCTATATTTCTTTGTTACTAGGGAGAGTTCAATAGGGGTTAAAGGGAAGAGATCCTTGGAAAGTAACAGCAATGTTAAGAAAGCATCAACAACATTTATTTTTAAAAATACAAGGGTACCTCTATATCGCAGAAATCAGATTGCTCATAGAGTAAACATTTACATTTTTTCCTAATGGATAGCTATTAGTGAGTGAATTATTAGAGACTATTGGGGTGGTGAGGGAGGTCTGACAAGCTCACCTATTATTATGTCAAACAAAATAAACTCCAAGAGGCAGCTTAAAATGTTAATTCAAGTAGGCCAGAATTTCAAACAAAAATCTCCTGGATAAGTGGATTGAGTTTGTGAAAGTTCTTTTCCAGCTCTTAGAAAATGTGCTAAAAATTATTCAATTTTGAAATATAAGATGATGGAAGACCTTTGCCATTCCTTTGCTATTAATGAGAAGATTCCTGTTCAGATCTATCACAGCGTTTTAAGGAATGCTGACTCTATAAATTTAGACTTTTATCAACAGTGTTTCAATAATGTTCAGAAAATAAACTTCACAGGAAAACCTCGGGTGTTCAATTAGTTTTAAATGTTTTAGGGCAGAAACTGAGATAATGAAATTATGAGGACCATGGCAGCTTAACGTTTTGCAGCTCACATGAGATTTATGTGTTCCAATATAACCCCAAGCTATGCATATGGCATAATAAAAAAGAATGGATTCCTGGCTGGGGCAGGGTAGGGAATCTGACTGTATTACTCTCAATATTGGGCCTTTGTCTGGATAGAAGGACCAGAAAATCTTGTGTCATTATACTATCCCCCTAGAAAATGAACTCTCAGGACAACAGCTCACCCTTGCTGTCCCCTCTCAAATCATGTAGAGTATTCACAAAAAAAATCTGAAGTAGAATACAGCTTCTTTCAGGAGAAGAATTTCCTCCCTGTTTAAACAGCATTAGGCTCACAGGGGATCCTGTGGGAATAGATGGTCTAAAAAAGCCAGAGAAGAAATGTCTGGCTCCTTCCCAAGCACTGTAAGAAAAAAGAAGGAAGAACCTTGATTAGATGAATCTTCCAGAGTTTCAGTGAGAGATGAAAGCGAAAGCCATAATGCTGGTCTTAATGCCAATAACCTCTTGTCTCCTCCTTGTTCTGTTTTCTGGTTCTGTTTTGGGTCACACCCTTTCTTCAGACTGGAGAGGTCCTTCTTGGAGAGCCCCATCTAGTTCTAAATTTCCTTCAGGGTCATTAGTTCACAGGATGGCTTAGGGAAAATGGAAAGCTAATAGGAAAACTTGTGATCACTGGCTATCAAGACCATCTTTCACAGCATACATAAGTTAGAGGAGTTAATGAAAAGAGGTTCTGGAAGTGGATAGCACAGAAGATTATGTGATTTAGAGATAAAGGGCAATACCATGAGCAAATTAGGGGAGCATGGAATAGTTTTCCTGTCATTTATATGGAAAAGGGAAGAATTTATGACCAAATACAGCCAGAAAACATGACTGGATATAAAATGGATAATTTTGATTACATTAAATTTAAAAGGTTTTGTACAGACAAAAAACAAAGCAGCTGAGATTAGGAGGAAAAACAAAATTGGGGAAAAAAATTTACAGCAAGTTTCTCTGATAAAGGTCTCATTTCTCAAATATAGAGAACTAAGTCAAATTTATAAGAATACAAGTCATTCCCCAAATGATAAATGGTAAAAGGCTAGGAAAATGTAGTTTTCAGACAAGAAACCAAAGCTGTCTATAGTCATATGGAAAAAAAAAAAGCTCTGAATCACTATTGATTACAGAAATGCAAATTAAAATAACACTGAGATACTACCTCATACCTATTAGATTGACTAATATGACAGAAAAGGAAAATGACAAGTATTGGGGGGGGGATATGAGAAAATTGGGATACTAATGCACTGCTGGTAGAGTTGTGAACTGATCCAACCATTCTGGAGTACAATATGGAACTATGTCCAAAGGGCTATAAAATTGTACATACTCTTTGACCCAGGAATACTACTACTAAGTCTGTACCCAGAAAGATTAATAAAAAGGATAAGTACCCATATGTGCAAAACTATTTATAGCAGATCTTTTTGTGGTGGCAAAGAATTGGAAATTGAGGCAATGCCCATCAACTGAGGAATGGCTGAACAAATTGTGGTATATAATCATAATGGAATACTATTGCGCCATAAAAAAATGACAGGAACAATGCTTTCAGAAAAACCTGGAAAGACTTATATGAACTGATGCCTAGTGGAGTGAGTAGAACCAGGAGAACATTAAACACAATAGTAGCGATATTCAGCTGTGAATGACTTAGCTATACTCAGCAATATAATGATCTAAGAAAATTCTGAAGAGCCTATGAAAAAATGCTATCCACCTCCAGAGAAAGGACTGATAGAATCTTAGTGGATATCAAAGCATACTTTTTAAAAAACTTTATTTTTGGGTGGTAGTGGTGGTGGTGATCTGTTTTCTTTCATGATGTGACTAATAAGGAAATATGTTTTGCATGACTATAAATGTTTGTTGTTGTTGTTATTAAGAAGACCAATGACACCAGGAAGGTGATGTCATGACTTGCAAGTGACGTGGGGCTGTGCAAAGTCATCAACCTCACTCACTCCCTTCCCCAGAGTCATCTGGGTCCAGTGGTAAGATATAGATCAGGACTACTGGTGAGGTCTCTGTCTGAGACATTCATTGATTAAAGCTAGGTAAGAAATGAGGCAAAGAATGGCCTAGGTGGGGAAGACCCTCTGGGTTTCTGGCCAAAACAGAAACAACTGCTATTTACACTCCCTTTAAGCTATCAGAATCCAAACAATGACCAAGTGAGGCTTGGGCTGGGACCTATTACCATGTTTCCCCGATAATAAGACACTGTCTTATTATTTTTTTGGACAGAAAAACACCAGAGGGCTTATTTTCAGGGGAGGGCTTATTTTTATGAACATTGACAGCAATTTTAATAAACAGGTAAATGTGAACAAAAAAATGTACCTTTATTCAATAAGCAAATCACTGGGGAAGAACAGGATGACGCGCTCACTGCTGCAGCACTGATTGGATGCAGCTCGGAGCACGGCGTGTGTTTCACGGCGGGGGGAAGGGACAGTGCATACAGAGGGTACCGTAATGTAGCATGTAGCGCAGGGGATCACCTTCACTACAGTAGCAATCTCAATAGGGCTTATTTTGGGGGGAGGGCTTATTTTAGAGGAATCTTACACAGTAAGGGGAGGGCTTATTTTCGGGCTAGGTCTTATTATCGGGGAAACACGGTATTGGCCAATCAATGAGAGCCAGAGTGATCTGGTCTTTAAAAAAGAAATCCAGCCAGTAAACCCCACCTATATGAGATAACTTGTCTTATCAATGAAGGGGGAGAGGAAAGAAGAAAGGAGAGAGAAAATATAGAACTCAAAATGTTTAAAAAATATAAAAATTGTTTTTATATAAAAATACAATTAAATAAAAGTACAGAAGGAAAAGAGGTTTTTGATGGATCATAGGATTATATGATTTAACAGCTTGAAGATATCTAGCCCATTCCCTTCATTTTCATAGAGGTGGGAGGTTTAGAAACTTAACATTATTTATACATGCTTTATGGACTTTCTATCAAAGCAATGGATTTGCAAAAAACTACTTGGGGAAAACATAGCATGGCTTTTTCTTTCCTCTGAGGCATTCTTTTTTCCAACTTGATCTCCAGATATCAGGCCCAAGCTTCCCCCTTCAAGCCAAGGAAAAATCTGCAAATTTCAATCACTATTCACACACAAAAGGTAAGCTACTAGATCAAATGATATCCCACCATCTTAATTAAAGTTATCCCAGTGGAAGGGTAACTAAAACATGATCACAGAATTGGTTCCTAAAAATGTTTTTAACTTCTCAATTTGTGAGTCATTGCAGAAAAAGCCATAATCTCTTTCAGAATCAGTCATGGATGGAGACAATCTAGGCAGCTGCTTTGGGCCATGTGCTTAGCATACACAATCTTTAGTTCCCTTGGGGGTGGCTGTGTTGGCATATAGATACCCCAGTACAACTTTATTCTTTTGCCTCTCCAACAGTGTTGACAATCCTATACCTCCAGGGTCAGGACTTTTGAAAGAACCTGGTTTTTCATTTAAAACCCAGACATGAAAAGGGCCTCCAGAGATTATTTGATTTATCCAACTGTTTCCAAAAAAAGAGAATTCCTAACCAATCAAAAACAAATCTATTACCAATGTCAGGAGACCTGTTGTCAAATCACAGCTCTGCCACTAGGCACCTTAGGCAAAACATTACATTCTCTGGGTCTCAGTTTCCTTATCTGAGTATGAAAGAGTTGCATTAGAAGGTCTAAAATTTCACTTTCAATTCTAATATTCAGAAGTCTGATTTCTAAATTCTTCCCTATATTCAGTTGTATTTTTTTCAATGTAATTTAAGTGTATTTGTCTTATTGATTTTTTGTGGGCCTAGGAAGATGGAGAATTAGTAATTATCTTCATTAGCCAAAAACCATTTTTAAGTATATGGAGGGCTAGGTGCTCCTTGGATTTCTTTTCTTTAAGGGAAAAACCTATTGCTTTAAACTTTTCCTCATAGGAATGGACTATCTCTCCAAAAAATTTTATTATTAATTTCTGGGCTGTTGCTTCATATTCCTTTTAAAATTATGGAGACAAGGGTAGCTAGGTGGTGCAGTGAATAGAGCACTGACCCTGGAGTCAGGAGGACCTGAGTTCAAATACAGCCTCAGACACTTAATACTTGCTAGCTGTGTGAACTTGGGCAAGTCACTTAACCCCAATTGCCCTGCCTTCCCTCCTCCAAAAAGCAAAAAATAAAATAAAATAAATACAATTGTGGGGACCAGGAAAAAGGACAATTAAATATACTTCCCTCCTTTTGGTAGAGAGGTGGGAAATTATTAATGTGAAGTGTTATAGATTCTATCACATATAGTCACTATGTCAGTTGATTTTGCTTAAATGTTCTTTGTTATGAGAATGTTCAATGAGGGATATGGTTTAAGGAGAAGTGACTCTGGGGCAAAAATGAAAGAAATAATAATACTTTAATTTTCCCCTCCAAATGTGGGAACTAAAGTCGGTCACAATGCCTTAGTACCTGGTTCAAACCAGGCATAATAAAATGATTACTTCCCAATTTCACACGTGCTGTATTTCTGTTAGTGTATGTCAGTATCACCTTCATGCTTTTGGTAGAGTCTACATTCTCCTTGTCTGAAATAATCAGGCAGAAGCTTAATTACCCCATTCCAGCTTAACTGCCTTCCATTTTACTCTGCCACCACACAGATTGGCAAATAGGATAAAGAGGTCTTGCAAGAAATTTACCCACTCCATCATCTATCAGTAAGTTTTGGCTAAAATATCTCCCGTGTTTCCTTATTGGGATTATTTTCCACCGTATAAAAATAAAAGTTGACATATTATATAACATACACACACTTTTTAAAAAAAGAAAAGTCCTTATTTTCTCTTGAATAATATTCCAGGACCAACTAGTGAGCTTACTCCCATATCAAATTTAACCAAAACCGTTTTGAAAAGACCACACAAATTCATCATTACTACAAAATATTGCTATTGTAGGCATGTTCAGAATACTAGAATGGGAGTTAAAGGAATTGACAAAGGCCTGTCATATGAGTTAAACACCCACATGAGGCAAATTGCCCCAGGCTCTGATAGTGAGGGTCTGAAATCTTCTTCAAATCAGGAATGTATTTTTCTTTTCTTTGATAGAACACGGCTGTCAGGGTTGTTCACAAAAGTGTTTTCTAATTTGAAAATAACAGCATGACCCTATAATTGTTAGTGGCCTTATCACTTAGCATCACATGGAGAAAATGCAGATGAAAAGTACTTGCACTGCCTAAGTGCAGGAAAGCAATCATTCCTTTGAGGTTCTACCCATGTGCCGTAGATTGGGTCAAATCCACATACTCTCACTGAACCTAATGGGAGCCACCGATGTGCCTCTTTGGGGTGCCATCTAGTCCATTTCCCCCTGTGTGCATCCCTGGAATAACCAAAAAGACAATATCCAGTAACACCTCTGCTGGACTGAATCCAGGATATTTGAGGTTGCAGAGTATTTCCAGAGTGTTAACTGTCATCGTTAATTTTGTACAATGAACTCATAATCCAGCACTTGACTTGAATACTAAAAGAATTTCCCTCCTCTCTTACAACATATTCATTTTGTACCCTCTGGTTTGCACATGTATCTACATACTGTTTATCTGCCTACACATGTGTGTGTCTTTCAAAGCAATCTTAGCTCTATTATTTCCTCCAAGTGGGGAAATCAGAATAACCCCATGCTCTCATCGCACAAGTTGCCAAAAATTATGCTCACTTATTGCGCAATGTGGGGTCGCTTCCCCCCCTCTTTGTGCACATGTTCCTCCCACTGATGCTAATGAAAGTTATGCATGCATGTCATGGGAAGACAAGACCCCTGTGGATGCTATCTCCTGAGTATAGATTTAAAGGCTGGCCAGAAAAAAATGAAATATCCTTTTACTGTTTATTTTTATCACACTGGCTTTTATTAACCAGATATTGCATGATGAGGCACAGGCATCTCACCAGCATGATTGTGTTGATGGAGAACATGTGACATTAATCTATGTATTCTCTGATGCGTAAGCAATGCTTGGGAAAGCTGGGTTAAGACAAAGAACATAGTGGAAATGCAGTTGTAAAAATCAGGTTTACATTATTTGGCCCAAACCTGAGACTGATCTATAACAGAAAAGAGTCATGAGGGGACTGAAAGCCCTCTTGATGTCTGTGAAAATTCCTTAGCACTCTCACAATTTTAGAGTAAATCTGAGTCCAAAAAGAAATTGTTTGTGAAATATACTGTTCTTTCTGTTCTGCTTGTGTTTCTTGACACTTTTCACTGTAAATTTTTTTAACACCTCTTCCCTCAAAGTTCAAAAATTTTGCCCCACTAATAATAAGTCTAGGATTTGTGATACCATGGAAAGATCATTGACCTTGGCCTTAGAAAGACCTGAGTTCTAGTCCTGCTTTTGGCATTTACCAGCTAGGTGACTTGCAACAATGTCTCTGAACCTCATTATTTTCAACCCTAAATGGTAATGACAATATTTGCACATGGTTATTGTGAACCAAATATAATATATAGAAAAATGCTTTGTAACCATAAAGCACTGTAGAAATGTAAGTTATTAACATTAAACCAAATTTTATTTTAAACTCTGTTTATGAATGACCAGACCCAACATATTATGCAACACAAGCATCCTGTTATTACTAATATTCCTCCACACTGAAGTCAACATAGTTCCAAAGCTATGAGCCCATTGGAGAAATCAGTCAATCAAGGAAAATCAATACCTTCTTTACAGAATACTATTAAAGATACTTAATATAATGCCTTTTATTTAAGAACTTTAAACTGCTTCACATAGTTTGGCAAAAATACCTCTTCCCTTTGTAGGAATTATTTATCATCTTAAGTTAGAATGGAAGAAGGAATAAAACATTTATTAAATACTTCTTCAATGTGAAACACAGTGCTGTGTTTCAAACAGGAAAGTAAAACAGTCCTTGCTCTCAAGACACTTTCATTCTAATGGGTGAGGAAAAAAACAGATGGAAGGTTTCAGCTACATGTCAGATGGATAGGTCCCACGGTGCAGTGGCGGCAAAGCAGATGGCAATATCTCTTCTCTAATGTCATTTCTACTGACAAAATCCTGATGGCTTCTGGTGTTGAACTATTTGATAGCATCAAGGACTTTGATGACAAGAACCCTCTTTTCTGGGTCTCTAGTAGCTGTATCTAGTATCTCACCTAGTGAAGCATCTGCCAGGCTGTACTTCCATAGGGATTGCTTCCCAGAATGATGACTGAGGGCACTAGACTGGAATCACTGCTATCCCAAGTACCCCAGTGTTCAGGGTCCATCAAAGATCAGTGGTCAAGGTCATGGCGGTAGTTTGATTTGTCTGACACACAGCTGTCCCGTCTCTTCCCCAGAGTGTCATATTGCCTCAGTTAAGCTGCCCTCCCTACCTGCCCTGTGTGTGGCAGTTGGGTGACAGCTGGAGAGGATGGCTGATCCCTTTGCCACAGGAGTTGCCTGTCTGGGTGATGGCAATGAGGGCTTGACTGAAAGCAGAACCAGTGGTCTGGGGGGGTGGGGGTGGAGAGGTGGTACATCTACTCTCAGGCCTCCTGTGTTTTTCGGGATGGTGGTTGGTCAGAAGTTATTGCCGATAGTGATGAGAAAGTGGAAGTGATTTGAAGATATTGTATTGTAACAATCATGGATTTCAAAATCATGTGGTCTAGCACAATCATTTTATAAATTATGAAACTAGAACAATAGTGTCTTTCCCAAGGGTACACAAGTAGTCCAGAGCAGACCTAGGATTTGAAGGCAGGTTTTCCAACTCTATATTCAATTCTTTACACTATATCACACTACCTTAAACATAGTTATGAATTTTTAGAATATTCCCTATGATTACACCTGGAACTGAAGAGGTCAGAGTGGTTCATTAAGTGATTAACAGGAAGCCAAGAAGGATGATATTCTCTTATTCAGCTCAAGAGGGGTTAGGTAACTATTCATTTGAAAATGAGCCAGGAATTGTCAGAGGGACTGCCTGTCCACTCTGCCAGGAAAATAGAGCCAGTTAACTGTAAAGGGTACTAGGTGGGAAGAATTGAAAGGGGATGACAATTTTAGAATAGCAAAGAGAATAACTTTTCTTCTGGTCAATGGGGAAACCATATACCCTGTGTAGGGGCTCAAGGTACAGTCCATGGTGGAGGAAGGGCAAAATGCAGCCAACATTCTGACTCCATTGTGTTTACATGGTTTGCTACACGGGTTCTCTGACTTGAACACTTATGACTGAAAATTCATCATTCTGGGTCACATGATAGCAACCCTCTAGGAACTTAGCTAGGTTGGCAGACTGGTCCAAAGAACCACACTCTAGCTTCACTGTAAATACTCTGATGCTTGTAACTGCAACATTCTCTCTCTGTCACTTTGCCTTTAATTCCCTGAAATCAGAAGACTACAAAACCCATGCTAACTTCATGTATCTTGAAAATAGATGAAAGCAGGAGGGTTACTGTTGGGTCAATTTCCTTTTGGGGAAATTGGAAATCAGATTTTCAATATAACAGAGTGGGGCGAACAGTTTAGACTCAGAAGTCATGAGTTCAAATCTTGATCCTGCCATTTAGTAGCTCTGTGCCATTAGACAAGCCGTTTGATGTCTCAGAACTTCAACTTTTTGGCTATAAAATGAAGAGTTTGATCTAGATGAGTTTTGTGATTCCTTCTAGCCTTGATATTCTGTGATCCCATGGAGATACAATCCTTAGCAAATATGTAGGAGATAGGACTTTCTCATCTGGGAAACTTGAGAAAATGGCAAAAAAAAAAACCTGGGAGGATCTGAGTGCAGAGCTGATAAGAGCTGTTGATGTTCCCTTCCTTGACTTCCTATTGGCCCCCTTTCCCTTTCACAAACTTCATTATTCTTTGCATTCTTGTGACCAATGCTGTTCTCATTATAAAGATGAGTAGGAGCTAAGTGGTATAGTGGGTAGAATTAGGGTCTAGAGTCAGAAAGACCTGAGTTAAAATTTGGTCTAATACATGTACTAGCTGTGTGACCCTAGTCAAGTCACTTAACTTTGCCTCAGTTTCCTCATCTGTAAAATGAGTTGGAGAAGGAAATTGCTAACTACTTTAGTATTTTTGCCAAGAAAATCCAAATGGGGTCACGAAAAGTCAGACACAACCAAATGATGACATTATGAATCCTAATGGTATGAGGACGAAATCCCAGGTCTGTCTCCCAATATTAGACTCTGGGGACAATTTTGGCCTCAGACTTTACCAGGGGATATTGGATGCTTAGCAGACAAATACACAAAATGACTCTTTTATTTCCTCCTCTCTCTTTTGTTCAGAGATATTTTTCTTATATTCTCAAAGATGCACAAGGCCTTTATTGCCTCAAAATTGAATGATTTCCATGCTTGTTATCTAGGACTCCCTTGATCCTAGTCCTAGTAATAGAGATAGAGGCGGCATCTGAATGGCTACATAATTGTGTTAGCCATATGGAGGTTGTTAGATCTGTTTTGAAGGGAGCATTTGTTGTCTCCTTTTTCCGTGTGCAATTCTATGTCGTGTCTTTGATCTGTAGACCCACTCTAGGTCCTATTTTAGAGTCCATCTTTTCCCCCTGGTCTTACCACACTCATTGAGATAAGTAGAGGTACATTTGCTGACATTAACAATTGAGCCCTGGGAAACTTAAGGCAAGCTTTACTTCCCAAACTGATAACTTAGGAGTCAAAACTGGCATCTCTCCTCTTCTTTTCAGATAAAGTCCAAACCTTCTGCCCTTCATGGCACCAAGGGAAATTTTCTTGTTCTGTCAAGTACAATAACACTATTGGAAGAGTTTACACTTTGTGACTGGGGATTTACTTTAAAGATATGAGGAAACAAAAAGAGATGAAAAAGATTATGTGGACACTGAGCAGATGATAAATTAGGGCCTGATGGCATCAATATCCTCAGTCCACTGAGATATCACTTAATACAGAAAAGCTCTGTTCCAATGAATACAGTTCTCGACGTGCCAGACAGGATCAGAGAGAACTTGCTTAGAAAGCTGGGCCCCAATGTGTCAAACAACTTTGTGTTTTCCTTCCCTGAAGATCACATGAATATTTCTATGGTGCTTACTTTTTGCAAATTTCTTTCACAGGCATTATTTTATCAGATATTCACAACAAGGTGGAGCAGGAAATATTATTATCATTTTGCTGATGAAGAGGCTAAAGGTTAGAGGCCAAGTGACTCACTCAGGGTCAAATATATGGCAAATAGCAGAGTCCAAATCCAATGTCCAATCCAGATCCAATCCAGATCCAATCTAGCATCTAAATCCAATATCCTTTCCAAATATAGAGACAAATTCAGGTCCAGGTATTGATATATTACTATATATTATATGTGTGTGTATGTATATATGTGTATATACGTATATATTACATTTGTTTGTATATGTATGTGTATATAGATATTCCTATATCTATATCTATACACATATTTGTTTCCATATTTCTGTCTTGGAGCTTCCTTTACTCCTATGTTTCCAGAGGGTAATAGCTGTGACTTCTAACAGCACTTCTTAAACTGTGGGTTGTGACCCCATATGGGGTCATGAAAAATTTGACAACAGTAAAAGGTTTCTGAACACACAATGACCAAAAATTAATTCAAAATCAAACATGTAATGAATCCAGGTTTCTGGATGTTGCCCATGTTGTATCACACAACCTCACTGAAATCTTGGTTCTGAACACAAAGTATGCACACTTTGCACTACACATGCTCTCAGGAGACCAACACCCATGAACACTGCTGAAGTGCAAAAAGGGGTTGTGAAAGGAAAAAATTTAAGAAGTCCTGTTCTATAATACATACAATAGAAAACAAAATACCTTCTGTAACACATATATGCATCTATCGTATTAGAGGCATGCTATATTTACTAGAGTATGCAGATATATTTGTATATGTACACACACACACACAGAAACCTCTCACATGCTATATAATGTTATTCACACAGTGGATGTAGGCTCCTAGCAAGTGTATTTTGATTTTAGAGTTAGAAAGTGATATCAGAGGCTATATAGTCCAACTCTCCTACCCAATGCTTGAATCCACTCTATAAACAAGTGTTCATTTGATCCGTGTCTGAATACCTCCAATGATGGGGAGCTTACAAAGTAAGTTATTCTTTTTGGGAAAATTCTTTATATTGAGCTAAAGCATCTCTCAGTAGTTTTCTACCATTTAGAACTAGTTCTGTTCTCTGGAGCAACACAGAATAAGTCGGACCTCTTTTCCACAAGACAGCTCTTCAAATTTTTGAAGTTAACAATACTGTTCACTTTAAGTCTCTTCTCCAAGCTGAAATCCCCAGCTATTTGACCTATTTCTCATATTACTGTTGCAAGTCACCTCAGTTGCCCTTCACTAGATGTACTTTAGCTTGTCCAAAAATGTGGTGCCTAAAATTAAACACAATATTCAGCTTCGGAATGACCAGTACAGAGAATAATGTGACTATTCTATCCCTTGTTCTGGACACCATGACCCTATAAATGCAGCCTAAGAACATGTTATCTTTTTTTTTGGTAACCACATCATATATTTGAATTATATTGATATTAAAGTAAACAAAAGTTCTTAAGTCTTTTGGATATCAAGATAAAAGTCATGATATCCATTCTTGTATAGCTGATTTTTTTGGACATAAGTATTAGACTTTACACTTATCTTTATTAAATTACTTGTTAGATTTAGATCATCTCTTACACCTCAACTCTCAAAAATACCCTTAGCATTATGAAGAAGACCCAAATGCAACCATGGTCTTTTCTGAAAGGCTTTCTCATCAGCTTTACCAGAACACTGACCTTGGTTGCAAGTGGAGCTATAAGACACTAGACAACTAAAGAATATGTCTATAAATCTATACCAGGGGTTACATATACTATGTAACCTTGAGGTCACATGTGGCCTTCTAGGTTTTTGGCCACAGTCTTTTGACTAAATCCAAATTTTATAGAACAAATCTTTTTATTAAGGGTATTTGTCCTGTGAAGTTTGGATTTAATCAAAGGACCACATTTGAGAACCTAGAGAGCCACATGTTGCCTCAAGGTCTCAGGTTACCCATGCCTCATCTATACATTTTTCTCCTCTCATTCCACTCCCATGCTCTACTTCCTTGCCAATAAGTGTACCATAAAAGAGACATAAAGATTAACCCTTGATAGGGAAATTTCTCATTAGAACAACCAGACAGTGAAGCACTACCCCTCCCTTTCATGTCCTTGAGGTTCTTATTCTAGCTCTGTAGGGAATCTAAAAATACCTAAAGACACAAAAGCTAATCAACATAATTAAATATATTGATTGATACCTCTCCTTCATCTCAACTGTACTTGGCAACTCAGCCCCTAAAAGAAACCACAGTGGAAGCAATGTAGTCCAGTAGTGGGGACTCAGTGGTGTTCATACATGATCTCTCTCTCTCTCTCTCTCTCTCTCTCTCTCTCTCTCTCTCTCTCTCT